>NC_143443.1:28296370-28911370 GCF_987193195.1 Phasianus colchicus
AACAAATCAGTTTCAAGTTAGAAGAAACTCTACTTCTGCTGGATTTTTTACCTTCTAGGTAAAAAATAAAACACAGTTAATGGAAATGTGGCGTGCATGGAGCTTTCACTCCTATTAGCAGGTCTGTCTGAGAGGACACAATTTTCCATGCATGCATTAAGCCAGTCCAATACTGACATCAGCTCATTTCCATTGATCCTGATTACATAATAGTGACTTAATTCTCCACAGAATTGAATTTTCCATATGTTTGGATCCTTTACTGTTGTTACATGATTTCCTTGTTCCCTTCTGCATTTATTATTTATTATCCCTTTGTCCTATCACTTAAACATTACAGTCTTCACTGCAAGCAGAAATTTCTACAGGCTTATTTTGATTTTCTGATACAGTGTTCATCCTACCAATTTTCTTCCAACTAGAAGACATGCCAGTGACAATACTGGCATAGTGTTGGGCACACCTACAGCTTTGAGGATTGTCACCAGTTCTGGACGGAAGTTACTTTTTGTTATGACCTACGTTAAGAGTAGTTAAGAACAATTATGGTACCCAGGTACCTTTACTACTATTTACAATTCACAAACATCAGGCTTACAAGATCCATAGGTTGTTCAAAGAAAGCTCAACAGATTGCAAAGGTTATCACAGTATAGCTGTGGATGAATATTTTTGTTATGTATTTCCACCCAAAAGACAGGACTGTTCCCATTAAGGGTTACCAGCCACAAGGTGACATTGCAGAAGCACAGCAGTTCGATTCTGAGTGCAAGTTGGCTGTGGCACCTGAGGGAGCTGGAGAGGTTCTTATTCAGCAACAGCATGCAGTGTGGGTCCCTGCATCCCCAGCACATCTCTTGGTACAGACACACTTCTTCCAGCTCTCACATCACAACAGTGGCTGTTCCTTCGCATCATGGAAAAAGGTGTTTTTGGTGTTTTTTGTTGTTGTTGTTTTTGGGTTGTTTTTTTTTTTTTTTTTTTTTTTTTTGCCATGCCAAGGAACAAAATTATCTTACTGCTCCATTATATACACCCAGGACTAATAATTCACACCACATCCCCAGGAATAATGAAACCTCCCAGATCACAAAGTAATCCCTAAGAGATCTGAGGGAAGTCACATCACTTGGAATATTTAACTTTTAAATGGGGAAAACACCACAAGATACACACTTTCTGGAACATGGGGTAAACGAGATGACTTTAGGGACTTTTTTCCCTGTTTAATTCCTTCTTCTCTATAGCTTGAGTCACCTTGTCAAACAACTATCTCATAACAAAGCTTGTTACTACCAGGGAAGGCTACAATGAAGGCTAAGGCAGTCCTTGCTGCCAGGTAACCATAGGGGACCTGAACACCCTGAGCATCCCAAAGGTGCACACTTGATGGAGCATCACTACCCAGTGGGCTGATACTCCTGCCAGCACATTGCTCCCATTGCTCTCTGGTCTGCCAGTGAGCAAAAATTGCCTGGGCAGAAGCTAGCTAGCAGCTGCCTGCCAGTAGGGTGGGAAGGAGAGCAAACGTCAAAGATGAAGCAGGCAAGGAGGTGGGATCGAAGGGTTGGGCCATCTTTCTCAGCAGGAATAACCTGCTGGATAGCAGGAAGTTTCACAAGGTTACTGTGTCAAAGAAGTCTCTATCACCTACTGCATACAGCCACTGAAACCAACAAATAAATGTTCTCTGAGGATCTCCCTCAGCTAGATACCCATGTGTTCTTAACCTGCAGAGGACAACAGCAGCACAAAACATACACTGAATGCAGAGCATAGCTGCAGAAATACTGAGCACCAGTGACACTTTTGCACTGGGACTTGCCAAAAGCTTGCTGCCTCACGCCAGATGTGTTTCACCACATCCCCCGGCTCCTGGCCACGCAGCACGCTGACCCAGCCGCCCAGCCTCATGCATGCCTGCACATCGCGGCCTGCATTGTGACCCAGCCCAGGTCCAGCTGTGTTTGCTTGGGCAGCTGCGGTGCCACAAAATACAGCTGCATGGATCTGGGCCGGACACCTGGCTCCAAATAAAAGCATCTCAGTAGCAGGAATTGGCCATCCCTGCTCCACACAACCGGAGCAGACCGAGTCAGGCCTCACTGCACCTGCCTTCTTCAGAGAGCGGTGGTGAAGGAGTTGCATCGAATCAGGGCGGCAAGGCAGCAAACGTGCATTACAGAGTCTGACTCAGGTCCAAGAGACCCAGATTTTAATCCTGGCCCCACCTCTGGCCTGAGCTGCAGTGCAGGAAGTCTCTCCCCTTCCTGGTTTGTCCACGTTGCTCACTGCTCCCATCGCTGTAGGAGTGATCTTCCCCCACCCCAACCCTCTCTGGCTGCAGGAAAGCTCTTGGCAACCAACATCACAAGTGTTTTGTTTTGTTTTTTTTTTTTCTTTTGTTTCAAAAAACTTCCATACTTCATTTCAGGCATTATGGTTTTCATTTTCACATAACATACACTGTGACTGACACGTCACAGCCCAGATCTTAGGGCTTTATTTCTGAATTCACTATAAAGAATTGCTCCCTGCTACTGACTGAGTCATCTCTTCTAGATCAAAGCTGCTCCTCCTCAAACTGAAACAGAACAGTTTGGCATTTGACTCTTTCATCTAGAAGCCTGCTCTGTGCTAGGCAGCAGCTCCCTTTACATATTAAAAAGGGAATATTTTACTTCCTTCTTGCCATACTATGGCAGAGCAGGTCTGCACTTTTGGGAACAATGCAGACAAAAAGTGAATGTATGAACAAGGGAGGGAGATCTTACAGGCAAGAACTGAAAGAAAATTTGAAATTCCAATGCAGAATTTGGAATTAGCAGAAGCTCTCAGGAGCTCCGTTTCATCACAGCTAGATGAAGCAGAAGATGAAGATATGGAGCACCGACGGGGTCTCTCAGCAGTGGGGCTCCCAGCCCTGGCTGAGGTCTGTGCAGAGGGATTGGCTGTTTCCATACAGCCCATCCCCAGTGGGATGCCTCTTGTTTTTCACAGTCCAAGGAATTATGTCTGGAGGAAAGGTCAGCCATGCCTGTGCTCCGAGCACCCGGAAGTGCTGGCATTTCTGTGGGGTGAATATGCTGCCAGCTCTGCATTCCTCCTCTATCACACATCAGCTTTTGTTAACTTGAAGGTTTGATTCCTTGGTGTGCCAAAGCATCTTAACAATATTTCTGGTGCAATCAGTAAAGTAACCTATCAATAATAACTGGTTAAACTTTCAGTAAGCCCAATCTAAACCTCAGATCCAATCTGACCCTTGCGGTCCATCCATCAGCTGCGCTGGAGGGACACAAGGAATGAATTTGGCATTTCCCACCTCCTCTAGATGTGGGCCAACAGACATTCATGTTTGTCAGGAAAAACAGGAACATATGCTGAAAACAGAGCATTTCCAACAAAAACCTCCATCCAGTATGGGAACAAAAGCAAACCAAGAAGGTTTTGCAGCTAATGAAGAGTGACGGTGGGAGGCTGTCTGACCAGAATTAAACATTAGAAGGATACCTTAAAAGAGAGCATTGGAGTACCATGCTCTCACAGACCTGTCACAGAGACACGAAATATCTGACAGAAGTAAGAACATGCAATCTGGAAGTGGCACACAGCAGCCGACAGATTTCATACAGCTCTGTAGTAACACTCAGTTTCACAGAGAGACAGAACTGCCTACATTAATGACAGCAATACCCATCTCATTGCATGCTCAGCATTAATGGGACACCCTGTATCTGGTCTCAAAGTCCTCACTCAGAAGCACCTCTCTGTGCTCCATGTGGCTGTGCTCCTGTTTGCCCCCAGGCTTTCAAATACTGGTGACATTGGTAGGTGATCAGCACGAGAACAAAAGAATCATCACAACTGGAATGACACTGGAAGCAAATAGCACATACAGAACCAAAGGGGGATGTCATTATTCAAGCCAAAGAATTGAAGGAAGGCTGACGTAGCCAGCAAACACAGAAGTTCAAGTCCATGCTGTTTAACGCAGGGTTTCAGCCAGAGGCAAACCTATGGAGGCTGCCCCAGGACTAGAGGTGCCCAAACCACAGCCATACTCACTTTCTCTTCCCACAGCACCAGTTTTTCAGGCTGGGCACTGCCTGGAGCCCACTGCACTCAGCCACAGCACTACAACATAACTGCTGCTGCTCTTTTTGCTTAGAAGCTTGGAAAGCTATCATAACTACAAATAAATCATCCTGCTGTTGGGAATGCTGAGGCATCCCGGGTCGAGAAAGCATTTGTTTCTCTTCTCAGCCAGACATGGGAATTCAGGTCTATAATGTACAACTTTCAATTGCCATTTTGCTTCCCCCCATCCCACCAACTCCCACTTCAATTTCCAGAAATAGACCTCTTCCGCACTCAAAGAGAGCATCTGCTTGAGCAGCTCAAGCTGCAAACCATGCACACTGAAGTTATCTAGCACAAAGTGCTAATAGACACAGCCTTGAAGCAACTGCATCCTCACCCAGCTCTGCTCCACTTCACACGCTGCCAGGAGACACTGCCAGTATCACACAGGGTAATCCATTTAGATAGATTTGATAGGGATTCTGGCATATACAGGTGATTAAATCAAGACCCTGCTGTGCTGAAGCTTGGACTAGTTGCCACGACCTAAGAGCTCAGATGACAGACTGCATTAACAGCACCTCAATATCTGCAGATCAGGATCAGAGGCAGAATTACAATTCAAAAATCCAGAAATCAGGAGTGAAGCTTAGCATAAGAAACACACTTCAAGACTGATTTACAGGATCTGGGGAACTTTCCTAGAACTAGTCTCTATGGCTCAAACAGATTTAAACACAAGCCAAGCCACGCTTGCAAGCACTGATACATTTATGGATGCTCAGATCAGTGACAGCACATTGAGGCAACCTGCACCAACAAGGCAATAATTCCTTTCAGCAGTTTTCTCACCAGGGGAACGGTTTCAAAGCTGCAGCAGCAGATCTAACTGGTGTAGCACCTAGGGAACTGGTAACATCATCAGCCAGCACCGCTCAAGAATTGAAAGATGCTGTGCATGTGTCCTGTAACATGACTGGAAAGAGGAGATGGGATAAAGTTGAAGCAGCAATGAGAACCTGTGTTTATATAAAACAATACCGTGCTTAATTGAAGAGTAAATCATCTACCAGCATCGCTTTGCTAAGTGGTACAGTAGCTGACTTCTGTTTTGCATTGGCGAGAAGAAATGTGACCTTTTGGTTTTGCGTTCAGGTGAGTGCACATCTGCTGTATGCCTCTTAGGATACCTGGGGTGTGTCTTTTCAGCAGGCTCATATCCCACACAGTCCTCACCCTGCAACAGCACAGCTCCTCGTTGGCCAAAAAGCTGTGCATGCAGACGGGGGATTGTGGGGGCTGAGCATCACCAGCACTGCACTCTGACTGCTGCTTAGGGAAGTGGGGAGCTTTGAGATGGGGGAACCCCAGATCCCGCAGGTCACACACAGTTGGGTGGGATCCACACTGCAGCTTGTGCTTCTGAAGTGAGGTGAGGAGGATGCTGCAGCCCATCCCTAGCTGGCTGATGGCAACAAGGTGACAGCCCAGCTGCTGTATAGGTGGAGCCCAATGAGCCTGAACAGTTATCACATGGGGCTGCTCATACCTCATCAGCTGCCAAGATCAGACAATCCTATAGCAGATGTGGAACAGTACATCACAACCTCAGCTCTCTCTCTGATTCTGTATACCCCAGGGCAATGGAGAGGCCTGAGAAATACAACAGTAAAAGCAGCAGAAGTCTCCACCATTCAAGATGAGCAGGCACATTTTTAGAGGCTGTGATAAAACACAAAATATCCTTGAAAACACCAGATTTAAGCAGAGGAGACAGGACATGCTCCTCAGCCAAACTGCAGGGATGGAGCAGCTGATGGAGGGGACAGATGGTCCCCAGCTGTCAAAAGCCCTGCCACAGCTTGGCATTACCACATTGCCACTTCTGCAGCCCACATTTTTGCACTTGCACACTTTCACAGCTGCATGTGGTGACCAACTATAACCATTGTGATCATGCACCCATTTCCAAAGAGCATCCCTGCGTTACTGCTGATTTCCACTCACACACAGTGGGACCACTGGAAGTCAGAGCTGTTTGGCACCATGCTGACTGAACACACGCACTGCCTTGCTCCAGCAAATGACAAATGGATGCTACTGGAAGCCGGTGGGGCTGCAGCTGGCTCTGTTGCATTCCTCAGCACAAGGAAGCTCCACGTTTCAAGCACATTTGTGGAGAGTTGTTCAGCTCACGAGTGACATTGCAAAACCCTTGTGTAACTCACATTCTGTGTGAGCCAGCTCTTTCTTCCCAAGCCTTAATAGCTCTCAAGCTTTTCAGTAATAAATAACAATGATGTGATCTGCAGAGCCATTCTGGATCGGAGATGTGCACGCAGATACCTTACCTCAGCCCATGGGGACCTGTGCACACACTTCCCCTTACAACTGCCTCCAGTAGATCAGCCCCAGGAAGGAGGTTGTACCCTCACTCCCCATCAAGCCTAATCCACATGAGAAGGGCTGGAGCCACAGCCCAAGCACAAACTGCAACACGCTCCTAGCTTGGACCCACCTTGCTCAAAGCACTGCTGCCAAAAAAGCCAACAGCTCCTGAGAGCATCCAGGCTGCTGAGCAGCCTACCTCTACTCTCCAAACTTTGTGCTGATTCTGAAAAGCCCAGAGCCATTAATTATTAGTGAGATGGAGAGTCTAAGGATATTTTTAATCCCAAGTCACAAGAGCAAGAGGAGAACAACTTGCAGCACCCCATGCTGGGGGCAGTGGCTGCTCCCACAATCTCAGGGGAAGGTTTGAATTCCTGCACGCAGAAGGAAGCCCACAGGCTGGGCTGCCAGCTGGGGCTGGTGGGTCTCTGCTTCCCAGGCTTATTGTAAGCCTTGTACTGCTTTCATCCTAAGCAGATCCAAATGAAAGAGGGGGGAGAAAAGACAGTAGAAAAATTTTTGTGCAAGACAGAGCACAGTCCACCCAAGGAGGGGACATACTGGCTTCTATTAAATCACAAGCGGCAAACACATGCATTATGTGGGAGTCTCAGCCTGATCCTATATTTCTGAGATATTTACTTCCAGACAGAGCTGTTTATAACCGAAGACAATGTTGCCATACATCAAACCATCCTCAGATGCGCTTTCTATGGAATTCTGCCCACAAAAAAAGTCAATAGGTCAGTGGAGAGAGAAGAAAAAACAGGAAAAAAAAATTAGCATGCTAATGCATGTTGACCTGCACATTTTGGATTTGAGACCAGAGTCCCCACTGACAGAGCCAAAGTGCCCATAGGAACTGCCCCACTTGTGCCTCCACCACCAGAGCAGCTGCTCTCAGTGCCTTTTAGCCCCACCCCTTGCTTTTTGAGGTTGGTGCAGGGCTGAAGCTGAATGTTTACGAATTGCCCCACAGGTGCAGCACCAGCCTTTATTTCACTTCAGCCCAGCAAGGAGCAGGGCTGGCACCAACAGCATCCTGGGGTCAACACAGACCAGACACCCACAAGCTGCGCAGGCAGACCACAACACACGTCCTGTCTGCTGACCTGGGAGCAGAGCAGTGGTGACTCACCTGCCACCACCAGTAAACACCAGCACACAGCCCATCAGACTGGCCCTGGGACTGCAGTGACCCAGTTCACTTTTAGGCACTGGTCCTGTGCTTCAGGGAGCATTGCCTATGGCCCAGGTGCTCATGCTCTGCATCGTTATTAATCACAGCTGAGTTTTGCTCCTTAGAAACATCCCCTACAGCTCTGGGCTCTCTGATGGCTGGTGCCTGAAGATGCACTTCCCTGCCTTGGTTGGCTGCTGCCCTTTAGAGGGCACAGCAGATCATTTGGAAGTAGGAAGCTCTCAAGACTCAGCATACTTGATTTAGAATAATTGAGATTGAAAAAGACCACTAACAACATCAAGTTCAATTGTCAACCTGTCACCATCATGCCCACTAAGCAACATCATTCAGTGCCATATCTTTGCATTTTCTATAAGCCTCCCAGGGACAGTGACTCCTCTGAGCCAGGTAGGATGACTAGGAGGAATGCTACACCCACATGCAGGGGAGCTTGGGGTTTGGGTCCTGAGATCTGGAGCTGGAGCCATGCTCCAAGAAGCAGCAGCACTTTTGTACAGGCCCTCCCTGTGCTGTGGGCACTCAGTGAAAGCGATTGGAGCACAAAGAACTCATTCACATGGATCCCATGCACGCAGCTGGAGCAGGGAAGGTGTGTGAAGGGGTGAGAGCTGCCCCACGCAGGAAATAAACACCACACAGACACCAGAGCAGCAGGACTGAAGGGTACTGCACCCTCTGCCCATCTCTGAGACAGAAATATGACACTGGCACAGTGATGGTGCGTGGGATGGCTTGGCTGGAAGGGCACAGCAGATGTATCACTGAGACAGGCTGCGGTTTCTGTCCCAGAAATAGGTTTCATCTCCTAAATCCCTGCTGAACAAATGACTCCTGTGCTTGCTTCCTTCTCCAAAACCCACTGAGGTCAGTCACTCAAGGAGTTACTCAGGACATTAATCAAAGGGGACTGAGCCCAGCAGCTGAGCACCATGTTGGGGTTGGTACAGGGCCCTCACCACCCCATTTTCTCCAGCTGCCTGATGCACCGGGACAATTAGCTGAGCACAACAGCTGTGTTGGTGCTCAGCTAAGGAGAAAACACGTTTGTATGGAGCGTGGATCATGCTCACTTGAATCATTTCAATTTGAACTCTGATTAACTGAGTTTTCTAGAGGGCCTCAGTCCATTATCATGGCTCCTATCATCATCCTCTCTGCTTCACAGTTTAATCCCAGTCGTATCTCTGTGTATTTTCAAGAACTTGTTAAAAAGAACACGTGCACAAAATCCCAAACAGGCCCACACCCAGATCTCCTCCCAGTCCAGTCACAATAACTAGCAAGCAAACACCTCATCTTCCTACCAAGTCACCCCTTTAATCCTTATCTACAGCACCAATTGGCTCCTGCTAAGACATAACAAGTGCCAAGGAACTCCCCTGTGCAGCTGTCCCCACACCCCTATTGGCATGGGCTGGATAATGAATGTAGCTCTCAGGAAGGTTTTTACCACCTGAGCCCTTCCTGGTGCCACCCCACGGGCCGCCAGCCGCAGCTCGCACCCATCTGGCCCCACACGTCTGCCCAACTGGATTCCTGTGGTGTGTCACCCTCTGAAGCAGCAGGGACACCTGCGTGCCAGCTGGGAGCCCTGCCTGTACTTAAGGAAAACAGCACTGCTGTCTGCTGATGATTGCAACCTTCATTTCCAAGTAATAAAAAGGGCCTTAGAGTCAAAATCATCCTCCCTAAACACCACTCTGTTGCCTAACAGTGCCCTTTGCCTCCACCCATCTCCAGCATCATAACATTTCCCTGCATGAGAACTCTGTCCAGCCACTGGCACAAGCAAAGCTCCCATCCATCCATCCATCCCCACCAGCACACGCAGCTCTCCCTGTGCTCACTAACTGCCTCTCATTGCTCTCTCTACCTGCTCCTCAGTGCCCTGCCTCACGTGCGCCCTCTGCACTGCCAGCAGCTCCCACCCTCACGGCCGTTTCCCTCTGCACCCTCGGTTAATGCTGGGCTGGCTCCCCCACACACACACTCGCTCCCATTGGCACAAAAGCACTGGCAAGCCCCCACCATCACAGCACTTGCTATTCATTCCACATGTGCAGAACACATCCCTGCTGCTCTGAAGGAGCAGTGTGCATATTTAAATAAGACAACATACAAAACATAGCTGAATCTTAATGAATCTATTGCTCTGCTGCTGGAACTGAATGGAACTGTGCAGACCCTGCCAGAATTAAAAAAAAAAAAAAAAAAACCAACAAGAAAACAAAAAACCCTGCACAATATTTGACTTGTAATATCATCTTGAACGTCACTCCAGCAGCACGCTGCTGTTGTGCTTATCGGGTTTGTAAAGCATCGATTGTAAGCAGGAGCCAAAATGCAACAGGAGGTACAGTGCTGGCTGTGTCAGGGTGCTGCAGGGCTCGTGCAGCACAGGCAGAAAACAGAGATTAATTTCTGCCAGCGCGATACCTTGATATTATGTGAAGCCCCGCTGAAGATGGATTAGAGGAAAAGGGATACGAATTGAATGCATCTGCTGAGTTTCAACCACAACTCGCCAACTGGAGGAAAACAAACGCAAATGGGTCAGGCAGGCACACGTGTGCCGAGTTCCAAGTTCCCCTCTCACACCTCCAGGCGTCCCGAGGAGGGCGGCGGTTTCGGCAGAGCCCTGTTTACCCACAGCGGGTCCCACCGCCGGCTCCGCTCCCCCCGGGAAGGTTATCACGAGCAGCAGCGGCCGAAATGGCCGAGCGCACCCGAGTGCGGGGCTCTCCGGCGGCTCCCAAAGCGGGGAACTTTCCGAGAGCCGCCCGCAGCCCTTCCCGGTGCTCAGCTCGAGCATCGCAGCGCGGGGAGGCAGCGAGCAGGCTGCAGCAGACGGACCTCGGCAAAGCTTTCGGACAGCAAAACGGGTTCGACTCGCAGCTCGCACCGCCCGGCCCCACTCGCGGTTTTCCATCCCCACCGCGGTTTTCCACTCGCGGGCACAGCGATCCGAGTCCCCCACCCGAGATCCTTCCCCTCTAACGCCGCTCCCCACGAGCAGCAGCGGACACGGACACGCGCGGCGCCTCCTCACCTTTATACTTCTCCATAGGGGCCGCGGCCGGGGGCTCCCCGGCGCTCCGGGACACGGCGCTGCCCTCCGCGCTGCGCTCCGTGCCGCTCACCGCCTGCCCGCCGCCGGCACCGGATCCCGGCCCGGGCCGCCCCGCCCCGCCCCGCCCCGCGGCTCCGGGGTGGGGAGTGGGGAGCGGAGAGCGGCAGCCGGGCCCGGCCGGGGGCTGCTCCGCGTTGTCCCAGGAGAGCGGCGCGCCCCCGGAGCTCTCCGTGACGAGATGGAGCAGCCGGGTACCCCCGTCCCTGGGACAGTCCCCTGTTGTAGCCCCGAGGCACTGAGTCCGTTGCCCTGCTTTCCGGTAGCTTTGCCGAGGCTCCCTGGCAGGGGCTGCCTCCTGCACGGAGCAGCTCTCCCAGCGAGGTGTCCCTGAGGTCATAGAATCATAGCATGGCTTAGGTTGGAAGCATCTCCAAAGATGTCCCACCCCTGCCATGGGTTGGGTGCCTCCCACCAGATCAGCACCCAGAGCCCCACCCAACCTGAGCACCCCCAGGAATGGGGCACCCCCAGCTCTATGGGCAGCACTGCCAGTGCCTCACTGCCTCTGAGTAAAGAACGTCTTGCTAACGTCTAACTTAAATCTCCCCTCTTTTAGTTCATAGCCATTCCCCGTTGTTCTGTCACTGTCAGACTGTATAAAAGTCATTCCCCCTCCTGCATATAAGCTCCCCTCAAGTACTGGAAGGACACAATGAGGTCTTCTCATTTAGATTTAGATTAGGTATTAGTAAGAAATTCTTTCCAATGAGGATGATGAGGCCCAGAGCTGTGGGTGCCCCATCCCTGGAGGTGCTCAGGGCCAGGCAGGGTGGGCCCTGGGCAGTCAGACCTGATGGGTGGCTTTGCTGCCCACAGCAGGAAGGTGTAAGGTGCCTTCCAACCCAGGCCATTCCATGGCTCAAAGTTACAACAGGCAACATACATGGACACTTCCAGTAGAAATCTTCCAGCTCTAGAGAAGTTTCAGTTAGGTTTGACTTGTCCCCACACTGACATCTTAAAACTAACTGCAGTTTTCAAAACCCAGCTCTGCTGCCCTGAGCTGGCAAACTCCTGAGGCGTGCCCGTGTCTCCAAGCAGGTGGGTACTCATTCTGAACTCAGCAAGCATAATGAAGGATAATAACAGTTAAACAAACTAATTAAAGATGATGTGAAACATCAAGGCAGCAGATACCCAGGATTCCTGTCTTCGGGCCCCTGAGCCCTTACAGCCCTGCTAGTCCCTGTCGCCCCTCTCCTGGCTGTGATGAAGTCACTGACATTCCACAGCTGCTTCAAGGGTTTAATAAAATTGGGAAATGTACACAAGGAGCCAATATTCCCAGTGTGGGTGCTGACATCCTGACATTTGCTACTCTGCCCAGCTAGTGCACACACTTGCGTGCTGGTTTTCACACTGGAGCTTCTTGGAATCAATAAAGTGACAGCCACCTACGTGCATACCCATGTATTTCTTGCTTTTTTCCCCCTTGTTATTAGTGATGGTTATTAGTTATAATTAGTATTAGCAATTACTTATTTGTGACAAGCCTTAAGGGCCAAGATCATCCTGTTTGAGTTTTTGCTTAGGTACTCTGCTGTGGCTCTCAGTGGCTGTGACAACACCTCTGTCTCAAATTAGTCTTGGTGTACCACATAGGTTTTGCCTTTCTGGCCTTGCAGACTCATTTTCACAATTCAGCTGGCTGTGGAACACAGAAGTAATCAAGTACACTTACAGAAGCTTAAGCAAACTCTAAGATTTGCTAAATATTTTGTGCAGAAGCACAATCCCAATCCTCTATTCATAGGTGACACTAAACGTTTTTGTTTTTCTCCCAAATGCAGACCTGCACAGCACATTATCCTGACTGATACAATCAAAGGCCCTCCAATCAAATACCTCCCACGTGAGACCAGCTGCAGTAAATGTCATTGCCATGCGACTTTACTGCAGAGCTGTGCTAAGAACCCTGCTTACACTCTCAGGAGCATCTTTCTCCAGAGGCAACATTTATGGGTGCTTTCAGCAGATCAGAGCTGTCCTTGCTTCCAGGGAAGCACTGGGTGCTTGGAAGGGCTCACCCAGTGAGGAAAAGGCTAGAAGAAGCAGGGAGGCAGATGGCTCCTTGCTGGGATAGTGTGGTGGTTGCAAGCAAACCCATTTGGTGAAATAGGAGTATGCTGCTGGAGAACAGGACACAAACTCCTCATTTCAGAAGGCCTGCAACCATCCTGTCTGTGGGTGACCCTTCTGAAGTCATCTTGCTTCCCTATGAAGTGCTTCATGATTCTGGCCATAAAAGAGATGGTCAAATCCTCCCCCAGCTTAAACCAGCCTTACACTGCTGTCACTCTACTGTCTTCTCTCCAGCCATTTCTGATGTTCACCTCAATGAAAGGCAAGAAAATCAGCCCTAACAGAAACAAAATCAGAGTTGTTCAGCTGCTTGGATATACAAAAGCTTTGTGGCTGATACATTCCAGCGATGTTTTGGATTCTCTCAGACATTAACTGTTTCAAAAGAGCGTGGCTGGGAAGAGTGGCTGGAGCAAGGGGGGATTTCCCATTAAGGACAGCAGGACCAGATGTCTTTTTGACGAGCTTCTCTTGGCTTCCTATTCTCTGACATTTCCTTTGCAGTTGTTGAGTCCAAACTGCTTCCAGAACAAATCACAGAGAGCATGGATGACTTTCTCTCCCTTGACAGACACAGCACCTAACTTCTAGCTCAAGTGCGAGACATGCTGGCTGGACAGTGTACTCAACAGCTTGGGCACTTGTCCATCCCAGAGCCATTCCTTCCTTATACTATTTTCCTTTGCAGACCCTTGTTTGCCTCCAGGGAAGCTGTCAGCTTTCCTTTTTCAGTGTTAAATACCAGTAAAAGAAGTAAAAAAACACTATTTTCCCCTCCAAACTCCATATGGGGATGCTCCTACCAGCCAGCCTTGCTGGGGATCAATACAGTGCATTTCAGCACATAATGCTCACAGTCACCATGCAACATGTCTATAAGCTTTCTAAAAGTTTCTGATACAGATTCCTGATACATAATTAGCCACTATCTTAGTTTCTGAGGGGATGAGATATCATGGCTTTCAAATATTAGAAACTTCAACCACGCATATGGATTTTACTGGTAAACCAATGTGGAGCAGTCTCTCCCAAGTACACAAATAATGTGTGGACTCTCAAGCTGTCAGTGAAGGACTCAACTCGACAGGGGTGACCTTTTAGCATCGTTTGGCACCACCAAAACTTACTTGGTTTTTTCAAAATATAGGAAAACACTAATTTCTACATCTTGCTACATTTTTGCTGGGATTTTTCTTAAGCCTCCCCCATCATCACCACAATTTGTGGTCTGATGTCAACTGTAGGCTCACGGAAGGCTGTTTATTCTGGCATTTTCCCCAAATGAGGTTTTCTTCAGTCCGTCTCCTTAGCCTAAGGCACTTTCACCCAGCCAAAGTCAACAAGCAGGACACACTCTGGAGGTCAGCGCTGCTGAAGTGGAGAAGGAAGAAGCCTAGAACCCGCAGTCCCTGCAGGAGAGCATCAACATGCTGCAAGTTGTTCCAGGGCTGGTCAGGCACTATGGAGGAGTCCAATACCCAGACAACAGGTCAGCTGTTAACATTAGTTTATGTCTGTTGCACAACCTGACAAAGTGTAAGCAACCACCAGGTAGCAGATCTCACCTGTGCCAGTGGAATCTTAGGTTTTTTTCTTTTTTTTTTCCAAAGAAAAGGGACTTGAATTAAGAGCCAAGAAGTCAGCCTCAGTAAATACCAAAAGCGCAGTTTCCCTTTTCCCACGTAGACCAGTGGAATTGAATTTCTGCTGCCTTCCCGACTATCATTAAGCATTCTGTTTAAATAGGCTAGCTTCATGCCATCCATAATGAAGTTATAGTGTATTGCTCTGTTATGAAGGATGAAGCTGTTGTGTCCTACGGGGAGAAAAATCGCTGTAATCCAACTTTCCTTTTGAAAAGGCCTAATGTATCCACATGAGATCTTCTGGCAGAGACAACTGAGAGAATATAAATAGAAGCTTAAAAGAAGAAGGAGGGGAAGGGGAAAATAACTCTGACAGGGCTGAGGAGCTGAAATTCGCAAGTTTAATAGGAAGATGGATGACTGAAGAGCCTGTTCTGTGGCACAATTAGGACTTTATGTAGCCCTTTTTCAATTATTTGTAGCTGACAAAATATCGCACAAAGGCTGTTTCACACTGCAGGCCAGGTGCCCAGAAATGGATTTTTTGGAAGGGGGGGGAGGATGATACTGAGAGTGGATCAGGGGCACAGGCCACGGGGGTGGCCACAGGCTGCCCCACAGGCGATGGTGCACATCACCCCATATACAACTGGTAGGAGCAGTGTCCCATGATGTCCCAGTTTTCCAGGCCCTCACTGCCCTTCCCCAGGGAGCACAGATCTGCAGCCACCCTTCTAGGTCACAGCAGTGTGCGGTAGAAGATGACACAGCGAGGAGACATGTAGGTTCTGCTACAGGATGAGGTTTCTGCTTATGGGCAATTCTCAGTACAGAAAGTACAGCAAGAGATTTTTTCTCATTGCCTCTTTGCAGCACATCTGTCACTGTGTTTCTCACTGGCTATCCACCAAACACTGTGGTTGTTACTGCTTCATGGAAAGTGAGCTACCACAGCTCAAACAGCAAGGAAGGTTGCTTGAAATACCTGCATATGTCTGCACGCAGCACCTCCAGCACTGAAGAGTGGTGACGAGCAGTAATGGCTTCCCATCTCCAAGAAGAACTCCAGAAATCTTAACGAACAGTCATGCTTCAAGTGCCTTTGGTATGTTATGGTTTAGTTCAGTCCCTCGGTGAGATAACCTGACCGAGGTTTTGTGCCCATCATGTGGCAGCGAGGCCTCCCCCAGTCATACCATTGTCACTGGAACTCTCAGAGCTCTCCTGGATTCTGTGCTGGCATTGCTCTTGGGGGAGGAGGAGTGCAAATGCACTTTTCAGGAAGCAGAACAATTACTCAGCCATGGAAAAACCAAACCTGAATGCCAAGTGTTGGTAGCAAAGTCAGAGCATTGCAGTGGTGCACTCAAGACTGCCTGAACACAACTGCAGATCATGTTCACGAGGTGGCATTTGTTGGCTCCAATGAAGTTGACATTCACTTAATTTTTTTTTCCAAAAGCCTGGCCAGCAAGGGGATTCAATTTTTTTTTTTTTCCCCGGGGATGTGGTGATGTAGGAAAAACAGCAAAAGCCACAACATAAAAATAAAACATGCGCTTTCAGATGATTCTGAATATCTGGCTTCCCTCCTTCCCCAGTATCTGTACTCTTAAATGCATCATTGCTAGGAGAATTATTCATGTAGTCATATCAATAAATCTTACTTAAAAGTCTTTTATACTGCAATCCTCATTCATCTAGCTGGGACTTCTGTGTAAACGGTAATTAGGGTAAGAGCTAACTGAGATACCGCAGAGTTTGCTCCTGGCAGTCATTTAACATCAGCATGGCATCAAGGCTGTAAAGTAGGCATTTCTCAGCAGCAGTTCATTCATTGTAAAACCTGTTTTTATTATTAGCTTGTCTCCTGTTTCACAGCAATCCCTTCGGTTCACATAAAGACCTCAAAGCATCAGTGTCAATGAATTCCTTGAATGGAGTCAGCTGCATTTTATTTCTTCTGCAGTACGTATCCGACATCCAGAAGAGCCAGCCAAGGTAGGGCACCACTTCTGGCAGCTTGAGTGGGCTCACCCAGAAAATTGGTTCTACAACCAATGGTCCTCCCTAGAACCTGGTGCCATGGGGGCTGGGATATCCTGAATAATGGGATAATGAGTAATGGATCTACTCCCAGGCATGGTATGCCAACCTCCAACAGGCAGCCTGCAAGTCAGTCTGCTCCTGCCAGACCTGATTTGCCCTCTGGTGTTTCCTCACTGTGTTGCCCCAGGATGCAATGTTAATTTGCATTCAGTCCCTCACTCTTAAAATTATGGAAAGCAGGATTTTCAGTAAGAAGAGCTCTACTCTGCAGAGACCACCTTGTCAGAGGAGAGCACCTGCCTCAGCAGCACCATCCAGTTTTGGCAAAGACAATGTGACACCCATCAAGGCAAGCATGCTGAGCAGAGGCCCTGTCTCATCTTCTGGCCTGAATGCTAATCCAGCACAGACTGTATGGGGCTCAGAGCTCAACCCTTCCTCCTTCCACCCCTACACCCTTCTTAATGTTGTCATAACCCAATGTGACAGGATGGAGATTCTACTTCAGCAAAGCCCCTTGCAGAGATAGTAATGCAAGGACAATGCACAATATTCAGAGCTTTCTACATTAACATGTACGATGTGAGCCTCAGCCTGCTGTCCCACAGACCCTGCTTCCATTGTCCCCACACTGACTGGAGTCTAACAAGGTAAATGGAAGAAGTAAGCAACAGCTTCTGGCCACACTTGCTGATGCACCATTCAATCAAAAGCCCTGGCTGGGGTTAACCTGCCTTGCAGACTGGATTGAGTCCTGGGCTGCATCGTGGCTCTCTTTGGCAAAAACAGATTACAGAGATTATAAGGGAAACCTGAAGCCTAGAAAATGTCAGTGACTTGTGCAAGTTCAGAAAGCTACAAGCACTGAACTTACATCTCCTGACTTGATGTCCAGTCACAAGATGGGGATGCATATCAAAACGGAAAAAATAGACAAGGGAACTAAATCCCCTTGCACTGGAACACAGTCCTGGTCTCCAGCAGCAGCCAGAAAACAGGATAATGCATTAGGACCATGGTTCTCCAAACAGTGCCAATTTGCCCATGGCTTACTCTTGTGATATAGTCTTGAATCCTCCAGAGGATTCAAGACATTGTTGCTTTTAGTCTATTTAGCCTTGCTTCCCTCGCTCACCTGGGTCAGCAGGTGAAATGCTCCTGGCTTTGCAAATACATCCAAGTCCGGTAGCAAACCTCAAAGATCTTGGAAACGATGGTACCTTTCTTAATGACTGCTTAGTAGTAGAAAGTGTGAACTTGCCAATGGGCTGCAGAGCTAAGGGAGGACCCTCACCTGCCCTCTGACACTGATTTCAGGATACAGCACACACATTGTCCCTGTGCTCGAAGTACTGTGCTCTAACACTCTCATACCACACTACCCACTTGTGCCTAACCCTATTTTTTGTGCCAGCACAACTGTTTGGTGAGGCGACTGCGTTTGTTAAAGCAGGGAACAGACTCCATTAAAAAAAAAAAATTAAAAAAAGCATAGAACAAATAAAATAAATGTTTTTCTAAGCAGGATCAGTTCCTGCATGTCATGGAAAGCGACCCACAAACAGTCCTGCTGACATATCTGATGGCAGGAAGGAGCTGCGAGGGCGTGGGAACACCTTGGGCCGGCTGAGCAGCCCAGTCCTAAGCTTGTGAAACTGCAGCCAGAGGAGGGGCTGCCCTGCACTGCCTCACTCCTCCTTTCCCCCCCAGCTCATGGGCCCCCGTCACTACCATGGCTACATCCAGCCTGGGACGTACATTTCAATCTGCAGTGTGTATATAAAAGAGAACTGGAAACCGTGGCTGTCTGAGACCCACCTGACCTTTGGACGTACAGTGAGCTTCCTGTTCCAGTGCTGCTGGCTCTTTAATCTCCAAGTCCTTAGAAAATAAAAGTAAGCCTATGTGAAAAAATGCTTTGTAATGGGAACAACTTTCCTCTCTCGCCCTCTGACTGAGCCATAGAAAACAGTAAATATCTTTCCCAAGAGTCCTTTCTTACAATAGAAAAATGGCAGGCGAGATTGAAGTTTCATTTCCCAGCCTCAAGACTCAGCAGCAGACAACACAAAAGCTACAGAAAAACAGCGAGGGAAAAAACCCAACTGCTCTTGTTCATTCTGAGTTGGGGAGAGAGCTTCTGTGACAGCAGAGCAAGCCACACTCAGAAACTGGGTTTCTCTTTGTGCGTGAGGAAGTGGTCTTGGACTATATACTTGACAGCAAATTAGCACTGACATTTGACTTGTTTTGATCTGAGCTATTTACAGTGTTATTATCTGTGTGTTTTTGACATGCTGTGAAGATTCCCATTGCCAGATGCCTTGGGATGCTGTAGGATGCAGTGCATTCCTCAGCTATTACTCAGGGGTCATAAACCTAACATTATTTGTGGGGAGGAGGGGAGCAGGGAAAAATGTTCTAACAAAATATAAAAGAGAAAGAAAGGAAAAGAGAAACCTAGGACTTAAGCTGGGGGCTGCTGGTGGGGACCTCCATGGCCTGGCTGGCCAGAGATGTCCCAGGGCTGGCACCAGACGGTAACTGCTCCTACAAGGAAGGAGCTGAGAGCTGGGAAGTGGATTTTTCATGAGTAAATAGAAAAGGAGATTTGTTTTTTGTTTTTTTTTTTCTTCTCTGTGGTTGAGAGAGGACAGATCCTACAAGTACATGTTGCTCAGAGAAGCTGTGGATGCCCCATCACTTCTCAAGGCCAGGCTGGCTGGGGTCCAGGGCAGCCTGATCTGGTGGGAGGTGTTCCTCCCCATGGTATGAATGTTCTTTATGGTCCCTTCCAATCCAAACCACCCGGTGATCCTCCTCCTGAACTGAGGGCTGCACTCAGACATCGATGGCCTGGAACACGATTCTTTCCCACTCTCAGTTTTTTTAGGATTGATTCCCAATGGCTTAACTTCAAATAGTAACATCACCGCACACCCCATCCCCTTTAACAAACAAGCCCAAAGGCCAGTCCTAATGAGGCTCCAGCTTTGGTTGCTCCAGGTCCCATAACTGCAGGAGGCTCATGCTAATTCAGTGGAGATGTACAGCAGGTCGTCTACCAGAGCTGTGTATGCGTGGCTCCTTTCCCAGGGCATATCTGTGTGTACTAATGAACAAAGCCCCTTAACACTTCCCTCTTCTTAGGCCGTGGGTGTGCCCAACCCTGCTGCTGCTGCCAGGGTCTGCTGGACACATGGCCATACAGTGCACTTGGAGATGTTTTATGGCCCCATTTCTTGTAATGGCACCTTCCCCTGTCTTCTATACACAGCACAAGGCTGGGCAGATGTAAACAGTAGTTAGGCAAACGCCTAATTTAAAATGCTAATACATGGAAACATCATATCAGGGACTAAAATTCTAGCTGAGCTCACAAAGGTAGAGAAAGGAAGCTATTTACACTTTGAAGATAATGTAACAGAATCACCTACCCGATCTTGCTGTAATGGTCCTTCTAAACCACCAGCTAACCACACAGCATTAACACTCCTATGTGGTTTGCAGAATAGATATTTTAGTAATATAGTTACCAGAAGCTTGTGTCCATTCTAGAACGTTTGGTCAACTGTTTACTGAAGCCATGCAATTTTGCTCATCTGCTTTGGTCTGGACATTTATGTCTCACCTGCATCCTTCCTGAGAGCACAACCTGTTTTCTAAGGAGACTGTGATACAGCTCTGCAAGATGAAAGAAAAAAAAAACAACACAAATAAATGAGACTACATGAACCCAGCAATTAAGAATAAAGCTTCAAACTTTATTCATTGACTTGAGTACAACAGTGATGCAGATTACAGTGGCACAGGAGTGCAGTATGTGCTGTTTGCAGTATGACAGTTGAAACACTAATTGTACAGAACAGCAACCCAGCTCAACTGTTCATTATGCATACAAGCAGACTTACAAGACATTGACTCATTTTTACAGAGAGACTCAGAGAGAGCTGTCTCACAGATGAGTGGGAAACACAGGGACACCTCCCTGGAACGCTGGTTTGTGACATGCAGAGGGAGGAGAAAAGAAAAAATTAAAAAGAAAAAAATCCTATCACCAAAATCTACTTTTAAAAAATAAAATATACCTCTGAAAAAAATTAGTTTCAGTTTCCAAAGCTTAAAAAAAAAGTCCCAGCTGTAAGGCCCTCTTACAGGAAGAGTTATCAGCAATGACCTAGTCGCACTGCCTGGACATGACAGACCCAATGGTGATACTGTGAGACTCTTCTGGTCTCGACAGATGAAAAGAGCCTGCCTGCTCCCAAATGTGCAGACATCAGTAAGACAGTCCACTGACTGCAGTGTGTTTGCACTTGGGGGACCCAAGGGAGCCAGGCACAGCCCGGTAAGGCACCGCTGGGATTTGCTTCTGCTTCTTCAAGACTTTCTACACTTCATTTCCTAATGCCTAGGAGCAAGGTGCTATGGGCCTCAGCTTTACAAGTCCTGGGAGAAGCACTCACATTAACTATAGTGATTTCTGGCATACCAGGTTACTGCTTGCCTTCAGTCATTTCTTTTTACCTCAATAGAAAGATCACGGTGCACGTGGAAGGAGCACCTCTTCACATGGACAAGCATTTTTAAGGAAATCATTAGCAGAAATCTATTTCCCTGTTAGAAGCCCTTTGGGCAACAAATAATTTATTTTGCATACGGGCAAACAACATTAATGGCCAATTAGATTCCCACTTCCTGCACTGATGCTCACATTAAAATTAATAACACTTATTCCCTCTATGCCAACTGCCAGCATCACATAGCTCCTGCCAGCAGAGTTGCCTGACTAAAATCTCAGCATCTTTGCATCGTAACTGATTTTTTGTTTTCTACTTTATCAAGCACAAAACAGTTGTGTGGGAGAAGTCAGAAGAAAAACTCACCAGCAAGAACGGTCCTGCGACCCACAGCGATAAGAGTGTTTCTACACTAAGAGAAAGGCTCTTCATTCCATAGCAGTGGTGTAAAATCATGTGTTGGCAAGATCACTCCTTCCATGTCTACACTCAAGACTATGCTGGACTCCAGCAGATGTCTTGGCAAAGAACTGGACCATGACCTGGGCCTAAGCAAAGGTAAAAGGGAGTTGTGGGACCAAGCCTCAAGAGTCTGCTGGGGAATGACTGGCATTTCAGCACAGATCAGCAGATTTTCTTGCTTCCTCCATGTTTTATGCATTGTTATTATCATTGACTTGAGCAAAGATGCTCATAATCTACAGGTGCTCCAAACTTGACTTCTCCACAGTCTGAAATAGGTAACACAAACTGACATGCATTTCTTCTAAGTCTGCTAAACACTCCAGCAAACTCTGGAGCAACCAAGCTTGGACCAGACGATCATGCAATCAGACTTGTTTGAGTTGGAAGGGACCTTTAAAGGTCATCTGGTCTAAATTCTCTGCAATGAACAGCAATACTACATCTCAATCAGGTGCTCAGTGCCTGGTCCAGCCTCACCTGAAATGTCTCCAGGGATGTGGATCCACCACCTCCCTGGGCAACCTGTTCCAGTGCTTCACCACCCTTACTGTAAAAAACTTCTTCCAAATAGCCAATCTAAACCTCCCCTCTTTTAGTTTGAAACCCTTATCCTATCACAACAGACCCTGCTAAAGAGTCTGTCCCCTCCTTTCTTACAGCCCCGCTTTAGATACTGAAAGGCTGCTCCCAGGCCTCTCCAGAGACAGTTCCAGCTCTCTCAGCCTGTCCTTGCAGGGGAGGTGTTTCATCCCTTGGATCACTTTATGGCCCTCCTCTAGATGTGCTCCAACAGGTCCATGTCTTTCCTGTACTGAGGACTCCACATCTGGATACAGTATTCCAGGTGACATCTCACCAGTGCAGAGTGCAGTGGAAGGACCACCAGCCTTGACCTGCTGCTTATCCTTGTGGATCCCTTCCAACTTGGGATATTCTATGATTCTACAGTTATTCCACCTGTATGAAGTTCTGGAGGAAGACATCTCCATGCACTGATACTACCTGACATGGCAGTGATACTCCCGGAGCAGCAATGGCTTACAGAAAGAGATTTCATTTCAAAACACGTCTAGTTTCAGACTAATTGCAGCAAGGGAAGAGCTTGAGCACTTCAGTGCTAGGCCCAGACAGACTTGGGACCAGACAAGTTGGTAAGGTGAGATGACATCTGTCTTGACAGGACTAATAGCATTACTGGAACCACAGAGCTCTCTTGCCTCCACATGCAGCTATTAGGAAACTTCCTGTTTTCCTAGTCTAACCTTTCACAGCACACTGCAGCTATGTGCATGATGCATCACAAACTATGTTTAATGAAAGGCTACTAACCAAACTGAAAACAAAAATATGTTTCTGAGAGTTATGCCACTAAAATGTCTCCTAAATGACACCAGCATGAAATGGTAACAAAGAACAAAATCATGAAGTTCTGTGAGTGAGCTTCACAAGAACTTACTCTTCCAGTTGTGTAGAAAGTTTAGCAAGCTTGGGATGGGACACTGTCAGAGTTGAGATGCTAACATTCAGCTTCCTAAAAAGAGGCCACAATAAATCATGTAATTTCACTGAGAAATAGTGGACAGGTTAGTAATATCTAAATCTGCTTTCTTAAGTGGGAAAGTGACCTTGCCCCCTGCACACTCCATACATCACAGAACAAGGTATCTGTAAGTGACAGCCTTCATTACAGACTTATGGCTGCCTATTCAACACAACTAGTTGGAAATTCCAGGTTATCTTCTCGCACAGCATTTCAGTTGCATGTGTATATAATTCAGTTTTGCACACGTGTATGGTTATTTCGTAATTCCATCCTGCACACCTATTTTTACAGGTCTTTGCTTATCATTCTTAAAGCAGAAGGGGAAAAAAACAAGCCATAGTCAGTTTTCAGTCCTCTCAGCAGAGACACTGCAGCAGCACTGTTTGATAGGACTTCATCAGAAGCTCAGATGTTTTTCAGGAGACAGAAGAACTTGAGTGTGTACTTAAGGCATATTCTTACACACTTAAATATTTACTGAATAATTTAAAGTCTAGTTACAAAGCTCTATGTTAGATTACAGTATTCAAATTTATCAGCCACAAGGGAACATTGAGAGGGGAATTACAAAGAATCATCCAACAGTGCAGAGCTGCCCAACAAACAATACACTACTGGATTGATACTAGGAAAATGATTCACTGATTACAAAGACAATTCTCCCCGGGGCTGTATCCCCCTTTTTATTAGGTAGGAAGAGCAGATTAAAGTTGAGAAAGTGCTGCAGTGACAACTGCTAAGAGCTCACTGCAGAAACACATACTGGCTGCTGCAGTGTATTCAGGGTGTGAAATGTCTCAGGGTGCATTTGCTTCTAGGTGGCTGGGATAGTTAACAGGAATTGAGCATAAGCATGATACTAACGCTCAGAAAACCCTCATAGTCTCAATCAGAAATAAAGCAGTGGACTGACTGTGCTCCATACCAGCAAGGTATGAACCAGTGCCAGCCCAAAAATCCAGTTAGGAGATTAATTGTATCTGCAGCATCTAAGCTGGCTTCTCTTCATTCCTACCCATGCTGCAACTTTAAATTCTCACCTGATAAGGCAGACTCAAATTATCTTGTCATTTTTCAAAGGCTGGAGGAATGGGTTCTTTTTTTCTCTTTTTTTTTTTTTTGAGGAGAGAGAGAAGACAACCTGGTTAGTCATCTCTGAAATGACTGGGTAGGATATTCACATACACTGTTCAACAAACCTAAAGCTGAGGGCTGGCAGCTCACATCTGTGACAGCAGTCTTCATAACAGAAAGGTCTGCTGTCAAGGTGACTTGAGATACCTACAAACCCACTGTGTTTGGGTGGCAGCAGCACAGCATCACCTATAGGATATGGATTGGTAAAATTTAGAGAATTTCAATACTTTAAATGATCAAATCCAAGTGTTCTTCTCAACATAAAGACATAATTTGCAGGTAACATACACTGAATTTTGGAGACTAGTGCTCACAAAGCTTGTGACTGTAAAATGCTGCTGTCCTTCCATTGCATGGATGAAGTTTCAGCAATCACTCAAAAATGCATCTCTAACTGCCAGTGCCCCTAGCTCCCATTTGCTTCTCAGTGTTCCTCCAAAGCCATTTCAGATGCTTGTTCTGAAAAACGAAGTAAAAAATGTTGAACTGATCCTTGCTGTAATCTCAGTGAAGTCCAGAGAGCTAAACCACAACCAACTGTGTGGCACAGTGTTCAGGGGGGACCTGTGTTCAGTGGGGACAATGCTGCCAGCTCTGCATGTGAGAACATTCTCAAGCACGCCCCTTGGCCTCACCATTCACTTAGCTCCAGAGCACGGAGCACATGAACTACAGTGATCTGCTCTAACAGGACTACCTAATGCCAGCAAAGATGGGGCAGGATATGGGCTGTCCTGCACATTTCATGGTGAAATGCCATTTGGTGACATAGAGAACTCAACACAGTGATAGTGAACCTCACAACTACATGGGACTGTTTCCTCTTCCTGGCTTCCAGATTTTAACTCTAATGTCTAATGTAACAGAAAATACAAAGGTTCTGATGTCTCCAGTGCCAAAAGTTTCTGCATTAAGAATGAAACCTTGATATTCTTTGACAGACACAGAACCTAAATGACTTTCTCCGATCCTAGGAGATGGTCATT
Organism: Phasianus colchicus; assembly: GCF_987193195.1. Classification (NCBI taxonomy): domain Eukaryota; kingdom Metazoa; phylum Chordata; class Aves; order Galliformes; family Phasianidae; genus Phasianus; species Phasianus colchicus. The sequence goes on from NC_143443.1 coordinate 28,321,547, forward strand.
AGTGCAGTTTGCATTGGCAGTTAAGCATCAAGGAAGAGAAAAAGCTGATGCTGCAGCCATAATGCATTCATTCAGTTACTTTGGTGCTCGTGTCCTCCTCTGTATAGGACCTGCCCAGAAGCAGTTAAGATATATATATATATATAGGCAGTTATTTTTCAAGCTGCAATATAGTGGAAGAAGACTGAAAGCAATAAAAGGTTCAATGCAGCTCAGAAACCACCTTGCATGATTTCTCTGTCTTCATAAACCAAGTCAGGCACAAAGGGAAATAAAAATAACCAAGGCTGGAGCTTTGAAGCTTCAAGAGAGGAAAAAAAAAAGATGCTGCACCTTCTTTTCCAAGCAGAAGTGAAAAACTACTTTAACTAAAAAGGGATGCTTGGCCCCATGCACTGTGCCATATTGACAACAGCAACTGCAATTTAATCAAAAAGCCTCTATTGGCAGAGCATGGCACCTTGGTGGTACCTTTTAATTCATAAACATTCCTCCTAAAGAGGGATGAAAATTTATGTTGGCTTGCAGAGAACCATCTTCCCTGCTGATGTAAAATCCACTGCAGTCTAAGGAGCTGTACCTAGTAATTAATTACTAGAAAGGAGTCTGTCCAAAATCTCTGGGTGTGAACCAGGGCACACTTAAAAAAGCATTTTCTCACTCTATCATTCCCACCTTCACCCACCCATCTCTTGGACTAAATTACAAGAAAACCGACTCTTCTCCATCATTCCCATTACTTAGGTGATCCTACATTATTTGACTGGTTAAGCTTCAGCCTTATTAATTCAAGCAGAAAGTGTGGAAGAGGGAAGACCTACAACAGACACAGCAACTCGCTTCCTATATCCTAGCAAATATATACAAGTACAAGGAGTCCGCTTTCTGAGAATTCAACTGGTATGCATGTAGGTGAGCAAAGTGCCCACCTTTGCAGATAGTATCACACAAAGATGCAGTTTCAAAAGACTGCCAGTGAAGAAACAGTTGTGTGAAAGACTGGACGTGACCATATGGATGTGTTACAAAGGGCTTCTCCTTCACTATGGAGTATCTGTCTTTCTCTCCATATATACACATATATACACATACATACACAGATGAGTAGATATAAATACATGTGCGCGCACACAAACACACATTCATATATATATATTATATATATATATATTTCTTTTCCAGTTCTTGGAGTGGTTACAACTACATTAGTCTACAAGGCATCCTAAGGGCACTTCCTGGCTCTAGCAATAAAGTTCCATCTTGTTATGGAGAGAAGTAAAGGGAATATCATTGAGGGAGAAGAAAAGTTTCCTATCTTGTATATTACCATGTAAAAGGCCGACACCTCTGAAAATTATCACTCTTGTTTCTGAGCCCAGATATTTTCTCCCTGTGTTGCAGGAGGGCAAAGGTTCATCTTGTTCAATTGCTGTGTGCAGAGGTGCCACTATGCGATTTTCCCTTTTTGGTGGGTAAGTGGATGCTTCCAAATAGTTTGGATTGTATGATACAACATCCTACGCGTCATTTTTAGATGTTTGTTTAAAGGGAGATTAAAAGAGTTTTGCTTTTTTCTTCATGTCGTTGCGTCTCCAGAGAGGTAACTTGTCAAACTCCTGTATCGTCATGCCAAATATCTCTTGGAAAACTTCAGGTGCTAAGTGACGCTTTAAAAAAAGAAAAAAAAAGAGGGGGGGAAGAAAAGGCAATGGTCAGTCAAAGCTGAAAGAGATGCAATAGGAGACAGGAGTGCCTTAAGGGAATTCATGTCACTCTAGATGCCACTGCAAGATCTAGTGATAGAAGCTTGATGAAATACCAAAACACGTATCCAAGTCGTAATGAACCTGGATTCTCAGTGCACCAATAACATTTTGCTGTTTGTAACATCACCTGAAAGGTTCCAAAGGGGATCAGAAGAACTATTTCAGTTGATGAATGAGCAAGACAGAATAAACAGGTTGCCTGAAGTTACCCAACCTGCTGTGATAGATAACAGAAAAGAAATAGCACTTGCATGCCCCTCTCCAGGCTTTAGCTAGTCATCTGTATTCACACACAGACATGCAGGCTCTGGGTTTTAGGTGAGCTCCGTTGAAGGGCTGCAGGTTGAACGTGCTACACTGCAAACTTGGAGAAGACAGACGGCTGGCCAGCCTAACTGCCCAGCACATTTCTCTACAACAACTGAAACATGGCTTGTGTGAGTTACCTCTCTTATTGCTCTGCCCTAGAGTGCACTGGACAGAGGAAGTCCCTCTTTCTGGTATTAACATAACACCACCTTGAATTTTATTAGGTAGATACACGATAGCTATCAAAAAATGTAAATCAGTGGGTACTTACCCGAGTTCTTCTGCCTTCTTTCATGCATCTCCACAAGATTAATTAACTAGAAGTAACCTAAACATCCCCAACCAAGAAATTTCATTGGGCTGCTTACATGTAATCCACAGATTGGTAGACAACTTGGTATTTGTTAGTAGAGATTTAAATCCTCACGTTTTTGCATAATGAGTCACTCTAACACTTAACAATGAATCAGAGAAAGTTAGACTTTGGATTCTCAAAGGTGGCTGGTACTGACACTTCACTAAGGAATGATCCAAGCCCAGACAAAGCTTTGCCCCATTCTAACATGGGTCCTATGACTGTGAAACGCTTGACCAATTTTGGTCTTTTTACCAATTTGCAAGTATGAAAATAATTGCTTGAAAAATAAGGGGGTTGTGAACAGCTCTGCCCAGGAGCAGGGAGACAGAGGCATTCCTGCTCAGGGATGTGTGACTCCTGGCCTGGCACCACTTGCTGAGAAGCTGCTGTTTCCTCCCCATCTGACTCTTTCTTCACTATTTAATGCTGAGAAATCTTGTTAGTCTAACAAGGACCCACGCGTTAGTGCTTGAGCTTTCAAGTGTGCAACAACAAACAACTTCAGCAGGAAAAAGCATTTAGGAACTTGCTTCTCTTACCTCCAGCCTGGTTCTGTCTACATCTTTTAGTATTTTATTTCGCCCTCTGTTGGTCACCATGAGTATTTCATATGGAAAAATCTGTTAACAATGTATAAAAGGGGGAAAAAAGAGAGGTATTTACATTTTAAAACAAAAAGAACACAACGTGTCTTATTTTCATAACCACTCAATCATTCTTTTTCCTTTTCAAAGGAAATCACAGCATTTCTTTTTTGAAAGATGCATGAAAGACAGGCCAATCTGGACAGAGCAAGAACTTGTTTACTATCACCGTCAAACTGCCTCACACTTTTGAGGTTCTGCATACAACGATTTTTATAGTGCACGTAATATATTAGCTGGCTTTGTTAAGACAGAGTTCTCTCTATTCAATATACTTTCTCATCTCGCAATGTACAAATTTTAAGGTTTATTAAGATATGTAGATTTGGCACTCATTGGTCTGGCTGATGCTTGCCAAAATGTGGACAGCTCTAAGAAAACAAATTCAGAGGACTCTTAAAAATGCATGAATATACATCTGACAGTCCATCTGAAGGAACAGTAACTCTGAAAAAGCAAGATATTCATTAGTGGGGGCTACTGCATTCAACAAAATTCATCAAAGGATTTTCTTTGCTTATTTGGATAGTTAAAGAACGTGGACTAAAGAGATGTTTTTGTAGACATATTCATCTTACACATCTTCATCTGCTTCAGAAGAGTATCTGTCCCGTACATCTCCCACTACATTTCCCTTGATTTTCTCTACATTTCAAATAACATTCAGAACTTACACAAATCAGCTACTGCCAACAATTAATTCCTGGATGCATACATGATTTAATTTTTCTTCTACTAATACAGGGTCTAAGTTTGAAGTAAAGTGTTTAAAGTCAGTGGGCCTCAGATCAGTTTAATGCAACAGGAACAATGATGCTTAAAAAGGATTTCAGAAAACCATATGGATTAAAACCATTCCTGGCAAACAAAACCGTTTTAGCCAGATACTTGCCCACTGAATAAAATCAACAAAACTCTCCTTGGCAAGTAGCTTATATATAATAAAACTCTATTAATTATTTTAACAACTGAAGAAATTCCACCAAATCAGGTTCTGGGTAGTACTAAGCAATTAAGTTAATTCCATTGTAAACAATTACCCCAACGAAATGCAATAAATAAGATTCAGGCACCAATGAACACACCACGGAGTTTATTGTAAGTAATAATAATTTAAGTAATGTGTGCTTACATACCAGCTTTAAGATATGATTCTTAGGAGACTCTGACATTGTCACAATCGTACAATTAAGTCTATATTTTGAATTACATTGTTTATGTTCAATAGTGGAATTGGCTACCATATACAGCATTAAAGGAAACTGAAATGTAACTCTTCAAAATATTTAAACAGGCAGAGTTTAAGTCAAGGTCTATGGTCATAAGTACATTTTATATTCAGATATTCACAATAAGGTATGTTTCAATCTGGGGTGTTAGGATGCACAAATTCTGTCCTTTCTGGTGAACCACTTGATAAGATTTGGGCTTTCTGAAGTTTTACTAATTTTCACTTCCCAGGTGTTTCAGGCTGACACTGAGTTGGCTTTTTTCACTTCAAAGAATCACAGAATGGCTTGGTTTAGAAGAGACCTTAAAGGTCACCTGGTAGCCTCTTGATCAGGTTTAAATTACTGTTGGATCATTGATACAAACAAAACTGCCACTTAGCATAACCTCAGGGTCTGGCATAACCTTTTTAAACATCAACAGAAAGTGATCTGTACTCTCATGAACATTCCCACAAATTTTATCATTAGTAGTATGACAGAATTTGTAACCCACAACAACATTTCAAATAACAGGATGCATTAATGGCAGTGAGGGCTGTAAGAAATGTTATTGCACTGAAAAAAGAAATTATTTGGAATAAAAAGCATAATCTCAGAAGTCAGGGATGTTCTCAAGGTTTATACTTATATAGCATACAAAAACATTTGTTCACGTACGTTGCACGAGGGTCTCAGCTTATAAAGCTAAGGTTATTGCCTTCTGCAATTTGTCTGGGGGTCATCTGGAAGCACAAGCAGTAATCTGGTTTGCAAATAGAGCTCCTCACTTAACTGCAGCAGTGCTGATAATTGCAACTCTGGGAAAACCATGATTCCTCAGAAGGTTCACCAGCAACAGAGAAAGTTGCAATATTTAAAACACAGCACTGGCTGAAGTCTTTCTGTAGATTATGTTCATTTTTGAACACCTCTAGACACAGCAGCAAAAGCATTTTAATTTACACCTTAACTCATATTCAGCTGATAGTACCTCTTTTTCCCAACAAATCTTGTAACAAAGTTCTTATATAGGAAATCCAACATTATATAAGATTTCAGGCACCATTAGCCTCAAACCAGAGATCTGCCATGTGTTGTGAACCACAATATCCTGTGTCACTTTTCAGACATAACAGATCCAAGACTTCACAATCAAGTGTGGTCTGCTATTTTGGTACTGAAAGCTTGGCAGAGAACTAGCTATTTACTGAACCCTTCAGTATCTTCATTTTGTCTCTGAGAAAGCCTGCTCTACCCAAAAGGAGCACACTGATTTTCTTCAGCCAGAGTATGAATACCTAGAACAGGCAAATTCCAGAACAAAGGGAAAGGTTTGGCACAAAGGGAGAAGGGATTGAGGTGAGGTAAAGAAGAACAAGGGAACCAAGACATCTCCTGTATTTTATCTGCATTTCACAGTCAAATCTTCATTATCTTGAACGAAAGTGAATAACATCTGCACTTGCCTTTGGCTCCAACATGTTAGGCATAGATACTCCTCTGTCCATTCTCATTCCAGGGACATGACCATCCGGAAGGGACTGCATCAGATACAGGTATACATCAGACACATAGGTTACACACACAGAGGGTAAAGGCACTCAAGTAGTGGTGAAAACAAAGGTGAATTTGCACTGAGACTCCCTTCAAGCCTTACTGCTTACTCTTACCACAAGACATTGCCATGGTTACTGTTCATCATTTCCTCAGAAGCATGTTTTCCTGAGGCATCCTTTCACCCTCTCTACCACTACATTTTCTGACACTACTGGGGCTGCATGGACCTGGGGACCCTGAGAGAATGGCAGGCCCTTCCCAACCCCTATCATCAGGTAAGGCTCTTATCTGGAACAAATACAGAGAAGCATAAATTCAGATTCTGCTCAACAGAACACGTAAGCATCCTGGTCTGCCCTTCATGTCAATTAGTGCATCAGCCAAGGTGTTGGGTTTTTGGTTTTGTTTTGTTTTTGTGTCTCTACAGTGGAAAATATTGACTATGAACAAGAACAAGGACAGGGCTGTTGTCAAAAGGTACTGTTTTGACACAGGTTCAATTACATCTTGAATATAATACATGAAGAACTCCTCCCTTCTCTCATAATCTTATTTTCTTTCCATTCATCACAGTTTTGATGTATCATTAACAAATACACCCACGTCATTAAAACCTTTCTTAAATTGTCACTTCATAATGTGATTGTGCTGAGGGGCCAGCCAGTCTCAAACTATTCTGGAAAAAATCCTTCAGACAGGATTTGGGATAAAAGGGTTGATTTTTGCAAGCATGTGTCTTAATAGCTCATCTGTGATGATAGCACTGTAGAAAGCTATTGATTAGTCATCTTGTCTGAAGAATAAATTCCAGGGCAAAAAGGCTCCTGGTATGGAAGAAAACTGCCTCCAGAAAATAATTTCAAAGCGTCTCTGGGGCTGGTATTAGACAGGCTGGAGATAAATCTACCCTCAGCTGCCCAGAAAGAACTATTGCAGACAACTCGTATTTCAACAGACAGTGGATTTTACAAAGAAAGTCACAGAACTGGTCTGAGCCTTCTCAATCCAGTTCTGGGGAAGTACAAGGAGGAATCTGAGACTGTGCCTGTTTTTTATCAATTAAGAGTCTACATTGGTGATTTTGCTTAAACATGCAGGTAAATCAAAGTTAATGTCTTAAGAAACCCTTCCCTGTAGCAGAAATTCAAACTTAAAAAGAAAGTGGATGCTTTTAAATCCGTTGTCAGTTGATTGATGAAAACCCGTACTCTACCTGGAAATCTGAAAAACAAGAGAGAAATCTCATCAGCTGCAGAGCGTTGAAGAGGAGTCAGACACAATCTGCCAGATAATCCTTGTGTTTTGTGATCTACTTCATCTACTCAAAATCCCACCTGATTCTATATGGTCAGCAAACCTCCCTACTTTAGGTCTTAGTTTTCTGAGAGCAAAGCACTCCCTACATTGCAGACGACTTCAAGTGTGCTTTTCACTCTGGAAAACTAAGTCACTTTAGAAACATCAAAGGCAGAGAATCATGATAGTTGGCAAATAAATAGCCAACTAATACTCAACTTTTTAGAGCATGATTAACCTGACAGCAGGTCACTCTGTAGGATTCTTTCACAGTCTATGAAGAGACACAAGCACCAGCTTATGATCCTTATCATAAGGTATCTAAGACAGAAAGGATCAGTCTCACTCAGAAGGTAAATTTGTCTCTCTTCTTCTCTTCCCCCAGCACTAAGCTCAAAGATATTCAAAATATTAATTCAGTAAATATTTCAATTAACTACAGACTATCACCTGCTTTCCACGTGTACTGATGCTAAGCATGCTCTTGGCAAAAAAAGGGATGACAGAAGATTTAGCAAAATAAACCCAAACTTTTAAACATGTACTTGCAGAGTTTGAGTTAACTATCAAGTCTGCCCAAATAAGTTAAAACCACTTAGCAAATACAAAGCAAATCCACAGTCTTAATATGAAGCAGCAGAAATGAGCACTCATCACAATTCATTCTCCATAAAGAAGTGGCATGTAAAAATCCTTACCTCTAACACCACCACTCACATCCCCATAACTGTTGTACTGACCAAAATCAGTAGACACCGGCTGTAACAGGAAAAGAGGGACATGCACATAAATCCACAGTTCATGGCTTCACAAGTGGGTTGATATTAGAGAAGTAACAAATTGTTTAAAGCTCTTCTTTCCTCAATTTTCATAAGCTCTCTTGCATTGTTTTCTTGCATTTTTAACCCTAAGTTTGTGGGGAGGGAAACAAGGTTTTGCCAGACTTCAGATGGTCTTATAAGAAAGCTCAATGAAACTTAAAATCTGAAACAGTTAATAGGGAAATAAATACATAAATACCACGGATGATTAAAGTTACTTTTTGATTCTCAAAATGTCTATATCCTTACCCTGTGAAGTCCATTTTTTCCATAGCCAGGAAGAGAAGAGGTTTTGGAGGCTGAAGCATGGGCTGTTGAAAAAGAAAGGGAAAATTTTTTTACTGGAACAATCCCATGGAAATGCAAAACTAAGAACATTTGAGAAATCAACTTGCAGAAAAAATACAGTTGAAGAACTAAGGGGAAGCTTAACCAACTGACATATGCTGATTTCAAGAAGCTAACATCTCGGTTCCAAACTCATCACAACCTTCCACACACTCTGTAAGTTACATGCAACATTATCATGTCATGGTGCCAGGCTCAGAATCAAAGTGACTTCTGCTAAGCTGAAAGTAATGAGAGCAAAATAACTTTTCAGCCCTCAGATAGAGTATTGCTTTATATCTTAGGATAATACCAAGAAAAGGATCAAGAAGAATCCAAGAAGATTAGCATTGCTTGACTGGATAGGCTTCCTGTTAAGTGTCCCATGACATCCATTGTATTTCACTTTCCTGAAGTGGCACACCTGAGTTACATGTAACCATACCTTCTAAACCTTTAATAAATTTTTTTTCCACTCTTTCTACTTTAACTACTATTACATTCATATGCTCAGCTTCTGCTGGTGCACAAGCCAAGATACATGAATAGCACACACTGCTCTGTGTTCATAATTTCTTTGCTACTAGGGAGAAAAGGCTCTTTAAGTCATGTAATACTGCTACTGACAAAGGTTTTGGCCCAGGACAAGGATCAGAACAGATAGTGATGGGATAGTGATGGCTGAATTCAAACAAATCTTAGAATGTGGCAGCCTGATCTGATGTTGTAGTCATCTTATACATAACACAACACTTCCAAGAACGACAGCATTCAACTCCATGAAATGGGGGTAAAACAAGGTATTAGCCCATCCTTTTCATGGAAGAACAACAGAATACCACTTACACATATCAAACAATTTCCCAGTGGTGCCTCTTATGGAAAAACTCTGAATATGTGTCCATGTGGCATTCATTACTCACAGTTCATTATTAGCTTCATTGCCTAGACGAATTACCTGGAGAGTCGTAACGACTGGCAGAAAAGGCTGACCTCTCCTTTTCCATCTCTTCTTTCAGTATCAATTGTCCAAGACCAGAATTAAGCTACAGATAGCAATTAAAATGCATATGAATAAAATAAAACTGGCAGAGGAATTGTACATTGCTTATGTAAAGACCAGGGGCATTTTTTGGATGGTGTTTAGAAGATGTATGAAGATAAGGTTATAATAACCTTCATGAGCTGCTCCTCCTGCAGTTGCCGGCGTCTCTGTAGCTCCTCATCATCTTCCTCTCTTCCACTTGACCTGCGTCTCATGTCTGCTCCTGCTTCCATAAAACCACAGTACAGACAGCTCTGTGTATCAGTTCTTTCTCAGTCTGATTTACCGAATAAACAAATAAGTATTTTCTTGCAGATTCAAAAGACTTATTCAAAACTTGCCCTTCATAAAACTCATTCAGTTAGCCTGTCCTATGGCTATCAGGCTTCTTATGAAATGAACAAGAAGTTGAACTGCACTTGGGTTTCCAATGGAGCAACAGTATTTTCGGTGTCAGGCTTTTGCAAGACTTCAGTAAAACATAACTCCTATTTTGACAGTTGTGCTCAGACTAGCTCTGCAGCAAAACATCACACTCAAAAAAAAAAACCCAAAAACCCAAGCTGAAAAATCTGAGGGTTGAAGGTTTTTCAGTGCTTAATCCTATACAATGTCTTTATTTCTGAATAAAATATGACCATGAATACATATTTATAGTTTCCAAGATGGTTTGTTTAGTTTCTCAGGTGTAACTAAATCACCTGAGAGCCAACGTGCAAAGCAGTTTTACTTGGAAAAAAAAAAAATAACCAAACCAAAATTGTCATCCACTGCCAGGAATATGAGTCAAGAGCCAACATTTCCAGGAAAGCCTCCACCTCTGACACACGGCATAACAACGCTGTGGTTACAACAAGCACTGTCAGGAGAGTTTCAGGTATACAGATGTTATCACTACATTTTCACACAATTGCCACGGCATACACAGCTCCTTTGACCGATCATTGAGCAATCCCATCCTGTGCCACCTTCCCCTGCACGTCAAAAATCCTGTTCCCTTCACTTCCCTTCACAGAAACCTGAAGCAGGCAACGCCTTCAGCATATCTGACATGACTTCATAAACCAACCAGGCTATATAACTTATTCTGTACTGTGTTTTAAAAGGGGGGGGGGGGGAGGGAGGTCAACAAAATCAACAGAAATAACATAATATTAAATAAAAGTTTTAAAATGAACATGAGAATGACTTAAAATAAGATATTTGCAGAGCAAACGAAAAACACAGACTGTAGAAACAGTAACTCTGACAAAATGGGACTTTTTTAGTTCATTAATTGCCCTGCTGCAGTCCTTGCTTCTTGTCATGAAAACAGCCATGTGGTTGGAAGCAATGACACTTTCTGTGAATATTTACTATTAGCTTAGGACTAAAAGATCACATAGACAGTAACTGAGAGAAATCATGCATGTGTGATACAAAATACTGTTTTTAAGTCACAATACGGGAGTTTACATAAATTTTCTATGGATTAGTATTTGTGCTATTACTTCCAACATCCTTTTTCAAAAGCTCCTCTGCTCACTAACAGTTATAAAGACAGAGATGTGCAGAGGTCTCACCAGAATAACTGCACTCTCTGGCAATCACCTGGAGCAGGCACAATACTCACAACCTCTTCTGACAGCTACTTTACTGACCAGTACCTTTTAATCCACATCACTTGTAGAATTCTTTTTGCATACCTATGGCTGCAAGGGAGGGAGGACCTGGCCAGTGGTCCGTCTCAATCTTTGGTATCTCGTTGGGTGCTGGTGCATGAGCTGCTGGGAACTTGGAGGACTTGATGATATCCTCGGAGGACTTGCTCTGTGCTGCCAAAGCAGCTGCATCTAGATGGCAATCAGGGAACTTAGCCATGTAATAAGCTATATCAATATAAAGGGTTTCCATATTTTGGCAAGATTTAATGATTTACAAGAAGGACATCTTCAAATCCAAACATTTTCATGTTTTACCTTTCTAATTGCAATTGAAACAAAGTAATGCTTTTCCTCTTGCCAATAGATTGGAATCAAACCTTCTCATCCCACAAACCCACCCCCAAAATAACCCTAAATCAGCTTTGGGTTTTACTAGGGTTTCAGAGTGTTAAAATGATCAGGCAAGAGTGAGAAAATTCAGTCTAACAGTATTTGGTGGTATCTCTTAAAGACCACCAATGAAACCAGATTTATGCACTGGTTTGCCTTCCCTCTAGAGTTAAGAAAGCAAATAGCTCAGAGGGACAGCATTATTTGTAACTCTACTGATGCTGATTATTTTCTATGCTTCTGTGAAAAGCTGCAAAACAAACAAATAAAGGAACCGTATCTTTCCTGCTGCATGTACTTGATTATGAGCATGCAGTAGCAGCAAAAGGAGATGCCCATTTATTTATTAACTACTAAACTTCATTTAGATCAACTTGGCAGGGACAGCACTTCCAATGAAACGTACCTCATCAATAACACGTATCAGCAGTGGGACATTCATTTAAGATAGCAGTCAAAGCCAAAGTCCCTAAAAAGCCTGCGAGGATGTGCATTATGGCTTTCACATCTTTACATTAAAAAAGAATAAAATCCAACAGGATATAGCTTGCACTAAAAGCAGCCTTAACCATCTCCTCTCTGCAAACTGTTAGTCCAAATCACCTTTTTCTTATATGAAGCCATCATATAAGACAAAAGGATTCTGAATGCACTTTTTTCCTTTTGTTTTTAAGCAGAAAGACATCTGTTAAAGCAATGAAGCGCTTTGTAACTCATCCAACACATTCAGGGTACTTCAGGAGAATCAATATTAGAAATCATAGGGAATTTTGAGAATTTTATGATTGAGAAACTACATGTAAATATAGGTATGGAGGAAGCTGGTCAGAGTTTACAAAAGCATGACTTCAAAGAGTACTTACTTATTAGAATTGGTGATGTCAGTGGTTAAACATTCACGTGTTAATGGGAGATGAGAAGGTACATTAAAACCATAAAAAATAAACAAAAGTAATGTTAAGACTTCTAAAATAAGCATAAGATTTGAAACTTAAAAAAAGAACAAGGAAAGAAACCTGATGTAAAACTACACCGGTGTTCTTAACAATATTCACTCCTGTCTACAGAATGGACACCCTAGGCCTTCTTAACCATCTCAGCAAACTGTTCACCTAAGCTCTGTAGTACTGCTAATTTGCTGTTTACCCCAAATAAGTTTCAATGGATAAAGAGTCTGCAAAGGGATGAAAGGTCTTTAAGTGGAAGTCACTTCTCTTTCACCACATTACACGCAATTTCCTAATTAAGGTTCTCTATTGACAGCTGAAGGAAATAGCAAACACTTAAAGGTTCCATGCTCTGCAGTGTTACAGGCCAGCAAAGCAGTTGGCTTCTGCCATCACTGTTATTCCAAACTTGCTAAAACAACATCTGCTCTGAAAAGATTAGAGCTGAGTTGGATACTGTTGTGCAAGTCAGAATCCAAACACTGGAACAGCAGATATGCCACACTACCTGATCTATTTCACAGGGCTTGAGAATCAAACTAGCCCTGTCAGTCACCTACATCATTTTCAATAGAAAGATTTCTGTTAGAAGCCACAGTACATTTGGAATTCCAGTCTGACAGTAACATCCCCATCATTGCTGTCACCGACATCAGTAATTGTACTTTGTCTGCTTAAAATAAACATAATCCACAAAGTTCTTGACAAAGAATGGACTGCTGTTAATCCATTTTTTCCATGATCAAAATCTGTATTCTGAAAACATAAACTGAAAGAAGTAAAATACAGGAAGGCATTACAACTCTAAAAAGGTAGCAAAAATCCCAGTTAACGCCAATTTTGCTGCTAATAGCAACGTGGCCAAGACTTTAACCATATTATTCAAATAAAACAACATGCTTTAAAACATAATCACCCAGCAGGACATGCAACAAAAGCTCTTTAAAGCTTGGATTACTAATTTTTGATGCTTTCAAAGTAAACACTGAATGCTTTTCAGTAGTCTGTGTGTATTTTAGTTGACGCTCCAGTTTCGATACAAAAAAAGAAAGATCATTTACCATGTTGCTTGTAGATTGGTGGCTTTCTGTAAATGTTGACACCTTGATCTGTGAAATGGAGAAACAGAAAAGGATTAATAGGAGAACTACTTCAGTTATTGGTAAAGGTAACACCAACACTAAAACAGCAGACAGACCAAATTAAGGATGTAGCACAAGAAAAGGCAGTGTTACACAGAATCAGATTGTCTGAAGAAAAGAAAACTAAGAACGAGTGACAAGTAGAAGACACGTGGTATGAAGTCCGTTGGAGCTGATTCTGTAACATGTGGATGCATTCAAATCATGAATAATTCATTTTAAATATTATCAGTGTGACAGTCATTGGGAAATGCAAACAAGCAAGACATTTCAGGGATGAAAATACAAGCTATTTGGGGAAAAGTGCCCCAAGTAACTTTTGTGGAAAATTGTGCTCCAGTCACAACAGCTCAATTTTCTTTCCAGCTGAATGGTTGGATTGAGGAGAATGCAGTGAGCCTACCATTCGCTTCAAAACCCAGAGAACAAAACAGCTGCTCCATACGTAGTTTAGAGCAGCCAACACCACCTTGACTTCACGAGTCAGTGTTAAGGGATATACTGTTCATCCTCGAACATAAGGACAGACTTCTTCATAATTTTTACTTAGATATATTTTAATGTAAGGATGACCACACTGCATACTATCAGTGTAAATCAGGAAAAAGTCACTTCCCAGAGCCCTAACATAAGAAATCTAAAGCATATTTAAAAGATAAAATATTTTTACAATAATGAACCAAGATGGGAGCTACATTGTTCTAAACCACCCACCCACCCAAACCAGCTCTTCAAGTATTCCACGCAGCCACAAACATGGAATTTAATTCAAAATCAGTGATACAGAGCAAAATCTAAGTCGGTCTTACTGCAAGACCACAATGAGCTACTGGAAACTAAGACATTTGAGTCAAATCCCCTTTTTGCTACTATATCACACTGCCTGAAAAAAATAAACTATTCAATCATATTAGCATGAAGGAAGAAGAAAACATTTTAAAAATACATGTTGTCTATCACACATTTCATTAATGTGCTACAGGAGACAACTTTTGGCATTAAGGAAAACATTCTAGAAATCTGTGGGGGGAAAAAAAAAAAAGTAAAACTACTTTACAGAACCTATTTACTGGACTAAATGACAGGCAAATTCCTTGCACACAAATGCACTGAGGTACTTTCTTTGTGTTAGTGATCTTCTCATGGCTACCTGAACAGCAAATAGGCACAAAGGCTAAAGGGAACCAGGCAGCAAGATTTCAGTGCATGCCTGTACCAGACAGCTTTATGGGGTACGTGCACACAGCTCCTGGGCTGCACTGCTCCAGCTGAAGAGGACAGCTCTCCCACCACACTGGGCACTGTGTATCCAGCTGGGCTCTTCACACAAGTGCACTTCAACTTACTTACGTGCAGGCTGCCAGGTCAGCTTAGGCACTTCACACAGCCTACCTTAGCCAAGCCAGGTCACCCTGACCGAAAGCGAACATCCACAGTTTATCTGCCAGCTCTGAGGGCAAGAGGAAGAGCAGCAGCCTCTGGCAGTTCAAGGGGATACCAGACTGATGGGGAGCTGATGAATAACTGGACATAAGGCTTTCAGCTAGCACTAATGTAATCAGATGATGTGTGTTAGCAACTCTAGGGACAGGACACCCTCATCCTATCAAATCACAAAAGACGTGCTCTCACTTCAGAAGAGAACCCGCTTTATAGAGAGGGTATCCTCATGCATGCTAATTCTTGCAGGTCTGTGTGCCTCTGCAAGGTCAGCAAGCCACTGCATGAAAGAGGTGAAGAAACATCCTCATTTGGTTAAAAAAAAAACATCAACAGAAACCAAAAACAACAACAAAAAAAAAACAACACAAAAAGAAGGGAATATTAAAGTAGAAATGTTTGGTTCAAGACTCAAACTAGTCCCATCAGTGACTACATGTGTAATGGCCCACTGGTCAACTCTTCTGCATGCTACTGTGAATCACAACCAATTCCTCCAAAGTTAGCAGAGTTATGCTCGTGCAACTGGGAGAAAAATCAAGCCCTACATAGCTTGTATACAGTGTGGGCCATTAGCAGACCCTGAAAAACATGGCATTCTAACAGCAAAACACCTGAGCAACACAAGTAAAAATCACCATCAGCCCCCATTTCTGAAGGCACCACTCCTCCCACAAAGCTCAGGAGCAGGCAGTCCCAAACCCTGCGTGTGCACCCCATGGCAGACAGCGTGAAACGATGGAGACAAGACAGAAGGTACAAAGGCTACATTCTACACTGTGACAGGACACCGAGACACACACAGTGCCAGCTCCTACCTGGAACATGGAAATGTTTAGGGGCCTGAGCGTAAGTTGGAGTGAGAGGGCGGCTGTCTGGCCGATAGGGGACAGGGGAGTTCCGACCGCTGGACGGCTCATTGCCTCCAATGAAAGAATGGAGAAAACAAAATGAGAAGAGGGAGAGCAATTAAAGAAAAAAACAAATTAAAAAAGCAAGCCCAATCAAACCCAAACAAAATCGGTGGGATCAAAACCTCGAGGGAGAAAAGGAAGTTTAAACAAAAGATACAAACACAAACAATAACAAAATCTGGTAGCCCTGGTGACTTTTTTTTCCCCCTCATTTTCCTGCAGAGACAAAGACCTGTGTTCAGGCTGGAGTTGAGGTTTTAGCAGCTCGCACTCATTCTGATGGCATGCAGGCAGGAGCTGTGTGCTGGCAGCTGGTGATTAGGTGGGCAATAGAAGATGGGAAAGAAGAATGGAAGGTTACTTGGCAATGACTCATTACAGAAATTGACATTGGAGTTAAAAGTCGCAGGCACAGAGCACAGTAGTTGATATGCAAACTCAAAACAAAACCAACTCCAAGCAGGGAGAAGCATACGCTGGCAGCTACTTATTCCCTAAACCAAAGCACACAAAAGCTAGAGATGGAAAATAGCTGTTAGGCCACTTGGCCTGTATCAAAAGGCATAACTGCTCCTTACACATTCTTTCATTGGGTTAAGCCCTCTGATGGGAAGTTTATGATACGAAAAATAATGTGTAAAGCAATGCAATCCATCTGGTGGCTGCGCTCAGATCACAGGTGCCACCCCCAGCCTATCAATGCCACACTTGGCTCCAGTGACAATGCTTCATGACTGCTGACTTAGCAAATATGAATCTAATGTTTAAAAATGTAATTTCCATTTGTGTGATTGTTCTTACTAAGATTATTTCTTTGCCTTCTAACAATCCACGCCAATTCAATAGTCCTGAAAGCTCCCATGACTGTCAGGGTGAGAGGGTGCTGTGTGGCAGAAATATGCAGCTTGACTTAACAGCTGGATTTCCAAGCACATGACTCTGTGTGCACCATAAAAGAATGCTGTTGCCTTTTATTTTGTGCCATTCTTCACTGTAGTGCAAACCCACAAAAGCAAAACCTTCCCACTTGAGTGCTTCAGTTTGTATGGGTGCAGCTGACCACAAAGGCATAAGACATGGGAGCAAAAAACCCCTTCAGTTTTTCAGGTACACACTGAAAAACCCAGCAAACCAAAATAGCTGACAGGTCCACGAGGGCTGTAAAACACAACAGAAAAAAAACCCTGCAGGCCTACTTTCAGCTCTATGTTTCCTATGTTTCATTAGAGGACCGAAAATTTCAGATTCCACAAACTTCTTTTTTATATATTGTAGGAAGGAAGGAAAACAGAAGTTTTCTTTAAACTGTTCCTCTTTTACCTGAGTGGTCATCTGCCAATCTTAAAAGTAACCGGAAAGGGGTGGAAAAAAATGTTCTTAACACACCTCACTGAGAGAGATGTGTCAGCATACAAGACAATTTATCTGTACATGTGTGTTTTAAAAATGACATGCATGTACAGTTCGTGGGGCTTAGCTGTATAAGATTTGTTCAGAAGAATCCATCTGCAACGTTCTGTGTTTACCAGTCTGATGTTTTACCTCTGAACGACTTGTTGCATGGGACAACTCCCAGACAAGATTTTCTTTCAGCCACGTGAGTGGGCAGCAACTTTCCTATTTTGGGTGCAGTGGTGATGAGCTCCTTGCTAGACCATACTAAGTGCTAGGATTTACCTAGTCTGAAAAGTAGCATGACTGATTACTTCAGATAATACTGCCACATCTCAGTCTCTTCTCCTTTACTTGGCAATTCCAATACTGAGTTCTACTTGTCCCAGTCTCTGAAATACTATACTGGTAAAGGCCGAGCTTGCCTAGTCTCATTTAATTGTCTTCTGTTTCTATTTCGAAATTACAAGGTACTTTTTGGCAAAATAATTGTTTCATAGGGAAAAAGACACTAGCACTGAGATGGTCACAAAACAAAGTTAATTCCAAAATGCCATTTTGCCTTTTTGTTTCCATCAGCAGTATATTCAATGAAAGAGATGAATCAAAAAGAATTTATTGAACTGTGGACTGTGACATAAACACATTTTATCTGCTGGGAAGTGGTAGTCAAGATGATCTGTATACAAATACTTTAAGAGTGTGGGAATGTTCCATTTACAGTTCTTCTATTACTAACACTAGAAGTACCGGAAAGAAACCCTTCTTATACTCCTCTCTTTATCTAAACCAGACACAGCTAAGTATGCTCACACCCATAAATGCATGCTGGCTAATCTCACATGTGGTACATGGAAAATCTCTTCAGAGAGAGCTGGTACTGTACAGTGCATGCAATACAAAGCACACAATTAGTGTGGTATCATCCTGCACATGTTGCTTTACAGACATCTCTGTTGCCTTGTATTTCCTGGGATTCCTGTGCAGCCTGTCTCTTTCTAATGATTCCTACTAGTACTGACAATTGACTCTTCTCTATACTAGGACTGTAGTCTCATTAACCACAACCGCTGCAGGAGGGAATGGTGCATCTGTTTAGATTCTCATTAGATCATCTCTGATGAGTCCACTCTCATAACAAGACTTAAGTGCTCCAGATGCAGCAATAAAATTCACTCACAATTTATGAAAGCAGTTCGTGCTTAGGAACCTGCTTCTGCATGTAACCATGAACATAATTATTTCAGTTTGCTTGTTATTCATAAAAATCATTACCAGTAAAACACAGCATTTTCTTCCATGTCTTCTCAGAAATTAAGAAAATATCAAAATCTGAAATGTTTTGTTTCTACAAGATTTCTTTTTTTTTCTTTTTTTCTTTTTTTTTTACTAAAACAAATCTGCAAAAATGACATGGAACTACGGTAAGATTTAAGTGCATACAGATGGCCATTTTTCAGAAAATAAATTATTTTCAATTTTGTTAAGAGGAATTGCACAGACATCTATTTAGAACTGCTTTAAAGTTTCAGCTACAATGGGTCTTAGGAACAGAAAACTGCAGGAACTTCATGGCAGTGTTAGTTGGAAAACGCTATGATTTGGTATGAAAATGGCACCGTTTGAGACTACATTGATTTCTAGAAATATAACACAGCTTCAGCATTTGCTGAACTCTAGATACTCTAGATAGTCAAGCTGCCATTCATCAGCTTATCCAGATGCACAGCCCCTATTTCCCAAACAAACTGGAAAGCTGAGGAACAGCCAACCTGTTTTCCAGGTGGATTTCTTTGCTGCATCCATAAAACACTGGAAATAGTTATCACACACACACTATTTGATTTCAGAGATCTGTCTCGAGGCAGGAAACCTGTGAAAACCAAGACCCAAATTCACTATGGAGGTTGGGAGATTCCTTATGGGAAGGTCTGTGAGCAGAGAAACACAGAAACAGCCCTCCACTCCCTCATCAATTCAGAGCTCCTTCTACACAGAAATCTCATGGGGCCTTTGCAATATTCTCGAATGCCTCTGAAAAATTCTAAGCATGTAAGACAGAATCCTGGGTCTCAATGAGAGTTTTGTCTCTGAATTCAGTAGGCTCGGGGTTTCTTTCATTCACGGACTTGTTTTGATTCTTTCATAGCAAAGACAGTACTTTATTGAGAGAAGTCCAAATTCAATGGAGAATCCAAATGAGTTTAAATGAAGTCTGGGCTGATAAATATTACACTCCCTTCCAGCCTGCTCAACATGTATGTTAAAATCAACAAACTCTCACTAAGACTAAGGGGCACTTTTAGCCCCTTCACTCCTCAAAGTTCTTCAAATATGGCATTGCCTGCAGGGCCAGAGCATTACACTGCCTTAAACATTATGCTATGTGTAAATACACAAATTGGTCTAAATGTCAACTAAATTGACATTTTGTACCTGTAGGTACAAAATAATATAGGTGTAATGTGACAAATACACCTTTATGATCATTATGCTGTTTGAAATCATGCCGTTTTACTACAGCAGTTTTGGCATCATTCATTGCCTCCAAATCCTAAATAAATAAATGAATAAATAAATCCCACAAAGCAAACAAACAAAAAAATGCCTAGAGCTTCATTAAATACTTCTTACAAATTTACACCAATTTTACCTTCTGCTCAAAGTAAAAAGTGGCTTTGAGAAAGGCCGACTGCGTGCAAAAAAGATCATATGGCATTTCTTCATGAAATCATCGTAAACCTATCACATGTAATTAACTCCTGACAGTGCAACAGTTCTCATCTCAGATGTGTTCAAAAGGTCTAATTCCCTAATAGACAAAAATGCCACACTCAATGGTAAAATGAGGCAGTGCTTTAAACTTTGAAAATTGGCATCTACAATATCCAAGGCAAATCCCTCTGAGAGGACAGAGTTGCATCAGGTGCAGCCAGTACCAGACCAATCTTTATTTTCTGCTACACAGATATAAAAAAAAAAGGGGTACTTGGACATATGGTTTATAAGGGTTGCAAATGAAGAACCAGATTAATCCCATCAGTGGATAACCAAATAGCTGTTTGTGAACACAAAGCAGTGCATGTTCACGTGCAACTGGGCTCCACTCAACACTAGATAAATTTAAAAAATAAATAAAAAGACCCCCAACAAAATCTTCTAATTCTATATGGGGCAGGCTGTATTATCTCTTCCATGTACACCTACATGTTGTGACAGGACAGAGGTTTATTTAACAAAAATATCATCTCTCCCTGGAACCTCATCTTTAAGTACATGTACACTGTGAGTACATATATGCATATCATACATACATGTGGTTTTTCAGAGTATATTTTCCATTATAATCCTTTCACAAGACAAGCCAGAACTTGCCCTGAACTAAGGAACACAACAAACATTGTTTCATCTAATATTTGGGGTTTATGAGCACTTCAATGAACACTTATCTTAAGTGCTGGAAAAATTAAGAAAGTCTTCAGGCCTTTTGACTTTTTATATCTTTCAGCATTTTTTAGCAATGGGAATACAAAGACCTTTCAAGAGTTACTTATCTTCACCTTACACAAGTGAGAGAAATGGCAATTGTTATCTAACTTCAGTGGATTTTGTTGTATCTTTAATACATATGTGAACACCCTGTTACCACCAATCCCTATTACACAAGTATGTAGATACTGAACAAATCACTACCAAATCCCCATCTGACAGCACCAATAAATTAACAGCCATAACTCTTGCACTATGAGATTGCAGTCATTTGATGGTCCTTCTCCAAAGCTTCTGCAGCACTCCTTGTTATCACCCATTCTGGAGGGAGTGCGCACATACCAGTTCCCTTTAAATCCCATGCAAGTACCTAATACCCACATTAATCTATGAACCAAACCAAAGTGCCCCAGGTCACTTTCATAAAGCGCTTCTTTTTCTCAGCCAACAATTAAGAGATTACTCTCCCAACTGAGACATGTGAATTACAAGAGGTGACTACCTGCTGCTTGCCCCACAGGCAACACAACACATCCTCAGCTGCTGTGCACTGACATAGTGATGTGAACCTCAGCTTTCGGGAGTTCTTCTTAGTTATCACACATGAATCCTGGACAGTTCTAAGACCTGAATGTAAAACTTTGAAACACAAAGAATTCTTACAATGTTCATGACCATGGCTATCACTCACCACGTCTATCTCCTAAGAACCATACCCACTCCTTTGTCTACAGCACTTGTAATTCCAATTGGCCTTTTAAACCAGCCAGCAAGAGATACAAGCCTAATCTCCATGTATGTATTTGAAATATGAAAACAATAGGCATGGATTTTCGATAGTTCTGATTTATCTGTTCAAGAATAGATCTTTTCCTGTTCTCAACAGAAAAAGAATGAAAATGCCATTTGAAAGAATGTGGGTATTAATTTGGATCGTCAGCAAAGAAATGTTGGAATTGCAAGGGTTATGGATTAACTGCATGCTGAAATGAGCTGTGTATCTATTTTTAAGGGTCCCAATTTCTAAAGTTCAAAGTGAGGTTTATTTTTCTGTAGTGAAATAAAAGGGAAGTTGAAAGTGTATATTAATAAAAATCATCTAAGAAAATGCAAAACTAAAATTAGTAATGGTGATCTGATTGTTTGAAGAGAGACAACATTGAGATCTATTAGCATTTCGTGAAAGTGCATGGAACAACCTCCTTGCAACTATCTTAGATTAAATTCAATTTCTGATTATCTGCATTAATCAAAGGTGCCAGAATAGAATCCATGCTCAACATACTCAATTGCCTCATTTTGAGCTTTTCCAAGTGATATAAGCTATGACTGCCTCCCCCAGCAGGAGGAACAGCACAGCCAGAGCGCTCCAATGGAAGTAAAACCATATTCACAGAAAGCAAGAAGTAAAGCTAAAAGCTTACTGAGCTGGATGAGCTTTTTGAAAGGACAAAAAGAAAAACTCCCATCCACCAAATCAAATTCTGTAAAAGAACAGATTAAAAAGCAAGAAGCGACCAGATCCTCAGATAGTGTAAATCCCTGCAAATCCACTGCCTTCAGCAGAGTTTGCTGATTCTCACTAGTTGAGGAGAGGCCTAGAGATTTTAGTTTTATTTTGTTGGGCACTTGGGCACAAAATTAAGAATGATTAGTTTCCTCATTGCTACTGATCTTTATGTAATATGATTTTTCTTCATATTTTTTGATCACCTGGATTTCATATAGGTAGTATCTGTAGAGCATTTTTAAACGCGTGTTTTAAGAGCATGGAAATAATAGTTAATTTGATATGCTAGCTGCTGTAGAGATTGCATATACCAATTAAAAAGAGGCTAAATTAGGATCTAAACAGAAGACGATAATGCTTCCCTCTGTATTGCTAATTGGGAATTTGCTTGAAGACTCTTCAGCTAGGGCCCTTAGAAATGACATACATCCTCCATGAAAGGACATTATGTCTATTCTAACAATTCTAAGTGTAACGGCACATTTCGAGGCATGCTCAGCTATCCAGCCAACAATAACCTTACGGAGATGCACCTTACTAGCTTTGACAGAATGCTAATAAATCTCCAGCCTGGAGGGTACTCCCTGGAGAGGCCTGGCTCCTTACCTTTGACATGGGGGATGAAGTGGTGTCGGAAGGGGGAGTTGGGGCGGGAGTCATGGTGAGCGGAGCTGAGACTGCTAGTGCGCAGGTATGACAACCGCTGCACACCAGTAGAGAGCAGCTCTGCAGCAGCAGGGAATCGGGGGGCAGAACAAAATGAAAACAAAGAAAAACAATAAGAGAAAGGCAGGGAAGGAGGCTTCAAAGGAAGAAAAGAAAAGGCATTACACAATTAGGATTCTGAAAAGGAGGAAGGAAAAAAAAAAAAAAAGGTTAAAAGACGTACCGAAGGGTTCATAAATCTTAGACAAAATTACAGCAAGTAGTTGAAAAGATGCTCAGATTTGAACTGCATTGCTGATTCAGCATACTATTTACTAGCTTAATGAGCTTATGATCTATGTCTTGTTACCAGAAAGTAGCCTGCTACCATCATGCAAACATCACAAACATTGATGCTCAGTTAGTTAAGAAAGCAACTGTTTTGCAAAATGCCTAACCATAAGAACCATCAGTCAAGAGGCATGCAAGCTGCCTTCTATTGTTTTAAAACATTCCAAAAATGCTGCCAACGTCAGATATGGCGTCAGGGTACGAAAAGGCTGCAAACTTTTTCAGAACTTGAAGCATTCCAGTTTTGAAGAACCTGATGCTGACAACGTCAACACAGTGCTTCACTTCTCTCTCAAGGGCAGCTGGAAGCCCAGAGTTCTCTGAGGCCACTGAGCTTATTCAGAGAGAAATTACTCTTGCAAATAACAAGAGGTACCATTAGGAGAAACAAACACACATGCTATTACTCAACATGAATAACACTGTAGGAAAACTATAAATTAATATTAATAATTACCCCAAAGCAGGGTTGCAAAGATCAAAACAACCAATCCTACGGATGTTGTCTGTATCGTAGGAGAAATAGAAGCAGGTGACCTGCAGATGAGATCACCTGAGCAGAGATCAGCTTGAACAAAAATATTCTCAGAACATCCCTCAGACTGAAATTATGAAGATTTTACACTTGGACCCTTTCGAGGAAGTCCCTTGATTGAACAGATAGTGAAATTCAATCACAGTAAAGTCTGGAATGAGGTCTGGATTCGTTAACTGTCTCTGATACAACAGAGATGGAAAAATCCCCTTGGAATTGCCAGAATGAAGAGAAAGAAGTTTGCAGCTTTTTCACGCTTTATAAATGTCTTTCAGTTTTAGCTGTAATGTCATTTTAAAACACAATCATGTTGTCAGCACAAAGTATCAGACACAATTTGCTTCTGTCCCACCTCCCCTGAGTGCTTTAAATAAGGCATTCACTGACAGACACAATTAGCTGCTTTCAGCCCACCCCCACTAGGAAATGGCTGCTGCTCTCATGTTCCACAGTGGTGGCTCTATAATAAATCTTTAATTTTAAAAGTGCAGCTCCTATTATGTATGGGCTTTTGGCAGGCCAAGTGTTCATCTGCAATCATCAAGGAAGATGGAACTGCATGACTGCATCACTTAATTTAAAAACAGGTCACAAAGATTTAATTTGTTAGCATTAAAAGTAAATTAGTCTTGAAAAGTACTCAATGAATTGCATTTAGAGATACACTTTTCTGCAGTTCGGGTGCAGATGAACATTTCAGTCTCATGTATTGCTTTCATTTACACAATCAGAAATCTGAATGCACTTGGAAACTGACTGACCTCAATGTTTACTATATTATACACAGAACTTGCACATCACTGCTAAATCACTAAGAATGTTAGTATTTTCAAATGTGCTTTGCAATTGTCTATGATTTTAAATGAGAAATCTGTCGTGCCCACTATGAGTCTACGTTTAGAAAAATGAGAAGTTATTTGGAATATCTGTGTTTTTTGCTGTTCAGTCTGACATTTCACGGTTGCACCAAGCTTCAACTGAATAATTTTTTAGAAAGGAAGAATCCTATATTAGTGGCTGCTGTACAGTCAAGCTGTAACTTCTGTTTCCAAAATATGTTGCTTTTCCCAAATTCCAGAATGAAGTTTGTGATTTGTTGCTGTAAATAGTTGCTCGTTTTCACAAACTTACATACATTTGAAAAATAATCAGAAACAAAAGGAGAAGATCAGTACTCATGTAAGACACTCATCA
Organism: Phasianus colchicus; assembly: GCF_987193195.1. Lineage (NCBI taxonomy): Eukaryota > Metazoa > Chordata > Aves > Galliformes > Phasianidae > Phasianus > Phasianus colchicus. The sequence goes on from NC_143443.1 coordinate 28,346,473, forward strand.
ACCTAGGGCAGAATACTGCACCCATCAAGAACAAAAAAACAGGTAGAAAAGGAGATATTAAAATACGCAACAACTTTTCAATCAGCTGCTAAGAGAAATAAGTGCTTCTCTGTGCCACTAAGCGACACAATAAACACTACTTTTACAAATACTTCTAATGCAGTTGCCCTTACCAGGTCTGTGGAAATGCTGAGGGGAACGTGACATGGTGGGCGTGTAGCTATGGCGACTGTACACTGGAGAATTAATAGAGCCCTGACTAGTAGACCTGTGAATCATGCGCTCCCGAACATCTTGATAACCCTGCAGAATAGAAGCAATTAAAATGGAATTCATTACAAAATATAAATGCACATTACGCGTTCTTTTAAGCAGAGCTCAACTTTCATGGATCTGAAAACATCCACAGAAGGTACTGAAAAAATATATCCCTTAAGCTTTCAACCCATTTCATTATTACTGTTATCTGACTACCTACTCCAAAGACTCTGATCCATTTTTACAGCCAGTGTCTGAGGTCAGCCTTGGAAGGTTCCAACTTTACCTGCCACTCAGGGTAATTTCTATTACACTTTCTGTAATCCCAGATTCCCCACGTTCCTATAGCTCCATAAGGGAAGTTGCATTCAGAGCATCCTTGTCCTGCAGCACATGGCACAAGATACATGAGCTAGTCATCAACCAGATCAGCTGGAAACCAGCAAGAACTGAATATCTGCAGCTGCAGAGCTATCCATGGCTTCATTTACCATTTGTCTCAACTAGCTACAACAAGGGTCTGCAGTATCCAAATTAGATCTGCCCCATGCCCTCCCCTCTGAAAACAAGACCCCTTCTTTTACGGTGAAGCCTAACTTTCTCAGTTTCCTGGAAGACAATACAAAACAAACCCAAGCCAAACAAAATGAGAATGCACACACAAAGCAAACCAAAGCAGGACGAAAGAGATGGGAGCAATTTGAATGCATGAAGAATTACAACAAATTTTAAAGCCTTTTTTTTCTTTTTTTTAACATGTAGCAATCACTGTGACTTTTATATTGCAAACAAGTAACACTTCCTCATCCCAAAATGATAACACTTATGCAATGATATCTATACATCTATAGTATTCTGACACATGACTGCACTGATATATAATATTACTGTAATGCTTAAAAAAATTCCAAGGTCAAAACAGAACAAAACCAAAGCAAACCAAACCATAGCTATGTTTTCTTCAAGGTAAAACTACAACTGTCTTAGTAGCAGACATATTATTTAAATGCTTAGAGCATTGCTTTAAGTAATGTAAGTCATCCATCTGAGACCCTGTGGGTGTCACCAGAAGGATGTGTGTTTAAGAAGTGACCTCTGCTGGACAAATGGCTCTGTGTTACAGACAACAACTGGGGAGGGGCATTTTTCATTTTTGTATAATCTGTCGGTGAGGACTTAATGTTCTCTTTTTAAGTGATCAACATTTCTATATGCCTCCTTACCCCCCGCCCCCCAAAAAAGACAGATCAGGCCAGTAACAAAATCAATGCCAGCATTCACTGAAGTGAGCAATCCTAGTCATGGTAAGATGAGGTTTCACCACACTTACTTCTGCAGAAGGGGTAGGTGATAATGTCCGTGGAGACTGCAAAGACATAAGAAAGTAAGGTTACAGAATCATCATTGCATGCCTTGGGCTAGAAAATGGCAACCCAAACACTGCTGCAGATAGAAGGATACTATACAGCAGTACAAAACGGCACTGTAGGCATTACTGCTGCAACTTGCTTTGTCCACATTGCTCAGGAACTGGTCCATAAATCACTGAAGCGCTTAAAGTTTCTGGGAGAATCTTTATAAGCGTGATTAATTCAGTCAGATATCATGCAATGACATCTCTCAGCCATCTAATGATTGCGGTAATTAAAACATAGCTGCAGAGATCAAAATCAGAAAGGGTTATTAATTTAATAAGCATGCCTGTTATGAAGAACTCTTTAAAGTGGAAATCAAAAGTAAACAATCTTAACTCAAAGCTTTGCATGGCATCAGAAATACAGAACAACTTCCAAGATGATTTTTCCTCCAGTACACACAGTCTGGCAAAAATCTGCTTTTCCTCAAGGCTTTACTTTTCATCCCCAATGCAAAGCAATACATAGATGCCATCATAGCTTTGATATGATCTCTCTCTAAATTAGCTTTCTGCTCACCCATAGTTATGCACAGAGAACCAGCAGGAATTACAAGCGTGTATACTGAAGGAATTATGCAAAAGCCAGAGGTCAGAAACATGCACAATACTTACTAACAGCTTCTATTACAGATAGGGAAACCGAGGCAAGACATATCTTTAGGAACCCACTTAAGGTCATGCATTGGTTGGTGGTACAAACAACTACAAAGGCTATGTACAATTACCAGCTATGTATCATCTATCATAAGACAATTAGAAGCTGGAAGACCAGCACTGAAAATATTTATTTTTACGCACTACATTTAATTGCCATACTAAACCTGGCAAGAGATTATGCTTTCAGATAAGACCACAATTATTATAGAAAAAGATTTTTAGCTAAAATATCCAGCTCCCACTAGATGGTGCTATGTGAAAACGTTTCTCACCACAGGCCTCCAGAAAAACGAGACAGGTAGTTAATTGAACCTGAAAGACTATCAGTGAGAAACTTTTCAATGCATTTCCCTTTCATTGCAATGAAGAAGAAAGTGCTTTCTCACTTTTTGTATCTGAAGTACACAGTTTTCTTGTAGCTCAGTCCCTGCATTTAAAACTATGTTTGTCTGCACCACTGGGTAACTTCAATAGCTCTTAGGCACACAAATCTTTCTTAACTGGCTTGGGTGTGTTTTTTTTTTTTTGTTTTTTTTTTTTTCAGTCGTGGTGAAAGGCATTTCTAGAACAAAATTTTAAGCTCAGGCTCACAGTTTCTTTAACCCCATCACGTATACACACTTTCCCAACAGACTGCAGGCTAACTCACTCAAAGTCTGTAAATCCTAGCCATGACTAGCCATGTCACCTCCTTTGCTTCTTAAAGATGATGGTGACTGATGTATGATATACCAAGATTAAAGCATCACTCATTTACGACAACACAGACACAGGGATCACTCCACCCTGATGGGCTTCTGCTTTCATTAGGGGAAGGGAAGGGAGGACAAAGAGGTACAAAGAGGCGAGGTGAATTGCCCAAGGTCACAGCAGTCACTGGTAGCATCAGGCAGAGAGCCCAGCTCTCCTGAAAGGAAGATGAGAACCCTTTTGTTTCTGGAAATTTCTGTAGTCACCAGAAATTAATAAGATTTAATGCTGGTGATAACACAGCGTAAGAAAACACCAAAGGCTTTTGCTCTTCCCCAGAATTAGCATAATGGCAATTTCCAATATATGGCTTTATCAGTGAGCAGCATCCCCTCAAGGATTAACAGATAGTTCCTCTGGGTGAGATCAGTTCCTCCTCCGTGAGTAACAAGAGACTGGTGTTTGTAGCTGGTTCTGTGGAATGGCTGAGACCTGTTGGAACCGGGCAGAGATCACCAGTGCATCTCAGTGGATATGAATCAGTCGTCAGCTGGACCTACTGCCAATCTGAATTGGAGGGAGAAATTCTGTAATTTGATCTCTTAATCTCTTATTTCATTCCTGAGCTGAACTCTCTGCTGAATTTCCTCATATTTATTTATAACTCATGTTACAATATTAGCCCTGTGAAATATTAAAGAACAAAGTACAAAACCTGCTGTAAATCTGACCTGCTGGTGGGTAGAATATGTTGCTAAGAGAGAATATTATCAGTCAATTCAAACACTGTCTGAATGATCTACTGTACTTTCTTTTTCCTCAGCTTATCTTCATGCTCAATTCACCAAGACTGTAATGTGAATCCATTTCTATGCCCACTTAGATTTGCATTCCGGAAGTCAGATTTACAGCTACCTGGTGCCACTTGACAAAACCTACTTCATGAGCTGCACTGGAACCACCTAAACAGTAACTGCAGCTATAAAAGTTCACCTGAGAAAACTGGGGAACCCTACAGCCTGAAAGCTGCCTTTAAATACAAGTTTAAGTAAATAAATTAGATGGCTACTTCTCTTGTCGAATTCTTTACTAAATGTCAGCAGTTTAAAATGTGAGGCACCTATTTCCACACTGCAACTCGCCTGCTGTTTCCAGCTGGAAGAGCACTTAATCTCAATTTACTTCAGGTTCTGCCTTGTATGTATGGCAGTGTGCTCCAGAAATTTATTTCCATTCAATCCAAGAGAAAGTGTCTTGCTGTTTTGAATCCTTTTACTGCCACAGAACATCATGGTAATTCCTCCTATTCTGTTGCGAGCACTTGTGCTCTACAGCAACGTGCCTGCTACATGGCACAATGCTAGGCTGGCTTTTGCCTCGTGTTCTGGACCCAAAGACCAGAACACTCTTTCAAATTATGAGGACACACAGACAGCCTGCAACCTGTTCTCCATTCCTCTGCCAGCAGCTGGTGTTAATGCAGACAAGAAGCAGACCTGTGTGTTTAACTATGCAGTTTCCCCACATAAAGCATCATCATGACTGTTCCCAGTTAATCCAGATCAAACAGACAAAAAGCACTTTGAACAGCAGCAGCAACAATACTAAAGAGTGTTAATTAGAAATTATTTCAGAAGAGGATAGAAGCGTAGCAGGCTTTGAGTAGAGCTTATAGCAGAATGGGTTGCTTGTCAGTTCATTACCTCTCCAAGACTCTGTCTCTCCTGTCTGTCCTCGTAGGCGGAAGTGTAGAATGGCTCATAAGTAATTAGGTCTGGACGTTCAATGTCATAAATGGCCTTGACTTTGGGAATGGCTGCTAAATCCTTGTAATCAAGGATCTCATTGTCTACTTTTGCCTGAAGGTCAAAGACAGAACATAAATTAACTTACACAAATGCACTGGCAATTTCTATTTTACACAATTTATGATTCTGTGTATTTGTTATCACACTGTTGCTATGGAAAACCCTTTTTGGCACTCCAAACACAAAGTGACTGCTTCTTGTTCTTCTCCAAGTGGGCCTCCTCTCCAAGAACACACAGTGTTTTCTGAGTTTAGGAAAGAAAGAACACTGCATATACAGATGTAACACAAAAGTTCCCTATCAACTGCACTGAGCTGGAAACTTCAGCTCTATAAATGACTCATTTTGTGTCCTAAGGCAAGTCATTTCACCTCTGTTCTTATTTTTCCATCTGTAATATGTGTGATATTATCAACTAAGTCTGCAGATCACAGAGATTATGAGAGGATTCCATGCAGGAGATCACAGACAGAATGTCAACCTCTAACTTCGCACACAAGAGGAAATACAACTTATTACAAGGAAATAACAAGGCAAGCAGGACTGGTCAGGGCTAGGCATCAAAATCCCTCCCAGCTGAAATTATTATATTGCATTCACCACTCAATCTATATGCAAGATTCTAAGTAAAGTGTATGTTAATTAATAATAGGATAATATATAATACTAACATTGACTATTCTTTCATTAGAGCTGCAAAGAACTTTCAACTAGTTTAGAACTGGAAGTAGGAAATCAGTTCCAAAAAGACAGCTGCACACATCAGAAGCAGCAGGAAAGAGGTCTTACCTATTGTTTACGTAGCTAATAACTTTCCTTACTTAAAAGAAGACTTGCTGAAAAAAATCATCGTAAATTCTTGCCTACATTACAGAAATTCATTTGATTTTTAAAGCTAAAAGGGGATATTCAAACTGCTTTTCACCTTCACTCTTCTACTAGCTACTTTAGTTACACATAGCAGGCTGCACAAGGCAACAAGGCTGATCTGTTTCTACTCACCTTCCACTCTGTTCTGAGTATTAGCACCTAGTATCTTTAGGTTTAAGTGCATTTACCTTCCCAAGCTCTCCTAACAACCACTCATGGTGATTCTTATGTGATGCCACAAACCAGACAAGCAAGGACTGGCATTGTTAGCAAAACCACTTTCTAAAAACGGCACAAAAATCTATTTAGTTTTGACTCACCAGATATAACAAAGTATCTTAAGCCAATTTAACACTTAATAGGTTTATGAATTTATAATTTTTTTTATGACAATCCGTTAATGAGTTATTAATGTATGGATATTTTTAATCCAATGTAAATTACCAAACATATTTTCACAGATCTGAATGTAGGCCAGCATGTTGGTTGCCACACAGACTCCACTGTTCAGCAACAGGTGAGGTTTCCTAAGCTAAAGTTTATGCAGGTGATTTACCAGCAGGACAGCAGTTCTCCAGGGCATGTTCTGTGGTTTGACATCTGCAAATGTGAACATTTTTATCACAGTAGCTGTTTTTGGCTGTTGTTGAAATGCACCGATGAACTAGCATTCAACCCAAGCTCAGAATTTAAGATTTACAATTTTTGGTATTGTTGGTATTTTTTCTGCATTATTATATACGTAACTAGTAAATCTGTATGCCTTATGTTTTTATGTTTTTATCTGTGCCATCCTAATATTATCTACAAATTCAGCAATTCAGTATGAAATACAAGTAACATGAAAGAACATCTGCCGTGCAGTCTTCCTTTTCCAAACAAATCATTGTCTTTGATCCCTCCAAAATGGACTCTCACTCTAACTTGCTTTCTTGACATTTTCTTCCTTAGCTTCTACTTCTCCCTTGGATTTTGGGCAGGTTCTCTAGAGCATGTTTTAAATGCTGAGAAAGATTACACGGACTTTCAAGAAACAGGGCTTTTAAATGGATGTGAGTTCTTAGAAGCATAGGTTATATGTGTGCAAATGTAGCAAAACTGGCAAGGCTGAGCAGTAGTTATTCACTCAATTACACTTGATTCCACACTCTTTAAAACGGAATTAATAGACGACTTTTTTTTTTTTTGACCCTACAGAATTCTCAACCAAGAAAAATGGGCACTGACAACACTGAAATGCCTGAAAAAGTAGTACGAGGAGAAAATAATTATTGCTTCGGAATTTTTAGGCAAGCATTCTGCTGATGTATTTCTAACTGTCATTTCATGGGTTCAAAAGGTACCAACAAAAGAAAACGATATTTTCCAAACTTAATAATTCTAAGATTCTATGAAAGAGGTGACTTGCTTACTGAAGGAATCTGTATCTCAATTAACCACACACAAAACAGTTTATCAACAGCTTTGCGCTTTCAGCACTGTTAGTCTAATAATAACAGTAGGATGCTTAATATCCTTTTTTATTTTAAATCCTTCCCTTCCCCCTTTTTTTTTTTTCCTTTCATAGCCACATCTAACTTCTAAAAACGTGGGATGAGCCAGGCTTCCTTCAGTGTGCCTGACCTTCACCCCATGTTCTGCAGCTGCTGATAGCAGACCTCTCTCAAGAACTGCATATTGAAGTGCAAAGATAACATGTCTAACAAAGTCAACTGATCTGTCTTCTGTCCCTCTTCACATCACCCAGTGATTTCATAGGTTCTGCTAAATGTTTGCTTGGCCTGAAGAAGCTCTGCCCTGCTCTTGAAATTCTGTAGTAATAAAAATTACACGGGAATGAGAATATTAACAATTTAACCACTAGGATGAAGGCAACAGCATCAGCATAAAATGACTTATTTCAGGAGCATTTCAAGTCCAAGCAAGGGCTCAGCAGCTTATTCATCAGAAAGAATACTTACATAGATAGTGTGGCCCGGTGAGCCAGGTATACTGGAACCTGGCCTGGAATAAATGCTTTCTGATGATGTTCTGGTAGGCTGAAAAACAAACAGCAACTTTTCAGAGCCATCTAAAGCAATTAACATTTGGTAACTCTGGATGCAAGTGGAGAAATCCGGACACATCTTGAAATTAACTATATTTAGAAAAAAAAACATCAACACAAGATCAAGCATTCTGTCAAATTCCACAGTCTCATAAGGCAAGTGGACTCTCTTTTTCTGCAGGAGAAGGAGTGCTGTGAGAGGTGAAGGAGGTTTTCTAAATCATAGAAGACTGACAGCAATAATGAACAAGTCTAAATGACACCTGCCCAAGTCACTGCAAGGAGCCATACACCATACAGTTCAGGATGGTCATTTTATCAAAATGTTAGTTCACAAACAGCAAGAGAGATCAGCAGCCAGTGGTTCAGCAGCCAAAATTACTGAGAAGAGCACAGCGCACGTTACTGCATTCCAGATGTTCAGTCACTGGATTTCCATTATGAACACAGAATTGAAATCTGCAGTTCCCCTACATCTGCAGTACAACTTAGACACAATCTAAGAGCTAAACTGTTGCTTGAAATATCATGACTCCCTGCATTGAAAACTCCTCATGTTTAACGACAACGTCCTGTTGTCACCCCTACAGAGTGAGAGTCATTGTATATTTAGTGGATTTTTCAGCATTTCTTCAGTGTTAAACAGACACTGACTCCCTAGGGGAAATTTTACGAGAGCATCTTAGCACCGAGATGTGGGAATCCTAAAAAAATCTATAAATCTGAAAACCATTTAATTAAAATTTACAAAGGTTATTGGGGCAAGAAACTCAAACATTCAGCATGCAGCAGGCACACAAAGTTAACCAAACACGTCCCACTCCCACTTGTGGAGCAATGAACAGTTCTTGCAAAGAATCAACTCCTTCCATAAAGCAGTGCATCAGTAGATGATTCTGATGACACTACTGCAGTGGGATATGACGAAGTCACTGAAAATTAAATCTTGTCAACTGTGACACTGAACTAATCACTTTTGGTCACTGATTGAGGAGAAGGAAAGCTTAACAGCTTGGCTTAGTGATTTTTCTTAGTAAATGTTGGAAGTGAACACAGTGAGGTTACTGGAGCTTTCTCATCCCTCAGCACACGCTTCCTGATCAAATTCTCCAGTGCTGAGTCTTTCTACTTTTAATTACATCCCCAGGAAAACCACGGGACTCATCCTTATAAAAATGCTGAAGACTACATAAAATTGGATTTCTCTGACTCCATTTGTGGAAATGAAATCATCATATGCAGGGACATTCAAAGGAATAAAGGGCTTTGAACATATTCCATCAAAAAACGTGAAGATCCAGATCAAACAGACAACAGATGTGGCCATGGAATGACAAAGCCACCAATCCCCTCCAGAGCATGTCTGAGAACGCCTTCTCAGCTGGAACTCTGTATGTTTCTTTCCTTTTTCCTCTGTAGTTGCAAATTCCTAAATCCCAAAAGGGAGCGCAGAAATTTCTCGGCTGCCCTTTGGCTCCTCCCATGATGCAATCAAAGAAAAACTAAACCAACAACAAACTATCCACTTGTTTTATGGAAATGTTACAAGACTGAAGCTGGCTGTTGTTGAGAAACACTTCATTCCCTTTTGCTCTGCCATCTCACAGGGCTGAGCAGAGACACACGTAACATGTTGCTGCAGTTGCTATGGAAAGCAATTGTTTTCATTGCAACACAAGGAACACAGCTACAGACATGAGGTTCTGTGAGGGGTGTCTGTCACCTTTTACTTTTGGCAGATGTACTTTAGGAGTTTTGTCTGATTAATTTTCCCTCTTGTAGGAAAACAAACACAGGAGCCAGCTCCAGCTTTTCAACTGGCACACCCACTAGGATGCACTTCTCTCCAGCTCATTGTAATCACTTCAAAAAATAAGAATTTTTAAGTTCTTGCTCCAGCCCTGAGCCTCACCTCTTAGTGCAACTGCTAAAAACTTCTTTAGCAAAGAAAAATCCCCCTGTGCTTGTCACATCAGTGTCTGTACTGAACAGAGTCAGACACGGTATGAAGCCACACCCTGCTATTTTATTTCTTAGATGCTCTTTCCCAAAATGATAGAGTGGTTGTCAGGTAGACTGGCAAGTCATAGCACCTGCCCTTCACCTCCTCTCTGTGCTTCTGCTTCTGCTACAAGCTCCTCTCCACCACACCATCATCACGGCCATGAGCCAGACATGACACCCCTCAGAACCAGTTTTCTATTCTCCCTAACTTCCTGTGTACCTTAACTTAACCTCCCACCCACCTATTGCAGGGCAGGATGCCACCCTCCCAGCCACCACCTGACCACATGAATCCAAGCAGGGTTTGCACTCTGTGCTACCTCTGTTGCCTCCTAGAACAGAATCCTGCTTGATTTTACAATATAATCCCTATAACAGCACATGAAAGAGGACTTCTACACCTACTCTCACCCTTCTGCCTCACTTGGCCCTGTTTATTTGAATAAGGCAGTCTGCCACTGCAGATGGCTATTTCCTACTCTGCTGCTTCCCATATGGTCTGGGAGCCTTCACACATCTGCACCTTCCCCTAAACAAAACTGCAGAGGAGAGCTGATCAGAGCACATGTTAAAACTGGAATTCTGGCAAACCTTGATTCAACCTTTAGCTCCATTGGAGATATCACGCGAGCATCTCATGCACATATTACTGGAAGATAAAAGGTAAGGAAATGAGAGGAAACCTCCTTTAATAGGAATGCATTCCTTTAGAGGTATTTCAGTCCCACCCAACAGACCTGGGACACCAGGTCGGCACACCCTACAACACAGCAACTTAAGTCATTTTATTTCTGCAAGCAAACCTGGTGCCTTCTTTACGTGACTGCTTTTTTGTTAGGGATTCAAATTCAGCTTTGTGTAATGACACCTTTGATCACAGAAATTTAAAGAAAACTTTTATTAAGTGCTATAACTACTTTTTTCTTGGACTTTGTAGCCTTTCTTCACATTTTTTGACTGTGTAAGAGTTATTTATTTTTAATTTCCTCCTCAACCCAGAAGCACGTAACACCAGTGTATAAGTTAATATGGGATGTCTGTAGCACATACAGGAAGCATATGAACATATATGAAAAAAAACCCAAACAGTAGAAATTCAATCAATTGAAATTCAAATATATCAATCAAGACACCACTGCACAAAGGATCTAAAACATCTGCAAGACTTCTTCGTATTTGTTTTGTCACAGACCTCTTATTTCAGTGGTCTTGTTCTTCATTTCATGCATTTGTCTTCTATGCAAAAGTTCTTTACCAACTTCATTTCCAGACTGTCAAAGGTAACCCCAACTCTCATGCTCCCAGTGCTCATCTTATTAGGTTCACTGCGAATTTCAGCACTCAGTTATTGTATCACCCATGCATACGCTCTAAATTGGTTAACTCATTATTTTAACATCAGATTGCAAAGCTTGACACATTCATCTGCATTTATCTCAGTCTGTCATGTTATCATGCATGGCGCATCTTCTAAACAAGTGAGTTTTTAAAATAAAAGCATCTACGCTGGAGCCATTCACATCACCAGTTACTGCTGCAATGTGGTGGCTGTGGCTTTTGAAAGTACAGATGTTCAGAATCATGCACTATTAAAACTTTCAAGTGCAGGCAAACAGATCAGATCTGATCCCAAGAACATCTGGCCAAACAGATGCGCTGTTGTTTAACAAAGGCATCGTCAGCGTTGTCTACAGTACCTGCCTTAGTTTTTTGATAGAGTTCATTATGCAAGGCGGTGACAATAGCTGCAGAAGAACGAATACGATTTCACTTAACAACATTGAACATTATGGTTTAAACAAATTCTCTAAATCTCAGAAGTTACTGTAAGGTATATTTGTAAACAGAAGTTGTTCAGCGTGTCATTTACTCTTCTTGGCAGGCACAACTTTGCAACGACGAGGAATCTGACAGTCCCAGTACAACACTAATGTGAGTATCTGCTTCATCAACTACAAGGTTTTACAGGAGTAACTCAGTTTGTGGAACCAGGGCTCATTATAGACTGGTTTCCCATGGATTTCAGTAATGTTCAGTGGCAGTGTACAAGACCAAGTACTTCAGTGCTACAGCATTCATTGTGCCTGTCTGCCAGTGTAACTCCTGACAAGTGTGTTACCTTCAAATGTACAGAGCCTATCATTATTTCCCTCCCTTAAAAATTTACAGTATGTGTGCATAAAGACAAAAGTAAGGAACAGGTTTAGTTTCAAACTCACACAGATGCATTTTAATCAATTACAAGAAATTTTTTCCTTTCCTTTCTAGACAAAAAAGCCAAAAAGGAAAAGGTATTTTCAGCTAAGTCACTGAAGTCACACTGCTACCAAATACAGTCTTTCACAGAAAGCAAGTTAAGTGAAAGGCAGAAAAAATGAACTGAGAAATATAACAATGAATTCAGGGCTCAAATCCTCACAGAATTCACAAGATTTCACTCTTATTCTTAGTTTTCTTCCTCAAAAAATCTTAAATAATAAGATATTTTGATGTCAAACAGTAAGATTTTTTGAGATAGGTAGCAAGTATGGTTTTAAAAACACTCAAGTCATTTTTCATCTTAAGACATTTTTGCCCATAATTAAGTTATTGAAATTTGCCATGTTCCTGCTTACATTCAGCAAACAAATAACACCTGTAAATATGGGTCTCAGTCCATAGATAGCTGCCCATGGCAAAAAAACAGCAATTATTTCACATGAAGTGTGTATTTCACTTATATTCCACAATGCTCGTTTGTTTTCTTTCTGGCATTCCCTTTGGCATCAAACTCCTAGTTAAATGCCTGTCTTCCCCTGATTTCAGCAATACCTCCAGTACTCAAGTTTGTCAGCTCAGAACTTTTCTTGGGCTGGCAGTCCTGAGTGCCTGACGTGTAATCACTGCATCAAATTGACATTAAAAGTGCTTAAAGTTCCATTTGAATAAGACACTGAGGATTGTCTTCTTCAGGTTATGTACACCATCCAAAGAGCTATCAGCAAGGTTATCATATGATGAAGATCTGCAGTAGAGAGACACCTCTCCTGTCTTGCCAGAAGAGTAACGTGCCACCATGTTAGCAATAAATCACAATACGAAATGGAACTCACGAGGCAGCAGGCTCACCTGAGGCTCAACATTTCCTCCTGTCTTCAGTGTTAAAGGTGGTCATAGATCTAAGAGATTATCATGTATTCTTGCTTCTGGATAAGGTTTTGTAATTTATTTCCCATTAACTGTTTGGTACCAACAGAACTCCTGAAGCATGCACCTTCCTAATGATCCAGCTATCTCCAGACATGCTCTCGCTTACTGTGTGCAAAGGGGTTTTGCATCAAGCAAAAAGGGTAAAATTAAAATCTAAAGTTTTCATGTAGATTAATGTCCTTGGCCCATCTTAACAGCAACAGCAATGATAGCATCTTTACTCTGCAGAAGATCAGAAGTAGTCAAAACCTGCTTTGAATTACACTTCATATAATCAGCATGTACATCTAAACAGAATTAAATATTGACTAAATTTACACAAGAAGATATAATCTGACCTTAAACTACTTCTATGCTACAGTCTACAACGCGAGAAAGTCTACCTTAATTAGCAATTAATACATAAGCACTGCTACAGAGGAGAAGAAATGGAATAGGGTGGTGTTCTCAAGTGCAGGGAGCCCCATGGAAGCTTGAAAGTGGAAAGGTGGTTCAGAATCAAGAGGACAGGGAGGACCTCTTAACATCAAATTGGATGTTCTGCTGCTTACGGACAGGCAAACACTATTGAGCAGTGCATGTTCAAGTCCAGCATCTTGCAAATATTTTCTCCACTGAAGTTTTCATCTGTAGTTGGTCAGTGAGTATAAAAACAAAACTGACAGCAATTCTTTTTCCTAAAAAGCACAAGCTATTGTTCATGTAGTAACAATGTTAACTGTTGTTACAACAATAACTATTGTTACTACTCTTAACCATCCCTTCAAATTCAGATGCTTTTTATCATTTCTTATGTTTCACATTTGCACTCATTTTTTGTTTCAGAAGAAAAACGTCCGATAGCACAAATGAAGCACTTCATTAAACAAAATTTGAAACATGAGAATTATAACAAACACTGCACTACATGATGCAAAATACAGTCAGTGCCCAGGGTGGCAAGTGATAGTAGGAAAGCTGTGTGGCAGAAATAGTGGCAAGCACAGCAAGTGACAATGATAAAGAATCTTCTCAGTAAAGAAGACCATTATCAACACTGAAAACACAACAGCAAACCTCTGCAGAGCGTGGTCTGCGCAGAACCAGACTCTTTGGATAAAAGAACTCAGATGAGGAATGCTGCCATGAAACAGAAAAAAGGAAAAAGAAGAGTGAAAAGGAAAGCAGTTCCCAGCCCATTGTTTAAGTTCTTTTTCAGTCAAGTGACAACTTACAAATAACTACTTGCTAGATAAAACCTGTGTGCTGTAGTATCCGTTACTTGCTGATCCCTGTATAATAACAAACTAGCAGACAGTTGAACCTAAGCAATGTATATTCTAGTTACATACATATAGCTTTACCCTCTACTTGCTTTGACTCAAAAAGCCTCCAGAGAAAATCCAGTGGGAGGAAGACCTTAATCAACCATTGTTTTTTTGAACTCAGTCTGAGATCTTGACCAGCTAAAATGCTGATTAGTTTATATCACAATTCAGTTACTGAGAGAAAACAGAACTGGCTGAAAGCTTAAAAAATGACTTCCACAGTAAAAGGGCATTTTGTTCTGTTTTGCTCCCCAGGGAAAAAGGAAATCCATCAGAGCAAGGATGCCTTGTCAATGGCAGAACCATCAGAAAATAAAGGCCTGCCCCTGAAAGATGTAGTATCTTGTATTTGAGACCTGAGAAATCACATTCTGATTCTCATATCAGGTCTAAAATTATGCAGTCAAGAAACTAAAGGTGAATCAAACCACAGGTCATAACTGAGAAGTGACGTGCTTAGATAGCACAATTTCCCAGTTTCATTTGTTTTTGTACCTACCTGTTTGCTACTGACCTTGTCTAAGCAAGCAGAAATACCTGGCAAAGTCATCTAAATGAATTCAAGTGGTCAAAGGAACTCAAATCGATTTTAAATCAATTAGCACCAAAATAGGTATAGACTCTTAGCAATGTAAAGTTGAAGCTAAAAATTCTCAGTCTCTCCACTGGCTTCAGCACTGCAAATTTCCATCTTTAAAGACATGTTAAACATCTGCATGGAAGATCTCCAGGAATATGGAGACCTTGGATAGCTGTGCCATGACATCTCTTCTGTTCCCCCTTTATTAAGTGTTTTTTCACTTCACCTGTCTTAAATTTCCTAGAAAAACTCACTGAAAGGAGGACTCACATGCTTGAATATCTGATGGGAAAATGGAGAAAATACTTTAAGTCTTTGGCCATTTTGATGGGAAATGGAAATAAGCCAAGTGAATTATAAGGTCAGCTCAGAGAAGGTTAGTAAGGGCAGCACTGTAGTCAGGAGTGCTTTGACAAGGCTCCTGAGTCCACGCAAAAGAAAGTATTGTACCCCAACCATTCACTGCTAAGGACAAGTATTCTGATACTTCTGCTGGGCCAAAGCACTGTCTTACATTCTACTTGTTAAATGGAGAAGGAAATTCAAACCAGCATAAAAAGTACTATGGCAATTACTTAACATTAATAAGGAAACAATCTAATTTTTTTGGAGTTCTCTATATGGCTTCTAATTACTAAGCATCGGCATGAACTATCTGTCTGCTCCTTGGGAAGTGCAATAACTGTACATCTATTCTGAAAGTAATTCTGTCTCTTAAATAATAAAGTTAAAGCTGATTTACACTGTGATAAGATGGTCACTGAGAAAAGAAGCTGTCAACCATCAGAAGTCAGAACAGGATAACGTGCAAATAGTGGATTGTAATAGTAATGTTTGGTCCTGCTAGATCACATGGTTGCCCACAGCCAGTTCTGCTCCTGTATTATGAGTACAGCCCATGCTAACATGAACTCTGCTCAAGAGAAATTTATTAGTACGTTACTATATTCACAGTGAACTCACAGAAAAGGACCTGAATCAATTTTAAAGGACTAGGCTTCCTGTGAATGACCCACAGATAGAGCACAACCCACAGGATAACCTGCGTATCTCCATGCCAGTACCTCTCATTTTCCTTGGCTGATAGCCCTTCTAGCCATTTTCCTTCTATGAAGTCTCTAATATTCTAGTTTCTTATATTCAGAAAAAATATCAGTTCAAAGGCACAACTGAGATATCAAAGAGAGTAAACTGTCCAGAAGGCAAATTAGTGAATATGGGCTTAAAATTGCCTCACGCATGATGAAAGTGCATGAGTGCAATATTATTCCAATCAAGAATTTGATCCAGAAAGTTCTTGGTATGCTGATGTGGTCCCAAGGATGCCAGCCCTTCCTGGCACTCAAATTAGGATCTCTTTAGTTTGTGGTTTTTTTGAATGGCAAAGGAGCTAAAAGCTGTAAATAACTGCAAGGAACAAGGGATAACTATTGAGAAGTTATATAAATGTGCAAAAGTACTAAGATGCATCATAGCTCTTGCCCTGTTCACATTTTAATGATGATCTGTCTTAGAGACAATGTCATATCTGTATATCAGTAAATTATACCATCTTTAGGGTAACACAATGAAACTGAAGATGATGAGTTTAAAAACCACACCAATATCTCTGAAGTGCTGCCAAAGTTATTCTGCCAGTGTGGTGACAACTATGCTACAAAAACCATGAAAATAAAATCACACTTTGTATACTTTGTATGTTCAGTTACTAGGTGTGCAAAATATGCAGTGTGTCATTGCCACAAGTTCAGCTTACCCGTAGCTTATCTTCAGTCTTAGTGGATTGCTTACAGTCGGGATGCCAGACAGTGGAACCTGGGAGACACAAAAAATGAAAAAAAAAATCCTTATTTAGAGAAAAGCAGATGATTTCTGGTTGTGAGAACTTAGTCATGAAAAGAGAATTCCTTCACTGAATCAGACTGTGAATCTGTGTGATCTACGTGAGCCTTTCAGATTCAGTCCTTGCTGATGAGAAATACAAGTGACAAAAAAAAATCCAAATCCTTTGTCCACCTATAGCAGTCTCTTGTTGGAACTGACAAAACACTTAGTACAGCTTCTTAATTAAAACTCAAACAGTTGTAAACAGCAAGGAAGCCAGGCAGCACCAGCTGGAGGGACTAAAAAATGGAGGGTCCTTCTGGTAAGGATGGAGGCCAAAGGCCATGACAACCTGATCTGGATTCCCTTTATGCACAGCACCATGCATAAAAATTACAAGTCCACTACTGCTGTCTAAGTCCTGTGATTTCCTTGAGAGTAGTTGTGCTCAGTTACTCATATCACTTCTTTCCTGCAACTACACAAAATGCAATGGGAAATGTTTATTAGGAGCAAAATGGAAAACTCACAGCACAGCAGTCAGGGCTGTATCTCACCTGCTGCATCAAGCTAATGAAACCAGAACGACACATGACACAAACTATGTGAAGGTATCTCTCCCAAAATCATGCCTCCCAAAGAGGCAATGTTTCTACTGCCTGTGTTCCAAAACATGGGATTTTTCCTCACATAGTAAAAATGTAAATATCTGGCTGTGCCCATGGGCTAGGAAGGGGCACTGCCAACCCTCCCCCAGCTCTTTGGAACCGAGAGTAAACTATGGTTACTGCTGGCAAGCTGCTGGCAGATTTTTAGCCAATCTGAAATAGAGCAGAAGCTAATGCTGATTTTTAACACTGACTGCAGCTGTATCCAAATTCAGGCTTCAATCCAACAGCCACAAAGCCTTGTGCGACCCTTGTCTGTCTGCAGGAGGGAACTTCACCTTTTCACTCTGTCCACAAAGAAAACAAACAAAGGGCAGTCCAGGTCTCCTGCTGGTGAATATTAGCTCAAGTACAGCCAGAGGACACCCCACCCTTGGAGTCAATGAGAGGGATGGATCAGGGGCTCTGGACACTTCACTCCAATAAGCCTTGCAGTGTAAAAGCGAAGAGCAGCAGGAATGTTCATTTCCCAGAAGCACACAAGATCATCATCATCAGAAGGCCGGAGAGAATGCTGTGATTCTGGATCAGAGTCTGAGAAGTTTGGCTTCAAGTTTGGACCGAGGAAGAAGAAACTGTGTGTTTGGCAGCAGGGAATGATCGGACAACAGGGGGAAGCATACCGAGAGCTCCTCTGTCAACAAACAGCAGCTTCCGAGCCAGGACCCCACAGCGCCAACAAGATCAGGAGAGAAGCACGGGCTGTGCATTTGCAAGGGGGTTAAACACATCCAAGCACTCAGGAGGAAGCCAGTTCTATTATAAGGCTGCCAAAGTGACAGCCAGAAGGTTTAGGTACAATTCTTAAATTCAGCTGTGTGACCCTGAGAAAAAAATGTTCTCTCTTCTTCTGTACCTCAGTTTCTTTTCTACTAAACATCCCTATTGTCAAAAAAAAAAAAAAAAAAAAAAAGGCTGCCAGTGTATTTTCAGGCAGCATTTAGCACAGATTAGCTCAATTTTAGGGACACCTCTGGACAAAGGGAACAAGAAATGCAAGAGAGTCCTTGTGTCATATTCACAGTGGAACTTAGCCATTGTGGAATTTCTTTCACAAAAGATTTTAAAATGTGAAAATCTGAAAGCCAAATCAGATAGAGTGGGCTTAAGAAGTTAAATGTAACAATGTAACTTTTTTTTTTTTTAACAGTGCTGAACTCTGAGTCAACCACAGGTTGTGGATCTTAACCATCCAAAAGCATCAGTGTATTTAAAAACGTTTGGAACTGTGCAGATTCCCAAGCTGTACAGCTCTTCTTCTTCCTACTGGAAACAATTCAGCAAATTGTAGCTAATCTCATTCTTAACATATGTTTGTTTGCTCACTTGGCAAACATCAACCAACATGTTCATTTATTCAATTTACCTTGCACATACCACTGATTGAACATACAGTTCTCTAAAAAGCAGTAACTCGATTACACATTGACTAAAGCTGTTTTCCTCTTGCAGGTTTGGTTTTCCACATTTCTATCACAAGCAGTTACCACAAACCTACCACACTCTTCTATTACACAAAGTGATACCAACACTGCATTTTCATGATCAGTAGAGAATGCAATTAGAAATGAGAAGGAAGCTTCATATTTACATATATTTAATCAATAGTGCACTTTTTGTTCAAGCTTCAGTCTTGTGGTGGCTGTATTTTTATTACAGAGAAATGCTTGGAAGGCTGTTATTCTGCACCCTAGGGGAAACAATTTGGACAGAGTCAGCATATCCATTTCAGCTGAGAGCTTTGCTCAGGAAAGACTTTTAGGTCACCTAAAAGCACGCTGAACCCAGCAAGGAAAGGTTTGGAAGGGCAGTCTCAGCAATAACAACACTTGCTCAGAAAACAGCTTTATACAATAAAGCAATGCAACTTGTACTGCTCCTCCTGAGACAGAGTGAGCATGAAGAACATGAACTCACAGTCACAGGAGAGGATGCAGCCAAACAGAGAAGGATGGCAGGTCAAGGTACCAGGTATCTCTCTTCACATAACACCTAAGTAATGCTGGAACACAGTCTAGCCTGGTTTAAGTAGGAGCAACACCTTCTGTCTTACTGCAATCTGCAGAAATTTACACCACAACATGGCCAGTCATTGTGAATAGCTCACACCAGTTCATGCCTTGCTCTTGCTAATACAACTTCTGAATTAATCTGCTCACCACGTACTCTGTCTGTACTTGAGCATTCTGTGATGCGAGGAAACTAGGATTAAAACTTGTCAGGTGCTGCAGTTACTGCTTTGAAATTAATCTTTCAAATTTGCCATCAGAAAGCAGTACTTCCTACCCAACCCTCTTTCAGCTTCTCCTTGCTTTTGCAAGTAAGCACTGCCATACAACCATATATCTAATTCTGTGCACAGCTGGAGTCAGATGACTCTTTACAAGGTCAGTGAGAGATGGGAAAGATGGACTGCAAGGGAGGACAAGCTATAAAATAACACAGGTCAGCTTCAAAGGAATTTCTTAACAGTGTTATCTTATTTTGGAATTCCTCCAGAAGGAATCTCTCCAGTTTTTTAAGAGACACTTTCATCATTTCTTTCCTACTTTTTTTTTTTTTTTTTTTTTTTTTTTTTACAGTTCTTTCAGGTATATCAAGCAAGTTTTCTAACGCAAATACAATATACAAATTCCAAATTCATATGTAGTTGTCCTTTCGCTTTGATTTCTGGCCTGCACAGATTTACTTCTGCCCACATTTCTTAATACTACAGCAAGTCAGAAAAAATAATTGTAGCTTAACTGTTTATGTGCTACCTTCTGGGAGAGTAGGTAGGTAGCAAGGCCACCATCATGGACACTACAGTGAAAGAGTCTCAAGTGAAAAAGTATGAGAGCACTGCAATGAAGAAAAGGCCACAGTCCTCCATGCACACATTACACAGCATAGCTATAAACCAGAGAGGTCTGGGACAGAAAAACTACGAAGTCTGATTTTCTAGTTTTGTTGTAGAGACATCCTTACCTTGCAGATACATTTCTTCTCCTTCTGTGAACATTTGGTTGCACCTGCTGCATCGTGCACAGCTGGGATGATAATGCTTGTCACCTGCCTAAACAAAAGGGAAATGAGGGATTAATACTTTGCACTGCTTTGTAAGCACTCAATCTGTTGGCAGACTACTGTCATTTTCCCTCTAGTTCACTCATTACCATATAATATTGTCTTGATGATGTGATAGTAGTTAAAGGAAACTAACATCCTCCTCACTGCTTCAATCCAGGAGTCTATTTAGAACAGTATCCTATCCTCAGCAGAAGGCAGCAGTGTCTCTGTGAGGTAAAAGGATACAAGACTAGAACAGCCCTTTCTCTTCACACCTTCCCATTTAGGTATGTGCACTTTAAAGACATCCAGGTGAAAGACTATGTCCCAGTCTATCTATTCTCCCTGACTTTGCCCAACACATTCTTGAATCTCCACTTCAAGGTCCAAAGCAAGTAATGAACATTACACCACAGTCAGACATTTGTGCAAACCCTCTGCCTCCCCATTCTGCAGACACCATATATTTTCTCAATCTGTAACTCCACTGTTACAGATAAATTTAATCCACAAATGACAGTTTCCAACCTGCCACCGCATTCCTTGGCTCTTTTCCCAACGCTGCTGATATGAGCATTAACGGGGCGAGAGCTTTCCAGAGCAACTTCTGGGACCATTAACTTAATTCACAAATGCCTGACTTCAGAAGATTCGTGGGTGCAAACAGCTTGAGCTGTCTGAACTATTAACCCAAAGATGCTAACTACTCTAGATCCCGTTACACAAATCCAATCCACTGAGTCATTCTGTCTCTTAAATACATTGATACTCATAAATAAACTAGGCTGATCATATTACAGGCCCACAAGGACCTGTAAACCATGAAAAAATGAAGGCACGGACATAATTTTGATTTCTTCTCCTTAGTAGAACAAAGCAACCAATACATCAAACTAAGTAGGTGAAGTCCACACTAGGCTCTTTAAAAATGCTCATGAAAATAAAATTTAAAAAACCCGACACCACAAACACCAGAATAATGACAAGTACTGGATTCTAAAAGGCTTGAAAGATTTCATCTGACTTTCTAACAATTTAACCTTGAATGCTTCTTAACAAAGTATTCCCTGTGGACGGAGATGTTATGTACACAAAACACCTGTATGCAGCATAAGGCTGTGAATATTGAATGAGGTTCAAAGGCAGTCTCCAATTCAGACAGTTCAGCACTCAGCAGGAGTCTATGTGCTTCTCTGCACTTTCTGCCTTGCACAATCAATATCATATATACAGAGGAATAGGAATTTTATCAGTTTGGTAAAATAATCCCAACTTCTGAGCATTCCTGAAGTTCTTCAGTAAAATGAAGGTCAATGGATCTGTTTGTCAAAAGAAATTTCTAGCATCTTTCATTTAATGAATGCATCAAGTTTGATGTCCTGGGAACTGCTCCCTGTCAATGAGATATAAAAAATTTCTAACAGGACTGAATCACTGTCAGAGAGCATCCTCTCCAAACAGGAAGGCAACGACTTAAAAATGCAACTGAAATGTGGAAACAGGAAAAAATGGAAAAAATAAGAAAAACATTATCAGATAAAGCACTAATTAAGATCCAGGAAAAATACATATATTGGGAAACCACCGTGGTATGTGGACAACAAAAACTATCACGTATTCACATTTGTACAGCTTCAGCTTCTGTTCTTCCATCCTGGCCTCTGAGGTGTGTGTTTTAGGACAGAAGGGTGCATCACCTCCATGTTTTAATCAAGTGCTACACTGCATTGCCATAAGCAAAAGCTGTTCATCTTTGGATGTTGTGTGGTTACTGTAGCAGTGCCTCAGGTTTCTGATCCTTGTATTCCTTAATTTGCAGTTCATTCTCAGCTTTGGTCAGTGATTTCTACTAGCATGATCGATTGATTCATCAGTCAATTACAAAGTACTAGGGAAAACTTCTGAATCTACAGGGGATGAAGTATTCAGATACCTGGTCTTACTCAGCTCTCAGGCTGCTAAATCCACATTCAGTAATGTCAACGTTTCACCCCACACCCAAAAATCCTTTACAGTTACTTTACTGCACAGAATTTCTTAGCTGCACAACAGCTCATGCACCGTGCCCCAGAAACCCAGCACAAGCACCTGCACACACAGCTCTCAGCACACAACCACAGCACTTCAGTCAAGGAGTGCTGGCTGGACTAGATGATCTTTGTGGTCTTCTCCAACCTTAATGATATACTATGACTGCACTTTTAGACACCACCCCTTGCTTAACTCTGTCCCCCTACTTCCCACAGAACTAACTTTTATTTTCCGGGGCCTTGCAGAGCTCTAGCCTGATTTAACAAATGTTTTCCTTCTTGGTAAACGTGAGAGCATAAGATTTCCTATTACTCATGCCTTCACTTCTGCCTGCTTTTCAGAACAACAGTGAACAAGAGCCAGAAAGGACAATAACAAGAATCCCACCAGGAGCACTCACATGCCAATGGGTCTGGTACAGGAAGAACTAATTACCAGCAGACATTTTTATTGGCCAAAAGACACAATTAAGTGCATTTTTGTCGCATTACATTTGCACAGCTGCATTCACTCACTCTCCATTCAAAGATATCTCAGCAATCACCTGACAAGCAGCTATTAAACATGCAGAAAGCTTTCCTAATATCATTCAAACAAAAAAAACCAAACCCTGCTATGTAGCTTAAAGTATGCTTTAAAGATTATTTTATTTTTTATAACAAAGAGGTATAATGGCTCTTTGATTTGATTGACAAATCTAATCAAAAGTTTATTTCCACCACAACTCGAGGAGGATGACCTGATTTCTTAACTCTCTTAAGGACCCAGGAGCAGCACAAAGAATAACTCAGCCTCATCTCCAAACCCCGTAAGGAATGCCATGAATTCCTGTAAAACAGGAACTGCAGCAGTAGCTGACCATTTTTCAGTGCAGCTTTATTTTAATTACTCGCAGAGGTCACAGAACCCTTCACCCTGTTTGATGTTGGGGATAATATCAAATTCCATTGTTTCCTTCTCTGCAGGCTCCTGTGATCTCACAGGCGGGTGGAACAGCACAAACACTAGGAAGACCAACATTTGCTTTTAAAAACATCCTGGCCCAAGCTGTCCACTCACTTTTCCCAGGCTCTTATCTGTCCAGCAAGTCACTGTGCTGAGATACAAAAATAAAAGCGCAGCTCCTCTGCTTCCAAAGGACCTCACAATCTCTACGGATTTGCTCTTGTAGCGATGTCACAGCTGCCCCCAGGCCCAGCCCCCAGCAGCCCCTGCCAGCAGAGCAGAGCAGCACACGAGGGGACGTGGGAAATGGAGCGTGAGGCCCTGACCCTAAATCTGAGTGACAACTTGCATGCAAGAGACATGGAAGACCCTCAGAGCCTTCCATTGATGGCTGTGCTCTCCCGAGCAAGCCAGAACTGCAGCTGTCCTGCTGCTATGAACGCTTGCACTGTTAATTCAGGCCTGCTTTCTGATTTTTATACAAAAATACTTCCCAGCATCCCAACAGTGACTGCCAGTGTCACGCTATTATATCCCTTAGCAGATGGACAGCATTAAACTTTGCAACTTATGAGTGTTAATTTCATCAGCATACAGTATTATTATACACATTAGTTATTAATAATAAGAATGCAATTGCTGCTCAAAATGTAATTTTTCCTCAGACCAAAAGCACGAGTTACACTTCTGGCCAAACCACTTCAGCCTAGACAACTGGAATTAGTTCTAGCAGCTGAGTATCAACTGGGCTTACTTTACATACAGCAAGGTCCCAGCCATCATTTGTGACTGGGCTGTCAGCTCTCACCTTCCTGTTGCATCCAGTGATGTGCAAAGGTGAAATACGCTTAACTACAGATTATATTCCTTATGGCAGCCATTCATCCTGTCCTTATGGAGCAAATACACATATTGCTTACACACTGCTACAGTAAGAACCTATATAGTCTATACAGAAACAGCAGGAAGCAAAGAAAGGGATGACACTCAACTAAGAAAGGTACCCACAGAAGCACAAAGTGACCTGTGAGAGTACTCTGGTCTGTACAGAGAAGCAAAGCAATAGCAGATACTGATGGCCAGAATTTCTGTCATCTCCATTAGGATCTCAGGTTACATTTATGCATGGAGAAATCTAACCCCATTGACTGACCATGCAGTTAATCAGAGACTATTCAGAGAAAATATATGTATGGCTGGTATTAAGATCTGTGTATATCCTGCAAAGAAGCAAAACTGTTGAACATGAGGTGCAGTGTTTACACTGTATTCTGTCTTGTAGTGGATGAGCATGGGAACTGATGGCATCCTAACTAGTCTTGGTCTTCTCACTACTTGGCAATGCCAAAGATGTGTTTCTCACATTTGTTACTGCTTACTGGGGAAGATTTTTTAAAATTATTGTCTGCTATAAGTCTACACTTATAAATTAAGAGACTTGAACAATTAGTACTTAAGAGTCTTAAAAGAAACATATACAGCTAGGCATTTGTCTGACAGATGGATGTGTTAGCAGGGGAGAGATACCTTGGGGCTGACTTCCTCCTGCCCACAGCATGAGGTACCTTGTCTGGGCCAGCAGCAGCGAAGATAAACCCTTTCCTTGCAAATCTGCTGATGACTCAATGCTTGTTTTGCTATCTGAATCCAACAAGTATGCTTGAATAGCCTAATGCAATGTAGAACGCCTGCAAATCAAGCAAGCAGGGCCCTGGGAGATTGAAAGCCATGCTGTGGGTAACAGGCACTGAGGGAGGCAGCTGGAGGACATCATTAGTAACAAACATCCCAGAAAAAACTCTCAGGGTATCTGACACAGCCAGTTCTTCTGATCGTTTGTTGTAGACAAAGAATATAAAGGCAAAGCAGAAGAGAGGTTCTGCTTCTGATCATATACTGCACTGTCACTATTGTAATACTGCCAAGTGGGCATGTGGAGCTACAGAATAGGAACAACGTGAGCTGTGAACTAGAAGGACTCAGAACCCACCACTGCTCTGAGAGGCTTCGAGTGACTGGATCACAATGGAAAAGTAATTAAATGCAAAGAAAAGAGATAATAGCAGGAAAAAGAACGAGTTGTTTGATCCCACCAAAAACAAATCCACAACAACTATGGCATGATCAACAAGTTGAAGTTAGACAAATTTAACCTCAAAGTAAGACAAAATTTCAAAAGCAGAGATCAATTTGAACGGCAAGAGGGTAAATCTGTGATTTTACAATCACCCCGCAGTCTTCATGACAAAGCAGGAGATTTTCACAGGTGATAAGCTTTTATTTATTTTAGAGAAAAGCTCTGATTTTAAAAAGAGAAGGTCAAGTAAGATGCTTTTAGCAGTCTCTTTGACCTTAAAATCTATTCCAATGGCTTTATAAAGACAGAACCCATTACAGAGGCTGCTTATAGGGAGCACAGGTTCAGACCAGACCAGCAGAATACTTACAGTCAGAGCTAAGGTCACACCAGAGAAATTTCTAATAGAGTTAAGTCAGTTTGCACTGAAAATTTACTTCTCCAGCTGCCTCAGCAAAGCAGCAACACTCCCAGACAGCAGGAGCTCCGCCACGAGAAGCCAGCTTCTGCTGATGTGGTTTGTGGCTCAGCAGCCAGTCCAAACTCAGGAGCAGAAGTTTGGGGCAAGGTGAGTTGCATCAGGAGCTGAACTGCTGCTGAGGCTGCACCAGGGGCTCTGCAGAACGGGCCTGGCTGGGAGAACAGTCCTGCGCAGGGCTTAGCAAAACTCCTGCCAGCCTGCTCTGTGGACAAGTGCAAAGCGCTTCATGTTGATGGAGCACGTGAGAGTGTGAGATGGGGCAACTCACCATGGATCAAAATTATCACTTGCAGCAGAACCAAACGAAGAACTTCATTCTCAGAGTCCTACACAACCATTGAGCAGCACGCTACTACACCCAATAACTGTAGATGACTTTCTTGTTAATTTAATACAAAAACGTCTTTCCAGTTTTCTGTCGGTAGGTCGCTGGGGAGCCATACAAGCTCTGGCATGCAATTCAGCCAAGCCTTCTCTCTGCTCTGATGTCTGCATTCAGTTCAGAGGGAGTGTCCCCAAAAAAAACCAGAGAAATAAAAGTTGGAAGGCCAAAGGAGGGGGAAAAGAAATTAAACATGAGGTCACACACAGTACATCAATAGAAAATAACAAGAGAACATAAAACAAAGATAGCCTGTAAGAAACTAAGTGGAAATAAAGCACTCGACATGCTCTTGTTTGTACCTGGTAGATTTCCTGATTATTCTAACAGGAAAATATATGAGGACTGAATGGAATAAGGAATTTTTTTTTTTCTTTTGGGGACTACAGTCTGCTTTTGTAGCCAAATGATCCCAGGTGGCACTGCCAGTGGAGCATTCTGGCCCTGCAGTGCTATAAGAAGTATTAAAAAGTGCTTTATCCTAGGTTAACTGCAATGTTACCTGCTACATGTGCAAGCATACTTCTGAATCTTAGTTGGCATGAACAACACAGCAGTGTATCCTTGTCAGAGCCAAGATATGGGCATTTTACTCCCTACATTGTTTCCTTCACTCCCATATCAACCCAAGGTTACCAGTTCCTACAGGAAAACTATTCCAACAAAATAATCATGACAGAGCATATTAATATGGTAATGAACAGGACATAAAGTAAAAAGGGATACCATTCAAATTTCAGTTGAGTATAGCATCTCCAAAACTGCTCCATAAGCAGCAGTTCAAGCAGACTCCTCAGCAGCACCTTTGAAGTTCTTGCTGCCCCTGTTCTTACTCTCCTCACTGCTCAGAAAAAAACAGTTTTCATCCAGGACATAACGACTTCACAGGAACAGATCCATCTATACATGTAACAAATCTCTCTCTCCAAATCCTACATGTAAAAATCAAATGCTTAACATTTTGACTCACACCCATGTGCAATTAAATCCTATTGATTTTATGCTCCAGGTGATCACCAAAGCACCTGTTCAGTAGAGACAGTCAGGTGTTCATTCTCCAGACTTCAAAGTCCGTATTTATTTATTATTTTTATGAAGGAATTATCCAGACACAGCAAACAGGAGAGAGAACTGATCCTCACAGAGGGGACACAAAGCGCAATACCTGGTTGGAGCCAGTTACAAATGTGTGACAATCACAGACTTGCCCCAACAGGCTCTTCCTTACCTCTCCAATTTCAAACCTGTTCCTGCTGCATTCTTCCCACCAATTACTTTTTACTGGGGACAGGTGTATGTCCTATCCTGCTCTTCTACAAGTCAGCAGCAAACTCCCCACCAAACGCAGAACTTAAAAATGAAAGTCCACAATCCTGCAAAAATCTTTCATTGTGATCTCAGTTAAGGAAAAGCAAAAATTAAACTGGCCAAAGTAACTTCAAAATAGGAAGGCTGTGGATGCCCCATCCCTGGAGGCATTCAAGGCCAGGCTGGATGTGGCTCTGGACAGCCTGGTCTGGTGGTTGTGACCCTGCACATAGCAGGAGGGTTGAAACTAGATGGTCACTGTGGTCCTTTTCAACCCAGGCCATTCTATGATTAATAAAGCAATACATGTTACATCTTCCCTACAACAGGGAAATCTACCTGACTTAAGTACCTGCTGTATGCTGCTACAATGCAAGCAATAGTTACATTTCACAAAGGTAGCATTTGGTTGCAAGGAACTTTATACTCATAAATTAACCTAATGAAATATCTTTCTAAGGATTTTGATCAGCTTGCTAAAGCTTTCAGTGGTGCACGAAGCACCCTAAAGAATGTTTAACTAAAACAAAAAGGAGAAAGCTATTGTCCTAGGCAAAACATATCTTAGTCAGCAAAACTGTACTCAAGAAAGCAATAAATCATATTTTTATAAGCACCTGCAAGACTTCACAAATCCCTTTGTGGCAATAAGGAAGTTTTAATTGGTAATTTCTTAATTTCTTCAAATTACTTGTTGCAACTTGCTGCTCTTATTCACTGCC
Organism: Phasianus colchicus; assembly: GCF_987193195.1. Taxonomy (NCBI): domain Eukaryota; kingdom Metazoa; phylum Chordata; class Aves; order Galliformes; family Phasianidae; genus Phasianus; species Phasianus colchicus. Next base: position 28,374,786 of record NC_143443.1, read on the forward strand.
TCTTAACATCCCTCCCTTTTCTATTGATGTCTGAATTGACTAAAGGATGGTTTCAACACTGCTGCTGGGAAGTTAATGCCTTGTGATGGTAACGCCAGCAACTCAGCTTCTGTCAAAGCTCCATCAACTTCAGATAATCTCTTTTGCTATCTTTCTATGCCAAGCCTTTTCCAAATACAGGTATCCCTCCTGCCAAGTTTGATCGTTCAAGTTTCGAAAAGCAAAACCATCAAAATCCTGTTTGAAAGAGTTTTACATCAATCAACTTTGGTCATTCTTCTGGAAGTATATTAACTGCAGATTTCTGACTCTGTGCATCGTGTTGTGTCCTATGCAATTACATAAGCACATTTTTCATCAGGGAAACATAGGTTGAATTAAATCTATGCTGCTACTCAGCAGCACAGACGAGCTGCCCTGAACCACATACTCAGATCCCTGGGTTATTATTAAACTTTTCACTTCCCTATTTCTATGCAAACAAACACACATCAAAAACAAAACGAGCATCACCAATGTTTGACATTAACTGATAAAACACGTTTCTAAGCTCAAAGGCAGGGAAACTGGAAACAAACTAACTGCATTGCTATGCAGCAATTCTCCAGAAGTAATCAGAAGATCCAACATACTATATTAAGAAATATTTGAGATAAAGCAGCGTATTGTTCCTCCATGCATCTGCACTCAGCTGCATTCAGAAACAGCTCTGTACTGTGCTCATCTATCCCCGGCAGTTTAGAAAAACGTTAGCTACACTTTCCACGTAAAACATGAGATTACACACAGCCTGTAAAAGCAATTCTGCTGGAGCACGGGAATAACAGCACAAACATTCTCCTCTGATAGCACTGACAAGCTATTCAGTCGCATCACAAAGCTGCCTCCCTTCCCCAAAAATAAAACCTATTTCCTTCTAGTTCAGACCCAGATTCACAGGAAGACATTTACCTTTTGAGAACTGCTCAGTGCGACTCCATGTCTCCTCACCACAGGCAGCCTCCCCACAGCTCTGCCAGCAGGACCCCAGGCGAGGCACAGACAGCCCCCAGCCCCAGCAGCTGCGTGCTGTGACAGAGCTCGGCCAGCCCACTGTGAGGGAAGGAAAAGGGGAAGGATCCCGGCCCAGGCAGGGGCAGGACCGTTTCTCATCGCTGCTGTGTCACTGCTTAATGCTGATAGAGCTCCCAGTGTTCTTCTTCCCTCAGGGACAGGTGTCCATTGAGTGTGAAACCGGCGCTTTCTGGCTCTGGAAGTTATTAAGTGGTACTTTCACAGCTTCTGAAGAATTTATGCAGCCCTCCTGGGTGTTAGTCTAGTTTGGTCAGAAATATTTAGTTACACTGAGACTGTGTTCTGGTTCAGGTCAATGCAGGAAACTGCTGCTCTCCCTGCACATATATCCCCCTGCACTCATAGAGAAACCTTCAGTCTCATGCTGTAACTCTGATCAATGTGCAGTGGGCCCTGCAAGCCGACCTATCTGACCTCTTATCAGGTATTTACCAGCATCTAAAGCCCTGTGTGTACTGCGCTGTGTGCTGTATGTACCTGCTGCCCATGGCAGCAAACGCAGAGCAAACAATGGCAGCATGTGCTGCTGCTGCTGCTTTCTCAGCACGTACCTGGGGATGTATAACCAACACATTCATGTTTTCCCATTCATTTTAAGAGCAGTAAAACCAAACACAAAGTAAATCACAGAACTATCAAGGCATGCACTGTGTGCCTCCACTTCTTCTCATGTGCTGTGCAGCCTCCTGCTGCTGCATTTTTATGCTGTGGGAAGGTGATAGCACTGACTGGGAGCCACAGTTGAGAGCAAATTCTCTCCTAAGCCTACAAGGTGTGTGGTGATATGAAAGCAGAGCACTAATACACTGTTCAGCAATCTTCCTCATAACCACTTTAATGCACAACCAGAACAGAACCCTTGTGGACCCACCACACCAGCCTTTGCTCTACATTGCTTCCTTTATAAAAGCTCTTTAACATTTTAAATCACCCTGACCTGATTAGAACAGATTGAATAACCAGAACCTGGTAAATGACACATTTTGTGATACTCCTGAATAACTGCTAAGAAAGCAGCATTGTTCAACATTCAATTCAGCTGAAGAATTTGTTTGCCTTTCACTAAACATTTCTAAATGGAATTAAAACACATCTATGTTTGTTTTAAGAGATTCTCTACGTGGTTCCTCAAGAGGTGTAAGAATGCAGGACCAGACACAGGAATGCACTGCAGCACTGAACTACAACCTGTACAGCATGGATCTCTGCAAGACAAAAATGATGATTTCATGTGAGCTTCTAAATCTAGACCTGAAATCAACACTTGAACAAACGTACAAGCTTCTCTGGCTCACATTTTTTGCCTTTAAATACGGATTCAGTTTCCTTATACAACCATAGCAGCCTTTTCTCTCTCTTCTTGTTTTTAAATTATTATTAATTTCTAATTAGCATCTCTGAATTACATGCAGTGCAGATTAAACATCTTTAAATTCTGGCACATTAAAGCAACAGCATCTAGAAGTACTAAACTTCCTTCGTGATAAATGCTACCTCTTAAATATACTCAATCTCTTTTTAATAAGAGGAAGTTCAGCATAAATAACTGTATTGAAATACACAGAACTTGACCGTGTAGGGTGAAGTCAAAGGAGACTTCTGGTTCCCTGGCATTTCTCTTTTCAGGGCCATCTGTTTAAATGGCATCACGCCACTGCTTACAAGGTGGCATGCAAGTTTCAGCAGGGCTCAGGAAACAGCCCACCAGAACAGGAACTCAAGCCATGCATTGCCAGGAAAAATCACGAAATGGTTTTATTTTTGCTAATGAATAACAAGCGAGTAGCATTAAAAAAACAAATGGGTAGAGTAGCCAGATGGCTGTAGGATTTGACAGTAGATATAGCAGTTCTATATATCTTGATCTCTAGATCATGAAATCAAACACATAGCGTTTACAGCAAAAAACAACAACAGTACTATAAAAAAAAAACCCTCACAAAAGAAAACTGGTGAAAATCCACACACCTGACTCTCATTTTCAGGCTTTGTTTGATTTCATGTACGTTATTCACCGGTTTTTGCCTTGTCGTCTTTCTGCAGAATTAAAAGGAGCTTAGGAACTACTTAGCAGCTTCATAAAACACTTTAGGTAAGCCCAAATGATACGCATGAATATAGGCATGATCCATTCTGAAGTCAATGGAAAGCTTCTCAGTGATTTAACTTGATTTTAAATCAAGCCCTGGAGGAATAATTATATCGCGTATGATAAACACATTAGACAAAAATGATTTAAGCCGGTGTCTTTAAAATAGCTAAATACGTGCAGAACTTCACACGTCTACACAGAGATTTGTAGGATTAGGATCAGATGGGCATCTTTCAATCGGCAAGCCTTGAAGCTATGAAAACAAAAGCATAGTGGAAGGTGTAATGATAGTGAGGGCCGCCTTTAATGCCATTATTGTTTGACAATAAATGTGTTTCACTGTACTTAAAAGGAAATCAGTAATTTTTCCACAAATGAAGGTTTCTTTCTGCTGGAAAACCCAAGGAAGAACACTGATCTCTGTTGCCTTGACAACGGAATCCTGAAATACTCAAGTATTAAAGTATCTGTACTCTAAAGAAAGTTGCAACACCGATTTCTCATCAGAGAAATTCTCATCACGTTTATTGTGGTAGTACACACATCTATTATTTGTATATGTATATATGTGGTAGACTCATCTATTATTTGCAGCTATGTGTCACAGGAAGTTATGCACAAGATAACATGACAAATATCTGATTTGACTTAAATGTACAGTATATTTTTTTACAGCTATTGAAATTTGTCAGAATTAGTTAGAAAAAAAGGAATTTCCTGCACGATACATGGATGAAAGCAAAAAAAAAAAAAAAAAAAAAAAAAAAAAGACAGTTTTTCTAGCAATGGACTTTAAAACTGAGCAAATATATTATTTTTACAGAATGGCTGGAGAAACTGTCCTCTCAAGGCCTGAACTCAAACCTGAGGCACTGGAACAGGCTGATCAGAGAAGTTGTGGATGCTGAACCCATGGAGGTGCTCAAGGCCAGGTGAAATGGGGCTCTGGGCCCTGATCTGGTGGGTGGCAACCAGCCCATGGCAGCAGGCTGGAACTGAACATGATTTAAGATCCCTTCCAGCCTAAGGAATTCTACGTCCTATGAAACATCTGCTATTCCAACCCAGTTTGCTGACAGTGCCCTCTGCGGGATGAGGTCTCTTTGGCTCACATCATAATCATCAGTGGTTGTCTCCCTTGCTGACTGCTCAGTGTAGAAGTTTGAAGGCGTGATTTTTCAGAGGTGCTAAGCATCAATGAGGGACAGAAGCAACCAGGAGCTGCAAGTCTGAAATGCTGCACAGCATCTCAATTTTTCCTTACCAATTTTTAACTCTTACTCAAGAAGCAGATAGCATCAGCCTCCACAAAGAAAGCTCAGTTTCATGTTCCTTTTTTTTTGTTTGTTTGTTTTTTGTTTTCCTGCTTTTTTTACAAACTTGCCATTTAGGAAAACCAGCATGCTGCTGATTGCTTCTAATCCATGGGAGGGAAGTGTCTGCATATAACGTGCCACATACCTCCCCCTCCAATCTGCAAATAATCCCTTCAGATGAAGATCATGAAATAGTATATATTGCTCCTGACAGAACAAATATTTAATTGACAAGCAGCCCGGGCTGCTTCTGATCTCTCATCTCCTTTGTTACCAGAGGATTTATGTCGTGCACTGACCCCATCCTCTACACTACCTTTTCTGCTCAGTGGGACACATATGCTGACATATGATTTTCTCACTTAAAATTTCCACTTACTATGCCTTTAGTCTAATTTAAAGGCTTCAGTACTGCCCCTTTGAAAATGTGATATTCAACAGTGTAAAAGACTTCTAAGGAGGAGTAAATAACTAGTCTATAGTTCCATTAATGCATTATTGAACATCAGTCATATCTTCTGAGCATCTTTTCAAGTGCAGCTTAATGAAAAAAAAGTGCTGAAATGTCTCTCTTGCACCTGCATTCCCAGACGATACCAGGAGATTTGTATTCACGGATTATCCATGCTGCTAACAGTTAAATCAATGTCCAAATGGCCTTTCTGACTACAAAATACTAAAATTTTTTGTGAAAGTTTCTAAGAACTTGCCCAGTCTACACCTGCCACATAGCAGTCAGCTTCAAACATCATTTAAACATATCAGGAAACAGTTGTGTTATATGAGTAAGTCAAATTCTACAGGCTTTATTGTTTGGTCTTCCTTGCATATTGAGAACTACTGCTGCCCTCTACTGTATTCTTGTGGGCTGTGCCTCAGATAATCACCACAAATGGTAAGACTATAATTTCTGCTTGAACCACAACTTAAGATGATTACATGATTAATATTTCCATATATTTGTAACGTCAAAGGGTCTGTTTCTAATTCATGAATAAATTCTGATTCTCCAGAGGCTAAATCAAATGGAAAATTCTTTACCTATTTTCTCTAATTTTGACCCTTACATAAGGTTAGATGCCTTTTCCATCACTTGCATTTCAGCAAAATATTGTCATTCTTCTTATAATAAACAGCGATTAGAAGAGAAAAAGAGAGAGAAACCAACTTTGGGCCCAAACAACTGCATCAAGGTTCTGTATGGGACACAAAGTCTCTGTTAACCTGAACTTTAGTGCAGGTTATGATGGACAGCCAAGTCTTAGTTCAGTTAAACTAATCTTTTCCCATCTTCATCTCATTCAGCTCTGAAAGGCTATAGCTCAAGATCCTTTCAGAAAGCTAGGTTTCTTTCTCATTGATACTAAAAAGAGCAACAGGAATGCAACTTTTCTATATTCACATCCACGCCACAAAAGGCTCCAAACCTGGCTCATTTCTTCACAGCTCTCCACAGACTCAGAGAACCTTCCCTTTTATTATTTTCATCTCCATGCTTCTAAGTAGACAGCACTGCTTTGAGCAACAGATTGGATAAGTTCCGAGTAATACAATAACAGCAGGAATAGCATCTGAGGTTATTTTAGAATTATTTTTTGCTTCCCAGTCTCACAAATCTAATTACTTCTCTCCAGCAGTGCCTCCCACTCCAACTACACTGTCACCAATTCATAATACTAAACTGAAAAACTCATCAGTAGATGGGAATAGATAAGCAGATGGTAGTAGACCTCCAGATAAAAGCCAGAGACGCGGCCTTTCTACTCAAGGGAAAGCTCAGACTGTTCTCATTACTCAACTGTGCGAGTCTACAAGAATTAGGTACATGTTGCAAAGGAGGCAGGCTGAGAGCATGGCTAACTGAAAAACTGTATTCCCTCTCAGTGGAAGCAGGGACAGCTGCACTGGGTGCTCCATGCTCTCAGAGTTTCATTTGGGGGCAGTCAGACCAATTAATATTCTGAAATCTCCTAGAAAGTCAAGCTGTTACCACTCCACAACAAAACTGAAACTTCTTTGATGAGGGCTGATACAGTCTTGCATTTCTAGCAGACAAAGACAAGAGCCTGCAATACACCCTCAAGAACAAATTACAGCTGCTTTTATTACAGTAACTCTTTCAGGACTATTTTCCAGTGTTCCCTAAAAAAATATACCCAGTTTCTTGTTCAAAAAAAATACACCTGTAACTGAAGTTCTTCCTATTTCTCACACTTCTTCAACTTATTTTATTATGTAAAGGGGATTGTGTTTATGTGCACATGGGGTATTTATTTTTACCCCAGGGAGGGCTGAGTATTAAACATCACTAAAGTAAACTAAGCTATACAAGCCCAGCTCCAGACCTAAGCCTGAAGGTCAGGTTCTTTCCATTGAACATGCTATCCCTTGTGGAGAGGAGGCAACAGTTTTGCTTCCCTTATCTCAGTGATAATAGCACAAGGAAAAACCCCTGCATTTTTGTCCATTAAACATTTTTGTGATGACATGAAGGGATCCATGCATAGTTCAAGGATTCCACCTCACAAGGACTAGTCACAGCCATGGGAGATAGTAGTGACAACATAAAATGTACAACTTTAAAAGTGATTTGGCCAGATGCAAAGAGAACACTGATGTCTCCAACTAGAAGTCAACAAAAGATATATAAAAATATTTCTGAAAGTGAGTACCTTTACTCTAAAATCAAGACTAAACCTTTCCTAGGAGAAGTTTTTGCATTCTTTGTGGTTGTGAGAAGACACAATGGGATGTGGCCCAAATCTTAAACTCCAGTTTACAAGGCACTTACCTCTAGTACTTTCCCAGTAATGAATTGGTGACATGCTTCACACTTAACTCCAAAAAGAACCTGATAGTCCTTTTCACAATAAGGAGCACCATCTCTGAAAAAGAAAAACCACAAAGTATAAACCACTTTTAATAAACAGGTTACAGCATGACTTAGTTTCTTGCCTTGTCTTCATTGGCATTCTTACAAACTGCAATAGCCAAATAGGAAAGATTTCAAAAGATGTATGTTGTAGTAAAAGAAGGAAGAAAAAAAAAAATCATTCACATCTTAGATTTATAACTATCCCTTAAGTTTCCACCTGAGAAAGACAAAGCACAAACCACTGAAGTAAATTTCGTTCTTAAGAACAGTCTTTCTAAATCATAAATGGCCAAGGTTGAAAAGGACCATAATGATCACCAAATTAAAATCTCCCTGCCATGGGCAGAGTAGCCAACCATCAGACCAGGCTGCTCAGAGCCACATCCAGCCTGGCCTTGAATGCCTTCAGGAATGGGGCATCCACAACCTCTCCGGGCAACCTGTTCCAACCTACAGACAGCTACAGGTGGTACAATTCCAAAGACATCTGTGGAACTGCCTATGGGGATGAGTGGAAACCATTCAAAGAAATCTGGTAGTGTGCAAAGAAAATAAGCAGTTGCTTATTTGTGTTGAGAAACAGTGCCAGGTCAATCACATCATCATATTTACTCTCTTCCAAGCAAAAGAAAACAGTGGGCAGGTTCCTACCTTCTTTCTCAACATCAAAGTTGAAAAGTAAAATAGCACAAAGCAAATCCAACTAACACAGAAAACACATGTAAGAGTTTCCTCAACCCTTTATGGCAATGTGGAGATACACTCCCTTCCGTACTTGTGTTAAATACAGAATATCACCACCTTTCAGTTATTCTTTCCAGTATACCTCCTGTCTCCAGCTTAGCTCTAATTAAGAGCAAAGATTTTGGTGAATATGAAAAGTTAATCAAAACTGGATGAAGGGTGAACTTTGCTGGAATCTCTTTCCCTCCGGTAACAAGAACTCATGCCAAGAGTGCAGGAGAGATGCAGAGGCTACTACTTACTTGCTGATGTATTCTCCAGTCAGGACCTTCCCACACGCCTTGCACTTAAAGCACCCCAGGTGCCACTGCTTATCGAGAGCTAGCAATGCTTGTCCATTTTTTATGTCTCTTCCACAGCCAGCACAATCTGCAAATAAACAAACAATTGCATTTGTTGTCAGTTATCTGGTTCATTGATCTTCATTAACCACAGTTGCTACAGTTGTAAGCAAAGAGGAAAATTACATGGCTATGCAAACATCTTCCTCTCCTCAGAGACTCCCAGGTCTTATGGGACAGACAGTCAGCATAGGACAGAAAGTCTCTCTTCTGTTTTTCATGCTGTGTTTCAATGACTGCCAGGTGCAAACCTCAGATTTTGTTGGGAAGCAGCTACATAAACCACCACTCAGAAAAATACCTTCTAGAGGAATCAGTTTTCCTCAGATCCAGACTGCTTCAGTGGTGCTGGGAAGGGAGCCCTGCACTCCCCATCGGGTGGCAGCAAAGCCCACATGTCCATCCCAACAGTGAGTGGTGGCACATCCCAGACAGGGAAGAGGCAGAGTGTTTTTTAGCAAGGGACTGAGGTGAGGGTGATAGCAGTATGAACGCACTAAATGCTGTATGACAGGGCATATTGTGATCCACTAGCAGGTGTGGAAAACAGCAGCTCTCATAGTCTTTAATAAGCACGAGGACTCTCACTCAGGGACCTGGCAGTCACAACTCAGTTTTCTCTGTGATTCAGGAAGACAACTTGTAGGCAGACAGCAAACCTGAAGCCCAGAGCCAGCAAATGCCCTCCATCCCTGAGGATGCCACAATCTCTCACGTCACATCAGAAAGCTGCTTCAGCCCCGAGCTCCCATTCCTCTCCATTCAGATCTAAGATACTCAAGAGATTTCCTGGTCAGATCTGAAGAGACTGATGAGGGAAGCAGAACTGCACTGCAGGCACTGTGCTAGAACTTCTGTGCCTGGCTGCAGGGGATGGAGGGAAGGGAAGGCCTGCAAGAGCAGTGAAGCAGAAAGGGAATGCCCATCAACTGAGACATGCTTGGAAACCACAGAGGAGACAGGCTGGAACAAAGCTTTTTCCTGTATTTTATCATCTCAAAATCAATGTCCCTTTCATGAATGTAACGTTCTCTCCCCATGCCTGAAACACCAACAAATAGCCACAAATCAGGACCAGTTCCAGCTGACTGAACAGGTACAGCCTGGACACCATCTCCTCATGATTTTACAGCCCAGGTAACACCACACCTTGCAAAAGGGTGAGTCTAAGCTTATTATCACAACCGACAGGAAGAGGAACCACTCCTTTTGACACTGAGGGCCACACTTTTGTTTGCTGGATAATGAACAATAAGAGACCTAAGTGTATGATGGGCATTCTTGCTACCAGGTTGCTATTTGCCCATTGTCTATCAGTATTCTTCATCTCCTCAAACCCTTTAAGAAAAAGGGCTCAAGCACCATGATACCTTGTAACAAAGAGCAAATCAGGGATCAATGATATGACTTGAAAAGCAACCAGAAGTGGTCTAATCCCAGGGCTTTGCTTTAGTGGACAAATGTTACAAACTGAAATCATGCAATGACAAGGACTGACAACATATAATGAATCCCTCTGCTCTTACATGCCAGCTCAAGGCTTCATGCCACTGCATATTGACAGCAAGGGCTAGAACAGGTCAGCAAGAAAGGCTCTGAAGTTTGTAGCACAAGGCTAAGGGGGAAGCCAAGTAAACAGCTGTCTGCATGCCCTTGGTACACTAATCTTGCCACAGTTCGGGGAGGATACAACATTACTTCTTGTGGTTCCTTCCAGCTTGAAAACGTGCCATTTATCCATAAACTGTGTCAATAAATAAGAACTTCCCCCTAATCTCAGTGGGTGCTGAACTGCAGCTTTAAACAGCCCTGTTTCACAGCTTCCGAGCACAACTGCCTCTCCCTGCTGTGCCAGCTTCCACATTCCTGACCTACACTCTTGCCAAACTGTGATACATTCCTGCTACAATAATCCCTCCAAAAATCAGCTGTATTTTCCATGCTTTTTTCAGCTTTATCCAAAAAAGCTTTGCAAAGCTGAAATTTCACAGATACGGAACCAAGGAATAGATTTTCAAAGCTCTTTGTTTCACTGAAGTTCTGATGTGGCCAGAATATAAGAACTGCCTTATACCAGGCCTACCCAGCCCGTTATCAGTCTTTACTGGGTGTAAATAGCAGCAACGTGGAGGACAGAAGGATCCATGAACTACCTCTGCCTGTTTATTTGCTTCTTGAAAGCCAGAGGTGGTGTTGCCCGACTGACAGCTCCTACATTCATGTGTGATACCAGGGGCTGGCTGTATGCTTTTACTATTCAATAGCAATAATGACATTTACTTACTCTTGCAAAACACCTTAAGGAACCCAGAAAGAATAAGTGAATATCATTATTTCCAGTTGCTGACATAATGAATGCCTAAAATCAAAGCAAGCAAATTGTGCAGTACTGTCTTATTAGGCTGAAATGGCTTTTAACTAAACCTGATTTTAATTCTCACAGAACAGTATGTGTGTGAGAAGCTAGCAATTATCATCTCCCAAAATAGAGAGCAAATAAAGCAGGGCTAGGCTAAGAAAAGCCCATTTATTAATCCAAATTCTACAAATAAGAGCCATTTATGACCCCGGGCTTGCATGAAGCATATTAAAGCCTTTGGCTGAATGTCATCAGCACAAAACATATGCAGGCAGGGTCTCAGTATCACACTAGGCACAACCTGCATCAGCCTATAACCAGCTTATGCCACAAACAAAAGGGCTGTGAGGTAAGACAACCGTGAGGTTCCACAACCATATGCCAGGCCAAACTTGTACACAAAAAGTCTGAAAACCCTCCCCCAAAATTTTGTGTAATGGTTTCCAGCATGTTCTGTCTCTGGCTTCACACCTGGGTTGAACAGACTGTGCCCCTGTAGCCCCAAGCTCTGCTCAGCTCTCTTTTAGCCATATAACCCACGTTGTTCACTGCTGCCATTCACTGCACAGATACCCATCCAGCTGGGCCAACACAATGCAGAGGAGAGGGGAAGTGCAGGGTACTGCTTAAAATGCTTGAGTGAGCACTTAGGATATAAAGAAAAGCATACCACAAAAGCAATAGGTGGAATTCTGTTTGAGTTGAAGGAATATTTAAGATCAGACAGTCCACAGCACTAATTCTCCTAAGAAATGTAAAGTAACACGTATGCTGATACATGCAGTGGATGCCTGTGGTACCAACAGCTGTGACTCCCTCCCTTTTAGCCTCCACAAGCAATGCCCTCTTGCTCAGATACTGTGCAGAAAAGGTGAATCCACCCTCTCCCATGTGAGCATTAGCTGACAGCATCATTTTTCAGCAAAGCAAAAGCCTCCTGAACAGCTCTCTGCCAGATACAGTGAACATACCTGTTGTGCCTTTCCTGCACTCTGACTAGGCCTGTTCAATCTGAGGAAATGTCCCCACATATTTCAGCGACTACTGCTCTAGAATAAAATAGCTCAGAAGGGTGTCATATTTGATGTGTCCAGATACAAAAGCAAATGACAAGACAGACAAAAGAGCTGTAACTGAACGTGGAGTCAGCCAGCCCAAAAGCAGGGAAAAGTGGGGGGACAGGACAAGGGAAAGCAGCATGACACTAATATTATGTATGATTAAGAACTCCACCCCTCAGTCACCTTAAGCAGCCTCATTAGAAGATGCAAGCCAGGGTGAGCTGCCATCCATGACACCTTGCTTGTGAAGATGCAATGAGAAAATGCATTTCCCTTTTTAGCATCTGCATCACCCCAGGCATGCAGGAGTGAAACATCCTGCACAGCAACCCATTCGTCACTGCCTAAATTAAGCGGTGGATTTTCTCCTCTGCCTCCCTCCCCTGCCCTCAGCCAATAGCAGAGAGCTCTGCTCTGCTGGATCGTGGCACAGGCAGTGGGCTCGAAGCTGATTGAGCTGCGTTAACCCTAAGCATGCTGCATAGCACTTTGACCACTCCCACTGACATTCCTTGAACATCTACTATCAATTCTACCTTCATCACACATTCTCTACTCAATCCGTGTAACTTACAAGAGGGAAGTCATCCCTAAGTGCTCTTGTCCTAATGAACATCATTATGCAAAGATATGTGCAGGATGAGGTTATATGAGCATACCAGCTCTGTTCTGTGCAGGGTTCTGCAGCCTTCCTTAATGATGTATAATGAAATCACCAGAAAGTCCTTTTCAATTCTGACCGTCATTGGTAGCACCTGTCTCGTTGAAGTCTGAAACTGCCATAATCCCTATGAGTCACAGGAGTAATACTCTTTGTTACTGTTCCCTTTCCTATAAAGTACACACATACCAGCTATATGAAGACAGCATCAGCAGGGTTCTACCATTTATTTTTCTTTAAAGAAAAAAAACAAGATTTCATTGAGCTTGCACAGAAATATGTGGTCAGACATAGCTGGACCTACAAATCAAGCTATGATGAACAGTGACTTAGAAGTGAAAAAAGGGAAAGTCAAGAAATCACAGGATGATCGCAGATAAGTTTTTCTCAGTTATCTTTTAACCACAGATCAGGTAATGTTTTTAAAAATCCCTTTTAAAAATAAAAACTATTACTGATATCACACAGGCTTTCTTGCTCACCAACGTATTTCTGTCAAAGCTAAAAATAAAAACTCACTTTGTCTACTTTGTTTACAGTATATTAAACACTTTCAAAGTTTAAATCATAATCATTTGATTACTGGGGCACTGCTGAGGTCAGGAAGTCAGAGAAGGCCACACAATATTGGGAATTTTACATCCAGAATTTAGATCTGCGTACATTGTGCCATTTTGCAGTGAAATCTGCTGCCAGATCCTTCCTCTTTGCCAATGTAAGGATGGGCAATGTTTGTCAGGACAAAACGTGCTACTGCTCTTTCACTGAAGGCAAAACAAAACCATTCCAACAGCCTTGTACTTCTGAATAACCTAACAATAAGAGGCTGGGCTCATACAATGGAAGGAACTGAATTTCCCATGGGAAGTAGAATATAACTTCGACTGTTTATTATAAATGGCAAGTGGGGAAAAATGATATTTTCAAACAAATACTTAAAGAAAATAAAATGGCTTTATTTGATTAAATATGGAAAGAAATCACAATGGCATAGAATGGCATTATTTACTTGCAACACAAGTCCTTGCTAACCACGAGTGACTGACTTGTCTGTTTAAGAAACCATCTAACATAAGTGGAAATATAAACTAAAATCATTTATATGAAGAACATTGTGTTATCTTGGATATAACCTTACTGTAAAAAGCATTTTCATTGTTGTATGTAATTTAAAGTGATTTGGAAGGATGAATGCTTGATTCTACTAATATGACATTGTTACATTAATGGAGTCTTTATTCTTACCTACTTTACTGATGTAAGTATTTGTGTTAGCCTTCTACACCAGAAATCTGTATTGCCCTTCTTTCCTCTTCCTGTTACACCTTTTTCCCCAATGGCAGCCAACCCAATTGGCCTTTTACCCTTTTACTCTTGAAAACTATCCCTGCAAGCAGTGTACCACCAAGTTGGCCTTTCCCCATAACACCATCCTCAGCATCAGCCACTTCTTCAACCTAGTCTTTCTCACAGATTTCTGAGCAGCAAACAAAGTGATGGAAATAGGAAGAACAGACAGCCATGCTACAAACTAGACAAAAGAAGAGCTTGGCCCATAAAAGACTGGTAACAAGTTTTTCTTCATTTTTTTTTTATTTTTTTTTTTTAACTTAGCAGCCCCAGTGTAAAAAACCACTCTAACACCCCAGGCAGATGTAAATCAGCAGCCGGTTACTGAGACTGATCTTAAACTGATATTTCCTTTACCACATATTCAGTATTCAGATAATTCCAGCTGAATTTAAATTCACAATTCCAACTCACAGTATACCAAGTGAATTGCACAGTTTGCAAATGAACTTCACTGTTTTAAGCCCAGCCCATGGATAAAACATGCTGTGATTCTTTATTTGCAGACTATTTTGAGAAATATTCCATTGTTCCTCTTGGAAAACAAGTAACTCAAACAGAACAATCACCAATGTGGAAACTTTTAGAAAGGTTTTTATGCCCTGGTAACCCATGGCAAACTAAGCTCTAAACAACAACAATCAGTGACCTCAGATTCCTGATTTACTACCTATGCTTTCTGAACGTGACAATTCCCAAATTAGTTTCATGTCTGGGGATTTCCTCCTATGGTTATTTTCCGAACTAGTAATGCATCCTCATGGAACAGCCATTTACTGAGCAATTCCTTGCACTTCTTCCACTACTCTTTGGAATTATCTTTTGAACAGCACTTCTCTGCTAAACGCTACTGGATTAAAATAGGGGGGATTTGATACCGATGTCTTAATATCCGGGATTTTATTCAAAATCAAAATTTTACACTTTAGATGAAATCAAAATTAAAAACCCAAATAGAATTTGAAAAGACAGAAGAAAATTGCTCTCATTATCATTTCTCTGAACAAACTCAGGTATGATGAATTCTGCCACTTTTAGAATCCCCAGGTACACAGTTATCCAAAATAAATAGTTTTAAAATTTACATACCCTTGACAAGTCAGAAGTTCAAAAATTAAAATGTATTTTAATGTATTTACATTCAATATGAACCGAACTTCTGTTGCTCCTGAAATTAAAAAAAAAATCCACAATGCTATTTTTATGCCTTGCAATTGAATGTCAATTTCCATTCAAATAGATCTGGACAGAAATCACGAGGAAAAACAGCCATTATGTAAAAACAGATGTTAAAGGATTTGATTACCTTATGCAGAGTTGTATTAGTTTAAGTAAATGTTTAAAGATATGGAGTATCCCCATGCTTAGCAGTTAGCTTTTTATTTAGGAAAATAATTAAATACATAAACTTTAAACAAGCTTCCAATCAATTATTTTAATCAAAGTTTCCTGGGTTCTTAGTTAAGCCATGATTAAAATCAGTGATTTAAATCACAGTGTTTGAAATCAATCCACAATTATGTCTGTAGTGTTTTGATTCAACGATAAATAAATTGAAGAAGAACAGAGTTATTCCTGTCAAATCCCATACATTCTCAGCTGAATCCCCAGTTTCTTAACTTAACCAGGAATTTTTAACAAGGGGAAATGGCTTTAAACTGGAAGGGGTTAGATTTAGACTAGGTATAGGGAAGAAACTTTTCTGTGAGGGTGGTAAAACACTGAACAGGTTGCCCAGCAAGGTTGAGGATGCCCCCTCCCTGGAGGGGCTGAAGGCCAGGCTGGATGGGGCTGTGAGCAGCCTGGTCTAGTGGGAGGTGTCCCTGCCTATAGCAGGGGGTTGGAACTACATGATCTTAAAGGTCCCTTCCAACTCAAACCACTCTACCTGTGTGCTACAGCACATACACAAAATATTTGTCCCTCCAGAATCAAAATTTATACAAGATTTTAAACTTCATTTAAAACCCAGTTAAAGCACATTCAAACCCCAAAATATTGACCCTTCTCTAAGTGCCCCAGTGCACCCGCTGAAGCATATGGCTGCTATGAACATGCATCCTTGAGGCAAAACCGGGCTCAGAGTCTTTCACTTAGGGCCAATCCATTTCTGTGCCATGTATTCAGACAATACCTATACATATTATGTAACCTTAAAACAGTGTGAAGTTGTAGATGTTTCCAAAGAATGAGCTCAAATTCATGTGTTAGATGTTGCTTAATATCCTTTAACACCAAAAATTACTGCAGACAGCTTGACTGCAAATAGCCAAGTCTTCCCTTTCAGTTTGCGTGTCTTCCCTACAGACCCGAAGGACAAGTATGTCCAGGGTATAAAAGAACATTAAGAATTAAGGAGGGCACAATGCAAATTTGCTTCTTCTCCATTCTGATGCACTGCTGTTTCTAAAACAAGCTCTTTTCTTCACTTTTAGGGCAGTGAGGCAAAAGATGATTCCCATTTATTCCTGACTGCCTTCTTCAACAGATAAAGCACGCCAGCTCTGTTCTACTTCAGCTTTACCACAAGCCTTGCTGGAAGTTTCAGATATTTACTGGGAGATTTACTGTATCTTGTTTGAAGAGATAAGGCTACTGAATAATTAACAACGATATCTTTCTCCCACAAGTTCATTAAGCGTTAAGCTTATTATTTATATCACAATAGAGCTAAGATCCCCAGTTGTGAGTCAGGATCTCTGTTAGACTCTGTATAGATAGGCATGAAAGCACTTGGCCCAGAGAACTTACGTTCTTTGAATCAGAACATAATGTGCAAAACAGACAGGGACAAACATACAAAACAGCATTGTGAAAGCTTCACGTGGAAGACGTCTAGTCGGGGAACAGCTGCACCAAATATTATTCATGCACACACAAGACTGGCCATTTTGGAAACTCTGGTCCATGCTGTGTCTGTACTGTAACGCTCTTAACTCACAGCAGAGACTATTACAAAGAAAGAAGCACTGAGTACCTTCCCTGTGCTTCTATCCAGATAGTATCACCGCACATCTCAGCATGTGTAGCACACAAGCATCTATTCTACTGAAGAAAATGAAGCTGTGATTCTCTCCATCATTTTAAAAGATGATGTGTTTCTCATATAAAAACTCTTGCTGGGTGACTGTACTACTTCAGTCTTATTTTGGATAGCGAGTTTTTCCTATCCACCTGGAAATCCTACTTGAAATGCACATTTCTAATTGTATTACTAATTTCATCGCTAAAATGATCTGGCCTTACCAGCAACCAGACAAGGAGCCAACACAGAAACGGCTCAATCCCAGGCAGGAAGTAATGTAATATTCTCATTAGTGATGTGCTTTATTGTGGAAATTCTGAAGTGAAATGCCTAAGGGAAAAATCTGTGTTCAAGGAAAAGGGCAATCTCTTAAACTGTGCTTAAAGACACACTGCCTCCTCTGAATTTCAGAGCTGATCCCAGCAGACTGCCAGATCAGATTGCGACAGCACAGGCTGCTGGCACCACCCACCCTGAGCACAAGGTCAGCTCTGCTCTAAGCTGGACACTGCACTACATCTCTTGTGCATTCAAGGTGAAACTCAAGCCAGCATGGCACTTTCTGAAAATCAACGTCCACCTAAACCTATTTTTATTCTCATATGCCTACATCAATTCACTCACCAGCTTAACTAGTGAGAATTCACTGATGAAAAGACTTCACAGAGAAGCGTCAGAGATAATCTGGGGAGCAATTGGAACAGGTTGCCCAGCAAGGCTGTGGATGCCCCCTCCCTGGAAGTATTCAAAGCCAGGCTGGATGGGGCTGTGAGCAGCCTGGTCTAGTGGGAGGTGTCCCTGCCTATAGCAGGGGGTTGGAAACTAAATGATCTTAAAGGTCCTTTCCAACCCAAACCATTCTATCATTCTATGATAAGCTGGTAACACGGCCAATCTACTTGCCTCTGAATAAATAAGTAATAATAATTACATGTTTCAATTTGGCTCTGACTCTTCTCACTCTGACCGTAAGAAATATGTAAGCATGTGGCTATAAAACAAAGAAAAGCAGAAGGAGCTTAAGACAATACAAACCAGCCAATCATTATGATGTATAAATACTCAGATACTGTTTAAAACACAAATACTATCTAACCAGATACATTATTTATGTTACTTCCTTACTAGGACCCAAAGAAAAATAACCTCTTGTCTTTGACAGAATCTTGAAAATCCTTAATTGTCCAAGAAGTGTCCATCACACTTCTAGTCTTTCAAAAATCAGTTTCAACACCCTCTATTTTCTACAGTTTGATTTTTAAACACCAGGCACTTGTCCCCTGCATCTGTGCTGTTCTGTGTCCATCCTGATCACTTTGCTTTGTAGGGCACATGTCATTTCTCATGCTCTCATAAGAAATAAAGCAGTGGAAAAAAAAACCACCACCACCCATTTCATTTGTCTGCAAAGCTATTTATGAGTGTTTGGCCTTAAATTTCCTGCCAATTTCAATGAAAACTCCACTGCATATATCTAGCAGTGTCTAAGGAACATAGATGACTAATTTCTGATTTATAGAATCTGTGCACCAAAAAAGACCATCTTATAAAATGTGGATTAAAAAAGAAGTCAATGAAATGCTACAATTATTCCAGGTAATATATATGTAGAATGAAATATATTTATAAAAATATATTTTATGTACATATATATCATACATATATGATTATATATATATATATATATTATCATACATATGTATGATAAAGAAGTATCAGCAACCCAAGCAAGAAAATAAAAGAAAAAATATTTATTCAGTATTTTTCCTTCTGATTTTTATGGGTGGGAACTAGTTACTAAGACTGTAACAATATTCACGTTCATGATATTCAAGACATTAAAACCCTGTATTTAGAAGCATTTGATTTTCCTTGAAAGCATCCAAGAAAAGCTATCAAAAAGCCTTTAATTTGCGTGAAGTAACAGACATGAGAAAACTGCATGCCAACACTAATGTAGGTATTCCAGCTTCCTTTCACATCACACAAACCAACCAAACTTGATATATGTTTAGTCTGTTGAATTTCCTCACCTTCAATTTTCTTTGTTTTGAGGAAAGCTGCCTCCAGTAATCTACTTGAAAGTAATCAGGGGAAACTGACAGCAATATAGGACAGAAAATGAATGCTTGGTATGAATGAGATTCTATTCTAAAAGAACTTATGAAAACAAAACAAAACAGCTGAGCAAAACATAACATCCATTCAAAGAAGGGCAAAGCATCAGAAAAGATTGATGGGTTTCACTCAGGAGAAGTGAAAGTTATTTGGAACACTTCAGACTAATTAAAATTTACTCTTCAGTGTCAGCAAGAAAGGTTTCTTAGTATCTATGTCAACTTCTGGTGTATAGTATTAGCTGGTATATCATTGAGCACACTACTAGGAGGACACTTCATTAGTACTACTTTAATTACAAACACACCCTGATCCAAAATTTCCTTGCTTGTTTTGGATAGCTGTGCTCCAAAACAATGAGAACCTTGCACTGCATCTACTAAGGCTTTCCACAAATTCCTAAATTCTTTCTAACCCAGTAGGCCCATGTATTTTCACCTCCAAACTGACAGCTAGAATGCAATAACTTATCAGACAGAAAGGCACAGTATCAAAAAATCAGATTTCATTTTCCATCTTTTTAAGTGTCTGATTACACTTTTCCAGTCAAATTAGAAAACCTGAGATGCACTTGACTCATCCACTGAGCACAAACATCACCAAATTACACCTTTACATTGCACTTTGCAGTCCTAGGATTTAAAAGTCTTATCCTTAACTTGCTTTCTTGCTCTTTTCTAGGTTGTTTGTTTGGTTTTTTTGAGTGATTTCTCGAGAACTGTTCTTGAGAATGGTTTCTGATCACAAATTCATTTCAGTATCAATCTGTCAATGACAAACCTGGTGAGAACTCCCTTAAAGAAATAATTTAAATAAACTCTTAGACTTCAATGAATTGTTGAAGTGTTAAACAGTAGAAGAAAATTAACTTCCTATAACATTGTTCTCTTTTTAATACTTAAACCTGTGTAACTATACCTGGGAAAACTGGAATCTGTCAACTACAAAACCACTGATTTCATCAAGAAAATACTTTTCCAGTGCATATAAAAGAAAATGAGCCCTTCAGAAAATCCAATTTCTGGGTAAAAGTCATTTGTTCATACTGAAATGAGTAAATGTCTCCTCTGAGCTGTCAAACCAGACAATTTCTGAGAATCAAAAATAAAAAAAAAAAGAAGAAAAAAAAGATGATTATCAGAGGCAGCCCAGAATTCTAAAAGGAGGACAAAAAATATACATACGCATCAAAAACCTAAAAGATTGAATGAACCTAGTTTCAATCAAATACTGATGAGCCCAAAAAAGTGAGAGGATTCAGAAAGATGGCATACTTACTGCTTGAGGCAGACAGTTCTTTTGGGCTGGAGGACATTGGCTGAGCACACAGCTGACAGAGACAATCCCTTCCATTAAAGGTAACTCGATCACCTGGTGGAAATGGACGCCTGGGTTAAAAAGAAAAATGTATTTTAGCCGAGATTATGCCAGAATTTTTGTTCTGGTCCCTATGCTGTGAGCTTGCTGCCTTCTCCCTCTGCAAATAACATTTTACAGTAACTCAGGCCAAACAGTTTCTGCAATATGGCCTTGGCAAAGTCAGGCGCTGGAAAAAATCCAACCCACAGATGCAAGAAGAGCAGAGGTCAGACTTAACTTACTGAAACCACAATACAAGACATTAAACACACTTTATCTAAGGAGAAGATGACAGTGAAATCTGCTTAGACACAACAGCTACATTTATGGCAGTCTCAGCATGATGCTGTTGACAGCAAACAGTACAGCAGAGTACTCAGACGAAGCACTTGTCTTAGGACAAGGAACTCAGAAATAGATTAGCTTAATCTGTGTTCAGCAATGAAATACATATTATTGTGGATGTAGTGATTCACAAAAAATGAAGTGCTAGCTGCTTTCATTATCCTAGAGTTTTAAAATACTTATCTGTGTTATAGAAACACCCCCAACTGTTACTAGCGCAGATGGTGTTAGGAGAAAGGTAAAGGCTGAATGGACTACAGAAGTTTGAGATTATCTGATGAACTCAACAAGTGTTAAAATTTTGTGCTGGGCAAAGTTGACAGTGCTTCTCTTGTTTGGTGTATAAAAGCACGAGCATTTCACTAAAATGAGAAGTTTCAGCAACTCCAAATACTTAGTGAAGAGCTTTACCCTTCCAAATACAGACTGCCCTACACTACACATCATTTCAACACTATGCTTAACAAATGAACATCCATATATTTCTACAAAATAAAGTACATATAGCATTGTTCTAGTTTCCTTGTTTGTATTCCCAGTAGAACTAAAAACTGCTTTACTTCTGGGGGACAGGACACAGTGTTAGAAAGAGCTGGGGGAAACAGAGTTGTCCCAAAGACATGTGTTATTATTACATGTTGTGCATATGAGCCCTTAGATGTTTTCAATTGTTTAACTGAACTTGTGGTCCAAATAACTTCTCCACTGTACTATCCAGGATTTTGCTCTACCTCTTTTCTCATTTCTGAGCTGGTCTCATCACCACAGCTAAACCCATGCACATATCCCAACATGTAAGTCTAGTATTCCTTCACATGTGAGAGTAAGCTTCTGAGAACAGGGAGCTCCATGTAACAGAGAAGCTATCTCCTGCAGATAAATGAGTGCTATTTTGAAGACACTCAGAGTTAGATTTGCAGCACTTCCAAACAAATGTTTCCTACGAAGATCTTGCAACTTCTGTCTCATGGTGGTGCTTTTCTCCCTGATGTTATACTGGGTTCAGGTCACATAGGCTGAAAGAGATGACTTACTTGCAAACTGTACAGGCAAAGCAGTTTGGATGGTAAGTTTTTCCCAGAGCTGTCACTACTTCTCCTTCAACAAACTCCCCACACCCGTTGCAGCGGGTGCCATACATGCGCTGGTAATCCAAGGTGCAAAGGTATTCCCCATTCTTAATGAAAAAGCCTCCTTGTGCCAAGTCACAGCCACACACTGGAAGAAAAAAAACAACACATATTGGAAAAATATACCTACAAAAGATGTCAGAAAGTCTGTGCTGCCAGCAAATGAGATTACCCTAGTGGTCTTGCTTCTTTATACTGGATTCCTGCCTTCACCTTCATGACATGCCTTGACAACACAGGAGATGATTGGCATTCTCTGGCTACAAGAAACCTTGTAATCAAAAATTTATTTGGAGAAACCTACACAATCACAACTTTAATGCATTCAGGCCTCACCAAAACCTCAGTTATCTTGTATCATCCTGTTAATCATGTCAGCAGAGCTGTATGGAAAAATAGAACTTGGGATTTGATTTCATGCTATTAAATACAAGATACGATATAATACCAGATAGTAGTTCTCAACTATCTGGCTTTGTATCTTCCAGTCACTAAGAACTAGTTCCGTTGAACTTTCTTTAAAATGTGGAGTTACAAGGGACAAATAGCACGTTAAAAGAAAAGAAATCTCACAACAAAAACTTGAGGTTCATGTCTCCTACTAATCACCTATAGCATTGTTTACCTTCCTGATCTCATTCTAACATTATCACTTAAGGTGGAATGATCCTTCTCTGAGCAGGTGAGCCTTAGGACTCTATAGCATGAAGACCCCCCAGACCTAAAACAACTGCCACTGACCTACTGTGGAAAGAAACACCCTCAAATCAATCCTACTGAATTACAGGGTATGCATATATTGTAACTCAGGAAAGACACTGGAGGCAGCTGAAATACAATTATGTCATATCAAGTTATTGGTAGATGCAGGAAGAGAAACAAGGCCTGCCTTCAGAAATATGTTCTGCATGGCATTTACACCTGGTCATCACCAATCTACAGCTGTACTAGTAACAAGATGTTCTACAGAATTTTTTGCTTTTGCAGACCTTTATAATGTAGAGCTTGAGGACAGAAGACACTACAAAAGAGAGCAGAAAAGTCCCTCTAGCATAATTCTACGGCTCCAGACAGAAGAGATAGTTAGCTTAGTACAAACCTTATTCTGTGATATGGAACTGCAGCTCCTATTCGAGCTCTCTCCAGCATTCCTGAACACATTTTCAATATGCAAGGAGCCCCCTCATTTCAGCACATCTTTTACACACCACCGGACCTTGTGAGAGTTTCCCTTCAACAACTTAAATGCTTGCAGGAATGCTTCCAGCAGTGGAAGAGGTTAAGCCCCTGAGTACAACATCAAGCAAACCACTTCCCATGAAAGGCCTGCGCTGCATCAACATCTCCATGCAGTTTTACTGTGGCAGTAACAAACCGCAGCTGAATTTGTGTTCAGGGTCTTTGTTCAGGGTCAGCACACTGCTCAGTTATTCCACTTAAATCTCCACACGGTGCCACAGTGCAAACTGTGAATGACCCTATTTGTTTGGAGCTAGCTTGGAGAGCTCTTTACGTACCATGCAGACAACCCCTCTAACTCATAGGTACCACTAGTGTTGGTAGATAAAAGCTCTACAGTTTATCACAATGTTTGAGAGAAAACACTGTAGTAATAACAATCCCAACAGCAACAATATAAAAGACCCCAACTACACAGACATAACAGGTGCAGTTAGTTGCTTAGCACTGCATGGTTCAGTGTTGGAGATAAGAACATAAATTACATGGTCATTAAAAACAAAATCACTTTGAGAAAAATTCCACCTGGGCTAATGGGAAATTCTCCCAGAGGCATTCACTGATTTTAGGCCACCAAAGCAAACCCACGGAATTCTTTCTTATAAGGGCTCCTGGAAGAGTATCAGGAAGGAGGTAAGGACACGCTACCTACTTTTATCTACTTTTTTGTTTCAGAATTGGGCATCCATTTTCAGCCCAAATCACAAACAAGGTGATCCTACCTGCTCACTGGTCTGGTCTGCAATACTGCAGTATGGTCAACAGAGCAGAACCAAACTTTCCATCTAGTTTCCTGGCTCAAATACTTTAGTTGATATCAATCTGAAGTGCTAAAGCTTGTGTCAGATTACACTGTCAAGCAGGAGAGCAAGAAAAGGAGCATTACAAAACATTTCTTCCCCTATTCCATGTTCATATTGCGGTGAATTTATGCTAACAGACTTACACTGGAAAAACAAGGGATTTACATGTAAGACAAACAGTGCAGGGCAAACTTAGAAACTTTCAGCCTTGGAAGCTGCCCACAGGTCCTTAACAGAGGAGCATAATGGCTCTGATCTCCAAGAGGCAAAATACAGCAGCTGACCTCTACAAAATAAATGTGCCAACAGCACAGTGGGTTCTGCCCCATTCCCACGCACTTGCTCAAGGAAATGTAGTTTGTGTGGCACAGCCTTGCTTTCACTTCAGGGACTGGTAAGGAGCAGAAGATATGTTTTCTTAAACAAAAGAGATCTCACTATTTTATACACTACCACACATTTCTCCCCGCAAGCGAGTGCTTTATTTTAATAAGCTTTCATGCAGCTGCTTCTTTTTGAAACAATGAATATTTTAGAGACGTTGTGTGGTTTAGATTAACTCCTCCATTCCCTAGATAACACTTAGCTGCTCCATCATCAATGCTTCAGAAAGTGTATCTGGAATGTTCAGGGTAATTTTTTCAGTGTTTATTTGCACCTGAGTACTGGGAGAAGGCTGAAGTAAAGAGAAAAAAGAGATTAAAAATACCACATCTCTACTATGTATAATTTATGATGCAAGCAGCCAAATCATATGAGAATATACTGGATCTTGAATATACCAAATGTGAATAAAGAGTATTAACCACGTGTATTTTGGACAACATAATTTCCCAAGAACTACTGTTACCTTTAAGTGTCTAGTCTACACTGCTCTGGTGTTGGTCATTTACACACTGCATTTTCTGGTACTTCGTGGATTAGATAAATAACTCTACATTTGAATATAGAACAGTGGCCATGTAAAGTGCTAGCCATGTATTGCTCTCTACTGGTAACAATGATTGGTTATAGGATGAAGGACTGTTAAGGATCAATTTGACTTGGAGTCAAGAGTCTATTTGAGTATTAAATTATTCACCAGTGTCAACAAGATACCTGTTTTGCTCTAAAAAGATATCCGTAGTACTACACTAGCATTTTTGGCCAGCATGATAGACAGAAAGCAATCCATTCCAGAACAGCCAACTCCTGTGAAGAGAAAGTGACATGGGAGATGGGAGACAATTTCAAAATTCTGCTTTAATGTGAGATAAGTCAAGGACTTAACTTGAATCCAGCATCCTGCAGTAGCATCAAAAACACTGGACTACTTGTTTCATGTGGGATTTTAAAAGTCTTCCTTATGCATTTCTATGAAAAAGCATAAACATAAATTGCTAGCTGGCTTCTTAAAAACCTATATACAGCAGTTCCCAGTATTTTTGGTTTCAGCCACTCCTATCACTTCTTTGTATATTGCTTTGTCTGTGGAATCGAGTAACAGAAACCACTGTTCACAATGGTCTAGAACATCAACTTATGGAATTACTTGCAGTGTAAGGCATAATAACCCTCTTCATAACACTTGAGAACACTCAGATCAAATATCATAAATTCTGATTATTAAGGGATAAGTAAATAAGCAGCAGTTACTGAGAGTTCTTGAAAAATGTAAATATAAAATTCAGAAAGAGGATCAGGGAAACAAGTTCCAATTCATCTCTTGCCACAAATGCCAAGTATGTCATGTACAACATTCATTCTCTCCCTCGTTATAAAGGAGACACATTAGCTAACTGCCTTGAAAATTAAAACTGCAAGGTGTTTGGGGCAGGGATTGTAAATTCTCTGTGTCAGTCTGTTGCCAAGCCCTAGAGATCTAATGAATGTTATTGTAACAATAATTAATAGAATACTAATGAAAAGTACACACTAAGATGCAAGTTAGAATTGAAGCAGTATCAGCACTGGCATCCTTCTGGTTTCACATTTCTGCATAGAACAGTGTTAATATTTCATGTGCAAACAAATTACATTTCACGGTGGCATTAAATCCACAAGCAGACAAAACTCAATTATCAGTGTCTTTGGAGAATTACAGAGAGCTATTTTTAAGGCTCTATTATAATGCTACAAAAATGCTCTAAGATGATTTTCAGGTAAAGCTCCAGAAAAAAAAGAAAACTTTTATTCTTCCCTTTTTTCTACTGACCTCCATTTTGTTTAAAATACTCTTTTCAAGTTAACATGGCATTATTACATAACCATTAGGCAGAAAATAATGCAACCTCCATTCCACATCCCTACTTCATCTTAGGCTAATCCTGATTTGGGGACCATCTAGACATTTTGCACTAGAGGCAAAGCCTAAGTACACCTAGGATAGGTTTGCTTTTCCAAGTTACCTTCGGTGGATCTTTATAGTTAAATCATGGAAAAATTGAGAATATCTACTTTAACACCTAAAAGCTGTTAGCTGTTAGTATTCAGACTATTAGAATTTGTGTTCAGAATGCATGAATTGGAGTACTGCCATGGAGGGCTTAATACTGTATGCTTCAGAAGGTGCTACATTTCATACAGGGCTATGGAATACTCAAACGTCTACAGAAAAGTTTCTTCATACTCTCCTTCAGTTTGCATTTTAGCTTGCAGCTTTAAGTCTACAAACAATCCAGCTTCAAGTTAAGGCACTCACCGTGTACTGGATTTGCCTCAGATGCTGCATAAAGTAACTTTCTGGCTCCTTGCTGTGGTTCTCAGTTCTACCAGTGAGTCACCTTTTGAAAAATTCCCTTAGTCATCATAGCTTACTTTACCTGCCTAGACAATTGGTTTAGTAAGGAAGGATAATCAAAAGTAACATTCAGTGCCACTTCTGTTCCAGCTCTGCTATTCCATCTTCAGTGTCATACAAAGGGCTGTGGCAGATACATCATTTGTAAAAATAAAAACAACCAACACTACAGACTATGAATAAAAGTATTCATACACTAACAAGTAATAAACTTCATCCCTTTTACTCAGCCATAATGCCAAGTGATGAAAATGGGGGATAAAATTGTTTGAGAAGTCTTAAAAAAGCAGTAACAACTCTTTTTAAAGAGATGCTCCCACTATCACCCTTTTCCTTATGAAGTCTCCTCTCAGTCCCTCACTCTTTTTGTTAGTCTCTCCGAATGAGTTAAATTCTCTCATGTTGGCAAGCTATGAATTCAGACACAAGCAGAGCTGCTTATTATCTGAACCACCAGCAGATTCATCATCTTTGGTGTCCCCACCGCAGGAAGCACACACAGATCTGCAAGAATTAAAGACAAGTCTTGGCAACTCCACATTACGATGAATTTTTGCAGACAATTTAGCACATGTGTTCCTATCACTAATCCAGATTTAAGCTACATGGACTGAACAAGGGTCACCCAGACTGTTAACATTTGTGGTCAGAAAAATGCTGTTCCAACAGGCTGCTTTCACGAGATTGAATCAGAAAAGCATGACTGTATCCATGCCTGGTGCACAACTTAATATACAAACAGGGAAGGCATTTAAACTGCTTTTTTTCTCTTTTTGCAAGTGTGCAGAATTAATGATTCTGATCACAAATCTACTCAAGATTAAAAATATTGGCTGAGCTAAGTGACAGTTAATAAGAAACATTATTGTCGTTTGTTTTTTCCTATGCTGATGGAAAATACTTCAAAAGAACTCATTAATGAAACCAATAATGGTTAATAAGCCATGCTTGAGAAGGCAAAACACAAGAGGCATTCTGCAAGCATCTATCACATTAAATTATTCTACCAGCCAAAAGTGGAGAAAAACCATTTCTTGAAGATCCTGCTTAACATGAAGAAAGGAATTCCATTTTACTTGTCCAGAAGCTCTCTGTGGAAACAGACGATGCTGGGGAGCAGTTCTATTCCTTGAAGTAACACAAGAATAGGGAAAAAAAACAACAATCCAGCATTTTTTTTTTAAATACATAACAGAAAACTTATCTTCAACAGCTCCTGAAGGAAACCAGCCTTCATGCTGGAGTCTATATCAAAGGACTTAATATTCTGAACACATGATTCTGCCTCTGTTGTGAATGGAATGCGCTAGAACACACTTCTGATGCACACTATACAGAGAATACAGACCTACAAGGTTTTTCTTTCTTGAACTGTAGCAGAGCTACTATTTTGCAACTCTGGAGCACAGGATTGGAGATGCTGTCAGTGCTGCTGTCAGCTCACAAAGCTGCGGTGCTGCACATGCAGGACCAGGCATTGAAGACAAAGTATGGCTGCTTAAGAGCAATATAATTGCCTGTGATCCTCAATGACCAGCATCATCCTTGAGTTGAATCACTTCCAAGAGTTAACAGGGATGATGAAAATGGGGACATTCGAATTTTTCAAAACAAACAGAAGTAGGATTTGATCCTACTGAGTATTATGTAGGATTTCTATGGTGTTATTATCAGAGACAGTTGAAAAATGGGCCCTTTGCACAATAATTTCATGTTGACGTTAAGCAAAAATTGTTTAATATCTGAAGAAACAAAACCACACAGGGAGACTGCATGAGCACAGGCACTCAATCTGCGGAAATGAATGTGATTCATTACAAAAAGTCTAATGATCTGCTTTGCCATCATGCATTAAATAAGGTGTAAATTCAATTTCCTGTTGGAGCGTTTTCTTTCTCATATTTCTTGGCTTCATAGAATAATAGGGTTGTATTTATGCATGTAAATATTCACACATCCTTTAATTCTTATGAAGTAATGAGTTGTTTGAAGATAGGAATTTGGTAACATATCAGTTCGTCATTTACATCCAAACAAATACAAATACACAGAAAAGTCTGTTTCAGAGTTTTCTGGTATTTATTTTTGGTAGTGGCTTTTGTTTGGTTTGTGTTTTTTTCTCTCTTTTTTTTTTCTCTTTTTGTTAGTTTATTTTTGTCTAAGAGCTTATTAAATCCTGTACTGATGAAAGCAAGGCTCACGTTCATTAAAGTTTCAAGTTTCCCCATTTCAAACAAAATAAGTGTTTGTCTGCCTTTGTCCCACCCCTCTAATCAACACTTTTCTAGATGGCAAAGCCTTTGGTTGCATAAATCATTTAAGGAATGAACACACGTCCAAATACATATCAGCAGAACACCAGAAGGGAATAGTAAATCTCAGTAGTCTGTCTGCAATGGTAGTGCCTCAGCACGATTCTCAGCACTGTTATGAAACTGCATGCAGCTTTTTGCAAAACCTGTAACAGAGATCACGATAACTTTTTGTAATGCTCCTGCTACTGAAGATTTTCTTTGCCATACACTGATGACAGATACATTTTTGATCCAAGCTATTTGGAACTGTGGCCAGTGCTCTCAGTTGTTCTGCAGTCGCTTCTCATTTCATCAGATTGTCTTTAGAAACAATCCTGGAAAGTGAGAAGAGCTTTACCTACATAAAACAAATGGAGGTGATGTTAAGATCTGCTTCATTATCTAGTCACTAGCTCGGCTGGAAGAAGCAGCCAAAATACTTCCTAAGCAAAAGATGAAATACATTTATCCCTTCTCCCCTATTTGGTACAAAGACCCCATGATGAGCATCCCCTAGCCTCCAGCCAGGCCTTGCTCCTGTTCCCTCCAAAAATCTTGACCCTATGCTCTGAACAACCAGCCTGCACAACTACTTAGTGCCACCATTATGATGTAAATATCTCTCAATGGGATATCTGAGTAAAACATACAAGCACTTAATGTAAGCACTCACTCAATGGAAACCACTAACCATAAATGCGTTTCAGATAAAGTCAGAGTTTTAATTTAACCAACTTTCTAATTGAAACAGCCCTAAGTTTGACTCGGTCAGTACTCCTTGTTTTTCTCTTTAACACCACAGATACAAACAACAATCCTGCACAGCAGAATCTTTCCTGTCTGAGCCTGACGTGTGTATATTCAGTCTTTCTGGCAATCTAACAGGCAACAGCTAGCATCCGACCTCAGCAGCAAGCAAACATCCACCATGTATAATGTAGCAGTGAGACAGCTTCCTAACTAAGGCATCAATATTTTGTGCACCAGGATGGAAACAATGGCAAGAATCATTCAACCATTTTAAACACCTTTCAGATTAAACTAAGCACAAGGTAGAGATCAAAGTCATTTCTGGGTCTGCAGGAAATGAACCTTGAAGAAAATGCAGTCAGTGGAAAAATGTCAAAGTTTAGCCTTGGATTGCCTGGCTCTACCTACTTAGATGAGAGATTTCTCAAAAAATAAGCAAAACAAAGATGTAAAAATACAAAGGGAAGTCTACCTAACTATATATAACAAGCCAGGCAAACGAATTCCATGATCCATGTGGGTCTCTTACAACTTGAACTATTCTATGAAGGAGATACACTGACAACAAAACCAAGTAGCTTTCCATATTTTCAGAGGGATGCTACGCCCCCTCACCAAGCACCTGTAAAGCATCCTGTTAGCCTTCCATTTTCAAAGGGATCTGGTTGCTTATTAAAATCTGACATGGCATCTGTCAGCACTCATCAATATCAGCCAAGCTGTGTAATTAACTTAATTTCTTGTCAGATGTTTGGTCGTTGAAAGGGACTCCAGGTCCAAGAAAACTCACATCAGTACTCCTCATTCTCTTGCATGGAACTTTATACTATGAAAAGGATGCAGAATAGCAATTCAGTATCATGGGTCAGATTCCTGAACTCATGACCATCCAAAATCAGACGTAGTAACATTTCTGTTCTACTTGTATTTGCTGTAAGAGCATTTCAAGCTCATATTTACCAGTGTTTTCTGTTCTAATGTTCAGAAATGCCTTTTGTCTAAAGGCAGACGCTCAGGTTTTAGAAAAAAAAACACACAAAAAAAAACCCAAAACAATCAAAAAGGCTTAATAACATTAAAGGCTGCTTTAATAACTAAGCTGAAGAATGGAGTTCACTAATGGGCAAGCAGAACTGTAATGTACTGCAAGAGAATTATGAGCCAGTGGAGGTTTTATATAAGGAAAGCTTTTCAGTTCAGTGATTTGGAGCTTCAAGGCACCTTGTGCAATTTCCTGATATTCAGGAAGGAGAGCTTTCTATCGACCAGTCACATTAGCTTGCCCACAGATCAGTACTATATTTGATAAGTATTTGTGGAAACGCAGATATTTTTTCACACAGTGCACTGGATATCTACTACAAGAGTATCCTCGTATTTAAACTTTCCATGCACTGATGCTGACCTATTAATAGCACTAACAACCCAGCAGTCAGTCTGCAGCCTTCTCCTGCTGCCACAGAAGGAATCTGACAACAGATCAAAGGTCAAAGAACTAATGATTTAGAACACATTCCAGCTTGTTGATATACTGTCTGCTTACACGACCCTAGCTTCTTCCCAATCCTTCAAGGGAGGAACATCCAGTTCAAAGTCAAAGATTACACAGCATCCCTACATGCAAACTCAGAAACCCTCCTCCTCCCCCGTTAATCTCTTTCAACTACAGATGATGTAGCCTTGCAAAATCATCACACAGACAAAACAGACGTGTCTAGAATTGAAGCACATCAAAGGACACCGAAAGTACATACTGATGTGGATTTTCCTAAATAATCTTGAAAGACATCTAACTTAGAGGACAGATGGCACATTTGTTCTGTAACTAAGAAACTACTTCATGCTAATTTATAACAATGCTCTAAGAGAAGCTACAAGTTGCTTTCCATCCGAGACCTGGCTTTGGGGAATGCTTCATGAATGCCACAACTCAGCTTTGTCTCATAATTAGCTGGTAATTGCTCTGATACTGTTATTGCATGTAAAATATCCATATTTCCTCAAATATTGCCTCTTGGCATAGCCCAATCCAATTATAGACATTTATGTCACTGAGTGGGACCAGAAAACTTTTAGGACACCACCCGTATTCACAAGTCAGGACTGCTCATTTACAAAGGTGGTGGGTTTATTTGTTTGGATTCTACCACACAGCAGCTGTGTTTTCCAGTTTATATGCAACATCAAGAACAGGGACACTGCCCACTATTTGAAACGTTCCTAACATTATATTGTTGTTAAGATAATGCAATGTATTTCTACATGTGCCAAAATCAAGCATTGTAAACGTTTACCTTGTTAAAGCTTAAAGTTTGTTCTACTAAGCAGTTGGCTGTGCTGAAACTAGAATTTCCCTCTAATCCATAAGATGAATCACAGGCTTATCATTAAGTCTTAGGATACCAATTTTGCTAGCCTCAAAATTTCCACTCCTAGTACTCGCAATAAGGTAAAAATGAACTGTAATCAACTGAAAATGATAAAAAATATCATTCACATCACATTTTAAACTGAGATATTAAAATCTCTGCCAGTGCACATCAGAATTTACAGCCCAATCCCAAGCACATTTACATATGGAAAACACTGGAGTGGATAGTCTTAAATTTTCCAGAGAAGTTACTCATGTGCCTCAAAGTCTACTACATCATAAGCCATCAATTCACTCTTTGTCTTTAATAATTGTTAACAGTAATAAAAGTAGATCAAGGAGGTCTACAGCTCAGTCTCATCTCCCTCCAGCCTTCCCACTTATGGCCTCCCTCCTCTTCACCTGTTGCTTCCATTGCCAGGTAACCATTAACAATTTGGTTTAAGAGCAGTATACTCCTGCTTAATAGATAATAAAACCTGTTGTTTTGTTTTTTTTTTTTTCTACTGCTGAAGATTAATGAATAATAAGACAAAACAGAATCCAACTAAATTTGCATTTCTAACACAGAATAGCAATTCTTTATCAAGATGAGTGAATTTGTTATAACACAGCAAAATACAATCTGCTCTGCATGGCACTCCTAGAGCTGCACTCCTAAACATCTCTCACTCATCCCGTGCCCATCATTCCCTTGTTTGCTCTAGATTCAAGTCAGCTGCTGGCTGCCTGAGATTCCTTGCCTATCAGAGGTCCCAGGGAGCTTGCTTTCTAGGGCACAAGTCACACGATTTTCAGCTCTGTTCTTTCAACAGCTCTTATCTGGACCCACAAATAGAATCTAGCTGGGCAGATAGGACAAAACAGCAGTAGGCATTTGGTTCTCAATGGCATGGAATAACAGCTAGCTGCATCTTATCTTGGGGGTGTGGAAACACACTGATGGTTAGAGGTTTTTCTTGCTGTCTTTATCAGGAAGCAGTTTTACTCTGTTCTGAGACAGACTGCTGAGAAGGACACAGCACCAAACTACAGAGCTTGATGATATTACATGACACATGATCACGTCCCAAGCTGGCCGAGGCAGCATAGAGGTTTAACTCCCCATTCCTACAGTGCTGCAACCACTGCTGGCATATGCATGCCAAGCAGTCACAGCAAACCTCTGACTTAACCTAGGAAGTACAACTATGATCACATCAAACGTGCTTAATACCATCACGTAAATGAAGTTGTGAGCATTGATAGCAACAAGAAAAAAGGAATCCCATACATAGCAGACTAAAAATAAATGGTAGCACTGAAACCATGCTACTTCACAACCAGTGCAACAGCTTTATGAGAAAGTCCTCATCTTCACTACACTATCACATTAAGTCTAGAGGTAAGAGGTTAAACATTTTCAGCAGGTGTAACAGCAGTCAGACACATACAAGTTCATTCAAGGCTATTGCACTGTAGATATCTGAGTTGAAATCTCAAGAACAAACAACTATACAGAAAGGAGAAGGACAAATAAACCAGTTGTAGTGGCAGATGATGAATACTGCTCCCAGTATCTGGTGTTATTTTCTTCAGCTAACAACATAATGTTTAAACTGAGGGGGTCTAACTTAACCTCCTGTAGAGGAGCAGTTGCATCAAATTAAAAGCTCATTAAACTAAGGAGAAAATGCCTAGCTTAGCAGCCGTGTCCCACTTGTATGAACCATATGGACAGACAATATGCAATATGAGTAAATAACTACACTGTTTAAATAAAAAGTACATCACTTAAATATGAAAGGCTGACAAAAAACAAGCTGTGAAACTCAGGTAAAGGCTTCAAAGCAGGACTTGAAGCTAACTCCCTGACACAATCCTTTTCTTCCTCTAAAAGGAAGACATAAACACTGAAAAAGACAGCACTTACTGCCAAGCCCAACTAATAAGGAATGGACTGAATGAGAAGCTAGTGGGAGACTTAGTGGTAGTTGGAGACCAAACAAGTGGAGGCTGTAAAAAGAATTGGAGGCCTAGTGGTATAGGAAGACTAGTGGAGGCCAAAAGCGATTGGGAGACAGTGGGAAAGAGGAGAATAACAGACAGTGGGAGAGCAGAAAAAAAAAACAACCAACAACATGCCCAGAGTTACTGCAAGATTCTAAGAAAAATCCTAAGTGAAGATGAACTGGGTTTTGGAGACTCTGGATAAGAGGTGGGGGACAGAGATGTTGGAGGCTGAACGGTAGCTGGATGCCAAAAGTGTGTGTGAAGAAAGGAAAGAGTGGAGGTTGACAGGGAGTGGCAGGATGGAAAAAAGTGGACGGTGAGAGGAAGTGGGAGGCTGGAAAAAGAGTAGTACATAATTAGAAAAACATATGAGCATTCCAAGCAGAACATGCTATTTTGAGTCTTCTAATAGAGGTGAATTTATCCTTACTCTCCCAATGAATCAAACGTCCAACATAATTTTCTTCTAAATTAAATTGTAAATGTTTGCACACTGAATTTTTGTTATGTATGGTGTTGATCATCTTGCTGCTTGTATATCTGTGGTTCAGCCCATCCACCATTCATTCTTTACCTTCCCCACTAAACAAATATTTTCTCATACTAAGCAAGAGGAATATCTGCTACTTAAGAGACTGCAAGAAGCTTTACCTCTCAAAACTGGTTTAAATTTCATTTTCAGAAATTGACTGATTTCTAATAGATGAACATCCAGGCCTTACCTTTGCAGGTGAAGCATTTGATGTGAAAGTGTCTGGACTGAACACGGAGTACTTCACCTTTGCATGGCTCTCCACACTTATGACAGTGGATGACTGGCTTTTCAGTTGGGTGATGGGACTCTTGAGGATGGGCCACTGTCAAACAAAAAACATAATTTAAACCTACAGAAAAAGCCTTTCTCCTATACATAAGCATTTCATTCATTTCTCATCAAAACACATATTTATCTGAACACATTTCACACTCACCAAAAAAAAACATAACCACTTTTAAAAATACAGACTTTTCATAAAACAGTAGCCTAAGCCATTCATATCTACTATCTCTTTCCACTGAGGCCGCCAAGGACATGGGAAAACAAGGAAAATTTCCCTTCACAGTTCAGGCAAAGAGAAAGAAAGGAAAGTAATTCCAAGCCGTATTTTGTGAAAACAAATGAACAAGGTAGCCTGACTGCATGCAAATAGCTATATTAGAACCACAATTTTGCTAGCCTAGCACGGGGAAAATACATAAAAGAGACCAACTCTGTTTCTGCTCCCAACAATTCCGGAAGCAACAACTCTCCGCATACAAATCAGACGTATTATGAGGAGACAGAAATGATCAAGGCACATGCAGTATAATCAGGGAGACAAAATTCCAAGTACTGGTAAATTATCAGCTATCCCACAGCCATGAGCTCTGTCCTTTACAAATGCCTTGGTGAAGAAATGCTGCTATAACTCTACATTAATAAAAAAACCAATTTGAGTTAAAAGGAGTAACAGCACGAAGAACAGATAAATAGATAAGCAATCATTTCTGCTGCAACTTCAGCCAAACATGGTAGTTGCTATTTTCTTCTCCCTTTTTTTTCTTCACTCTAAAAACCTTCAAAGAAAATTCCTCTGCACTCCTCTAGTCAACTGCCAAGTTTTGAATACCTCCTCTGGTAGCCTACTTCAATTATTTCCCTGGGAAATAATCAGAATGCAGTTGGCAATGCCATTCAATATATTAATTAGCAGTCCATCTAAATATGACCTCACTAAGTGCCTTGCCTTGAGTGAACCTCATCTAATAAAACTGCAATACAATTCCATTTCTGGAATAGAAGATATTGTTCTTCCATACAAGACTAAGAACAATTAGCTTGTTACCATGGAAATGCACAGTTTGTGCAATGAGGAAAAGAAAGTCCAAATACCAAGACAGATATAATCAGAGGCAAAGGCTAGCAAAGTAAAAGATGAGGAAAATTCCACTTCTGACCCAGACAGCCCAAGATTGGCCCAATGCCAACTGAAGAAAAGGTATGAAAGCAGATTTTTAAAGTTGCTCAAATGAGGAACTGGATTGAGGATCTGGGCAAATGCCACCTAGGACCTGCATGGTGCAGAGTGAAATCTATTCCTGAGTATTCTGCTCACGGACTCAGGCAAAGGACAACGATAGCATATTCTGCATGCCAGCATGAAGATTTTCTGGTATTAATTTGAAAGACGAGCTTTTGCTCTTTACTGGTTGTAAAAAAATATTTTCAAGACTGGTACAATAATGCAACTTCATGTTCTGCTTTCACAACCATTTAAATGAACACAAATACTGTGAGTTGCTATTTCCAGACTGATCTCTTCAGTGAAGCTAATTATGTCGCTTGTCTGACTGGCCTCAAATTGGAATTGTAGGTCAAGATTTGAGTAACTGACTTGTTCCCTTGCAAGGAACTGCTTGCAAGCTTTTTCCTCTGCAATATGCAATACACGCAAGGCAAAGTTGACCCTTTATAGGCATCAGTGAGGACAGAACAGGGTATTAAAGAAATGCTAATACCTTTAACAAGCAGTTGATTTAAATTGTTCCTGACTGAAGTCCAAATGAATATTAGAATTGTGAACTGCTTTGGGTCCAAAAACCCTGAGCTAGAAATTAGAAGTGCTGACCAGCTCAAGGTTCTTCAGCCTTGAATTACAGTGGCAGACCCAGACCTGGTTACAGTCTACTGTTCATAGGTCTTAAGTACCTCAGTGAATGCTTACATATAAACTCATGAAAAGAAGTTTTATCTAGAAGAAAATTAATATTTTCTTTTTATTTACGCTCGCTAGGAGCACACCTGCATGATCTGTTTTACACTGTGTGGCCCTCTTAGGTTACTCTAAAATGGATTTATTTCCAATTTAAAAGAACATAAATTAATAATTTTGAGGGAGACAAACTGGGCTGAGGCTTCCATTCTTGCTTACAAGACCAGCTTAAGTAAATAATTAATGAAGAATTAATGCTTTCTTCAGCTTTCTTCATTTGGGTTTCCAATAAGACAGATCAACAGCCTATTAAACACTGCATTTACCTAGGATAGCACTTACAGACTGGGTCAACTGGGAAGTGTGGATTACATTTTTTACTTCAGAAATAAAGAAAAAAAAGCAAAAATAAATCAGAACAAGAGAGAAAACAGGAAAAACACCCCCATTTTTCTATGAGGAAGACTGTAATCACTTTCCCGTCCTACATGACAAACTTAAAGCACTTTCTGAGCAAAATTAAGGAATTCATTTCCTGTGTAAAGCTTAAATATGCCATGCTGGAGCTGCTTTATGCAGGACAGGTCAAAATTCTAATAGCAATTACATGTTTTGCTGCCTCAGTCAAAAAAAGGACCTCAGTACTGACATCAAGTCTTTCTGGAATAGAAATTACAGCTATTCCCTGAAGGGTAACAGTTGTTTAATTAAAGAAAATGAGGAAAACAAATTCTACAGCCTTATTATTGATGATTCTCTCCCTCAGCTTGACCTGAATGCAGAACTACTGGGAAACCAGACTTGAGCTAAGGGATGCTTAGCTGCAGATCCTGCTGGCAAGACTCCACGTCTCTGCTGCAAGCCACAGAATATTTTGACTTTTTATTGTAAGTCAGAAAGCAGCTTCTGGGAAACGCCTTGCTATGATAATGCTGCAAAGCAGAGGCCACAGCAAAATATACATGATTCAATTCTAAACTCAGCTGAAGTAAAAAAAAAAAAAAACAAAAAAACAGCTTCCTCTAAATTTAAACTAAAACCTGGCTACTAATGCTGCAGTATTACTCAGCTATCTAACTGTTACCTTTACAGTAGGGGTTAAAAACCAATCCTCCATGAAGGTACCAATAGCAGCTCCTATTCTGACGTAATGAAGTTCCAAAGGCTGTTTCAGTTCAGGGCAGAGAAGAGTCGCTCCAGGGCTCACTGGTCACCATGCCCAACCTGATCACCCAACAGTCTGCTGAAACTTCAGCTAAATTACGGGATCTGAAGTTTAAAATGTGAAGGTTTTACAATGGAAATTCCTTCAGTCTCTGATGTTGAAGTGGCAGCCCATTAAACCCAGCTGTGCGTGGGCCATGCAGGACAGGGGTGGGCTGGCTCTGCACACAGGCTGCTGGCTGAGGAACAAACTGCTGTGGGAAGAAGGTGCCAGAGAACCAAGCTCAAGAGGCAGCGATGACATATTCCTCAGTCCCTCTGCTCTCTTTGTGATGAGAGGAGCAGCAGTAATTTTCTCTCATCCTTTGTGTTTCTCACAGAGATGAATGTCTGTCTCCTCTGGTTGCAAAGCATGTCTGTCTGCAGCCTGCAAGTTCTGAAGTCAACCTCTAGCTGCCAGGAACAGATAATGAAGCTACTGCAGTCACTGGCCACAGTAATTGGGCAGGGATCTTTGGGAATTGCAGGATACCCAGGGAGGAGGCACTTCCACTGGGAGACAGGAGCAAGCTGCATGCCTGCACATGTAGGAAACAGCCAAAGGCAAAACCCTCCTCTGTAGCTTACTCACATGATTGCCATTCAAATCATATCTGAAGAATCATATTTTAAAAACCCCTCTTCCTTTTTTGGTTTGACTTCTACAGAA
Organism: Phasianus colchicus; assembly: GCF_987193195.1. Lineage (NCBI taxonomy): Eukaryota > Metazoa > Chordata > Aves > Galliformes > Phasianidae > Phasianus > Phasianus colchicus. The sequence goes on from NC_143443.1 coordinate 28,413,469, forward strand.
TGCCAATTTGTCTCCAAGCTATTTTAACAAGCTACATGTAATCAGAGTAGCTATCTGTCTCTAAGGACAGGCATTAACTGCTGAACTAGTTAGCCAGGATGATAGACGAGGGTAGTTCACGAGAAAAACAGTTTAGAAAATGTTCTAAGTAAAGATACCAAACACTCAAATTTACACAAAACAGACATGAGCATTTCAATACCAGCAACCAAATTTTAAAAAAGAAAAGATGAAGCACACTATTTTTAAATTAGAGAACTGGTATTTAGTTACTTTCCTAAACATCTGTAAAGTAGGTATGCATACACAGAGATGATGTCAGCCACGCATACACACATGTAAAAAGGCTAGGAAATAACAAGCTTTAAGCTGCAAACTCACGAGGTACACCTTATTGCCCTTAGTTCTACAATACGGTTACGTTGTTGCTGTTCTCAATACAAAAGCATCAGAGGCTATGGGATATTACCCATGCCAACTGTAGCACTGCCTTTCATTTGCAGGCCAACAAGTTTCACCTTCTCTATCCATGTGTTTGCCTTTGGTCACCTGCCTTGAGTTTCTAACAGCGACCACAGAGCACATTCTGTAGCATGGCCTACACTGCAAAAGCGAGACTTCCCAAAACCACTCTGCTTACAGTTGTTAGATGATGCATCCTATTTGGCAGCCAGTGCTTAAGAAAAATTATAATCATTTCAAAGAAGAATTAATGAACAGCTTGTTATTTATGATCAGGAGTTGTTTTCAATCCTACCTGAAAAAGAAAGGTAGTTCTAAAAACATTTTTAGAAGTGAAAAACCACTAATCTTACAATGAAGAATGCAGCAAGGTAGAATTTGCTTTGAAATACAATGTTGAAACAAATGTTGACTAAATTAATCCAGTCTTTGAATTAAAAACTACACTAATCAACCTTGATTGTTAACAGAGAGGTTAATGGGTAGGTAGCTAAACCAAAGGGCAGAAGCATAAAGTTATTTTAGACTGCCATATTTCTACATGAGCACAAAGTAATTTTTCATGTAAATAGATCATGGTACAAATTGGGTGATAAAGCAACAGCGAACCCAAATCAAATGTTCTGAGAACAGCTTTACATCTTCCTCACTCCAGCATGAAGATCTCTACATTAGTTTATACAATTGATTTTTATTTCACAGAATGGCTTGGGTTGGAAGGGACCTTAAAGCTCATCTACTTGCAAACCCCCACCATGGGCAGGGTTGCCTCCCACACTTTGGTTGCCCAGACCCCATCAAGTTGCCTTGAACACCTCTTGTGATGAGGCATCCACAGCTTCTCTTATTTGATAATAATTAATTCACCCTTCAAATCTCCTTAATGAAGGGCTCAACATAAACAACTATTTCTCACATTTAACATCTGCAAGTCTAGATAACACAGCAATCATCTCAGAAGGAAAGTGGTAAAAATCATTTTTCTCCTTCTTCTTTCTAATATAGAGGAAACCAGAAATTCAGGAGCTCCTAAGAGTACTCTGAGCAGCCATCTAATTCATCTCACTTGATGTCTGTATCAAAATCTTACTGAAAACAATGAATTATAAGAAGTGTCAAATGATTCACTGCGAGTCCTCAAGGCTGTGCAAAGAATATTGCTGAAGTTAGCAGAAAAAGCAATGGCTTTTTCCAAAGAGCATGGAAATTCTATCTTACTGATGAGTGCTGTTTATCTGTAGCAGCACTCAACAAATGGTCTTCTGGGCAACCTTAGCAGCAATCCATTCATGGATTTTAGGCAGCAGCAATGAACTCTAATTTGAGTTCCTCCAAGCTTCTTTTTTAAAAATATCAGAAGTATGGTATATATGGTAAAAAGAATTAAATTCCCTTCTGAAATACAAAAATATTAAAATGCTGACTTTAAAAACCAAGCCTCCTGCTTTTGATCCCTAAGATTATCTAAGGACAGCCACTGGCCTACTTAAGACACCGGTATCCCCGCGGTCTTCTGCTATCTGCATAGTGACTGCAGTTTGATGTCTGTATGAACAGTAGAGAAAAGCCTGTACAGAAAAAGGGCTGTCACAAAGATGATCTTTCAAAACAGAATCCGTAGTAAAATGTCACTCAGTTACAACCAGCACTCTCACAAATGTTTTCCTACAAGGCCCTTTGCAGACGCCTGTCTTTAGCCAGAATTCCTCTGGCTGGCACTAGGCAGTAAATAACAAGGAGACTCCTAAATTCAAAGATGCTTCCAGGTGTTTTTGGAAGAAAAAAAAAAAAAAAAAGAAGTAACAACATCAAACATATACAACTGCTTCTTTGAATACACAAGCCATTTATTGATTCTTGTTTGGCTTAACAGTCTATTTGGATCACTTTGAAGAAGTGGTATCATTTTAGGACCCTGAGTTAACACCAAGTTTCACAATATGCCACGTAGATTACACCAACTTCTGTGACATCAAACTGGTGATGAGAGCACTGGGAATTAGAAAACAAAGTATACAGCTGTCCTGGTGACACCGCTCACAGAACCATGCCTGTTAGACTCTTGTACAGCAGAAATGCAACATTTCACTTCTGAGCAGTCGGCATTGCTTTATTCAATCTTTATTCTAGCATTTGCTCCTTGCTTTGCAGCTCTGAGGAGGTTCCTCAGCTTTCTGCTTCTGTTTTCCAATCAATATGTAATACAATAACAAATAGCATGTGCTGCTGAGCTATAGAAAGCACCTGGCACTTCTGGATGTATACGGGCAAATCAGAACGTGCTATAAAAGACAATATTACTTCTCTCGTTGTGGCCTACACAGCAATGCAGCTAACAAGCTAATATACACCACAAAAACGGCTGCCATCAATAAAAGATGGGACTTTGCCACACAAATATCACACAGCCCTCCCCCCAGCGGAGCCCAACTTCGAGACAAGCCCGAAGCACTTACTTAGCTTTAAATCCCAGTGATTCAATTAGACTCAATGAGATACTCTGCTGAACAGAATAGGCTTAAGACAGTGCCTAAGAGTTCTCCTCAGCCAGATCCCCAGTGAGCCTGAAACCTATCCTGGCTCAGTGAAGGCAAGGATTAATCATCCTTTTGGGGATACGGACTGTTCTCTAGGTGAAAAACCAAGTTTGTTATAAATAATCCCTTTTAAATTAGTTATGGATTGCCCCCAGAAACAACAAAATCCTTTTCCCTCGTTTCTCCCACCCAAAGGACGCGGCACATTTTGATGAGCAGAACTCGGTCTTTTCCCCTGTGATTCACTCATTTTTCACAAAGAGGACTGATTTTCTTCCCGCAGCAGGCTAAATTACCATACTATCCCAACCTACGGGTTCCTTCCTACCAAGTTTCTTGCTTCCCCTTGAGAAGAATATTTCTTGTCCCTAGTTTAACACATTCTGAAAGCATTCAATTCCCCTCTACCAAGAAAGTGCCAGTGTCTTTAAAAGCCTTGCCTTTCGAATTCTCATCCAAGACATCCAACAATATGATCTGCAGTCTACTCACTTGTACCAAGTGTAAGTCGCAGGGGTTGGAGGCAGTGCTGGCAGGATACGTTGTGCAGGAGGTTGCAATCTTTGGCAAGTGCACTGGTCATGCTCACAGCCAGCTCATTAATGGACAAAATGGACCCAATGTACATCAAGACAATCAGAGGAGCACACAGCACCTTTGCAAAACTGTACTGAAAGAACGGTAAATGTCAAAAGGACAGATGCTCAGTGGGAGATGTCAGAGGGAGGGATGATAAGACACAGCATAAGGTACAATATGAGGACAGAAGAGAAAGTGGGAAGGAGAGAAGTCAAGGTATGTTTCTCTGATCATGTTGTTTGTTTCTTCTTCATTTTACAGTAAAAGAATCAGTAATAAAAAGCTTGTTAATTGACAATAAATTAAATTGATTGCAACTCCCCAGCTCAAAACAGTTTTGTTGGCCTGTGATGCTCCCTGTATCTGTTCTTAAAAAAGGAACAGCTTAATCTGCCTCTTCCACCATCTGAAGCTTGAACTCTGTGGTCTGGAATTTATTGCCTAAAGCCACTAAGCCCTCTCCTCCAGTGAGATCAATGGCAAATTGGCTCCCCACTTCTCCACATAAAATAGCTGCCAATGTACCTTCAGAGCACTGCTTGTACAAGCAACTGGGATGCAAGGAATGTACGGAATTTCACTGCTGGGAACATGGGAAGCCATCAGGCATGGTGGGATTGCACTTGCCTTCACTCTTGGGACTTGAATATTCATGCCCTGGTGTGAACTAAGTGCTACATTAAGAAAAAAAAAAAAAAAAAAAAAAACCAACCCAAAACAAACCAAAAAACCCACAAAAACTTCAGCAAGCACGCAGTGCCTGAACTGGTTGCTCTTTGATTACTTTTGTTTCTCCCAGTGTCAACGCTCAACACCAGAACTGCAATTTGAAACCTACGATTAAAAGTAAATTTAGAAAGTGGAGAACAAGCAATATTATACATTCGTCAATAAAAGCATAATTGTTCTACAGCTTGGGTTAAAAAGTAATAAAATGTTTACAAAATATTTCACATACCATTGGATCTTTTTTGTGTCAAGCAGTAGCAGCTGAAACCCCAACCTAAGACCACTTTACACATCTATCACAAGGAAAAAGGAACTCTGCTCCAAAGACCTCGAATTCAAATAATCACCATGGACAAGAGGAATGTTCTTATCCTGATTTTACAGATTAACACTGGGAGAGATCAAATTACTTCCCCAAGGTCACCTTATAAGGTCTCTAAAACAGAACTGCTCTGTAGTTTAGTACCTTAATGACAAGAATACTACACATATTTATAAAATGCCTTTTTCCGTGGCTTGTCCAAGTGAGCGCATTGACTTAATCATAACAAAACCCCAACACCTAGCCCCTAAAGTAAACTGTCAAGCAGGGGAAAATGTAAAACAAAGTAAACCAAAGAAAACAAACCTGCCCAATCCTCCCTGACAAAGTGTAAATGCATAATCTTGTCAGATGCTCCAAAAGCAACAAGCTTGGAGACTTTCCCAGGTCACCTGGGGATAAAAGTTCCAAAGTCATGAGTTCAGATCAAGACTATTTTTCATTACCATCCACAACACAGAGACAGCACCAGGACCCAGATTCCACTGTAATATGTTTTCTTCATTCACACTGGAAATAAACGTTGAGACTGCAGAGAGCTGGAGAGAGTGATCCAGACAGAACACACTCAAATTAACAGAGGTAGCATTTAGCATGCTTTTCAAGTACAGTTCCTACAGAAAGCAGCCCAGTTTATTTCAAGAGAAACAAGAAGAATAAAAGCTGCTTGGAGACTTGCGGTCTTGGAGATACGTGAGTGGAAGAGAGGGCAAGACTGGAGCTACTGCAAGCAGAAAAACAGTCCTCTTGGTCATAACCTCAAGGGTTATCAATAACATGCTTTATCAGTGACATGAAAAAAAATGATAGAAACAAGTCTCTCTGCAAGACTTAATTAGACCAGAAGCCATATTTTACAGAAAATGTTAACATTTTGCTGAACCATGCTTTCTGTGCTGTTCTCTGAGAAGGCCACTGCTAACTGTATATCTGCAGAGACATTTGTTAGAAGCTGCCAAATGTGACCTAGCTTATTGCAGCCTGGTACCCAGCAGGTGCAGGCACCTACCCTTCAACAGGAACAGAACATCCTGAATAGAAATCATAGGCCTCCACACTACTTCCATAACCCTAAAAGACTTCAGCCCTTCCTCTTTTCTCTCTGATCCTTCCAAGCATGGAGAAGCTTGGCACAAATAGATGTTACTCCACTTCCATATGTTGGTTCATCTACGACCCAATCCAAGAGTTCATCAGATAAAGAACTGATTCCAGTACCCACAGACCAGCCAATCAGTACTAGGACAGGAAATCAAGAATCAGGGCTAAATCCTCAGTTACTGTGATGGAACAGAGGTACAAATGAAGCTCTGGATAACACAGCCAGCCACATGGCTGGCAGATGCAAAATTCAATCATCAGCTGAAGCATTCAGAATGCTGATTATTCAATAAACAGCAGAAGACAGTTAACAACAAGATACAGATATGCATAGTAAACTTCCCTTCTGTTGCAGGATAGAAAAAGAGTAAGTTGTCTTTGGCTGCAAGGCAATGACAATAATTTTATCTAAATAACTAGATAATTAATAAGGGCTCATAATTGGACAGGAGTAAATAACAGTCAGAGGCATTAAAATGTGGCATCAGTCAAACATCCATCATTTAGGAAGCGCCATTTGGTGTCAGCAGAAAACACCCTGGCCTCAGGATTATTTTTGTTGGTATGCGAATTGACCAGGCAGACACTGAAATCATTCCACAATATGAGCATAATGAAGCATGCTAATTCGCTAAAAACTGTTACTAACCACTTTGCACTTCAGTGAATTGGAATTCCATTTTTCTAGTTGAAACCAGCCCCTCCAGTGCCTCGTTAACGTGTCAACCAACTGATACTGGACTGAATGCATTTTTAGCTTGTTAAAAACAAGAATTTATTCAGTGGCTGGAAGAGAGCCATGGTACCCACACTGCCCTGCATTTTGCAAGCATATCACTCCAGAGAATGATATCTGTAGCAGCTTAAAAAATACCAAACGGTATTAACATCTCTCATTTTGCAGTAATGATGTATGAACTACAAGTAACTGTACCACAAAATTAAAGCAATTCACTGTTTTAGTCTATGACCTGTGCAAACAGAAGACAAATTTTATACCCACCATCAATATTACTAGCTGTTCAATTGGTCGGGAAGATGATGAGAATGATTGGCTGGGGGAAACAGATCAATTTAAACACAAGACTTTGCTGTCTGTTGTCAACTTTTTCCACTAAGTTAGTATTTTGTTTCCTTTTTTCTTTAAATGACAATTACAGGTTTGTTTTAATTTCCTTACAGCTATATGACAACTTTCACCTGTGAATACTATTTACAGATTAATTCCAGGAGGAGTTGAACCAACTGCACGAGCTGGATAGGGAGCAGAAATGTACCGACTGCTGAAACTGCTACACATACATCTACTGAGTAATTCAAGAACATCAGCAGCCTAATTCCAAAACGTGTCTTAGAAGACAATCAATAATTATTATAAGCTGAATGGTAATACACTTCCCTGTAAAGATGAGAAGTGTAACTCATCTCAATGACACCAAATCTTTGAAAGTTACAGCTTCAAGTATTTGGAATGAAACTGCTTCTTAAACCATCCCTGGTATGGCTTACAGACACTGGAAGCAGGTCAGCAGCTCACCACTGTGACACTGTAAAAATGATCCTGTAAACCTTCAGGAATGGATCTCAGGTCTGCTAAGTAGCCAAATACTACTGACACTTCTCATCACAAAAGCCATTGGGAGCCTGAAAAATGTTTATGACTACAACTCTCCATTTATCTGATACAATATGGCAGATTTTGTCCTACTCACTCCAATGTAAACCCAGTGAGGCTGAATTCCCTCAATTTACTTCATTTACAGCATGAAATTATAATGGACGTGTTCAGAGTTGAACAACTACTCACTCTCATCCAACGCAACTACTTTTTGTTTCTCACTCAGTTTGAATTCATCACGTGTGATCTTTCACAGAACCCTCAGAAAAGTAAACACAGTTCCTACTCTTCATAAAACAGAGGGTAAGTGTGAATCTGTGATAATGCAATGCTCCCAAAACACATCCAGCCCACCACTTAAATATAATTCTGGATCTATTTCACATCTTCACGATGCAATAAACGGTACAGACTGCTCTGACTGTGAGGAAATATTGCACAATGACATTAAATTCTTCAGGCAGCTTCTGTAGCAGGCTTAATGTGTTACTTACAGGCAGAATCAAAACACATGGAATTTACTGCTGCAAAATTCCATCACGATACAAAATTCCCATATAACTCACCTTTTCATTAAAAAGGTTAGACACGACCATGCTGTGTCCAGGCTTGCTGAATGTGTTTATCTTAAAAATTAAGCAAACTGCTTTGGCAGTTCAGCTCCTTGAGCTGTGACTAACACAGGTAACAAACCATCAACAGCAGACTTAAGGAATATCACACAGAAAATAAAGATACATACGCAGTTAGAAGGAACCCAGCTGTGCAAACACCTTAATTCAGGTGCGTTCTGGATTCCACCCTTTTGAAAACAGGTACAAAGACAATCAAAGCAACTCACTGCAGTTTTGGCACATCACATTATGGGAAGGAAAGCTGTCGGTGAAGACATGCTTCATTTTAAATGCGAAAGTTTAAACCTCAGGTAATTGTGGCTGGCACATTAGTGTCAATAAACAGAATTACCTTTTTCTTTCACCATGGCAAACAAATTTTCTTCGTCGTGGAAGCAGCAAGAATTAGCTGAAGTAATTTAAACACAACCTCTTCTCCAGCAGCGTTTGGTTGAGGTGGATTTAAAAATAAAAAAAAAGGAACAGAAAAAAAGAAAGCGGGAGCTTATTCCAGATAATTATCTTCCTCAGATTTCCTACAAGATTGGATGCAGTCCTGTCGCTCGCCCCGTCTCTTCTTTGTGTGCCTCTTATCTTCTCCCACGGTGGTCTTTTCCTGCAGCTCCTACCCTGCATATGGACTCTGCCCCTTGTGCCGAGACAGCTCGCTTCAGCTGCTGCTGCGTAACAAATGCTGGATTCCATGGCTGCGGCTCCCGGCGCTGACACCACCTTGCATTCCTCTACCCTCGCAGGACTGAGCTGGCAATAATCTGCTCCCGAGCGACTGCCAAAAGGCTGACAGTGAGAAGATGTGGGAGAAAAGAGGGGAGCTGTTCGAACACATGCAGAACTGAAGTGCGTTCTGCGAGGGCTTTTTGATTTTATTTACTCAAGCTGAGCCAGGAGGAGAAAGGGAAACACAAGATGAACACAGGCAAATGCTGAGGCAGGCTGCAGCACAGTGGATTTTCTGTGGTGAGAACTCTATCCACTCCTGGTTTTAATTTAAAACTGTTACCAAACAGCAATTATGAGACCACAAAGCACGGTCATAAATAATCTCCCGATGTCCCCTCACCATGGTACAGAACACAGTAACACATTAATATCCACAGATTGGGAGTGCTGACTCTACTTACTACATGAAATAAGAATTAAAAGAAAATGAATATCGGAGCTGCAAGATCAGTGTGCAGCTGGGTTTAGTACCATAGCCAAGCTGGTGTGAGTCAAGTACTGTGTTCTCTGAGTCACCAAACACCTGGAAACCACAATCCTCTTCTGTGACTCCTTTTGGGATGACAGCTGTAAGCACTCATGGAATTGAGAAGAAAGAGCAGCATACTGAACCACTGGTGGGGTGAAGCTCACCCCCAGCATCTCACCACTGTTGACTCTGGACATCAAACCAACCTTACAAGCCCTGGTTTTTCAAGCACTAAATACTACTAGAGAAGGACTGGCCAATAATAAACTGAGGTTAAAAATCATACAAACAAATTCTTTACAATATCAGCAAGTCTCACTGTCTTATAGCACAGTAGGGAATATTTCTGTTCTTTATTAAAAGGTAACTGCTCAGAGTTAGGTGAGAATTAGAGCTCTATTTTTGCAAGCCCATTTTTATTCCCAGGTACGGAGAAAAGCTTTGAAATACGATTACTCAGAATCCTGAATGCTCATTAAAAGCACTTAACATGTTTTATTTTTACTACATTTATCCTGCCTGTATCAAGTAGCAATACTATTGTATTTATACACTGCTTTTTCCTTGTTTATAAATAACTTTATTCCTCACTGTAGTTGGACACCAGGGACTTTGCCAACATAAACCTACCCAGCATGCCTTCCCTTGGGCAGTACATTTTAATACCTGTTTTAGAGGTGGAGAAAATGACAAAGGAAAATGAACTGACCTGCCAAGGACAAAGGTGACCTCAGCAGAAGAGAGTTGGGTTGAATACAAAGCTATTCTGGGCTAGGTGATGGGCAGATTCATTGGGTTACAGCTTCAACTTGACCACAACTCAGGGCATTATCTAGTCCAGGTTACATGGAGGAGGAACAAATTACACAGCACCCTAAAGCAAATCCTACATACAGCTCCGAGTCAGAGGAACCTCTATTTCTTGAGAAACCTCTATTCTGACCTGAAACTCACACCTCCATGAGAGAATTCCTTCTCAATGCCGCTATACATAGGGAAAGATAAATTGATATAGAGAAACTGGCTGTAGGCATCAGCCAGCCAGAGAACCAGATGGCTGACACACACTGGAAAAACAGAGCATACATCCAGCATTAAAAATATTTTCAGTAAATAAATCCTAAGTGTTCTGTATAAATGCCACAAGAACAACAGAAAGAAATGAATGAGTCTGCTTCACCCAAAAGATCCATCTTAATCAACGATATTCTTTCATAAGTAAATACATAAATTAGAGAGACTGACAGAGATTCATGTATGGAATAAAGCAGTTATCCCCTAGCAAACCTCAGCTGGCTTTCTATTGTTAGCAGCCTAACGTGTAAGCAAGGCGCAGCCCAGCAGTCTGACATTGCTGTTTCTGTGACTCAGAGTGCTGCTATTAATAGCAGAGAGCCCCAGCATAGGGCCGGGCTCAGCCCCACCACGGCTGGGTGGAAATCATTGTGTCACATTTCTGACACACACACACACAGTCAGGTTGTAACTCAGCCTGGCTGTGTTCTTCTTCAAGAGGTATTTTGTAAACAGTCAGGGGACTGCAGGTTGGAAAGGCCACATCTGACCTTCATTCATAAATATTTGAGCTGATGTGCAGAGCACAGACTAGGCTCTACATCCATGGATGTTGTTAACTCTTTCCTGAGATCTTCTGACACCCTCCAAAGGGCTGTGATGATTACCATTCTTTTTTTTTTTTATTGCTGTTGTTCCGGCAGCTGCAGACAAAGAATATGACTGCTGGTATCTGGACTTTCTGTCCTCTGAGTTCATTAGTTCCATTTTTCACATGTGTTAGAGATTAGCACTGCTGTATCTCATCTTCCCATTGCTGAATAGAAGCTTTCATCGTGTCATTCAGCCACGGAAAGTTGCAGTGTTTCACTGCAGCGCCTACACAGAAATAAATCTCAAAGTACAAACTGCAGCATGTTAGGCTGGGCAGTTTAGGAATCAAATGCCACTGACTCCAGTGTAAGAAGATACAGAGATCAGATGTTGGTATTCTAAATAACATCTTTTTAAACTGGGATGATTTTTTCTTTTAATCTCATTGTTCTACATCTGACACAGAAATTTACCTTGCTGCGCAATTCAAGACCTACTCATAAATGCTAAACCAGAGAGGAAAGACAAACAGACAGCAACTCCTGAAGCACAACCCTGGTGCTTACTGCTATTTAGAAGTACAATATTTTGAAAAAACAAAAGCAGCCTTTTTTTCTTTACAATACTTTTTGCACTCTATAACTTCAGTAGAGTTTCCCTGGAACACAACCAGGATGAGATATTCACAATGAGTACAGGATAGCTACACAGCATAATTACATTACTGCTACTTCATGATGAAAAGTAGCCTGCACATTCACCAAAGGACATGGGGGTCATATTGAGATCACAAAGAGAAAGAGTTAAGCAGCGTGTTTTGCTTTTTCTTGTACAGTGATAATGTTGAAAAAGCACACGTTAAGATACTAAGCAGTTTAGTCATGACTTCAGATTTGTTATTTAAAAGTTGCCTTTTGTATTTTTTATCTTGCAATCATTCTTCATAGATGAGGCCATGGCTTGTGAGTATCAAAACACCGTTCTTATGTAACTCCTTAAAAACTGCTATCTTCCTTTGATCCTGCAGTGATGGAAACTGCCTGCTAGAAATCACAGAGGGAGAAGTTGTACTATTAAATAACATCCAGAAATATATCCTCTAATTAATGTCTTTTTCCTTCCAGCAAACAGCCTGGCACAGCCCTGACAGCAAAGCCTGCCACAGGCTTGCAGTTTCTCTGCTGTATAGCGTCAGTCAGTTTAAGTCACCACTTCTCCAAAGTGTCAGTGATGGAGTTCTTGCAAAAACAATTACTTTAGTTGTTATTCTGACTTTGCCTGCTCAGAGGAAAAATGAAGTTGTCAACATGAGATCTCTTGCAATTCTGCAGAGGTCCCAGTGTCCTGATGTGGAAGAACAGTTTTCAGTTTCAACATCTGAATGCTATACAAAGTATTTCCTGACTTCTGTTCCCCTTGGACATAGCCCAGTCCAGTAGACTGTTCTTTTGATGTGTCTTCCTCAGCCACTTGGACAACTGACACATTTTCCAACCTTTAAAGCAGCACAAGCAGCGATGCTTGTGAAGGACTCCAGCACAAAAGAAAGCAGACAACTGATTCAGGCACAGCTGATGATTTCAGTGGAGCTTTTCAGACACAGAGCTGAGCAGAACTCAGCTTGTACTTAAAAAAGCTGTTCCCATACATACATCTGAATAGCTGGGTGTTCATTCCCAGGAGTTTGGTATGACTGCTCTTACATGCATTGCTCTTTTGCCTCTCCAGGTTCAACCCTACCTCCTCTCCCTGTTGCCCTGCTTGGAGCCTAGTGACAATAAGGCTGACCCTAAGGCAATTGAAGTCCAATGGGTTGGGTCCTATCCGGAAATTTTCCACTGTTCTTCTCTTTGCCATCAACATCACACTATTTTGAACTGAAAGCACTCTGTAATACTGGTATTTACAATCATGTGCCATCATTCTTTTACAGTAATGAAAATAAATGAAAAGTTGCCAAATGCTTCACCTGACCTAGCAAAGCAGCGTATTTCATTCTGATCTGAGGTGATGTGACAGCTTATTTCTTTTTAAGTGCAAACATTTAACATTCTTAAAAACTAGATTCCTCAGGAATTAGGTGCTTCACAGGTTTTGATCTAGTAAGTATTTCGGATTTCTTAAAACAAAATTTGATTTTCTGAGCTTCTTGCAAGCAAGACCTTCTAAGTAGGCTGCTATTATGCTAAACAGAATAGCAAAAAATATAGATAAACAGAAAACTGGTGATGTTTTATTTACTGCAAGACAAAATAAGGAAACAGTCACTCATCTTTGCTGTAAACATTAAGAAGCCTCTAACGCACAAGCTTATGTAAACAGCACCTGGAATCTCCAGATCATCTCTTTAGAAACAGACGAGGAAAACTGGCTACGTTGTACCTCTCTGCAGTGGCTCCAAAAACATACAAAGCTCACTGCTGGATACTTTTCTCACAGTAGGCACGTACAAATATTTACCTCTGAACACACATTTGTATTATTGATATAACAACTGACTTCCACACTGCTTACGTTACTGTTAATCCTTAGAAAGGAGATCATACTTCAGAAGCACCCATGTGAACTTTTGCTCTATGCAGACGTTTGAACTGAGATACAGCACAGTAACAATGCCTACTGACAGTGCTTTACACTTAGGTACGTTTATTCAAAACTTACCATACAAAATCATCACTATTCTCCTGCTATAAAATGAATTAGAATAATGAATTCACAATCACAACCAGTACTGCTACAGACAGAAATATGCACATACTATCAGTAACCATCTGACAATTACTGCTTATCGCTGCACGAAGACAGGAATTCCTGACAGGAAAGAATATATAGAAGTGTCATGCTTTACTGTACGTGCCTAAGGTTAAGGAGATTTGATATTGATAATCCACTTCAGAATTGGATTAACTTCACAGCATAACCTCTGCAGCCTGTCAGGGCAGTTTGGTGCTCAGTGCAATCAGCAGGACTGCAACAAGGATTCTCCAGCCTGAAGAACTTCTCCATGAGAGCCCTGTGAAAGAACAGATCAAAGCAGCTTGCTGCCTATCACCTTATTTGCAGAGCGAAGCAGCAAGCTGTGTGTTTTGCAGTCTGGAGAGATGTGACAGAACTCTCACTGAGAGCTACCCTTTGGTGTATGCCTCAACAATGTAACACCCAACAAAGCAGATGAGTGAAGCCCACAGTCCCTGAAGATGAGGCAAATTACGATATGGACACTAAATATACACCATCCCTGCATTTACAGCAGAGCACAAGCCCAAAGCACAGCTCTCAGGCGAGAAACAACAGCAGTTGTATTTCCTCTCTTCCCCATCCCAACATCACCCCTGCCTTCCCCACTGGCAGAAAGACAAGATCTTTCGCTTGAAGGCAGTTTGCAGCTCAGATCTGCCTGCCCCACAGGTGAGGGGCTGAGCTGAGCGCCCACCAGCAGCACAGGGCCGGTCCCACACTGCGCCGGCCTGCTGCCACCCCACCCAGGAGCTGCCTGCGCTTCACTCTCAGCTCTGTGGTGAAAACACCAAGATTATACAGCTGCACTGATAGGAGAAAGAGAGGAGGAATCCCGTAAACAGCAGTGGGGTCATAGGGCCACAACACCTTCCTTCCAACCACAGCTGCCTGCACCCAGCAGCATAACAGAGTTACAAAGCAAGTGAGAACTTGGCTAAAATTCCCCTCAGTAATCTTTACGGTGCTTTTACCTTTGGCTATAGCCATATAGGAAGCAAAAACCCCCACATTTTCATTATTTTTTTCTACTCAAAGCTAATTCAGCTAACTTTTCTTGCTAGCATCTAGTAGGGATTGCAATTCCATGTTTTTTGGATAAAATGTAACTAATAATTCAGGCAGAAAGGGAGCAACCAGTCCTGCAGAGGTGAAGTCAGTTGCTCTAACCTAACCCATGCTACGTTAATGAAGATTAATGCTAAACCACTGATGTACTACTAAGCATATTAGCTCGGACTGATCTTCAGCACTGGCAATGATTTGGCCCACAGCAAACAGAAACAGGAAGCCAGCAGTTAAGACGACATTAAATGTTTGAATACCTAAATTAAAAATGGCAGTGATTAAACAGGAATAGAGATGCTGCAAACCAGCAGGGGACTAAGACTTGGTTCTAATTAACTCTTCCTTCTTCTTTTTTTTTTTTTTTTTGTCCTTGCACAATTACAGAACCAAAGATTTTTAGGTCCTAACATTGATAGTTGAAGCTGCTGTTCTTACTCCAGCACTAAAGCAGCACTCAGCTATTTGGAGAAGCAAATTTATCCCTAGCACAATAAATACTGAAACAACAAAATCACATGAACCTTTCCTGCTGTGCCACTCACTGTGAATCCTGGAGCAACACAAGTGAGAACATCTGCTTGTGTTTAATGGTGAGCAGAGAAAAGCAACTTTGTCCTGCTAATGCTGAACTAAGCAATTACCTCTTCAACACCTGCAGTCATTGCAGGACCCAAAGCACAACAGCACTGTCCCTGCAGTGGAGGGCAGAGAAGCAAGCAGCTTCCCTAATACAAGCAAGAGAGAGAGCACTTTCACCTGCAAGCACTGCTCATGCACAAGCCCTCGCCATGTAACACAAGGCTCTGTGCAGCCAGGAGGAAAACTGGGTTTCCCACTTGGTGCCAACAATTGTTAGAGAGGCTCTGCAAGTGCAGGAGCCCAGGGGACAGCAGCTTAGCTGTGCTTGGCTGAGCCTTCCAGCCACACAGGACCCTTCATGGTGAACTCCAGCTAAGCACAGGTAGCACAGTGGGTTTGCAACCAATCTCCAGAGGTATTGAAAAGCACCTGAGAGACAGAGGCTGCTCCCAGGGTGACAGCCTGACATCAGTTACATGCTCAGGCCATGAAACACACAGCACAATGCCTATTAATCTCTACTATAACACCACAAAGTTGTCTCCAGAACAATGAGATTTCAAGGAGGGAGAAACATGGCCTCCTGCAAACCTGAATTTGGATCAAGACACTGGGATCACATGCTTCTCAAAAACAACAATTAAAACATAATGCAACCAGAGAACTATCAGTGCACTCCATTAGGCTCTTAGCTGACAATCTGTGATCACAGAAACAGAAGATCACATAGCCATGTGCTGGGTCAGCACCAATATTCTTCATGACATTCATAGAAACCTCCAGAAAGTTTTCAAAATATGCTCTAGCAAATTGTTCCTCCACTTCTCTGCATCTGCAGAAAGTCAAGTTACAGTTATGCAAACTGGATCTTCCCTACTGCAAACACAGCTAATCTCATTCTGTACTTCCCAGCACAACGCAGAACATCTCTATTTGACAACCTCTTACACACCTGATGGTTGAGTAAATCCCTCACTTATCTTCACTCTTCTGGATTAAGTCAATCTAATTCTATTAATATTTCCTTAAAAGTCTTCTCACCTAAACTTGCTATTCTCACTGCCTTCTACTAGTTTTCTTCATGTTTATCAGCATCTTTCCTGAAATGTGATATCCAAAACCTCAGGCAGTACCCAGCAGAGGTCTCTTCAGTAACAAAGAACCACCTTCCCTGCTGTACGCACATCCTGCTAATGCATCCCAGAGTAAGGATAGATTTTTTGCAGCAGTTTCGTAAAATTGATTTCTATTTTTATTGTGAAAAATATCATTATTCTCCAAACGCTTTTCTGGAATACTGTTAGTTATTTTCCATCTCTTATCTGTGCAAGTCCAACATTCCAGATTTGTATTCGTTGAAGTTCAGCTGCACAATTTCAAATCACATCACTGACTTATCAGGACCATCTGCATTCAGATATTGTCCTGCAGGAGGATGGCATAATGCTCATAGCCCTGGATTACCACAGACTTTTAAGGCATACTCCATATTCCATCACATAAGTCAACTTTATAAGGACAATATTAGAGGGATCGAGGCCAGGAGAGATCACTCACTTGAAGCAATCTATCTGAATAGCTATCAAGAAGCAGAGCCACCTTATCTGAAGCACACAAGAAGCCTGCACAGCATGTGCCAGCATCTAAAGAAAGAGTGCCAGCTACTGTGATGCCAACAGAACGTGGACTTTTCTCTCTCACATCACCACCTGCCACACTCAACATTGCCTAGCTCTGGACACTTTACAGACTCATACAGCACCATTAAAACCCTGTGGCCACAGGTCATATCAAATACATATGCTGCAGGGAGCTCCTAGGAACACCGCTAGCAGGCAGGACAAAGATTAAAATATTAATTCATTTTTCACTTTGCATCTTGCTTCTTTCCCTCCAGATAAAAACAGGGACTGGTAACAAAGAGGTTTCGGGGGAGATCTTGGTACTAAGCATGGAAAATGGCCACGTGGCACAAAACAACACCCGTTTCCCTGGGGACTGACAGCACTGGTGTTGTATTGGTGTTGTATTGGTGTTGTATCATTTTCTTACTATAACACCCCAAGAAAATCCTACTGATGCAAGCAAGATGACATGTTGGATCTTAGAGTGGATTCATTCAAATGAATATGCTGCAGCTAGTATTTTATAATTAGACCTTCTATATTGTGTTTGTACAGCCAAATCCTCTCAAGAACACCAAGAACACTCTTTGTGATTCCTCACTTAACCATGTGGATTCCTGTCCCCGCAAAGATACACACATTACACACAGACCCTTTCCACGAGCCCTCATTTTTCACAGGGTCTCTGTGCATTATAAATGTTCCTGCAATGGTCCAATCTGAACCCTGGCTCACCACTTTTCTGCTTTCACGTCCTCTGAACTCCCCCACCTCCTCATTCTCTCAACTTCCTTCTGTCTTCCTTTATACCCAACCAATCCAACAGCCACTCTCAATCCAAGCAGCCACTCTCACAAGCACTGCTATAAATTAAGACTGTTATATAAACAGTTACTAAACTCATGCAGGAGGTCGGTTAGATAATATGGCACATATCTCCTTTCCCTCAGGTGTATGCCACTGCTGAATCAAACAGAATTCAGGCTGGAAGACAAAAGACTGTACATGGAATCAAGTACAATGACAGAAGACAGCATCTCAGACAAGAAGTAACATCATAGAGCTCGAAGTCAACTTTTCTTTGAAATTCCCCAGTTATTTTGCAACCAGCTTTCAACTTTGCTTGTCTCGAATAGCAGACGTTTTTCCACAGCCTTCTTTGTATGGCAGTTCTGCTTCCAGAGACTCCCAGCCACATGCTTAGGTAGGTCTTCTGGGCTAGCACAGGTCTGGCTGCAAGAAACAACCATGCTGGCAGTTCGCAGCCCCTCTCCATCTCTCCTGGAATCAGAGCAAACACTGCTCAGCAAATTTCACTGGCCAAATGAAACCCAGGACTCCCATTCTGCATTTACCTTACAGTGATTTGAAATCTCTTTCGACTCTTTTCTTCAGTCTTAAACTACTCCTAACTATCTACATCATACCACTGTTTAACTTATGTGATGCTCCAGCCTTCCCCTTAAGAAACCAACAGAGTGTCATGCTGAGCGATAAGCATAAGCATATCATAGGTTAAATCCCCGAGACTCCAAAGACTCAATTCCTGAATACTAAATAGTTCTGCACTCGTGAGAAGATTCCTGACCTTCCAAAACCCTAAGAAATGGGCCTTTCCTGGTGGTTATAATTCTACTTACTAGGAGCAAGCAAAATACTGGTTGAGTCTCCAAATGACTTGGATGGGGTGACTTCTAATCTCCGTTTGTAAGGCCAAATACAGACAGCAAGCTGTCTTTCAGGAACATATATAAACTGCTAAATCTTCTGGTACTTGAAGCACCCTAATCCTCAAGCAGTCACATGGCCTAAGAAATGGCTTCAGGCATTTTCTATCTTAAAGTCACAATACAGCTTTTACATCCAGGACCTTTTCAGTAAGCATTTCTCTACTTCTGTCTTAAGCAGCTGACTGACTCTGCTTACACTGCAACTTAAGCAAAGCTGAGGCACCAGATACCCTGCAACTTCTCAGCTATTCCACGCCATTGGAAAGCAGAACCATAACATGCATCCTGTTGAATGGTGGCACTCAAACTGTAGGATGACAGAAAAATGCTAACAGAACCTGCCTCACTATCTTTCTGAAAGCCCATAGATTAATGAAGAATTGCACAACTGTGTATTTCTAGAGATTTAGGTCCCATACAAATTAGAAGAAAATTGCAGGAAAAGATGGCTACAAACACAGAGCATCTCTTCAAAGTCCCAAGTGGGCTGACCATATACACAGTCACTGCTCATTCAATTTTCTATTTTAAATTCAGAAAACTTTACAAAAACTCCTCAAGTGTCTGTAGAAGTTTTCTCCAGAATGCCAGTGGAAAACATTGGAGGGTGGCACGGCTAAATGATACTTGCTTTTTCAGGTTCACAGATATACAACATATTTATATACTTACGTCATATTTATATTTTTAAATTTACAAGCAATAAGACGAACAGGGAAAGACCTTTAACCTCTTCCAATTCAGAAATTAGGCAGCTTTGATTGAAACTGCTTGGCAATAGGTTTAAAACAAAAGGGAACAGAGTTTCATAAAACCCTTAGGAAAGGTCTGGAACACACCACCAAATGCTGCTGTGCTTTCAAAAGGTGTATTTCTAGCTTGAGTACTTCAGCAGATTAATGCCTCCTTCTTCCCTAGATGATCACACAGAGATGAGCCTGTATCCATTTTTTTTTTCACTACTCAGATTCTACTTCTAAAAAAAAAAAAAAAAATCAATTCTTATTCTCTCCTGTTGGTAACTAAAAGTATTTCTGCACACCTGCTGTCACAAAACATCTTGCTGCTACACACAAAAAAAGAAGCTAGCTGTAAAGCAATTAAATCTGTATACTGAACAAAAATCATGCTCTGATGCCAGTCCTCACTTACCCAGATCCTCAGGACCATCAAATAACCGCTCACACAAGTAGTAGTCATCTGGATTCAAGTAGGGCAGTTGCTTCAGTAAGCTCTGCTTCGGAATGAGATACAGGACCTCTGCAATATCCCCATCCTCAATAATTGACATCCTTTTGACTGAATTTCTGTATTTCACTTTTTCCAGCACCAATTCTTTACTTTTACTTGATCCACACAGCTTCCCAAAGCTGTTTAGAATGGGGAAAAACGGCATTTCTATCGGGAAGAAGTTATGGAAAGCAACTCGTAGTGCACAATCAGCCTTCTACTGCAGCACACTGTCCTTATCAATCCTTCTCTTTTTCTCTTATCCAGCAAAGGGGATTAAAGAAGATATATTTTTAGTGATTATCTTCAAGAGATTATGACAGTATGCTTGATCAGGTGACTGCCATCTAAAACTATTGTAATCAGTTGCTACTCATCCCTGGGAATGCAAAAGTCTGAAGCAAAACCATAAAGACAATCAGATTAATATTCAGGACAAGAAAAAGAATTTATCTGAGGTACATAAGAGGATTAGTTGAAAAACAAACAAACAAAAACTCTCGCTCTGATAAAAATCTTATTAGGGAGGAATCATCATCATAAGCTACAAATGCACATCTGTGCCTTTAATCTACCATGCCCCCATTTTGATGCCAGGTCTTCACGTGTGCTACGGACAAAGGTTACAGAAAAGGTAGAGCATGCTCGTCTCTGATGGAATGTATAAAGGCTGGCTGACTCCACTTCATAAGCAGATTTCCTTGGAGAAATCCTGCCTGCAGCTTTCACTGACTATTACACACAAAAGCACTTAAGCTTTCCCCTAACTACTCACAACTGGCTCACCAGCTCTCTTCCCTTCCACTTTCCTGTATAGCTGACAGGAGAAGCTCTGCAGATACTGTGCCAACTCTTCCTGCCTCACTTACAAGAAGTATTTACCTTAATCCAATTCTAGTGGCTTGCTAATCTAATCATCTAATGAATATTTCTCCCTGGGTAAAGGCAGAGTTAATCATCAACTGGGCACTGGAAAGTCACAGGAAATTCCTAAGCAAAAGACAAAAGGGAATGAAAAAGTAAACCACATTCATTATGTGGAATGGGGAATTACAGGTGGACCCCAGACAAGTTCTTGCTCAGGGCCACCCTCAGATTCCTAATTCTGCTGCATTCCCTGAGACAACAGTCGGCCCAGGCTGCCAACTCCCCTTAACAAACAGAAGTTGGGTACAGCTGCAAAATGGCTTGGTACAGCAATTGCACTGCTGCCTGGAAGGCTTTTGATACATCTGAAGATGAAAAAACTCTTCTTCCCAGACCCAGATAGAGCTTAAGCACTATGTACTGATGGGAACAGGCTTTGAAGAGAAGACTGCTTTATTCACTGTTTGAAGAACAGACCACCTCACAAACTCAGCCTTTCATCACCTACTATCACACCGCTCTCCTTTCCTGTGAGGTGACTTGCTTTTCATTATATAAGTACCAAGACTTTTCTGTTATATGAAGAAACCCAAAATCACAGCTCCCTTTGGAACATAGCCATTCCCCTGGCCTATATAACCAATACTGGCCACAGTAGGACAAAGCCAGTATACATCAACACACGGCACTCATCTTAATGGGGTGACACTGAAGTATATTGTTGTAGTATATTTGGGGAAGAGCTGGCTCAAAAATGCAGCAGTCGGAGTTCCATCTTACAGGACCCTCCATGAGAGGATCCATTTTCAAGTATTTCCCCTAAGAAATGAAGTTGTTTGGCTGTTCTTCAATCTCTCCCAGATTTCTCAACTTATGGACCTGCACACCGCAGCTATTCAGTGGAACAGGCCGATCTCCCAAAGTAACAACAGCTTCTGCTCCTTCAGCTGAAGGTAGTTCACCACTTTGTGCTAAAAGCAGAGGGCTGACTCACAGGAGAGCACATGCGTGTCCCAGTGTAGCAAAGGAGTGCTGGCAAAGATGTCAACGGGCTACAGACATCTGACAGAAGCAGTGCCAATTACCCAGCCTCACCAACACTTCAAGGAGGACTTTGCCCTAGGTAGGTAGGTGAAGCAAGGCACCGTTTGCCTGACGCAACTCTGCAGGCACTTTAATTTTCAGAGGGCTGGCAGGTGAGCTCTGCAAGCAACATTACCAACTCCAGCAACAGTTATGACAGTTTGTTTACCTAAAATGCAGCAGAAAAGCCTGTCCTTCATTGACTGCACAGACCTGAGTGACTGCCAGCTCTGCTCTAGCCACGCTGATTGCCCTTCAGCAATGCGTACCTAGACAGTCATGCCCACTAATGCAAAATGTACCGAACCAGTATGATCTGTTGTGCGGTGCTCATCAGAACAAACTGCACTCCTTTCCCACAGTCATACACCATAATGAAGCATCTAGTGGTGCTTTTAACCATGCATGGAGATATGTTTCTGTATGTTTACCCTCCTGGATAACACTGAACCACAAGCTGGTCTCCCTCCAGCATAAAAACTCATGGGGTTATGGGGGGCCATGGGTATACTTCAGTTTAGGCAAGCATGTCACCATAGAAACCATTCAGCAAACTAAAAATTGGAAATAAGATCACCTTTCTCAGAAGCTGCTCAACTGATCTCCCCTTCCTGGCTGACTATTGCTGTCAGTGGCTGAGACAACCTTGTGCATGAGGATTTGGCTTCAGCCAGAATCGAAAAGACAGCGACAAGCTCCTGCTGCTTACGTTAAGACCCAAAGATTAAATGGGAGAGATTGATTTCTAATGCCCTTGCTGAAGGGAAACAGAAGCGTAAGGACACAACTTAGTCCTCATGTTTCTTGCAACACATTCTCAGGAGCTCCTGGGTGTCCAACCCAGTAGTAGCACTGAGGAAATTTCCTCAGCATCTGCCAAGTATTAAAATATTATTTTAAAATGACTGCCATGCCTCCTCTGAGCACTCAGTGCTGGGGCTCGAGTCTTCACACAGCATAGCTGCACGTCCCATCACTTTTCAGACTGACATTTCTCAAGGGACTGGATATGAGACAGAAATTAGGCAAATTAGTTACTGTAAATATTTGATCTAATTACTAGTTTTATAAATATTTTAATTATAAATGCTTCCTTCCATCTCTAGACCATTTCCTGTTCAACCCTGCCTTGCTCTGTCAAAACAACAGGCTGCCCTGTGGCAAAAATACACAACCAGGATTAGACCACTCTACTAACGCTACTGGAACAGAGGTAACAGCAAACTTTGACTGCAGTTAATAAGTAAATTGCATAACAAATAGCAAGCACCTGCTACAGAATTCTGCTGAATAAGAGCAAAATTTAGAGATCGAGGGCTAAAATAGCTGAAGAGATGACAGCCCTCCCATCTGAGCAACATTCAGAGTTAAACCAGTCATTTGGCTCAGTAAGAGACAGAAATGTGCTGTCTTTAATAGCTTCTGTCATCAATTAAACTTCCTGCTGATAGATTTCAGTGCGATTTTATTCTTGTACCGAAAAACAAACAAAAATAAACCAGTTGATCATCCCAGTTCAGCAAAACCTACCTCCAAAGGAAAAAAATATATCAATAATAAAAACACAGAAAATAAGGAAAAATAAAAAGAATTTTTCCTTTTTTCTCCTCATACCACTTCAGAGGATAACACACTACTTACGGAGGTAGAAAACAGCAAGAGAGAAAGCAGAAGACTGAGTTTTCACACACAAAAAGGAAACAAAAGCTTTCTACTTCTTGCAAAATGACGCCATGCATGCAGCTTAGTTTTCCATCTTTGGCACAAACAATTTACTTTCTGAAAACTGCAGGGTGACGGAAACTCAGCTGTTCACTATAAACTTGACAAAACAGTTCCTTGGCATAATGCACACAGAAAAATCCACATGCACATCTTATTTAGTTTACCTAAATGTCCAAAACAGGCAGTCATCTTCCGCGCATACTGACACAAGCCATTCTCACCATAGGGTTCCTCCCCAAGCACCTGTTCACTCATTGCTTCAGAAGGAGCTGCCTTTCTCTGCAGAACCAACCAACTACTGCTTGCGTGGGACTGATAAGGCTACAGAGCTTTCTCTTCCAGTTTTTCTCCATTAATAATTCAGACACTATATAGAATTTGCTGAGCTCTGAGAACCGGCAGTGCAAAGCTACTTTGTGGCTTTTGAAGTAATCATGTTTTAGTCCTTAAAAAGGTATCTCAGGTTATTAGATTTCAATAGTTTACAGCTATTATTTTCAAAATGCAATAAAATCCATGCTCTTCCTGCATAATGTGAAATATTATTGGGATTGTGTTCAGGTCAGTGAGATATTTAAAATACCCATCCAGCTCAAACACAAAAATAGAATGACCACCATTACTGAAAGGTGATGATACACTCCAGCAGCAGACAAGTCCACTGCTGGCAGAGCACTTCTAGTCCCTCACAAGTTACCATGCATCCCCCACAATGTTGGGGATGAACAGCAATAAAAAGAGCCCACACATAAACATCACTTCCTATCACTTCCTAGCACAATTTCAGAAGAAATGAGGCACCACAACCACAAACAACAGGGTATTTCACCAACTCCCTCATTGGAGCACAAAGCCCATCTGATCACACTGCTATCCTCACCTGCCTAACAAGAGCAGGCAATGAGAAATCCAAAAAGCAACTCGCTTTATACATTGGTAATGTATAAAGAGAACCCATATTGCTTCCACTGGAAAGCGTGAGGAAGTGGTTATATCTCAATAATAAAACAAATAGTCAATAGATGGGAATAAAACAAAAGAGAACTGACTCAGCAGTCCTCTGGGCCAACTGCAGTGGTAGAGCTCATGTCTTCGTCCCTCTTTTGCAAGCGTATCTGTATGTCAATTTGACAACAGATCAAAAGCCTAGTCATTCATGTTTAATATTACTTCAACCACTGCCTGTCTACAAAAGCATAAATATTTCTAAGAAACAACTCAGAGGTGTTGCTGTTTTTCTTAGCTACCAGCTATGAAGGATCCATATATGAATTTTACATCCATAGGTCTACAGTTCGTTAGTTTCAACCAACAGGCTACGTATGACTTTGGTAAGATAATCTATGAGAGAATTAACACCAAAAGGATAGAAGCAAGTCTGAATACTGAAGATGAAGAAGCTATGCTTGCATCATCTTTCATTACATCAAACTTTAAGTTTTTGAAAGTCCATCTAGGGATCTCCAAGGTGGTGCAATGCAAACTGGATTACTATGTAGAAAAGCAAGATCTGCACACACAGGCTATTCTCTTAATCTAATTCAGAAATAAGAAAGCAAAGAATAAGTTATTTATTGATTTGTTTTTGGTATTCATTACAAAATAATGCAAAATGCTGCTTTATGCTCTATGTCTTCTGTACAATGCACAAGCAAGAAAAAAAATAAAAAAGAAAACACAGTTCTATCTCAGACTTAACAAAGACCACATGGTGACCATTTCCTTTCCCAACTGATGACATTTGCAAAATCTTTCAGCTGGATTAAAGCATTGTGCTCAGCTTCCTGTTATCAACCATGTATGATAACTTTCATGGCACATGAGCCTTAAATAACAAAAGACAAGCTTTGCAGTGTATTGTAAAGCTGGACAGACAGCATAACAGGCTCTTGAGAAAGCTTTTCCCTTTGCTTTACATTCCAAAACTGAATCTGACTCACTTCCCTAAGCCCCAGCGACCCCCAGGTTTATCCTTCAGTGAAGCAATGCATGTTAAGATAATGCATACAAAAATATAAAAACAATGCTCTTGAGATTAAATCTAATCAAGCTCCTTCTTGGACAAGCCCACCATGTGCAATTATCAGCACTGAAACAGTATACAAAAAAAAAAATCAATGATCAAATGAAATATTTACATGACATTAGGGGAAAAATATTGACAGCAAAGCATTGTCTATTACCTCTGAAAGCCTTAAAAATCCCAAATAAAAGGTACACATCCACTGGAAATGAAAAAATGGTTCAAATCAATTTCATAACTGCTTGGTTTCTATATTGGTGTTAGCCAATAAGCCACCATCACTAAAAATACTGCAAATAAATTATTTGTTTTAAGAAATCATCTGTGAAACTGATGTACTCTGTTTGCAATTCTGTGTAAAGAAAAAAATAATTTCCCACGTAGTTCATAAACTCACCAACTGAAACCCTTTAAAAATACACCAAAAAGATGAAAAAGGATTGAAAAGCAGAAAGTTGTCAATCTTTGCAGAAAACTTGCATCTACTGACTTTCATTATAGAAATTGTTTCTCCTAACAGGCTGAAATACACAGCAGAGGCATGCAACTAAATCCTCAATCTGCAATAGAAAAACTGGCAGCCTCTGGAGGCAAAAAGCTGAGAGTTCATATATTCAAAACTGGAATTGGTCTGACAAAGGAACCAAAGAGGCATTTTCCTCTGAGGCTTCAAGTGCACACTGTTCTGTCCACCACTCAGAAATGAAGTGCGATTTCGGTCACACTGCACCTGCAATACTGGTTTATTTCTTTTGTTGCTGACTAAAGGCAATAGGTAAGGTGTTACATGAAGGTAAGTATGGGTCCCTGAAATCCGTTAATAGCATTTAATGCCATTGCAGCTACCAGAGCATCTTCCTCCTCGATCAGCTATTCAAATTATTAATAATCAGTCTGACTAATAGAAAGTAAGACTGACAACTTAGAGTGCCAGCCTGGAATGTGAGAAGCACGCAGGCCCTGCTCTCCCACAGCCCTCCTGCTCATCCTTCTGCCAGCCCCACAGTGTGCCAGCACTGCTCCCCGTGCTGCTCCCTGCCCCTGCAGGCATCTGCAGCAGTGGGTAAGGTAAAGATTGCAGCATTCAGATAATGGAAATTACAGAAGTAGCACAGATAATAAAAAACGTTAGGAAGTATCTGGGCAGCATTAAAAAAGGAGGTCACACAAAGCATAGCTGAGTGCTTTCCTTGAACTTAATTACCTTCCAATTTAATTACTACATTTCTTAATGATTTTTCAATAGATTGCAGCCATTATTTAACACCAGAAGTGCTCTTTTCCCTGGAGAATTCTCTTACCAGATAAGGCAAACATAGTACTTCTGTACATTTTCACTGATCTGAGAATTCCATCTAGTTAAGTCATTCTGCTCAAAATGAGCAAAGTCGCCAGTATTCTGCTTGCTGGGACTGGAAGAGTGCAGATAATTGGGTTAAGACAAAAGGCACAATTCAACCAAGGCTATTTGCCTTACTTTATCAATTCAAATGTTTATTTCGACTAGTCATGGGAAAAAAAAAAATCTCCATCCTTGACTGTTTTTAGCCATAAAACATCAGTGTGTGCACTAATAGATCAGCCTATTGCATCTTTCCAAGACAAGGTGGCTCAGCATCTTGTTTTCTGGCAGAACAATTAAAGACAATTTTATTGATCCATAACATCAAGAACGCTGCAACATACATTCTTATAGCAGAAGTTATCCTTTTTACATAGAGGTAGAAAAAAACCAGCAGCTGTAATTGCTGACAACTGATGTCATTTTGCAGGCAGGATATGGCCAGAGCCATATGAAACACAAATATTAAAACTGCTGCGCCCCTAAGACTCTGTAAATTAAGCAACTGACTCAGCAGCACTATTCGAGCACTCGCATACCTCCAGCCTTATAAATAATCCCCTGACTTTCCTTTTCCATGCACTATGCTTGAAGTTAAAGAGACGCCGCCTAAACCACTCCAGGGAATAATTAACAGAGAGGATCCAGGCAGAAGCTGGCATGCCTTCAGATTTTCAGTAGGAAGCTACTTGTTTTGTGTTGTTTGTTTGTGGTTTTTTTTTTGTTTTTGTTTTTTTTGCTGATTTCTGAGATGCAAATGAGTGCAGTGGGAAAAAAAAAAATCAAAATATTTAATTATTTTCTAATTATTTGTGGTCATTGCTATGCAACTCTTCAGCCTGTAAAGAACCATTTAAAAGAAACAATCAAAATAAATTAAAAGATTTGAAACTTCACTGTATTAGCTAAAGGTCCCAAGAGTTAGAAATGGTTCAGTGACATAGCACAGCACTGTATTTTACATTCATTTTGCTTTTTCAGACAATAACAAATCAAATGAGGGAAGGCATTGAAGACAAACGTAACTCTAACTCCTTTAACCAGACTTTTTCCTTCACCTTATTTGAACTTTGACATTTTTCTTCCAGCTGAGAAGAGAAACTCTGTAATGCTGTCTCTAAAATGCAGACTTCACAGTAACTGACAGAGAAATAGGTTGGGACGGAAAGAGATCAAAGCTGTAACCCTGGCCTTCTTTCAATCCTTGTATTTGTTTCCTGTATCTGTTTAAAGTGTGATGTGCCATAGGCATGACATCAAAGAAACCACCACTCTTCACGTCATGTACCAAAATAAACTGGGTATCATTATACTCTCTCTTCTTATTAGTCATGTGTTAACAGAAATATGCACAGCAAATTCACTCAAACATTCAATACAGAACCTGAATTAGAAAAAAAAAACAGAAAAAAAAGAGAAAAATAGAAAAAAAAAAATCACCACAGAACTTCCTGAACATCTTCACTGGAAATTTCCCATTCTCTCTGAGCCACAGACATCCTACTGCAGGTACAGAACCAGCACATCATCACGAACAGCTTTAAATATGAGGGGGTGCATGAAGTGTACATGAAGCAAAAGTGTGATGCTCAATTCCTCCATGTGGAAAAAATGGCACCCACTGACAGCCACTGATGCATGCTGAATGCTCATGGAGACCGAACAGTGGATGTGAGCACAGTGAGGTGGTGGATGGTGCATTTCAGCAGTGGTGACAGTGGGTCACCTCCACTGGTGCAGATTTTAACGAGCATGGCACGCAGGCTCTTGTTCATCACTGGTAAACATGCATAGATACTGGTGATGACTGTGTTGAAAAACAGTAGTGTTTTGTAGCTGAGAATTTGCACTGGGAATTTGCTCTATCAAACAATGTGATTGTGCTTTTTGTATCTGTTGTAGTTTCCATGCAAATAAATAGGAGGCATTACTTTCGGAGTGACCTACGTATTTCTGTTGCTGCATGCAACTCCCAGGCTTTCCAACACCACAGCCCCATCTGGAATGCAGCACAACTCTAAAAAGACAACTTCTGCAGTCACACTGCCCTCCACTAGCTCCAGCAAAGCACTGAACAGGATTCATTCCCTCTTCCTGCGACAAAGGTTAATTTAGTTAACTAACAGGAGCTGCTGCAAAGTTTTTGTCTATGTCTATCAAAAATAAAACTAAGAATAGAGGTTACCTCTCAATATAACAGAAAGCGTGGCGCTGCTCAGAGATGCCAGAAATGACATCAGATCAGTTCATCCGCTGCCAACACTCCTATTAAAAGCAGCTTTAAACATGCTGTGTTGACTAATCTTTGCTTTGTAATTAAATAAATCCTACAGCACCACTGAACCCTTCCTCTTATGGTCAGCACTATCTTCTGGTTAACAAATCAGCTGTGCACACACACAAGTGATCAAGCCATGTCCAAAATGGATAAACTGCCAGGTAAGCACAATGAGGGCCCCATCAGCTGCTGCCTTCTCACACGGGCCCATGCTCTGTGCCAGCAGCCACCAGGCCTGGGCACTTCTGAAAGGACACAGGGAAAAGAGCTGGAATTTAGTTCAATTTATTCATGACATGAAATGATGTATAACATAAAACATAACTATTTGTACTTGGCAAACTGAGGCTTTGGTTCTTCTGGGTATCTGACGGCTCACTTTGTCTATATATATATTTTTTTTGTAATCAAGATAGTTAAGAGGAATCTTTGCTGAAATTAGGTTTGTAACCTGGCACCTACAGAAAAAGCAACAGTCACAGAAACCTACTAAACTTTCAGGACATTAAAATGGAGAAATGTGCCCCTGACTTGAAGATAGATACAGCCTGTTTGATCTTTAGCAATGCTGTGCAGCATTTCCCTGACATATACAACACTGGGCAGCCATGCCTATCAACTACTGGGAGAGTTATTCAAAGATAGGACTAAATCAAGAGTCTTGATCCCACAATGGAAGTGCAAGGCATTTGACATCTAGCAAGCTCAACATTTTGAAATAAAAGACAGGAAGTAGTCTTATGATATTGAGAAAATTGTACTAGTGGTATTACAAACTGCAGGAAAGGTGAAGAGTTAACTGGAACAGCTACAAAGAATCTAAGACCACAATGCTGATTGTCTGATTAATATGTACCATATTATATTTGCAACAATGATTTAGAGCAGCGTTTCTATAGCAGTAAGTTCTTGATCTTATCCTGCCATTGCTTGACTGTATGCCATCTACTGAGGTTTGTTGTTTGCTTTTTTTGGCAGTTAAGGTCATATAAGTCTTGGACCACTAAAAAAAACTAACATAAAACACTTGTTCCAGCAAGTTAACTCTCATCAAAGGGGTTTATTAACAAAAACAAAAAACAAAACAAAACAAAAAAAACAACACCAACCCTATAACTAGAACTCAATTTAAAGTCAAGATACCCTTTGTCATCTTCAAGAGACAATCTACTGCTGCATTCCTGCACATCATCACAGACTCTCTGCACTCCCTAGTGTTTACAATATGTTAGACATGGCATCTAGAAGGTTACCCCGCAATGGAAGGTCCAATCCTTCAGTTCATGTAGAGTGCAACCTGTTTTTACTAGCACATATCAGAGTTTTCTGTTTGTTTTGGTGTGGGTTTTGTGCTTTTTGTTTTTGTAGACACTCCCTTAGTTTAGCACAGAGCTTAGTTTATTTGTGTTGATGTTACCAACATTACCACTGTGGTACTGGTTTAATAGACAGATTTTTCACTGACGTGCCTTAGTGACAAAAGATCCCTTTCCTCTGTATAAACTTCTCAAATTCAGCTTCATCACTCCTTCTGGTATTTACACTCTACGTGTCTTGCTTTGGTATGATGTAGGAATAATTCTGTAACTGAGAATAGCAAGAAAACAACAAGAACAGCTACTAAAGAAAGTAAGCATGTCAGCCAACCTGTCAGGCTGTGCTAATGAAAACTGATTGATCAAACACTTCAAGCAGCACTGAGCAATATTTTCAGATGAATCAGTTAAAAGAGTGCTGACCAGCACAAGATTTATCAGTAGAGAACCTTATGTTATAAACATATGTTGTGCATATTTTCCAACTGAAACTAGCTGGCAGCTTCTAGTTATTTCATTTTTATCTATGAAGGAATTAAAAGATAACCTATTGTTTTAGAGTGGTTTTTTCTCATTGATTCCCCCCCACACACACTTCGCCTTCCCAAGGAAGACAAATCTTTCCAGTTAATCCCAGGATTGATCAAAATCTTAGATTCAATTAATTAATTATTCACTATGAAGTAAAAAAAAAAAAAGAAAAGAAAAATCAGTTCTCCAGCTGCTTCCTGGATTATGATCAGAGCGATGTCAGGCCTTCCAATTCAAAATAGACACCTGGCAAAGAATCAGTGTGGATCGTTGTTGTAGAACGTGAAAGCCAGCAAAAAAAAAAAAAAACCTACAACACAACAGAAATAAAGCAAAACAAAACAATGTGCCTTCAATGACTTGATTATCTCAGAAAGCTTCTCTCTCTGTGTAAGATTTCCAATGGACTAGACTCTCAACTTCCTCCTAATGCTAGGGAACAGAAAGCCCCATAGTTAGAGCAGCAAGGAGAAGTCATCCATCGTCCCTCCTGTGCATTATCAGTGTGGTAGTCAGGGCGTCATCTGCTAGGACCTCAACAGGGAGAAGAGATTTCTGAATTTACACAAGACATTGTCCACACTAGGCAGAGATATGAGATATGAGTAAGATTTGCCTTATTCTCCATGTATCTGCTCAGGAAGTAGAGAATGATACATTCAGCCTAACCTCACTAGAACGAATCCCCATTGGACTTGGACAGATGCTCATTTCATCAGTACGTTCACATAATGACATGGCAGTTTTCCACATCACAGCAACACAGAAATAGCCAATTTTAACCAAATGCTAGCACTTCTGTGGGGATTAATTCTTGTAATCAATCTGAAATAGAATTTAGAAATAAAATTGCATAGAAATAATGAGGAAAAAGCAATTTTCAGTAAACATTGAGAGACAAAAATGAAATAGAACTGCTACATCTCAACATTTGGTTAAGTGCTTGGCCTACAAAGACTAATTAGCAATGGAAAACATTTTCTTTTGTTGTTAGAAACAGTTGTTATAAACAGGTAGAGCGTTCGGACATTTGTGTGTTGTTTTTTTTTTTTTACTTTTTTTCTTTTTTAGTCAGTGGTTTTCAGAGTTATATACAAAATATGTCTTAAGCTCCACACACTCAAAGATAAATGACGCCTCTGTGAGGCATTATTTTAAAGAAATGAATATTGGATTAGACAACATGAAGAAAAAAATTAGACTTTTACTTCTTCCAGCTCTTATCACTGAAGTCAAATGGGGTCCTGGGAGGTTTGTGAGTCTGTCCAAGCACAACAGAGCAAGCAACTACCCACACATGAGTTACTAAGAAAGTTAAATATATCTTTTTTTAATGATGCCTCTTCCATCACTTTTTTCTAAGACTCCAGTATTAAAAAAGAGAAATGACTAAGAAATGAATTAAGACTTGCAGCCTCTTGGATGCAGAGCATTCACTTTTCATCTCTTGGTTGTAAATTACTACCAGAAGTGTGCTCAACGTCCTTTTGGTGTTTAGAAGCAAAATACTTTATCTCCTTGCTCCCTGCAGGTTGCTGCACACCAGTAGTCTGTGCTGCTCCATCCTACCTGCGGTGCCTTTTAACAAGGAAACAGCTTACCAGCAACAGCTGCTCAACATCCTGCTGCCTGCCCTCTGCAAAAGCAAACAGGAGTGACAGACAGGAGTTGCAGGACAGCCAAAAACTCACATAGGTGTGCTTAGTCAGTAAGTCACAGATTGTACAGCAGTGTTTCCTCAGGATAAATTCCAAAGCAAGCTGCCCTCAATAGCACAGATCAAGCTATCAGCTTTTCATTCAAAGCATTAATTAGCAATACTTTGAACTTTTATGCCACCTTCCGCTACAAAAGAGCATTAGAACCTCTTTATACAAAACCTACTTCACTGCAATCACCACCTGCTGTCATCACCTTTACCTAGAAGGCAGAAAAACTGCAAAACAGAAGGGAAGAGCTTCCCACAAGCACACACGTGGGGTCAGAGCTCAACAAGTCTGTTTCATTCCACTAAGTTCCACTCCTCACGCTGAAAAATCCACTCCAGAGGAGAAGCACATGGACACATGCACACATTGTTCAGCCACGTAACAAAGTCCACCGTTCATAAAACACATCAAACTGGGAGGTGTTTAACTGCTCAACCAGTAAAGAAAAAGAACAGAATTACCAAGAAACATGCGAATTTCAGTCCAACAGAACTGTTTTCCTCCTAAAAGCCAACAACCAACACCCTGTCAAAGTTTTAACCTATTTAATTTATCAGTAGAGATTTACATAGCAGTGCTATAGCCCAGAACAAACCTTTGCCATTTGTGGAGCTCTGATGAATTTCTAGTTCCATTTGCGTTCTCAAGCAGTAATGTTTCTGGAGCCCAGATGCTACGCCTTCTACTGTGCAGATATAAAGCCAGAGGAGCAGCAGAGATCCTTCAGAGATGGCTCACTTTATGGCTTCACTCCTAATATTTCCTGGGTTGAGCAGCACTAAAGGGAGCGGCCCTAGCAAAATAGGTGTGTCCATGTTCCCAAACAGTTTAAAGGAAGAGTGAGTATTTTCCTCTAGATATTCAATTCATCATCAAGACCGTGGTATGTTGTCCTCCAAATAGTGGAATGTTTCAATGTGTGAACCATCTCAAAGCAGCTGATATTACTGACAGCTTGCTTTTTCATGCATGCAAAGGGATCCTAGATTGCCACAAAGGCTAACTGCAAGCAGCCTTAATTTTATCCTATGACTGTTTCACTTCTGTTTTACTCTGTGCCCATCTTCACTCTTCTTCCTTTTTGAATATACTTCACTTAAATATAATAGTCAGACGGGGATCAAAGAGACGCTGTTTTAACACTTTCCATAAACACAGCAATCATAGCCAAAGTCCCATGCATCTTCCCCATGTTCCCACAACATCCCACCCGGACGTAAGTAATTAGGCTGACTACAAGTGTAAACTTCCAGGCATTTCCTTCTATCCAGCTGCACAGACTGTTCCATAAGCAGCTGAATTAATATATCTTTTTTTTTCTGACAAATTTGTGTCCAACATCGTCAACATCCATCAGGCCTGCCTTACCTGCATGTAACATCCTCCTCGAAACACCACTGCCAGAAATACTTTCAGTTCCTTTCCATTTGTCAGCTTTCCAAGTTCCTCTCTGTGTCTTTTAGGTTGTCTATCAAAGCTTAAAGCTGTCTTCCTTAACAGCTTCCATATCTTCAGTTTCCACCTATACCACCTAAACCATGCATTCTCTTCTTTCCTCTGCTAAGAGGCTGGTTAGCATCTTTGAGTTCTACTCCCTGAAACGAAGTGAGAGGGAAGGACAGAGCACTTGCAACCAATTGCCCTTGGAAGCAAGCAGGCAAACACAAGGTGCAGCAGCTGAAAACTTTCAACCCAAAGCCCTCCCCAGAATACACTTCTTGTACTCTGTACATTATTATGGGCTGAGAGATGGTGCTGAAGAAGAATCCCATTTTTTACCCTAAGGTTTTACTTTAAATGACCAAAAAAAGGCAAAGCGCCCACAATTTTTCTCCTCTCAGATGTCAGAAATATACAAAACATTCTGGTTTCCTCGGTAAAAGCTTCTACATCCAAATTTTGGCCAACCACTTTAAATTCTCTGCTTTGATCATTAAATCCTGAATTTCCTGAACTTCTGACTTCATTTTCTCCACACTGAACTGTCATCTTTCAACCAGCGTATTAAAAACACACACTCATACAGACGCACAGATAGATGTAAACACTGACATGGAATCTGGTCTCTCTCTTCCTCTATTCTCAATCTGGCGTTCTCCCCCTCTGGCCTTATACATTTATTTGCTGCCAAATTAAAAATAGTGCAGGACAGGGAGTACACTGCATTTGGACTTCAGTGTGCCTGATAGAAAATGATTAGCTTGACAGAAATACTGCTTTCTCTCCAGCCACCCTCACCTTTCTTTCTAAATAATCAAAACACTCCACACTTTAATTATCATTACTATCACTTTGATGTGGTAGGCAGACACAATTACTTTGTCTTTTCTACAGACAAAAAAGAAATGAAAGCACAGAAAGTGTTGACCTTCAGCACGCGCTTATGGCTGCTCTGCTCCTAGACACAACTCACTGCGTGCCTGTCTCCAGTACAACTGTGTAAAGGAGCTCTATGGGTCTATGGGAAACAAGTTCTTCTGCCCTCATTAAGAGGCAAATTCCTGGACTACACCACTTCAGCTTACGCAGCTAACCACAACTGTATCGTTCTGGCTTCGATGAAGAGATGAAAGAAGGAAGTTGAGAATGATTCAATATACATCTACATATTGTGCAAGTCATCATACTCATACTAGTTGTGTATTATTAGGAGCTATAGCATTAGATGCTATATTTGAGCCATTATTAAGTCTTCTGTATAGCTATGTACATACGTACATATCTCCTCTGTAATACAAGTTGATTACGTGGTCAATTTATGCTACATTTAGGGGTAATTTAGTGCCCACGTGAAAAGAGATTGCTTCTCACACACTGTTCTCTTATGCTGGAGGTGCAACCTCCAAAAACTCTGGAGCCTGCTGCCATAAACACTGTATGTTGTCCTCATAATAAAACCCATGCAAATCTAACCAAGTGACAAGACTCTGAACTACTGCGGTCTGTCACGCTCAAAGAGACAGTTCTTGTTTGCTATTAAAGCTCAGGAGAGACTTGCTGACTATTAGCTCTCCAGCAGTTTCACTGGATTTAGCTTACTCCATCCTACACAGTTCTCAGGCTTGTTGTAATTTCTGCAAATTGACTGAGCATAATCAATCCCCACGCTGCAAGGGCCATGCCAGAAAAACAGAAAAGCAACAATGTTCTCAGCGACTCCATCACACGGACCAACAATTTGAAAACTGTTAAGTTGAAGAGCACACTTACGTGATTTAGATTTTCTTTTAGTGCCTTTCTCCCCACTCCAGACTTCATGTAACCCAAACAGAAGTTCCCAGAATCACAAACTACCTGCTACTATCAGTAAACACGTTAACCAAGAATGTTATGAGATTTCAGACAGCCACAGATTCACAAGGCAGCGAATTCCTGTTGTGGTTGGTGGGAGATGCACAAGGCATCATTACCTCTCCTTCAAGTTTCCAAAGCAGTTCTTTCTGGACAACACTGGATTGTATTAGCTCAACCTGCTTCCTGGAAGATTTTATCCCTGTTGAGATATTATTTCCCTGCTGCAGATGAGGAAAACGCTTTGCTTATCTGAAGTGATCTGCTCAGGACCACAAAAGTCTATGCTCAATTCAGGAACTGAGTCAGCCTCAGGAATCCCAATCCCAGCCATTCAACCCTCTGTCTTGAGAAAATAATTTAAAAAAAAAGAAAAAAAAAGAAGACTGAGATTTTAAAGAAGACCAATTAGCTCTTATTATAAGGAAATTAACTTACCTTGTTCCTTCATAGCTTTTCTCCTTATTTCTCCTCACTCCAAGACCCACATATAACAGAACATGCAGGAGATGACACGGTTTTGTCACCAGAGCTGGTTTGTAAGAGCCAGCAACAGAACCAACAGATCTCAGATGGAAATCACAAGCTCACTCTTCCTCGCTGCACCAGCAAACAGCTTCCCTCACTTCCAGCCTGGCCTGGCACTGCTGATCTCTAGTTACTCTCCTTCTCATTTACTGCTGCCCGTGGTGACTCTTCCAGAATGTTTCCCCATCCTGTGAAGTCAGTGCATCTCTGCCAATGACTCTGTCTCCCAGCAGAAACAAATTTACAATAACTTCCTCAGAGCTTGTGCATAGCAATTATTTACAAGTGTAACTGCTTGGAACAAGTGTTATGCCATGCATTCTGTGTTCCAGAGTAACTAAGCTTTATAGACATAAAATGTAGCCAAGCAAACCCTCCTTCCTTGTGCATTACTAATGCATCCTAATTATAACATTTTACATGTATTTATGTACCTTTCATCCTACTGTATCCTAGAGCATTTTGTAAGCTGTCACAAGGCTTTAAAAGAAGGCCTATATTAACACAGAACTACTAATAGGCAGACATCTCCAGAATCCAGTGCAGCAGCCTGTAAATACGTGCACTGTGAGAGGGGTTTGGGCCAAGAGCAGAAAACTGGATCTCTGTAACTAAAGACCTTCCTTCCCTTTCAGACATCACTTGAAGTTCTTGCGCATTCATTTCATTTGATGATCACAGTATTTTAAAAACATTAATTGATGTGCATGGCATTCAAATTTGGTAAGGCATAAACAAAGATATAAAACCTGCAATACTTC
This sequence comes from Phasianus colchicus, assembly GCF_987193195.1. NCBI lineage: Eukaryota > Metazoa > Chordata > Aves > Galliformes > Phasianidae > Phasianus > Phasianus colchicus. Next base: position 28,450,671 of record NC_143443.1, read on the forward strand.
TTCTAGCAGTGAAGAGCAAATGCTGAAGAAAAAAAAAAGTACAGGAACCAGGGCCAATAATGAGCAAACCTTCACAGTTCTCTCACACATTGCAGTAAAAATGTGGACTGCCTCCTGATTACTGCTTATCAGCTACCAAGGCACCTAGTTGCTCCAAATTCTTCTAGTTCCTTCTGAAATACCTCCCTCCTTTTCATTGCCCTATGCTCTGAAGTACTGGGCTCCACCTTGCACTCCAGTGCTACAGGAATAAACACTTCCAAAATAGCTTTGTTTTGTTTTTAAGCCTATCACCTGCTGATTTAATGAATTCAAGACCACATTTGTTTATCTTCAGGGAAAATAAAACAGAAGTAAATTAAATAATATTTCCTTACATGCTTTCTCTGCACAAAGATTTCAGAAATGTTTCTCTCTCAAAAAGGTAAAAAAAAAAAAACATAGCAGTAACTTTTTTCTAACAAGCCCTTACATCTGCTAGACTACAAGTTGTTGATAATAATGTGCCTAATTTTAAGCATCTTATTTTAAAAATTCCACCCATACAGATGCCAAATCTCTTTTCAAGGTTGCACGCTGTGCTAGTAACAGCCCTGATGAAAGAGCCCAAGCACCCTTGTCCTTAAAAAGATCACTATCAGATGGCAAAAAGAGGGAGTAAATAGCACGTTCCCCAATACATCCATGCAGGAAGGATGGAGGCTGAGTCAATTCTATTGGGATTTCACTGTATGCTTGCAAGAAATGCAAATATCTCAGTTGTGATAAATCGTGCATTAAATAGCTTCTAAGACTAAAACAGCAGTCTCCCACTGCACCTTATTTTTAAGATCTACTGAACAAGTTTTGTATTTTATTTAGCTCAACATCTGCAGAGCTACAATAAACTTCCCCTGTGCTCTCCCACCCTGAAATGCAACTTGGGAACTCACTGACATGGACAGCTTTCCCCTGGGTTGGCTCTTAGGCGCCGACCAACAGATGACAAATTGATAGCTTGGAGATAAAACATTTCCCCCCACCGGTCAACTCCTACTGCACAGCAAAAATCCTTCTTTTTCCACAAAGATCTCTTACTTACTAAAATTAATACTTAAATTTAACCTCTTTCTATGATTTACCCTCAACAGCTCTACACAATATGCTCATCTCTACTTGGCACTCAATTTTCCTCCCAGAGTTGTCAACAGTACACTTCATTAGCAGATCCCAACGTTTTTCTGGCTTTCGAGCAAAAATCTCTTCCACCTTAGTTAGTAATTTCTCAATAAAAAAAATTCAAGCTTACAAATTTGCCACGTTTCATATTACCATGTGATAAAAGACCCCTGATCAGTCACTCTCGCATTAAGCTGTTCTGAACCCAGAGTGGAAAAAACAATGGTTAGGTTCTGTCATTAAGACATTGTTCAAATGAGTGCTCAATTCAGTTGACATGCTTTACACTTCCAGAATAACCACAGCATTGTTTTGGGAGAAAACAAAAAAGCGGAGCCATTTTTATTTCAGTAATGCCTCTTACTGATGTTAAGGCACCACTCGATGAAAACCTGTGAATACATAGCAACTTTCATCTAACTTTACTTGCAGTTATAATGGGTGCATGTGAGATAACCACTGGACAGGAGGCAAAATTAAGGCATGAAAAGAATTAAACTAAATTTGCATGCTTTAGAGCAGAGACAAAGCCTATGGATGGTAACACTCCAGGCAGGAACCCACAAAGCAGTCTTTCAGTTTATTTTTTGTTTGGTTGATTGTTAAAGTACAGATACACCCATCGGAGTATTAAAAATGACAACAAACGAACAACGTAGTACAACTAAAAAATTAGTTGTCTCTCTTTTATGGTAACTGTTGCTTAGAGAAATCATCTGTATCTGAAGAATAAGGCTTGAAGATTTGCTAGAAGGCATGAATCCGAAGCAGTTAAAGCATGTGGAATGCCATAGAAGTCTTTAAGTATTAAGCACAGTTGATAGGGAAAAACACTGGAAGAATTCAGACGATACTGTATTGCTCTTCTTTCCCCCCAAAGCAATTTTGATCACAGCCTATTGCACTATATTAAAAATTCTTTCATTAAAATTTTATTACCACTGACAATACTACGTATGAGATGTGACTTTAGACCAGGAACATTTTCTTTTTTTATCACAGTGATTAAAGCAACGTAAAGCAGATATCTAAGAAAGAAGGTTTTTTTTTTTAATCTTAACTTCAACACCCATCAAGAGCATCATGGAAAATATCAGGGTGTGAACCAGTATTCAATCTGAATATGGTGGTGGTGGTGTTGTTTTGTTATGGTAAGCAGAGAAAACTGGAAGTGCTAGCATAACAGACATCAGGAGCATCAGCACTCTGTTCATCTAACACATCAGTCATAAAAGAGTTAAACTGCCAGGAAAATGCAGGATTAAACTTGATACACAGGGCCAGGTGAAAGGAGAGGGAGAGTTATTTTTCTTTTAACTCGCATTCGCTTGCTATTATACCTACAAGTTTTACTTAGAAGTAGGGCAATGACATTTGCTTCTTGTTACTTAAAATGCATCAGGGGTGTCTCACAGAATCTGTAGCTCTACTTATTATCCCTGTTTCAAAGGCCAGAATCACGCTCAGTGCTACCTGCCATACCTAACCTAGTTCAATATTGCTATTCCTATTACTCAGTGCCTCATGCATCACAAACCACACTTTGGGAGCACTGGGAGCTCACCTGAGTGCAATTCCTTCCTACTTACAACCCAAACGTTCTGCTAGAATAAGTGGAATTCTGGTCAGGACTTGTATGTGGGACAAGAGACCAGAAATATAGAAATTCACATTGGCCATCACACACCTGCCAGGTCAATTACCGTCAGGAGAATATAGTTCAAAGGGAACAGCCTCAACAAGCAAGAGCAATGAATGCACAGGAGGGCGGTGACAAGGATCACTGGTTCTGTGAATCCTGAAACTTCAATTATCTGAAGTACTGAAGGGACAGATTCCATCTTGTGGCTAGTGTTTTTACAGGCATCCCTCTGATATTCTTACTGTCTCATGTGACATCAAGTAAAGATGAAAAGACTTCAGCCTACGAAAACTTACAGTTTTTGTCTACTGACTGCGGCCCACAATGCCTGCACTGGACTGCTGAAGGGCAAAAGCCTCTGCATTCAGCACCGCAGAGTCACAGAAGAGGTACAGAACAGAGCAGGCTGGTAGGGAAGCCTGCAGATATCTTGATCAACTTGCTGCCCAAGGCAGGGCTACTTTCAAACCCAGATCAGGATGCTTAGGGCCTTGTTCCATCAGCTTCTGAAAATCTCCAAACACGAAGACTGCACAGAGCCTCTTGGCAATCTTACCAAGGGCTCAAACACTCTTATTGGGGAAAAGAAAATCATTCTACTCAGTTGGGATTTCTCTTGATGCAGTTTGTGACTGCTACCTTCCGTTCTTGCACTGTGCACCAAAGGCAGTCAGGGAAGGCAAATATTATAGAAAACAGGGGTTCATTCATGTAGCGCATCCTTCAGCTAACAACTATGCCTGCTCTTATCTTTTCTTCTCCAGGCCTAAACAAGTCATCAGGCTTATCACACAGGCCACACACTCTAGAGCCCCATTACCACTCTGCCTAATTTGCCTGCATCCCTCCTGCACAGACTGGAAGGAGCAGAGCAGGAAGGTAAGACTGGAAACTCTTCCAGAGGAAACCCTCAGTGCTGAGCACAGAGCAATCACTTCCCTTGATCTACCAGCTGCACTCTTGCAAATCCTGTAACTCTTACTCCACCACAGCGCAAGCTTTTCAGGGTGCAGTGCTGAATATCACTCAATCTGTCCATCAGGACCCTTAACCCATCTCTGCAAAGGAGCTATGTAGTCAGTCCTTTGCAGCCAGTTTGGTTTTTCCATCCAGTGTGCAAGACTGCATTTGTCTTTGTTGAACACCTTAAGTCCTATGCTGGTCCATCCTTCCAGACTGCTCAAGTCCCTCTGAAAGTCAGCCCCACTCTGCCTCCTCCATACAAGATGTTCACGCTCACGCATTCCAAACCCAAACAAATGCTCAACAGTTCAGCCACCACTTGAGAATTCTTCCTTCCCCCTGTACTATTAACAACCTTCTTTTTTGTCCTTTTTTTTTTCTTCTATTTTTCTTCCATTACAGTCACGGAAGAAAAACTAATATTTTAACACTTCATTCTCCTGTTATTAATTAATCTACTCTCCTGCAAAGAACAGAAAGCAGCTAAGGTGTAGCCTGTTTTGCCTATATAAAGAATGAGCTGCTATAATTACCCATCCACACAGATGAATCAGAAAACAATCCCATCTTTTACCATCCAAAAACTCATGGAACAGTTTTATGAACAAAAATGAATCCAAGAATGAGATTTAGCTGGCATTTGACTGAACACTCAGCAGTTAATGCACAGTGACACCCACACACTAATTCTGCTACTTTCTATCATAGGTTTCACATTCGTTCCATGACAAATTAAGAGCTTAAAAAAAGCCAATCAACAGTTTGGTTTTTAACAGGTTGTTTACATACACTAAAGGGAATCAGAAGCCTAATTCAAGGTCAACCGCATTGCCAAAGAATGCAGTTCAAAACAAATTCCACCCAGAGTATGTGCCTCTGATCAGGGATTCAAAAAGCTGAACAACACATACTTCACAGACACCTACGCTGGAAACACAAATCCCTTGCTCCACTCTCTTTCAGCATTTGTTCACTTCACATAGACACCTCTACACAGATTCCTGGAAGCTCAGTTTCCAGATAGCTTTATTATAGTGTCATTAATTTTTCCAGCTCAGAACTATTTTCAGCTGCACATTGATTTCTATTTTGAATCTTAAACCCTAGCTCATTGCTAGGCTTAATTTCATTGTTTGCTTCAAGATTCATTTTGGACTGTTCTCTTGCAACACCGATGATATTATACTGGTGATCTCTGGGCTATATCTACAGTGATACTGGAACAGCTGCCCAGAGAGGTTGTGGATGCCCCATCCCTGGAGGTGTTCAAGGCCAGATTGGATGGGGCCCTGGGCAGCCTGGTCTAGCATTAGGTGGAATGGTTGGTGGCCCTGCGTGTGGCAGGGGGGTTGGAGATTCATGATCCTTGAGGTCCCTTCCAACCCTGGCAATTCTGTGATTCTGTGATCTTTCTTTTCTCATCACTCTAAAATAATACCAAAGCATGATATCACTCATCAATTTAAAAAACCCTTAAATGCCACACTGATTCTCAGATTTCAAATTCAGAGCGATTGATTTTTTTGTCAAAAGATTTTAGATTTGGTTCCTCTCATCTCCATGCCACTTATATCCTGTTTTGAGAGGTACCAGAGCACCATAACCAAATTCCTTCCACAATTTCTGTTTGAGCTGAACCTGACCTCCCAGTAATCTGTCTCACCAGACCTAGACATACCCTTCATTAACACCACCAGCTAATTTGCACAGCAGTCCCTCTGGGATCTCTACAATGACAGTCTCATTTTCCAAAAGTCAGCTTTAGCAAATCTGAGTGTACAAAGCAGCTTCCAAACTCAATAAATATTCTGGGCCATCGTAGTCATTCTTAATGTTCTTCAATTATAACCATGAGAAGAAAAAAAAAAGAAAAAAAGAAAAAAAATGAATCCTGGGAATAATTAGTGGCACCTATATCCTGACATGAATATTACTCACACTGTTAGAAATTAAGAACACTGCTCCTCTATGCCAGTAGTGTTATTGGGTAAAACCACATTAAAGAACAGAAAAAACTTAAGAGCTTTTTTGTCCTGTGGAGATTGCTTAAAAGAATAAAGAACTGCTAGCATATAATGTGGAGAAGTCAGATGAAAAATCTGGTGAAAACTTATTTTTAAGGAAAAACTACTGTTGAAGACAACAATTCCAAAATCCTTAAATGAATTCCCACTTAAGCTTCTTTTCCCCATGCAAGACCGTACACTGGAGCAGTAAGGCCTCTGCAAGCAAATACTCTCAGACTCGGAAGCAAAGCTGGACAAACAAGCTTATGCTGTTGCCAGTCCAAGTGACAGATTATGCCCTTGATCACCCCACCAGAGGACTATGAATCTATGTTCAGAGATGACAGCACCTATTCTAGAATGGAGAACCAACACCTCCTCACTTGAAACATGTGAGATAAGGTTTGGATGTCCTCAGAATAGCACAAGAATCACCTACACAAGCTCTGGGAGAACGCTAGGCAGCAGAGAGGCAGTAAGCAGCCTGGACCACCGCTAGCATGCAGCAGCTGCTGACTGTGCCAGCACATATCCTGGTACTGCAGGAACAAAAACAACTTAATTAGAGGACAGCCACAGCCTGCACTGCCTTCAGCTCCTGGACAATTTCCACATAACTCTCCACGTCTTTCGCCCAGTATAGCTGCTTATGCACAAGCAAGGCTTTAAGGTATCTGAGTATTTCATGACCTGGCAGTGCCTATCGCGGTGCGGACCACTGTGCCTGTGGCAAGCACGGTCCTCTAATAACAGTCATATAAGACAGGAGCTGAATGTGAAGAGAAGTCCAAACAAACATGCTACTCTGAGCAGCAGAGGAAGGAGTTTGCCAGAAACTTCTCAGTTTTTCTGTACTGGCAGGGCAGCACAGCACCAGTGCGATACTCCAGCTGTAACTCAGAGAAGGAACATCACAACCAGCTCAGAGCAGTTCTCACGCACTCAGCCTTTCCTCCTTTTTCACGACCATTCTGAATTTAAAAGGGGGATGCAGCTTTTTCAAAACAAGCTTGGCTGAGTCACCAATAAGAACAGCAGCAGCAACAGAATGTTACAGGCAGGACCTGGAAGCACTGGAAGCCTTCAAGGCACAGAGCCAGACAACTGGAGCTCATTGGCCAGGTGGTGCAACCATTCCTTGGGAAACCTGGCATTAGCCTCACCCAGCAGCTGAACCGCTGAGTAATTCTGGCTTAAGTGCTGGAAAAACTGTCTGAAGACTTGCTCTCTCAGCTGTGGGTGAAAGTGCCATACATCTGAGGCAGGCGAAAGCGAATGCAAATCACTGCACTGAGAGTAGGAGGTAGCTAAAATGCATCAGATTTAACAGGAGTCCTTGGTCCCTGATGCAGGCTTGAGGCAATGGTTCTGCACAGAGAATAGACTCAGACGATGGGGACGTGGCACGTGGTGTAACACCGCACTGCCTGCGTCCCACTGGGATGCTGCAGTGTCACTACACAATAATTACCTGTTATGGCACAGGCAGATCTATTTTTGAGTGCCTGCAGTCTTCAAACAGAGACTATAATGGGTTTTCTGCCGGCAGACATTTCAGAAAATTAATTCAAATTAACTTCTGAAATGGATTATATAAATGACTTTAAAGCCTTTTGTGGGCACTCTTGTTCATAACGAAGAGCGACCTTAATCAGTTTCGGTTACTCATTACAAGAATAAATTAAGATCTATCAGAGCCCCTTCAACTCTGAATTCACTTCTTTATTCAATTTGGATTAATTGTTCCTGTGTCTCTCCATCAATGGCTGGAGAGCAAACAGAAACAAACATCCCTGCAGTATCTTCTTACTGATGGTACTGTGACATCTGTAACATAAGGTGCTCTTCAACAAAGCTGGTTTTGTTCCTAATATCGAAGTAAACATGGCTGTAAACCTTACTGCGTGGACAAATGGAAAAACCCTAGTAATATCTGAAACTGATGCACTGCTGCTGCGTTCTGGCTTCTACCAACACAACATTTTGGTTGTTCCATTTACGTATTTCAGTTTCTCCCTAGGACTCCAACATCCATCCAAGTTTCTGGATCCTCCTAGCTCCTCAGAAAGGTCTCAGGCCAGCTATGGGAACAACAAGCAATGGAAAAAGCTGTTACATCCACATTCCAACTGATCTCCAATTTCATTATCTTGAAACAGGTGGGACAGTCCAATACCATTTGCAGTTACAGCATACAGAAAAGCAGAAAAATTTTTAATATTTCCCATAAAGAGCTGGCTGAAATAGCCTCATGTACTCCAGAACAGCAACCCCAGCAATAGTTAGGTGCAGCCTTTCTCCCATCCTCAGTCTCCTCAAAAGTTAGGTTATGGCTAGAGGTCAGTGAGGGACACTCAACAGATGGTGTCAGCAGGGACAAGGTCCCATGCCATCACATCAGAGAAGGCAGAATAGCAAATGATGCATCTGTCAGGCTTCACTCCAAAGGCAGTTACAGCCGAATGCTGTGGATGAAGTTGACTGTGATCTGAGCTGCACTTGACAGCCCTCAGCTTCTCCTCAAGTTCAGACCATACCGAGAGGCTACAAAAGAAGCTCAAAACAAATGAACAAAGCAACTTGCATTTTACAGAAGTCCTCTTCAGAGCTGGAAGTAGGCTCAAGGATCAGGCAGCAATCATTGAACAAAGACTTTTCCTTATGACTAGGGTTGGCTGCTGCCTCACTGGGGACAAGAATAACCTGTTTTGACAGATTTATTGTTCTTGTCATTTCCCACTAAACTTTCGTTAAAAGTTTTATGACCCACTTCCTACAACCAACACCTTTGCACCAGCTGACAATGCAAGGAAGTCAAGCAGACAGAGGGGAGGCAAAACAAGCTGAGAAGAAATTCACTCTGCTTGCCAAAGTGTCTTCCCAATATTTTCCAGAAAACACTGCAACAGTATTCACTTCTTTCTCAAATACAACATCTTCCCTAGAAGCACAATTTTTAAGTCTCCTTCTACTCTCACACAGCATCACTGAAAGGACAGCATTAGTCAGACAACCTATTTGCCTATAGCTAATTGAGAGAGTAGCATTCTTGTATGTGCAGACACAAGACAACAAGTTCATTTGTATTTATGCCCTCTGTATCTGTAAAGCAGCAAGCTCTGAAGAAGTTGAGTAGCATTCCACTGACCAAATTACTGTGATACTGACTTCCTACAGAAAACTTGCACAGGGTTTACATGTTAACTGAAGGCTTCATCAGTTACTTTGAAATTGAGATGAATGAAAACCTTGGGACTCCAGAAAAGGAGTTGTCTCATCGGGGAAACATGCAATGGTACATACACAGAATTTGTCCTTATGTTGCCATTTTTTTAAATTACCATGGATTTGCAAGTATGCATGCATGCCTGAGCGTACGTGTATTTAAGCATGAGGAGCTGAGATTCTGTTTCTAGCATTTATTTGCTATGCATCGTTGTATAAGTGTCTGTATTATCGGCACATAGCTCAGAGGGGAAAGGAAGCAAGAGTGAAACACAAGCGAGCATGAAAGAAAGGATAACTAACAACCTGTAGGAGCCCAAGATGTGCGAGCTTAAGACTCACCTTTGTTGGAAGCCTTCTGAGGAATCGTATCACTTCTCTCTAACAGGCTAACATGAATGTGTACTAGAAAACAGAAGTTAGTTTTACTTATGTTAGGTCTAACACTGAGGCTGACAAAAACCTCGAAATCCAGCAGAGTTCTTTGGCATCTTTCATTTGCAGGTTTCTGCAAGATCTTATGTAACCTTCACACAGAATATGAAAAAGGAACAACCCAACTTGATGCTGCATTACAGAACGTACCTCAGGCATCCATACTGTGCTCTAAATCACTCTAAATCACACATGTAGCACCATTTGTCTCAAAGAATTCAAAGAACTTTACAACCTTCACCGGACTAGGAAGTTGGCCGATACAAAGCCCTGACATGTAAAACTCCCATTGCACCAAGTAGTCGGAGTTTCACATTCAGAGAGTAAGATTTGCAAACTGATGCCAAGCACAGTGGCAAGAGAGCACAGCTTCAGGGTAAATCTATACCCCAAGAGCACAGCAGATTGTCTGAAGCCTGAGAACTTCCTGATATGATTGAAAGAATTTCTTTTAACTATGAACAAGTTTTTCTCCTTGCTATGCAACTGCTCAATGGTCTTTGTTTCACTACCCAGCTGCATTTTGCACAGAAGGAAAAGTAATCTTTACTCTCAGAAACACGTAGATAGCCCTATTCCTATTCCATTCAAGATCAAACGCACCTGAAGATAGATCAGGGAGGAAATACTGAGATGAAAAGAGGTAAGAGAAACAGTGACCTATCACTTCACTGAACATTCTACCTGCATGCATTCAAATACATACCATAACGAGGACATATTCAAGGACGATAGCCTTGTGGGGGATGACTCTAATGACAAAATGGTAGTGAAAAAACAGGAAACAAACTGCAGTGGGCATTAAATGTATAATCAAAATATAATGCTTAAGACTAGAAGCTGTTTCTCACACGGACTGCAACACTTTCATGACACACTGACACAAGATATGAGAAGTACCATTACTGAGTAACCACAACCTCTCTCATATCTTTAAAGAGAACTATTCAGTGATGCAATTAAAAACATGGCAAGCAGTCACACATGGATTAGGGAAATGTAATAACTACCTCAGTAGAATTAATAACCACCTCAGTAAAATTTGATCTGGGATTAATTTTTGTTTATGCTGAAATGGTTATTATGGTTACACTGATATAGGTTTCGGGAATTTCAATGCAATCAGATTTTGTAGGTATCAAACAGCACCATCCCAGTGAGCTCCCTGCAGTACCAGCTCAGCCCTGACACAGGCAGAGGACTTCAGCCCCACAGAAGAGCAGGCAGCCATCCTCTGCCTCCTCTGCCCAAGCTCACTCAAGGATGAGTCAAGCCTGCCACTGCTTTATATTGCAAAACCTGCATAAGCAGCAGCGTGGTAATGGGAGCCATGATAACAGAGATCCACAGAGAACAGAAGAGATGCATCTTTCAAATTCTGAAAGTGAATGTACCCAAAAAATACCTTATGTTCACACTGTTGATAAGCCAAGCATTCATCACTTCCATTACTCAGAACGATTTATGGGTGAGAGTCCAAAGCAAAAAGCCCAAAGTAACACATTCTGCATAGTGCAGTGAATTTTATGTCTTCCTTCCTCCATCACATGCCTGTTTATTATGCCATTGTATTTCCACTCTTGTCAATGGGCAGACAGACACTTATTAGAAGTACTGCTTCCAGACTGACTGGCTTTGGTACTCGAGTACTTTACGGTAACTTTCTGCTCTTGAAAACACTAAGCAAGGAAGGAAAGAAGCAAGCCTGGGGAAACCACTTGTCATGATGAGGCCTCAAGAGAAAATGCTATTTTATTTCCTGTGTCGTATCAGTAACCTGCTAGTAAGTTTCAAATTCTAAAAGCTACTCTAAGCACTGCTGACATCACCAATTTCATATGTATTTACATCTCCATGGGCAAAACAGGAAACTGCCAGGTATATTTGCATAAGGAAAATATATGTGATGTTGCTCTTGGTTCTGCCTCATTTAGCAAGTCTTCAAGCAATGCTGGTAAGCAGTCTTGTCCACAAGTACACTTTTATCTTTAGATATTTTTGATAGCATGCCAAATATAACACCATAACCATTCTTCTAGGGCCACCCCTAATACTGTTTAAAACAGGCAATACAAGATGAGGATGCCAAGAGAAATGGAAAACAAAATTTGAAGGAATGTTCTTCTTGCAGAATTTCTTGCTTTGCCTAATTAAATCCAGTCTGCGTGCCACCTCTCAAAAATCAAATTCTAAGTTGTTGAAGTAGGTGCCCAAAAACAATGATGCCCCAGATTAGTAGATATCCTAAAGAAATGTAGCAGAGAGACCAGTGTATGCTTCATTTCCAATTCAAGGCAAAAAAACAAACCCACACATAAGGACAGAAATATTACTTGCACACATTCACTTAAACTCTTTAGTAACCCAGCTTTTCATTTGTAAAATGCTTCTTTCTTCTCTACTGTCTTAATACATTCATACAGTACTGTCACTGCAGTATCCAACAAATGGTACCCAAATTTGTTCAAAGCAGCTTTCAATATTAAAATTTAAATCCTGCAAAATACCTCAGAAGCTTCAGAGAAAATGCAGAGGCTCACACGTATTTTCTCAGCCCCATGCTCTATTATTATAGAGACACTTGATAGCAGCTCTCTGCTTCACTAGCGATGGATTAAAGCAAATTTCTTTTAATTAAAAGCCCCCAATTATTTAAATTTTTAAAATAAGACAGAGAAGACAGAGTCATTCCCAATGACAAGTCAGCTGCTCTGAGATGAAGGAAAACGATGCTGACAGCCACCTAATCCTCCTCCCTGCTGCAGGCATGCTGGGAACTCTGTGGGGCAACAGCAGGAGAATTCTAATGTCAGAAAGAAAAGTCTTGTCAATCTGGCATTAAACCTGTACATCTCCACCCATCAGGTGAATTTTCTAGACATGATAAAATAACATTAGGCACTACAGACACAAAACCACACAAGCAATATCTGCCTAATTTAATCAGACAGCCAAGAGGCAGGGGAATATTCTAAGTCTTTCTGGTTTCCAGTTCCCTAGCTGACCTCATCCCTTTGCCTATTTAGCACACTGCTTCTCTGATATGAAAGGTAAGTTTTTACCTTGGCTTCTTCTGCGGCTTTCCAAAATTTAACCATCTATTAGTGTTGCTGCCTGCTCTTTCTGCTCGATTCTTAAAGCGCATTCAGTGCAGCTTTCAAAACAAAGAGACAATTAACTAAACCCACAATTTTCACAACTCCCAGGATTTTTAACTTACAAAATAGAAAACATTATGGCTGTAAAAAAAAAAAAAATTAGCAGGAGGAAGTTTACTGTCTTTAAAAGAGAAAATATTTTCTGCTCTAAGTTTCCTACAGCTGAAGATCCCGCACTGCAAGGGACCAGAAAAGTTTACACCTCTTTCATTTATGACTTCAATTAACCAGAAGCAAAAAATATAGAACATAAGCAATACAAGGGTTTTCTAATTGAAAAAAATAATTAAAAATAAATATTATACTGCTCCTTAGTACATCTGTCACCTGCCACCTGGCTAGGCAGCTTCTGTACAGCCTGCCTCACCAAATCCCTTTTTACAAGTGGTAAACAAAATGCACGCAGCAGCAGAACTACAGAAGATAATCTCCTCACTCTCATTTGAATGCAAAATAAAACACAGAGGATTGAAAATACAGAATTGCAGTACACTCTAAAATAGGAACAGGTAACATTATCAGGATTATCTAACATACTTTAGGTAACAATTATTCAGAAATCCAGTTTGGTATTGCAGCTACTTGTAGGGAAGTATACCTTCCATGGTTCCAGCTCTCATAAAGCTGAAGCTACAAAGTTAGAAACAAAGTGCAATGAAAATCAATACAAATAGCAGATATAACATTTGTACTTCCTCGGTCAAATGAATCCTGGAGAGCACTACAAATTTACCTCATCATTTCAACAGTGCCCCAAATCTTGCAAATATTTTGCCAGCAGTGAAGTCATCTTTTTGACATTATCTGCCACTAAAAGCAGCTTTCTCTGGACTAGAAAGGTATGGCAATCAATCTAACATTACTTATTAATTTATATAGGCCATATTTGACTAGGAGTATAAATAGATAACCAACCAGAACACTGCACAGTGCTAGCGGAAGAAGAATGAAGAGAACACAGAAATAACTGTGCATCAGAAACAGTCCCAAGACAAACAAAAAAATTATTCCCCTTCTATTAACTGACAATGAATAAAAGATTATTCAATTTTTTCTTATCTGACTAATCCGTATTTCTAAGTTCCTTAGATTCCTAAAAGCTACTTCCAAACTCAAAGGTAAGTCTGCATTTCCAAGTCTGTTCCCATCAGCTCTAGTATTAGCCACGTCAATTTGTCTGACATAGGATGCAAACTACTTACCATAAAGAAGTTCACTACTTACTATTAAGTAGTTTGCACCCAATGGCAGCAGCTAAAAGGAACAGAAGAGTTCCACACAACATAATTTTGTCAAGATTTATCCTCTAGAAAAATGCATAACTCACTGAAATACACTTGGTATTTTCTTTTCCTAAGCTCACGGTTGATTTTTAATTGATGGCATGTGGAAGTTTAGAATCCCTACATGGAAAACTCTTAAATGATACTCACTGTATGAAGGCAATTGGAAGTGCTGATCTTCATTGAAGTGCTTGCTGTGCAGGCAGCACAGCACACAACACAAAGTCCAATGCAATTCATTTTCTATAATGTTATTTTCTTTCCATATACAAGAAGACACCAAACATTTTAAAGACAAAACTCTAAGGTTTAGGTTTTAAAGAAAGAATGAAAGACATGAATGGTTCCATTAGTTCTCCCTTTAAAGTAAATAAATGTCATCTTCTATGCTTTCCAAATTAGTGCTGGAATTAGAAGCTATACTAACACAGGAAAACACCTATCCTGGTCTTCCCACAACCCCTGTTTCAATCACGTAAGAAGGGCTTACAAACCAAGGAGATGCATATTAAAGGTTTTGCATAATTGAAAGGTATCTACCCCTCTGCTCTGAAAAATAAGAGAGACATAGGAAGGGACTGAGGAATTCACCAACTGCCAACATGCATTTCAGACTGCCTGTAAGTGCCAGGAAGCATACAAGCCTTCAGTTGATATACTCAGCTCCTGTGCATCCCGTTTCCATGCAGTGCCATCAGTGTAAGAGCTCCTGCACAAACAGGAATCGCTGGGCAAATGCAGCTGCCCGCAGAGTGCTGTACAGCAGGGATTTCACAGCACGCAGCAACACGATTCAAGCACCTGGATCACGATGCAAACTATGCCACACATGTCCACCCCACACCTATGCTCTGCAAACAGAAGCATCTTTTCCACAGGCAGAAGGTCAGTGCATTCTGCAGGTGGTAACAAGATTAATGCTGCTACTCCTTCAGAGCAGCCCAAAGGTAAGGTGATTAGCACGCTTGCCATCATGTGTTTTCACTGTATAAAACAGCACTTTCTGCCAACACTTGAACAAAATACAGTTTGTTTCAGTGAGTTTTGGGGGCTGACAATTGAGAGAACTACAGTAAGCTTACAAGTGAACTGGATTCACATTTACGGCACACACATGAATATCACACACATGAATATCACACTTTTTTAAAAGATATGTCATAAGATAAAATATATGCAGACACTTGCAAAACATGTGCACCGATTTGCTCTTGGGGGAACAATAACAAAAAAAAAAATCTATAAACAGTAATATTAAAACAATAATATATTGCTTTTGTGAATTTGAAGTTCTTACAACGAAAAGCAAAACTTCAAACTTAAAAAAAAAAAAAGAAAATCAAAGGATAGAATGGATTTTTCAGACATAAAAAAAAAGTACTGCATTGATCTTAATACTGAAGTGACAATACTGCACTGACAATACAGAAGAATCCCTGGATTCTTAGAAGGATACAAGAAGTGTTTCTGCAGATAAGAATACACCTCTGACTGCATTTCTTGTGATGAAGACAGCTGCATAGTTTTCAGGGTCCCAAAGAGAAAACTAATACAAAAACTACAGAAGGCAACAAGATGGAACGGCAATCTGCAGAAAAGCACTGGCCTGAACAGTGGCATCTCTGGGGATTTATTTCAGAAAAGTAAACCTAACTCAGACCTGGGCAGTCCTAGAAGGAGAGGTGCCATAAGCAGAGCTTGTCACAGTACATGCATCTAAAAATTGGGTGCTAGGGTAGTTCTTGACTAAAAACAGTCCATCACTAAGTGCAGCTACAGCACCTTCTTTAAATCCTACAATGCTTTTAAGATATACATATAATCCCCTCACCTTCTGCCCAGGATTTCAGAACCAATAATTCTGTAATTTCAGTAAAACCAGGCATTTGGGTAGATTAGTTTCAATGGCTTGATTTCTTCATTTTATCAATCTATTTCAAAAAATCCTGTTGTAACGAGTTTCAAAGCCTAACCACTCATTCCCTTCCCTCTACAGGTTTCCAATTTACTGATTGCCCTGATTTATTTGTTAAGAGAAAATAAACAGTCCTTATCTATTTTTTCTAAACCATTTATGATTTTAATACAGAAAGAGGGTGAAGCAAGGAGCCCAAGATAATAATCCAATTGCTTCCTTCACTCTCTGCAAGCAGTCTAAGAAAAGCAAATGCTTGGAAGACTCTGAACAGGGATATTTAAGTCATGTTGAATATCTGAGAAGAAAAAATATATATACCTAGTCTTTATTTTTTGGGCTTCTGCTTTACCTCCCAGGCAATAGTAAACTATTTCTAGTAACAGCTGCTAAGAATTGTGAAGAGTATTTTTAGGATGTAACCAAGTACAGAATATTTTTATCCACGATTATACGTTGTCAAAGTCAGATGAGCATCAGTTAGGAGGTTTAGCCAGACTCTCTCTCTCCTTATCATGCACTCACACATAACTCGAAAAAGCCATTTAAGAACAGGTGTAACACAGCAAACTGAGCAGTCCCATCACTGATTGGGCAGGGAACACCTTCAGTGGAGTTTCACCTTGTTATATTCTGCATTAACAGTGGTAACACTACAGTATGTTAAGCTAGACAGTCCAATGGTCTCCTAAGTATCATACATTGTGACACTGACTTCAGATGTATTGGAAAAACTCATTATTTCACAAGGTTACTTCAGCATTTCACCAATGCAGCACAAAATGAGAATCTGGCTGGTGTGATGACAAATTCACTCAATCACGTAAGGAGGGCTTACAAACCAAGGAGATGCACGTTAAAGGAATTCTGCAGCCTTGGGGAGGTGGCCATGTGTTTGGCTGCTTGTTTTTCCCCACTTACATGTTTATTTCTTCACTGTTTCCAAATATTAAACAGTCACAATGACGTTGCACCAACCTTCTGCTCGTACTGCCAGATTCTGTGAAGGATCAAAAACAATTTTTCAATTATTTTCTCTCATCTTTGGGATTCTGAGAGAATCTCTCACGGACATGAAGAGGTAGGAGGTAACTATCTTTGTCAGAAAGACAAGCCGGCTTTGCACTGAGACGTAAGGGTATCTTTGCCACCTCCACATTAATTACTTTTGCTTTGTGCTGCATTATGTAACACATTGCTGTGAAACCGTCTTGCAGTTTAAGTTTTCCTACCCAAAACAAGGAAGAACCTGCTTCCTTACTGCCACTGCAATTGCATGCTGGCAGGAAAACAGATCAGTTGGAGATTTCCAGACTGCACTGCTGAGAGGAACGAAAGAACAAGTTACTGCTAAATGCCTGAAAGACAGGGATAAGGGATGCTGCTCCTGCCAGAGCGTTTGGCCAAACTGAAGATCCAGAAACATATTGCCTATTTCTCTCTCGTAACACAAAACTGAGAGTATAGAAGCAGAAAGGATCCCAGCAGACCACCAGCTTACATTAACAGAAAAAGCACCATAAATGATTTTAACAATCCCTCTCACGCTATTCTCTGCCACAGGGAGTAAAAACAGGATGCACACAGAGCCATATAAAACCTGAGAATGGTTTACATTATTAATTAAAGTTCTGAGAACTTTTCTGCTTGGAGACCAGATGCTTTTATTACTCCAAAGAATAGGAAAGAAAAAAAAAAAAAGAAGAGGAAAATAACAAGGAAAAAGAAACCAATTCATTATAGCAACAGACAGGTGCCTTGATTGAGGTGCCTCATCTTTTTGCTTCAGCATGACATTATCTGGTATCTCAATCTATCTCTGTACATGAAAGCTCAGTTCAAGGGATAAAGGAAAGAGATGTCCAGAGAACAGGACAGGGAACAGGAGGGAAACAGAGGAATAATGAATAACTGGGGTATACACAGTCAGGTGACACAAGCCTTACTGTGACATGGCTTGCTCACTCACATTACTGACTATGCATGGTATTATTCAAGAATCACAAACTGGCTAAGTTGGAATGGATGTCAGAAGGCCATCGTCAACAAATCCTCTGCTCAAGCACACCTAAAGAAGGCTGCCCACCACCATGTCCAGGTGGCTTCTGAAGATCTCCAAGGAGGAGCACTCTATAAGCTCTCTGGGCAATGTGTGGCACTGCTCAGGCACGTGGACAGTAAAGAAGTGCTCCTTGATGTTTAGGTGGAACCTCCTGCATTCCAAATTGCACCCACTGCCTCCTGTCTTTGCACTACAGAAAAAAGCCTGGCATGAGAGTAAAAGCAATTTTCATTCCCAATGCCAGAGATTCATGAAGCCAAAGCAAAAATAATTCACTGTACTAAAAAAAATAAACAACTTTTCACCTACTCCTTGTTTAATGTCCTTGTTAATGTACCCTACTTACCAGGATCTACATCCTCCTCAAAAAAGGGAAACATGGAAACACTGCAGTGCAGTATGATGGATACCATTAATAAAGAGCATATGAGACTGAGAAAGCAGAGGTCCCTCACACACATCTGTACAACTGCCTTGAGGGTGGTTAATTGGGACAGAAGATATGCTAGTGTTTCATTTGAGATTCACTGCCATTTCTTTGATCTTCCCTTTGGAAGCATGTGCAATTCCACAACTGAGAGGAAGAGCTAAGGATACCAGACAGGAAAACTAAAAGCTATTCACTTCTGGAACTTCAGTGTTAACTAGGAAGAAACTGGGATGCTGTAAAAAATGAGTGGACACTGATCCTGCTGCAGAGGGAAACAAAAAGTGATTAAAGGAGTTGTGAGAGTCAGGGAGGAGCATGACTCTGGAAAAAATATCTCAGATGTTGATTCTCTAAACTGAGACCAGACTGAACCTGTAAGGTCTGGTGCAAAGATCTGCAGAACCTTAAATTTCTCATACTTACTCTACCATGAAATAAAAGCAAATTCTTGCTGGAAAAATTGACTTGCCTGTTTCTTTTAAAAGGTGAAGCCTGTAATTCCACAGTCGTCATTGGGAAAGATGAAGGTGCTCCAGGAGGCCACACATGGTGTAATTACACCTCTGTGATGTCTGAAGCCAAAACAAAAGACCAAGGCTTACCTGCTCCAGGGCTAGGCTACCTACAGGCTGCTGTGGACACGACTCCAAAAGACTCCAAAAGCCAAATTAGAAGAAGTAAGTTCCTTTGGTCACAGGAATGTGTGACAGTGACTGTGAGTCGTTTCACCTTTCCCTCATTAAAACCATTATGTAGCTAGGAAAGCCAAACTGTCTCAGGAGTTCTGAGATGCCTAATGTCCACCAAATCAGTAGCTATACATAAACTGCTGTGAAGACATTTGTTGGCCCCAAGGGGTAAGCTGATTACACACCAGAACAGCATGAAAGTGAGGTGATTAACTTCTGTGGAAATACAGCCACAGGGCTGCAGCTATTTAGCTTCACAAGTCCAAAGCTGGTTTAAAAAAAAAAAAAGTTAATACGATATACATCTGATTGAATAGAAGAATATGCACAAATATACGCCTCACAGCTCTGGATACGAAACGTAACAATGATACAAACAATTCTTAGCCTGGCTTTCTGATCTAAGTGCACAATTTTTTGGTTCGACTTTATCAAAACCACACTGTGCCCCAACACCTCTCTGGATGACAACTTCTAGGTGAAGGTATGCGTGGATACGCGGCAGCATTTTCTCCAATGCTACACCGAAAATAACGAGAGCAGCTGGAGAAGATGGGGCAATTACAGGTGAGTGCGGAACTGACCGCAAGGGCAGCGGTGCAGCGCAGCCGGAGCCCGCCCGGCTGCCGCTCCCGCCTCCCGCCGCCAGGGGGCGCCGCCTCGCCGCCTCAGCCCTCCGCGCGCAGCCGGTTTTCAGCGGCCCTGAAGCCAGATTTTACCCTGACCGCCCCTCAGCGCCTCCAGCGCCACAGAGCCGGCCATCCGTCCACGCTCAAGCAGCTTCTGCCTGGGCTGCTGGCAGATAAATTGTATTTTAAAACGTGACAGCCCCTTTACTCGCGCTCAGAAGCAACCTAAATTTGGGGCAAGGACACGAAGATCGTATCCAGTCTCCGTGCATCACTTTCAGCTTTCATTCTTTATGGAAAGTGTATTTGAGGCTGATGCTCTAAACTTTGTGATTCTTACCCTTTGATAAACATCAGTTAGCACACTGCAGTTAAAATCATGTAAGGTGTGGCTTTAGTTCAACTTTCTCATCAGAATAAAGGAAAGACATTCATTTAAAATGCCTTTTTATATGGCAGGTTGCAACAGATAAAAACTAAAATATATCAAAAGGATATTAAAATCTGTTCCAGTCTTCCTAGAACGGGGAAACACCAGCACACACTGCTGTGTAAAAGCACTCCCTGAAAAACAGCTCATCTTCCCTCATCTGGAACGAAGACTCCAGGCTCTGCCATGCAAAGTGAATTTTATCAACTTGATTTGGGGTCGGTCATTCAGTTTCCAACACCTTAAATGCACACACACAGACGTCACAGCCAATCCATTTGATGAACCACGTTTATTCGTGCTTCTCTGATGGACTCTGTGCAATTCACCTGCCAACCTACCTCCTGTACAACTGTCACAGTGAAAGTCATTAGAAATAGCTTTACATAGCACTCTTTTTGGAGAAATAAATACACAAACAAAGGCTACAAACTCTGTGTGGGTTTCTGCTGTCCCTTAAGATTAGGAAGTCCTCAGAGATTGGTCACAACATGTTGCACAGAGTCCATCCCTCCTGCCAGCCTTGCTGGGCTTCCCTGTGTTAATCTAATTCTAGCAATACAAAGCAACACTCAGAGCAGGGTTCACCTTACCCTTCAGTACACAGACATCTCCTCCATGCTGCATCATGAAAGCCCTCCCTACAATTAACATGAAAAACTACATACAAAGGGTAACTTATCACCTTGTCTTACATTTTTCAGGATGAATGCTACTTTTAATCCTTCAACAGCTGTTCAGACCAAGTGCAGTAAATGCCATCTTAGTCATCTGTCAGTGGATTCCTTTCCATTTCTGTAATTAAAAAAGCAAGGTAAATGCTTACCTTCGACGCTTCAGCTCACAGAACTAGTGTGAAAGGGAATCACTGTAGTTTTGAAAACAGAGGGAAAAGAAGTCTTTACCAGGCTTAAATCAGCTGAAATGATGTTCCCAAAGAACTTTGCTCTTCCTCAAAAATGCAATCTTTTGATGCTAACAAACAAGTAGCATTCTTCCCCCATTTTCCATAGCAAGTTCATAAACATACAAGGCAAACTCTTCCTAAGTGCATTTCTGATAATCAAAATCCAAATCATTTCAAAAGCCAGTAATTTTCTGTTTTATGACTAAAAATATTTCTCCATTCTATAACCAGCATTTGCAGACTTCTCATGCTGGGAAACACAAGAAACCATAAAGAAGCATACTGTAAAAGACAAAAACAAAAGTCCATTTTAAGATAGAAGGCTCAGGAGTAAAAGGAAAAGATTATACAGTCAATCCTCTCTACTACGCTACTGCCAGCAGGGGATTAACAACAAAAAAAAAAAAGAGAGAGAGAAAAAGAAAGATAGAATAAAAACAACCTTAGGATTAAAGACAACCAGCAGCATCACTTCTGGGCCTGAGTGATGGTTCCAAAGAGGCTCAGGCAAAGGAGCATCACAGAGCACTCTAGCTGCAGGCTCCAGGCAGCCTGACCACCCCAAAGGAAGCAGTCTGTGCAGCAACTGCATGCTGTGCCTTCAGCCTCTCATCTGCTGGTAGGTGCTCCCTCACGTATCACAGACAAAGCCCCTGTGGCCCCAGAAAGTGCAGCCAAGAGCAGGCAGGTTTACTTCAGTCACAGTACAATTTCACTGCATGTGACCTAAATTAGATGCAAAAAAACAACAACAAACAGGCAGTACTGAGGAAACCACAGCCTTCACGTGTTTGATCTGATTAGAGTCAAGGAAGGGAGAGTGGTTTGGAAATTGGTATTTATTTGTTTTTAATATCTTGACTTTGATTATGTCCATCTTAAAACACGGACACTTACTGTTTCCAAGGAAAGGCACATCTGAAGCAAAGCAGCTGCAAAAAAATGAATCCTGATTTACCTCTGATTTACAAGAGGCTCACAAAGTGCAGCACCAGCTGTCTACAACATCTTTTTGGAAGCTTGAACCTAATACAAACCTCCTACAAATCACAAACAAATCTGCTGTCTTTTCCCACAGCAGATACCAGAGCACTACCAGCAGGTATCTCAACACCCTACGAGGCCATTTTTAATTCCAATTCATTGCCTCAAACACTGGTCACCTGTGACATGATTAAGTACAGCTTGGGGAATACACTGAGCAAAGGGCACAGCAAGAGGTAACACCAGGAAGCTCTCTCCAGCCTCAGCCTCAGATGCGGTCCTAAGGTCAGACAATGAAGTGCATCGTTTTAGCCACAAGTTTGTCCTGGAAATCACTGGACACAAACCAAATCCTGCAGTGCCCTACCAACAAAACACATCTCTCCTCTCTTTGTAAAAATGCCACAGAAATTGGTCAATTAACAATCTAGAAATAATCTAATTACAGACTGTAGGACATCTTTCGCACTATGAGCACGCCATCATATTTATTTTTGCTTTCTGTCATCACATACAAAGCACGTGTTTTCACTGCAATTATTTAACTGACTAGCTCCAAAATAATCACTTCTCACCTCCACTGACATTTCTGTAAATTATTTTTGCCTGAGAAAAAGCCAACCTGAGGAGCTGTGAGGTACATTACACAAAGCAGCTTGAGGCTTTTGTCTGCCTAAACAGCAAAATAATGGTGCTAGAAAAGTGTTCCTTCTGCTCCCAAGCAGATTCAGAATCAAATTTCACAAAGAAAAGGAGTGACCCAGTTCAGCAATGTAAATACATTTCATCTCACATGCTTCAACACTTACCAGAATTAATGGTGAGATGCTACAGCTTGCATGTCAGACAATAAACTGCAAGAATGCTTGTTATGATAAACAGAAACAGATAAAGAAAAGGCCAGATTATTGTGGGGAAACTGGCAGAGGTCACTTAAAGGGCAGAATTCCTACAGCTGAGGCTTTGCCCTGGAGTCCTGTGATGAACATTCAGATGTTTGCATTGCTTCAAGTCCAGGGTCAGCAAGCAGCACTAAAGAAAGACTAATAGCCCTACAGTGAGATCAACATCACCAGAATATCAATCTATTTCCAAAACCATCCCAGAAATACTACATTTGCCTAAGAAAACCACTGCGATAGCTTCAATTTATTCCTAATACAATCCATCTCCCTCACCTGTGAAACTATAAAAGCTTATTAATGCTGGATCAATTTCAGCCATAAAGTGCTTTTTTAGAGCTGTACTAAGTAACAAATAATTGCTTTTGCAGATTTTAACACGTTGCATGTTTCCTTTTTAGAAAAAAAGCACCACAATGCCTTCAAAAACACGAACACACAAAAACAACACACTAGATTGGGATCCCACAGCCTTCCCCCATAACAGCTGATGTGACTTTTCTTCTCAAAACCTTTCCACCTCTCTACAGCTGTTCATAACGAAAGCAAAGAAACATCTCTCCAATCCAGCCTGGATGATTAATTAACTGATTCAACAGCAATGCTGCAGCTGCGTTTGCCAAGTTATCGTTCTCATGACCATAATTAACACAGAGGAACTTCCAGAGGGAATCAGGCTTGAATGACATCCGTGGTAACAATTAAAGCTCCCAAAGCTTTCACAGCACTTCAGAGTGGACTTCTCAGCCCTCTGAACGGTCTTTATTCTCTCAGTCCTGCTAAAGGACTCTTGGAGACAGCTAAGGCTGGGGATGTTTTCACTGGACTCAGGGATCACCCAGAAGCCTGACCTAAGGCTTTGCTCTGACAATAACAGCGCCTTACATGCACATTCTTTTTATTCACATTTCTTTTTCTTTCATGAAAGCAACGAAAGCACAAGAGGGAAGTCCACAACTAAAACAGTGGGGGGACTTTGGGGGGGAACAGGAAGATTTCTCCCTTCAGACATCCCTTTGGATTTGTTCAGAAATTCTGCAGTTCAAGCAGGCGAGGAGCACAATGCTTGGCTAAATATACTCAAGCACACTCAAGCCTTGGCTTTCATCTCCCAACATCCAAGCTTCCCTGATCTTTACAGCTCTTAACTATATGTTGAGCACATGGATTCTTGTGCCTCATGGAAATAAACCAAGCTCCTGCCTGGAACAATATATTATCATAGTGGATTTGTAATGTTTTTGTTTTACCTGATGAAGACATTGCCTTTTTCACCCTCAATTAATGCATCAACCCAGCGTGCAAAATATCCCAATTCCTCCCACAGAGAACAGAATGAAGCAACACGGCCCTCTCTTTTCTAGAAGAAATGAAGAGGGACATTCTTGCCCTTATATTGCCTAGGTGTTTCTGGAGCAGCCCCCAGCCCCTGTACGGGTCAGCACCAGGCAACTGGAAAGAAGCACTGGCTGCTGCAAGCAAGCCCTAATGCTCTGAAAGCAAAGCAGCTTGTGGACTGGGGTGAAAAGACATATGAAGGCAATAAAGTTATTATGATGAAGGAACAGCCTGTATTCTCTCCTCTCTGAATACGTTCTGACTCTCTGACAGCTTCTTGCTAGCATAATGTTCTTACACCGAGCATCTTTTTTATTCCTTGTTTTATTAGAGAATTATTTGTGCCTTCTTGTCAACACCCAATTGCAGCCCCCCAAAGAGTCCTTTGGCCAGGTGCTGTGAGTGCCTCAGAAAGTCATTTGGATACCTGTCTCAGGAGACCTACCCCAGAAATGGTTTGCAGAATCTAAGAAAACAGCAATCTCTAAAACATCAGCAACTGCGTTTTTTTTTCTCCCCTCTAGGATTCAGTGGCATGGGCAGACCCAAAGCAGTCCCCACTCCAGCAGGTACCTTTAGTCTCATGATACACCTTAGACAGGGAAATATCTGTGAGAAGCCACATGAAAAGGCCTGAAGCTGCTGTCCAAATAGGTGCTTTCAATGGAAACAAAAAAAGACCTTATAAGTCCTGGAAACACAGGTGCACTGATGGGAAATGCGTGATGAGCTTCTTGGCCATCCCCAGCATCACACTCTCCAAGCAATGATGCCAGGAAGGGTCAAGCAAGAAGGCCCAGTCTTTTTGTTTTTCCTAAATTTCAAGCCCAAATTGTTTTTAACAAACCTCCCTTGGCAGAGAAGGCTCACTGGTGACAGACAGCTCACAGCAATCCTAGCTGCAGTGCACAGAAATACTTCTGGGATCCAGATTTCATATCCTAGGTCTGCGCAGGCATCAGCTTAGTCTTTTTGGCTCCGCAGAGAGGACAAAGAGCCTGGACCCCTGGGCACAACTGTCCTTCACCCAGAACAGCCTGTCAGAGGCTCCACGCTGCCTTTGCATTTAATCTTGCAGCTGACATTTGAAACTTGAAGCTAAAAGGAATCCCGCAGATGGGATTTGAAGGTCATCCAAACACAACTTTAAATCTGTTCTATTTTGTTCCCTAACGTAGCCTTGACACAAGCCTCTGTTTATAAGTTAACCTGCTCTTTTTTTCCTCCAAGTTCATGATCTGGTATATCCATTGATGACTGGGCGGGTATGAGCAGAAATACATTTAGTGAGATGTTCCTAGTGATATTTTATTTTAAAACAGTGCAGCTGGAAAACTTGATGTTCTCTTTTAACTTACCCTGTTCAACAGAAAACACTTCCCTCTTCTTCCCTATAATCACATCATAAAAGGCTGTGGTGAAAATCTGTTTCACCTTTTCAAGACAGTGTGTTAGAGAACTCCTTGACTACCAAGCAGGTGTAGAAGAACTTGTATCAGTAACTCAAAACTGCTAATGTTTGTACCTATCTGCGCTTGAACGTTTGCACACAGGGCTGACTACTACTTCAGGCAGAAGATTAGCCCACATCTGCATAACACTTAAATCCTATTTAAGCCTATTCCAAATATCATTAACATTCTTCTAGCACAAATGAGACAGCACCACTGTGGATTAGGAAATGAGAGGCATGCTTAGAAGCTGGACTAGATGACAGGGAAAGAACAACGTAGTATTACTAGGTTATGCTATCACACATGCTTTCTAGCCCTCTTGGATATAACAGCCTTATCTTATATATTCTATAGCATAAACTGCACCTGCCATCATAGATTGTGCTAACTGCCAGCACCCAGAGCATGAAATCCCACAGCTGGAGAGAAACTGCACTGAGAAAAGCCTGAATTAGCCTGTACTTAGCAGAGGAGCGTGGCAAAAACTGCGGCCAGGAATAAATGACACCAGTGGTAACAACTGACATGAAACTTCCAAATTGCACAACACAGCACCTTGTTAAACACACTAACAACAACTTGCCAAAAAGCCTCAGCTATTCTAAAATGCTTACCTCCTTAGTAAATCACATATCTAGGCTCACTTAGGAAGTGAACAAAACTAAGTGATAAATGCTTCTGAAATAAATCCCTAAAATTTAATGATGCAGTTCACTTCATACCACAGACTTCAGTCTGAGTTTGGACCAATGTAAGCATTGCCAGGCAAGGCCTTACAGCACCTCATTTGTCCCATGCCCCCAGCTGCCAGTTCTGCTCACCAAGATGGCACAACATGCATCAAGCTCTGCACTCAAAGGAAAAAAATTAACTTACAGGTGACAACTGATGGCCACAATGGTGAGAAGGCAAGCTCAAAGCATGTTCCATGACTGCTGTTTCTAATTACTTCCAAACCACAGTTCACTGATTTTAAGGCATCTGTGAGCCACTCCATTGGACTTTCAGCAATATACTTTATGACGGTGAATGTAACTCTCAGGAGATGCCTGCTAACTTGATACCATTCAGTAACACTTGCAGCCGTGTAAACGTGTTTCTCACTGTGTGATTCTTTACTTGAGCTAAGCCATGCTTCATCTCCCGTAATTTGCGTATCTTACCATTTCTCCTGTACTAAATCTGAAAGTCCTGTAAGTACAGGTGAGGTGATTTTGCAGATCCTAATCATTTCTCAAGGCAGCTGCAATGGAAGTTCTACTGCAATTCCTCACCTCGCTGTATGGCAGCTGCTTGGCTCAGCCCTGGGCTCATCTGCAGCACAGAGATATTTGTGTCAAGTCCAGAACTGCTCTTCTAGACATCAGAAAAGGCAGAAAACCATCGAGGGCAATCACTTTAAGCACTAAAGAGCTTGATCACCAAATGAGAGAGCATCGATCTAGCAAAGTCACTCTTCTGCACGGTGCATTAAAATCATTAATCCTCAAAGCTTTGTAAAATGGACAAACACAGCTGTTTGTGAGCAGCTGTCTTCAGCAGGGAAACTAGAATCCAAGAGGAAATGAAGTCACAAACTGTTACCTAGAATATCTGTTGACAAAAATAAAGATAGCACTTGAAGTTGTAGACTAAAGTTGGAGAAGTTACAGAATAATAAAGCCATTATTCTTCTAAATGAGAGCAGACATAGCCATCATTAACTCCTCTAACTATCTACATCAAGGAAGCCATGACAATCTCTGGCCCTAAAAATGCAATCACAAGGCTGACAGCTAAGTAGAGAGGAAGTGTCATGAAAATAATATTGTGCTCCACATGGAGATGTGCTTGAAACAGAACTAATATCAAAGGATTTTGGTTCATAACTCAAAGGGGAAAATAAT
This sequence comes from Phasianus colchicus, assembly GCF_987193195.1. Lineage (NCBI taxonomy): Eukaryota > Metazoa > Chordata > Aves > Galliformes > Phasianidae > Phasianus > Phasianus colchicus. The sequence goes on from NC_143443.1 coordinate 28,478,167, forward strand.
AGAAGCTGGAGATGTGTAGGCCCATCACTGGCTTTGTACAAAAAACAGTTATAGACTGTTAATGAGACCCAGAAGGAAGCTGGACATCACAATTATAGAAGAAGGAAATCCTCACCAGTAATGTTTGTGAGACTGCTGTCAACATCGTTTGCCCAGAAGGGTGATGACAGCATCCATCATTTTCAAGGAAGCAGAAATACTTTTATACAAGGGAGTGTGCCCATTGAATCCAATACCTTTCGCTGTACTCAGTGCACAACTAAAGTCAGTACAAAAAAAAGCAGTAAATCACACAGGGAACTAATATGGCTGTATTCATCTTCCTCATTCAGAGCCCTCCATTCTGGAAAAGCTGGAACAGAGCAACAGCAATGCCAGGTTTGGGAAGGTATCTAGGAAATAAGATGCACCCTACATATGGTATAGAAGTACAGGATGTGCAAACAGTAGCTCTGGGTCATCAGCAGGTCCTAAATGCTCTACGGAGCACAACCCAGAGAGAACTGCTTATTAGCTGTTTTAACTAAAAAAAAAAATACTGGAAATGATCTGACCATTCTCTGTTCATTTGGCCAGCAACTCACCCCAAATATCCCAAGCATCTGGAGACCAAATTCCCTCAGAGCTGAGAAAATAAGGTGAAACTCTTGGTGACCTGCTCAGCAAACAGGATTTTGCTCATTCCATGGTCTTATACTAGGGTTGAATCTAGTTCCTAAATCCTATATTGCTTCACTTAACACAGCTAACATGTGTGACTAAAGCTCTGCTCAGCTCCAGATGGCCAAACGTCAAATAAATTAAAAAAGAACCATTGCCAAATCTCTGCTTAAAAAATAATTCATAAGAATCAAAGGGGAAAATTGAATTCAGCATCAAAAAACATGATGCAACCTGCTTTTGTAAGTCACTTTTTCAAGAAATCCACCTTGTGAAAGATAATGAAAAGATACAAAGGTAACAAAAACATGCAGTCACGCAATAAATCTATCAGCTTTGGTACTGAACAGCCTCCCAGCTCTCTTCATCCTGCTGACAGCATTCATGTCATCCAACACAGAAAGCCACCATGCTCTAGATTAGGAATAAATCCCCCACATCCCAACTAGCACACAAGCCATTCCACAGTAATAAAGTAATAGGCTATTAAAACAGCAGTGGTCAGAAACTGCAGTTTCCTTACAGAAGGCTGAAGCATAACAAGAAAGCAAATTTGGGGCTAAATAAAAGAAACAGGTACTTGCCTATGGTTCAGCTAATCCAGAAATCACAACTGGCAGCAGCTGATCAACCACACGAAAACTGAATAAAAGCACATACATGCACACACAATTTGTAGAGTTCCTCATGTTTCCAACAGTTTGCCAACGTGGCTGCTGGAATGGCAAAAGAAAAGCTGCATACAAAGCAGAGCAGGGTTTAGCACAGAAGACCAAAGGGAGAGGGAGAAAGAAACAGCAATGTTTTGGTTAACATACAGACCTGGGACACAGATCAGTAGGATCAATTTCCAACTTTGCACAACTTCTCTTCCCTGCGCTAACCTACATCTGACATCTGTCATATCACTCCTGAAACAGCCAAAAGTAATTTTCACACCTTCCTTCGAGAACAGCATTATCTCACATGTCCTACATCAGATAAGGCAGATTGTAGAGAAAATACAGATTTTTACCTAGACTCTTGGAACTATTAGGGTGAATGATTCCCCAGTGCCTACCTTCAGCATCTCAAATCAGGAGAATACTTTTTATAAATCAACTGTGTACAATTAACATTCCTTTTTATATTCCAAAGTATAATTCTATCAACTAAATTTTTAAGTAAGAATATACTGTTGAAGCTCTCTGTGCTGCCATCATACGCTAATGAACATGCAAGAAAATGTTATTTTTTTCAAGAAAGTCCCAAAAATAGAATTTCAGCTAAACACAGCTGAATAAATTCTTTGTCTCATAGCACACAACCCCAGAAGTTATGAAACACTAATCTGAAAAGAACCTGAAAAGATTTAGTGCCTCTTCTTTACTCAAGGTGGGATGAACTGTCCCTAAAAACATTACCCTCCTTAATGTCTTCCACTATGTCCTGGTTTCAATTGGGACAGAATTGATTTTTCCTTTATCACGTCTGGTATGATGCTATGTTATGACTTTATGAGGGAAACAATGCTGATTACCCACCGATGTTTGAGTAATTGCTGAGCAGTGCTGTACAGTGCCAAAGCTGTATCTCAGCTTCCCATACTGCCCTGCCAGTGAGGGGGCTGGGGTGGCAGACAGAAACAGGACAGCTGACTTAAACTGGCCAAAGGGACATTCCATACCGTATGACATCATGTGAAAAAACTTGAGAAAGGTGGGGAGTTGGCGGAGGTGGGCAGCTGCTGCTTGGGGACTGGCTGGGCATTGTTTGGTGGCTGTGAGCAATTGCTTGTGCATCACTCGTTTTGTGCACATGTGGACTGAGATATATAAAATTGTCATTACTATTATCCTTTTTTCCTCTTCCTTTTACTAATTAGTAAATAACTTTTATCTCAACCCTACATTGTGGGTGGTTTTTTTCCCCCATCCCATGAGGGGGGGGGGAGTGGGATGTTAATGAACAACAGTGTGGTGCTAAGCTACCTACCTGCTGGGTTAAACCACAACACGCTGCTTCAAATCATTCCCAAAAGGATCTGACCAGTTCATTTCTCTGACTAGCACAAATCTGAAATTACTCTGCTGGCCTCTGCAGTTGTTCCAGATTTACAGAACACAATAAAGCATATTGCTCATCTCCAAAGAGCTCTGCCACAAAGAAAGACTTGATGTCAATATGCTCAAACTGCAGTGCATAAAATAAGCACTTGTGGTTGCTAAACAGTTATTCAGACATGAAATAGATTAGAAATAAAAGGCAGGCTAATTACTTTTGAAGGACTTAGAGAAGGAAAAAAATCGAATTGCTGCTTCTGTTTCACCTTCTGATATTGCAAGGTACTATGCTCAAGTGTAACCAGCAGCATTACCTGACATTTCCTATTTCCATGAAATAGGAAAATAAGTGTTGTAGAAAGGCTTTTACCTTCAGTATCCCAGTGGAAGATGAATTTTATTCTTGACATTTGCACTCTCAAGTTGAAATGTTAATATTACAAGTAACATGCTGACAGAATCCATACATACTGTCAGTAACTAACCTTGGCCAGAATCACAGCTGAATTCAAGCTTTCCAACAGGGTTATCCTGCAATACAGTAATCAAGCCCGGGGGGGGCAGCAGTGACTCCTGTGACTTTAGTTTCTCTATACCTCTGTAAACCCCAATTCCATTTACACGAAGTATATTTTACAAACAGAAATCTGCTTTCTGTATTTATAAAAACAGTTTTGCCCAATTCTGGCTGCACCTATGGGGCTCATTAGACATGTCAGAAATCACAAAGACATCTTAGGCAATCTCACAATCCATTCATTCCCTGTGAGTTAACGCAGGACCTCCGTTGGCATTATGCCTGTTGGTTACTTCCTAGGGAGTAACCAACTCCATCTATTTGAAATTTCAACTTGCAGTGCAAAGCAAACATCGGTAGCAAAGAAATAACTATTTATGCAAAGAAAACAGCAGACTACTTTCAAGCAGCTGTGTCACTCAGCAGGAGGGACCCGCAGCAGCGCTGGAGCCGTTCAGCCCCACTGAAGATCAGCTCCCTGCTAGATGAGCACTGAAACATCACACCACACTCAGTTTTCTGTTTTTCTCCTCAAAAGGCATAAATTTGCACAGACATACTCCCTAGCCCCGTGTGGCATCACTACAGAAGCACAGCTTCACAGAGGCAGGAGGGAAACCTGACTGCTGAAGAACAGGAGCTGGCAGAGCGCAGGGTGCAGCGCTGTCTGCAGAGCACTCAGCTTTTAGGCTGCTATGGATTTTTCCCAGATGATTACAAACCAGCACTTCCCTCCACTCTCTCCTGAAAAACAACGGAAACGTTCTCATCAATTACACAGCAGCTGCTATGCTGTTTGGGGTGTCCAAAATTCAAAGAAATAAAACCAAGCTTCTGGACATCAGAGCATTAACTCCTTCTATTAGAGAGTCACCGATAACTCCAAATCTCTGTTCCCATCTTTTTTATTCTTTCTTATATTCAAGTCTGGTTCTGGTCCATGCCAGCTCTGCTTCTACCAGCTGGCTCTCTCCTGTCTGCTATAGACATTCCTCTTGCTCCCCATTCCCAGCTGCCCTTCTCCTCTGCTTTCACCCCGCCAGTGCCCACACCCAGTCTGACCCCACTGCCCTTGGGACTTCTCAACCCCTGGGAGAACAGCACAAGAAGCCAATGCAATGAGAGCACGTCAAGGCTCAGACTCTCTTCCTGAGAAAACTGAGTCATAATCTGCAAAAGCAAGATACACATCTCACGAGACCTGTACTTTTGGTGGAAGTGCTCAGTTAGGGAAACTAAACATTGTGTAAACCCGTTATATGTAACTCAGATAATCAATCAGGAACAGGAATTGTGGGGACTGGAACACCAATTACCACCCTCCCCTCTTCCAAATGGCTGCAGGGAGCTCAGGGGGTCGGAGCTCCTCTGGTGGCTCTCTCTCCCTGTGGGCTCCAGAGCCCTTGGCATGTAGCTGTGCCCAATCACACACGATCCACCCGTGGCACATTGCTGGGGTTCCCCCTTCCTGCAGCTCCTTACTTGCAGCTGGCTGCCCACAGAATTCATCTGCACCAGCCGTTCCCTTTGGCATCACTGCCAACAACCTGTGCTAAAAATACCTCACGAGCAACATAAATAGCAAGATGGGAGAATTAGAAATCCCCCTTGAGGCAGAGTCTTTTTGCTTTTCATAAATACAGAGTGGCAACAATGTACAGAGAATAAAGTGCACGTTATAGCACTGGTCTGCTGGGTCCCCTTGCCTTGCAGAAAGGAAGACTGAGAGCTTCCACTGCCTCCTAAAGCTGGCACCAGAAAACAAGAGGAGAACACTGCTATGGGAAAAAGTCACCAAATCCCCCACATCCCATTTTTGAACATATTGAAGTATGAATAATAATATTCAGAATTTTACTGTAATTCTTATATTCTGTATGAAAACGATCAGTTAACCAGAGCCTCTTTCTCTGAAACACTCCAGCATTGCACATCTAAGTATGCAAAACGTTTTCCTCATTCGTCTCAAATATCAAAACATCTGGCAACAGAAAATAGAAAAAGTATTTGCAGACATTTTTGGACAGAGATTACTTCAGGTCAAGTCAAAAAGAATCCCTAAGCTGCAATCATCAAATTCTTTTATCAGTTACTCTGGATTTAGCCAGTGTTACTAAAAGAGAAATAAGACACAGGTTTTTTATAGCAGTTGTCAATTTAAGGATGATCAAAGTTTTATTATTCTTGCCTAAGATCAAAGTCCAGCATTTCAGGATTATCTCCAGCTCATAAAGTATAACAAACAGTTTTGGATAACCACATTATTATATAACAATATTGTCTTCCTGCAAGGAATTTCATTGTTTTGACACGTGCCACAGGTTGTTAATAGATTGCCTGATTACCATTTAATTGTTTTACTGGTTTATGATGACAACAGAAAATTATACAACAGCACCATAAAAACTTTAAATCCTACCCCGTGTGTCTGCATTCATGTGAAGAGAATATTGGAAAGCACAGGTGAAACTAAGATTACAAAATAAAGCTGAGGACAGTTTGAGTGAAAGCCAATAGGTTTTACAGCTCTGCCCATTTCAAACCCCTGAAGACATCCATGGGTTTCCTGCTGTGGGACACAGGCACTCACCTGCAGCTCAGCACAGCCTGCTCATGTCTGCACACACCTTCAGGCTGGAACAAAGGAAATCCTCAGCAAAGAAATCAGTACACTTTTGTTATGATGACTTTCATAAATAAGCATCAAATATTTCTTCATGAGAAATACTGCAAGTCCCTTTGACACTAAACCTTATTTTAAATGTGAAATTGTTGGTGTTTAGATTTGTGCTTCACTCAGGCGTGCTGTCACTAACAAAAAGTTTTTTATTCTTTTGTTCTTCATTCTGAGGAACACAGTGATTTCTGCCTTATTGACTGACTGTAGACACAGCTATACTTCTGCACCTTCGGGGAAACAGCAAATCCATCTCTTTTACACCCTAATTCTATGAAGTTCATTCACCTTACAAGGTATTTATTGCAAGCAGCTTTTCCAAAAATGGAGATTAACAGAACCTTAAACCCAGGACACCTCAGTAAGCCAGTACTTTTCATCTCCTGAATGTGTAGGTAGACACAGAGCTGGAACACCTTTTCCAGAGCTGTGTTATGCTATCTTATCTATGTTCCTTTACTGTTAACTCAGTTTCACTTCTTATCTAACCTGGTTGCATCCCAGAATTTCTAGTGCCAAAAATAAACTGAAAGCTTTCATCACTAGTTAAAAGGAAACTGTAATATGAAAAGCAATTTTTCTGATTTCTCTGTTGATCAAAGATGCTTCACACAAGCCTGATGCAGTAGAAACAATATCAGCTTTATAATAACAGTCATTAGAGCAGAATCCTTTCACTGATTGAAATCCCACAGTCCTTATCCATACAATACTTACACTGGTGGATACAGTAGTTAAGATGAGAGCACATTAAAAATGACTATGTTAAGGTCCCAGATATAGCAAAGAGTGACAAGTATTAAAAAAAGAAGTTACAGAAACTGCTTCAGTTTGGCACTTTGGATTAAAGTATGACAACACATAACCTGCTTGTGCAGTTCCAGAAACAGAAGAAAGCCATCAACCAAAACTTGTTCTCATCTTCTCTGAACGTCCATTGGGATAAGGCCACTCTTCTCTGACATGCTTCCAGAAGCATCACTTCTAAGCACTGTGCCAGTAAGTTACCAAGATACTGTTTATGTGTACAAAGGAGAAAAAGACATCTATCTGGAAACAGACATTGATTTGGTGAAGGAGAAGCAGCATTTTCCAGAATACTTCAAAAAGAACTGAGCACTGCCCTAAGAGCTTCAGAGAGGCAGACTGTCACAGTGTGCCAACCAGCTCACCTGTGAGTTGGCACTGAAGCTGTACCACAGGGAGAAAAAAGCCCCCTGTGCACCCTTGGAGAACCAAGGGCTCATCTCTGAAGCTACAAAGCACTTGGGCCCATCATGCTTTTTTTTTTTTTTTTTTTTTTTTTTTTTAACACATCAGTCTTGTTTACAATGACAATCACACTCTTTTCACTTTAAAATGCAGAGCTTACACGAACACTGGAGCCCTGGGCAGCCTGGTCTAGTATTAAATGTAGAAGCTGGTGGCCCTGCCTATGGCAGGGAGGTTGGAGATTCATGATCCTTGAGGTCTCTTCCAACACGAGCCATTCTGTGATTCTGTGAACACATTCATCTTTCTCAACAAATGTGAAGCACATGAAATCTTTCTCAGCCAAGAGGCATAGAAGCTCCAAGGCTGTATGATTACACCACGGCCACCAGAACACCCAGGTTAGATGGGATTAACCACAAGCTGCCACAGCAGCACAGAAGCAGCACAGCCATGGAGCTCACACTCGGCAGGCAGCTCAAGGTCACCCCTCACTAAAGCTCGACTGCCATCATGGAGTTTAACTCAAAAGTGGGTGCACGAGCAGCAGCACTGCTCTGTGGATGTGGCTACACACTGGGATTTCCACAAAACAAACCAGCTCAATAAAAGCACTAATTCTTGCTTACCAACGGGAACAGGAGAATGTAGGACTCCTCCTCTATACTGTAGATTACCGAGGCCTCTCTGGTCCCACCTTGGTTACACATTAAGGATTTCCTTACCTTACACCTGGGACTGGTAAACATGCAGAATGTAAGGCTCAGTAATGTTTACAGGACTAAAACTGTTACTTGGGTTGGATTTCCTAAAACTGAAATCATTTCTGAAAATATGCCCCAATAAGGCTGAGGATTTAAAAGATGAGACTCACTGAAGTTTTAACTGAGACCACTTATAAACACACCGTAGCCTGAATAGTATCTAATAATAATATACATATATATTGGAGGCCACTTAATGATCTTGGAACCTACAGAACAACATCTGCTTTACACTGCCTGTTTCTGCCTTTATACTGCAAAACTAGGAAATACCACACCGAGCACATGAACTACCCACGTGTGGTTTCATTTTCAATTACTTACAGATTACATTAAAAATAATTCAAGATACTTAGTTCAAATCTGTTATATTAAAAAAAAATAAATCCCCAGAAGATTGCTTTCAAAGACTGCAGAACACATGACGTTCTGCTGTTTTTCATTGAAAGCAATTTTGCTGCCTTCCCCATCCATAAGCTGATGTTCATTTTCCTTCTGTGCAATTCCTTGCAAAGCTGCACATCTAAAATAGATTCTGCCTCATTGTCCCAGTTTCCTTTTGTTGTTGCCATTAGTCCACGTAAATTTTTCTATGCATCCAGGATTAATTTTCATTAATCTCAAAAGTTAAACAGCACAGACTAATTTTTATTGAGGGGAAAATGGAGAAGTGGCAAAACTTATAAAGGAGGAGCTTAAAATAAATGCTGTTCTTTAAGTCAGATACCTCATAAAACCTCATAAAACCATTTTCCTTCCTCATCGAAACAGAAGTTCTACCAGTGTTAAAGATTATGCTGTGGACAGTGATTCTGACATATACACAAATACAACTTGCAGGGCTAATCCAGGAACTGATCCTGAGTTCTTTAAACCATTAGATTGAGGTTCAAGCCCTTAAATGAGTAACTGAAGAAAAAAAATAATAAAGTTGTCACGTGTATTGGGAAAATAAACAGAAAGTACAGAGAGGATTAAACAACAGTACAAAATCAGTACAAAAGAAATTGAGGATGAATGCTGGGGATAGAAAAGCCATCAGTGCCAGCTCTGTGCTCTGCAGGGCACAGCTCCTCCAGGCAGGGCTCCACTGCTGCCTGGGGACTGCAGTGCTCAGCCCTGCCAAGAACACGCTCCTGCAGCCTAGGGAGCCTCACACCAAGGAAAGCTCTGGAAATCACTAGGTCTGGCAGGGTGTGATGCCACAGCAACTAACTGCTGACTTCAGCTTTTAAAATAATGGGAATGCCCAGCCAGTTTTCACTGCCCCACTCTCCAGGTCTCTCAGACTGAAAGAAGTACCTCTGACAACACGCAGAAAAGCACAGCAACAGATTTCAAACAGGATGAAGCAGACATTGCCACCTTTTGAAAGGCTGGTTCCCTTTGATATGAGTGATATTACTGTGCTAATCACAGACCGCAACAAATCGCTGGGCTGCAGCAGACAGTAGCTCATTTTTAACCCAGTCAGCAGAGACCTCGACCCAAAGCATCACTGCCAGCAGCCACGGCTACAGCTGTCTGAGGAGGATCAGGGGATTGAGGAAAGAAAAACTGAAGTTACTGGTGGATTATATAGGAGCTCAAGATTACTACGTGAATTTCTCACTGCAAAAACCTGGTTTCTTCAGACAAGTTCACACCTGTGAGACAGAACCATCAAGTGATCCACACAGTGCATGAGGAAATAAGTTACCTGAGCAAAATAATGAGGTGAAGTAGGCTGTCTTCTCGTAGGAATGCACCGTCATCTTGGGTAGCCACAATGAGTATCGTTCGAATCATAGAGCTACAGAAAATCCTGAGTTGGAAGGGACCCAGGAAGATCATCATGTCCTATTCTGGATTCACACAGGACCACCCAAAAATCAGATAATATGTCTGAGAGTGCCACCCAAATGCTTCTTGATCTCAGGCAGTTTGGTGCCATGCCCGCTGCCCTGAGCAGCCCATTTCATGCACACCACACTCTGGTGCAGAACCCATCCCTAACACCCACCTGCTCCTCCCCATGCCATTCCCTTGAGCCCTGTTGCTGCCTCAGAGGGCAGAGCTCAATGCTGCCCCTTGGCTCCCTATGGGCTGCCACGAGGTCTCCCCTCAGCATCCAGCTCTCTATGTCAAGGGACCTCAGCCACTCCTCACACATCTTCCCCTCTAGACCTTCATCATCTTTGTAGCCCCAGAGTGGTCTGAGAACAGGACCAGAAGGCAGTAGCTCCCCTTCTGACCCTGGCTTTGTGCAAAGAAAGACATCATTTCAGTTGTCTCATGTGTATAATGAGGACAAAGTCTCCCTACACTGCTGTGTCGGTGATTTATTTGTGTTTGTTACAAAAATCAAATCTGAAAAGACAAAGATTGTAGTATAAAATAAATTCTTATGCTAAAAAAATCCTACTCCGTTGACTGTTGAGTAGACAAAAAAAAAAATGCAATTACCTTCTCTACAAATCCCACACCCACATATCAGAATGGCACAGCACAACCTGTTAATATTAGACAGCAATAATATTTATCTAACTCTGGCTTCTGTCAAAACGTACTGATTTTGCTATGGCACAAAGACACTGCTACTGATAAACCTCATATTTTATGTGCTTCCAGTTGTTCCTGGAGTTGCCTACTGGAATAAATACAGTTCATTCTTTCAAGATTTAGATTTAAAAAGTTAGCAAAGACCACCCAACAGTACCACTTCTGCTTGTTTGCTCTAGCATAAATGAGGATTAGGAAAGTTTAAAATAGTCATTTTTTCCATTAACTTAGACCTCCATGATAACAAGCAGTTTTGACAGATCTGAAGCAGTTTGAGATAACATGCATAAGTAGGTCACAGTTATACTTGGCTTTAGAAAAATGTCTTTCATCCAGCGAATTTACAGCTCTTTACAAACAAGCCCTTAGGTAAGCAACAACCTACAAGGCTTACTCCAACACCCAAATTCAGTCATGTATGAAACCTAATAGCAACTACTTAATAACACTGAAAGTACAACATGAAGGTCTTTGCAAACCACACAATTGAAAAGCATGACTGACGTCAGCTCCCCTGATCCCAACAGGCCACAGAGCAGGTCACGAGAGTGCCCTGGGAAGGGCTCCAACTGGACAGCAATGTGAAAAGGGATTTTCAAAGTTCATTTCAGCTCCCAGATCCATCATCAGATTTCCAAGATTTGTTCAAGCTTTTGGGAATACTCATCTATGCTGATTCATCTGGTGTTTGGTCAGACCATCAGCCAGAGCTGAACTAGAAGCAAAGCTGCAAAGGAAGATCTTACATTTTTGTAACAGAGAGAGGTGAGGGGCAGGTGAGAAGGGCATCTACAACACAGTCTATGAAGAGTAGCAGAAAATAAAGGATCAGTTCAGATCCAATTCACCCTAAAGCACATGTGAGTGCTCACAGCAACCCCTCTGACAAAGTCAGCTCCTGCTATACAAGCAGGGAAGCATAAAACTTTAACTGAAGCTCCATTTCCAGCAATGTAAAATTAGTTTGTATTATTATTTATACTTTATGTATTAAACTACAATTTACCATGAGCTACGTGGTGCTTCTGGCTAAATAACAATAAGGAAATGGAGCAGAACAGTTAAAAGGGGTGGTTCCAAAGTACAGAGGTTCTGCTGGGTTTCAGGGGTTTCTCCTGGCCTCTCTTGCAATCAGTTCACTAGACCATGCTGCTCCTGGAGCAAAAGAGTTGAATAAAGAGAGCTGCACAGATTGAACATTGATGAGATTGTGATCGATTTTACAGTGCCTCAAGTATCTTCTGTGGTACAGCAATAAAAACGTCACAGGAAAACGTTTAACTCTTTTGCTATTCTTGTTATGCTTGTATAAACCAACAAGTAGACAACTCCAAATCTGAAGCATTCAGAATAATGATGATCATACAAAATATTAACAATCAGATTTGCTGAACACGCAGACCTAACGATACAGGTTTTAATGAGACTCCGTATGCATGAGCTAATCTGCCATCACGAAGAGTCCCAACTCAACATTCAAACAAAGCCCTGATTCCACACATATTTCCTACATAGCTCCATGCTCATGAGTACCCTCATTTAGATCTATTATACCACATAAGTATGTAAACGTAAGCTCAGACCTAAACCTTTAGCAGCAGTAGTGCTTAGAGCAGTTAACAATAAAGATGTTCTATGCTGCCTTATACACAAAGAGCCTTTGGTCAGAACCAAGTAAGTCCACCATTGACTCACACAGATTATGCTTCTTCTTCAGCTCAGTTCATTTGCTAAAACTGAAAAGCAGATATCAATATAAATTAAAATCTTAATCTCTTTTATGAATCTTACTGGCTGCCTCTCTAAAGTCCTGTGAAGTCTCTGTCCAATTAATTACTCTGAAAAGAATGAGATGGCATGGGAAAGGCTGCGAAAGAACCCCCCCGCATCTCCAGGCAGCTCTCCAGCAGAAGCAGGCAGACATCAAGCACTTTGCGTGCTGTGCAGATGCAATAGGAAAAGGGAACAGTGAGAGGAGAAAACAGGAATACGGCCAGTGGAAATGTTCCCTGGTTTCCCATTGTGCATGTGGCAGTTTGGGAAGAGCCTCCTGCATCGCAGCGATCACCGGGTACTTCCACTGCTTCCTCAGCTCCAGGCAGCCCTTTGAGGACAGCACACCTCACACACATCATAAAGCCCTGCTGAGACCAGTATCTTCCCCACAAGTACTAATGCAGCCTTAGCACAGCACTGATGCTCATATAATTAGTGCTCTTCTAGAAATGGACTCTTTGGAGACCAATGCAGTCCATTTCTTCCTAGAACAAGAAACCTACTGTGCCATAAAGAATTACACCGACCTAACACCATTTATTATTTATACCCAAAATGGGTGTGATGCTGTAGGACGACGGTCCTTCCAGCCACAAAGTGCTGACAGCCTTGCAGCAGCCACACAATGCCTTCCATGTGCAGGGAGCTCGTTTGGCCACCAAGAGCAATCCAAGCAATTGGAAGAGAAGATCCATCTGAGCTGTGCTCAATACATCAGGACACAGAGAAATACGGGGTGGACAAGCAGGGCGTATCCCTGTATCCAGGAACTTATTCATTTGCAATATGTATTTTTCACAGTCTTTTTTCAATGCAGAGATAACTGAGGAGTGGTTTAAATTGTCATTTTTGTGCAGATTTTTTTTTTCCCCCCCAGGAAAAAAAAAACACCAATGCTTACTTAGATATCTTTTTTGTTATGCTTAACTTTACACCTCTGGTTCTTTAATTGCCACAAACCGTAACTACACCTGAAAAGCAGCAGCCTCTGCTCAACCTCAAGTTTGGGACCACGGAGGCTCTGCAGCCGTTCCCACCGCACACACGGCCGAAGCACACGCGTGGAAGCCACAAAGGCCACCCGAGCTGAGGCCGTTATTACAACGACACCCGTTCTGCACACAACTTCAGACCGTTCATCTCCAGGAGGACGCGGCAACAGCGGGGCGAGCCGCCACGCCCCAACCCGGTGCCGTTCTACGGGCGACACGGGAGCCGCGCTGCCCAGCGCCCCGACAGCGCAGAACCGCCGCGCCCCGACCGCCCCACGCTCCCCGTCCGCCCCGCTCCCCGCACAGGTGCGGCGGGGCCCGGCTCGCGGCTCGCAGCCCGCCCGGGAGCCCTCCCTCCTCGCCCCGCTCGCCGAGGCCTCGGCGCGGCGGCAAGGTCAACCCCGCGCACCCACCTCTGGCGGACATGGTTCGGGCGACCCGCACCGCCCTGCGCCCTCCGCGCCGCGACGGCCGATGCGGGGGCGGCGAGGCGCTGGGCCGGGCGGTGCCGCCGCGGTCGCTCCCTCCTCGCCTGCCCGCCGCGGTGCGGGGCGGCGCCGGGGGCGTCGCTTCGGCGCGGTGCGGAGCCGCGAGCGGCGGCTGCGGGCAGGGGAGGCGGCTGCGGCGGGGCGGGACTGCGCTGGGGGCACGGGAGCCGCGGCGTGCCGGGCGGGCGGGGCGCGCACCGGCTGCAGGAGCGGCGGAGACGGAGCGCGGCCGGAGCTCCTCGCGCCGCTGCTTCTAAAATGCCTGCCGCTGCCAGGAGGTATAAACGAGCCGATGGGGGCTCAGCTGCGAATTCGCCCACTGAACAGCGCGGGAACTGCGTGTAAACGGGCTGTAAGTTAATAGTATCTATTTACACGCTGGTATGTAAATAAATAGGATGTGTTTCCACATCTGTCTGTAAATAGTATATAAGCATACGAACGACAGCAAGCTTCTCTGCAACGGTCTTGTCATTACCATGCAGCAAAGAGCGCTCCTCTTCCTGCAGTGCCTCAATAAAGCCGACCTGCAGCCGGCAGCACGCAGCGTGCACCTCCCCGGCACAGCCTCGCTGTCAGCACCCAGCGCTCCCAACCTCACTAGAAGGAAACCAACCTCCATGCCACCAGTTCATCAGGTGCTGGCAGGGGGTAAGCAAACAAACAAGCTGGTTCAACAGGAATTACAGGTGAGAAGGCCATATCGGTACACTGAAATTCAAGCGTTAGAGAAACGCTTATCAATTTTGGAATGGCCAACTAGAAACCACGAGAAAGCACAAAATGTGCTCAGTGAGGACCTACACTGCGTGGCAGGAGAGACTGAGCCTCACTCCTCCTCCCTGCTGCACAATGCATCTTCATACCAGCAAGAAGCCCACGCTATCTTTCTGTCCAAAAAAAAAAAAAAAAAAAAAAAAGTTACAAAATCTTGTTATCCAAGAGGTGGCAAAGCTTGCATCTGCGCCCACAGAGCAGAGATGGATGCCAATAGCAGCCATACTGAACATTTCCCCACTGCACTTTCAAAGTGCTGCTCATTTTCCCCACCATGCCAACGAGCTGGCAGCACCTGTGTGTAAAAAAGCACGAGAGCAGCAGAAGAATGGGTGACTCCCATCCCTTCTCATCACAGGATGTATGCACAAAAAATGGATCAGTACATCTGCCTCTCTGATACTGCTTTCATGCTCCTCTGCACCAATGACTTTTAGTCACATGCAGTTCTATCTGCCATGGATTACCCCAGTGTTTCCCACACTTTGGTTCAATCATACTCGTTCTGTCATTCTGTTCTCTTGCCCAATGTTCTGAATCCTTTCCAGCTCCTATAGCATTATCTTTAGTTGATAATCTGGCACCACTCAAATAAAGTTCCTTTCATCTTCTTTTCTGAAATGACTAACACTTTCCTCTTGCAAACAACTCAAGTTTTCTTACTTGGACCAAAAGAGCCAAGGTTCTCCCCATTCAATGTCATGTGACAGCATTTTGTATTTTTAATGGAGTAATTTCCTATGCACTTCCTTCAGTGAGTCTCTGAGTAGCATTATCAGGGGTTTTCCAGTGGGATACTTAGTAGATGGTTTACAAGAAAGGCTCAGGAACATGCAGAAATTAGCTTTGTAATGAAGAATTTCCTTTCTTTATACTGCTAGGAAGTAGGAAGGGGAAAGGTATTTGTGACTTGGTTTTCTATAGAACACAAAGAATTCATTCCAGTTACTGTGTCAAGTTTCCAAGGCTGAGAAGTTAACAGACATGTTGATCAGAGAGATCAACATCAGATACAGAACCCATTTATTAAAATTAGCTTTTTAGTTTGGTTTCCTAAGGAACCGAGGATGAAATTTTATTTCTTTTCTGTCTGTCCTGCAAATCCCCTCCAAGCACTTTCAGATTTGGGTATTAAGAATTTCAATTAAAACTGATTAGAAAGCAGAATTCATGAACAGTTCTACATCCCTACAAGTTTTGTAGCAATTAGCACTTACAAAGAGAGACTAAAATTAAGAAAAGCTGCAGTGGGAACTTAACAGTTACCAGTTCTGGAGGCTATGTCTTCATTAGCTGCAAGTACCAGCCATGCAATCTGCATGTGTGCAGCTGAATCAGCTTCTGTGACTGCTGTCTCCTCTTATGCCAGTAACTAAGGGAAGGTGGGAGGGAGCTGAAGAGAAAGCAGAGGGTGATACAAAGAGCAAGGCAGACACCATTACTACTGTTTTACAGATGAAGACCTCAGATACTTAGATAAAAGTTGTTGAGTCAAACAAGCTGGACAAGCCAATCGAGGTGTGGTCACCTCCCGTTTCTCCTGCTCACTCCAGCTCATGTGCTCCCACTCCCTCATGCACCAGCACTGGTCTGCTCCTCAAGGAACCATCTTAGTTCATTAACCAGCTCACTTTCTTGTGCTAGTTAGTGTTCTGCCAGATAAGGATACAGGAGGATAGACAAAAAAAACAAAACAAAACAAAACAAAACAAAACACACAAAAAGCACCTAAAAGCACCTAAGGCTTAGATAAACACTAACTGCAGATGGTGAGTGCAGAACTGCACAGCCAGCAAGGAGGGAGGAAGAATGGGACCATCAGAGAGGGAAGAGAGCTGATCCTTTTGAGCAGCAAGCTGTTGAGCTGTTCACTTGCATGAGCCACCTCCTGCTTACTTTAGAAGTCCATTAAGAAGCAGTGATTGACATTGTTTTATTTCAGGCATTTACCTGAGGCTTCTGAATTAGTCAACTGAAAAGCAAGATTCTACTCTTACATTTTTCCACTGACTCTACAGGCAA
Source organism: Phasianus colchicus (assembly GCF_987193195.1). Lineage (NCBI taxonomy): Eukaryota > Metazoa > Chordata > Aves > Galliformes > Phasianidae > Phasianus > Phasianus colchicus. The sequence goes on from NC_143443.1 coordinate 28,494,635, forward strand.
CTTCAGCTTCTAACTCAAGTTAGACAGTGGAAAAAAGAAACAAAAAACAACACTAACATTAATGCTTTTTAAATCTTTCTGAGCTTTGAGACATGCAGCCAAGCACCTTGGGATTTTTTAGAGATACCTAAACAGATCCTAGTACTTTACCAACCAATAGATGCTTTCAAATCCCCTATTGGTATTTTCAGATACTTACATGCCCTTGAAGAGCTAAGTATGTTGTCTAAGGTCACAGAGAAAATTATATAAGAGTAAAGAACAGAACGTGCATCTTTCCAGAGAAGTATTCTAAATACTGGACTGTGTTCTCTGTGCAACATACCTTGCTGTCATTTAGCCTCTACATGGATTCTGTTCTTCAGTCCATTAAGTAAACTGGGTTTAGACAAAAAGGCTAAATTACCTCTGGGAACTTAAGGCATAAGGGCCAAAATGGGAAATTCATTTCTAAGAATGAGGTTTGGAAAGATCAGCTATGAGTTGGCTAGTATTTACTGCAGATGAACTTCAGTACCACCCCTATATGTGCATCCTTACTGGGAAGGTCCCACCAAAGGGCCGAGTCAGAAACTTACTTGGGTTTTATCAGGTTCTCACAGGATCACATATCAAGCATGCATTGTGAGTAACAGCTATGATCTTGACACGTAAATCATTTTGTTTCTTCTAGTTTGGTATTCAGTGTATGTCTTCAGAAGATAAACTGCCTTTGTTGTTAACTATAAATAAGAGGTTTAAAATATGTGTCAAGAAAAAGCATTATCTCAGTGTGTGTCCTGCTTTGCCCTTTACCCCAGATACTTTGCTGCATCAAACATAATGAAATTATGCAATCAGAGTTGATTAAATGTGGAAGTGTTTTTACACAGAGCATCTTTTACATCAATGTAAATTTTGACAGATATTTTCATGGCCAAAGTGCACAGTGTTCATGAATAACTGCAATGATATCAAAGAATATTATGAATAAACTGGAATTAAAATCTCTAAACACTCTGATACCTGGAGAAAGTTGTAGGAATCATCGGCAAAAATTAACTGATTCATAGCTGTGATGTCAATGAGCCACACTCTGAGAAGTGTATACATTGTGCTGCGCACAGCCAGGCTTATACAGTAGAAGTCTGGGCCCAAAGAATTTAATTATCTTCATTAGTGCTAAAGCATATTGGTGATTACTTGACATTTGTCCATAAGGGATACTCAGGTTTCTTCCTGTACCCCAGGAATCCAGACATTGCTCATGCTCTCTTCATTCCAAAAATGCTATTTTCTTCATATTTATTTTCTACTCCGATCACCATATCACAGGGCTCTCTGGCTGAGAAGTATAGAAGAGGACAGGACTCCCTTCAGCACATATCAAGATCATTTCTTAATCAGCTGTTGGACGCAATTTGATTTGAGAGACACAAAGTACTGGCTCTTCTTCAGGAGCTGAATGCCTTATCCCTTGTTATGCTTCAGCCTCAATCCTGGCACCAATCATTTCTGCAGTTAAAGCACACACCTGCATCTGGATGCACTTTCTGACAAAATCTCATTAAAATTGTGGTGGCTGTTTTGCAGGAACTCAGGACATGCCTGGGAAAGAACACAAGGCAGTCAGCCAAAGGCACAACTTCACAGTCATGGTAACAATGGCTTAAACAAATCTCAGAATCCTCCTGAAGAAATCTGGAATAAAATAAAAACAATTTTCATCTGTTAGTCTTGTCCAGTATATTCAGGTGCATGTATTCTGGGTATTTTATTTCTCTTATCCGTTGACCTGTTTGCCAATAAACACATTTGTTTTACACGTGAGATACATCTGAGCCTAGCTGAGTTTTCTCATGTCATTTTATTCTTTCAATGTTTTTAAACAAATAAACAAGGTTTAATTTAGTCAAGCCAGCCTGTTTTTCTGTTGTTGTCGTTGGCTTTTTTTTTTTTCTTCTTCTTTTTTGCCCACTTTTTGTGGTTAGGGCTGATGCAGATTCTCCACAATATTCAGTTGTTTATTCCATGGCAAGTGACGCTGATGGACAGAGATGTGAGCAGATGAGAGTGAATTCTCCACTTGAGCACTGGAGTAAAACACTGGGTCATGCTGCCCTCTGCAGGCAATGATCTAGCAGCGGGAGGAATTGTTCTGCAACAGCTCGAGGAAATGGATTTATGCTGAGATTTCTGTCTGAACACAGAATGCATTTGTGTGCTGTACCAGCAGTACAGCGACTGGCTTTCTGTTGCTGGCTGTTACTGCTGGAGAGGCAGAAGGAAATGCAGGCTGCCCATGTCTGATTGCAGCAGGTAAGTGCTCTGGGTATGAATTTCAGCTCAGTGTGACAGCACTTGGAAAATCCAATGGGACCCAAATAACAGCTCCCAAATACAGAGCCAGAGAAACTAAATGGATGGAGATACTTCCCTTGATACATGAGCTGCCAGGCAGGAACCAAGCACTCCAGCACTGCTCCAGGATCTAATCAGAAACAGGTTCCTTTATATTAGGCATATTACAGACTCAGGCCTGCTTACTTCAGCATTTCACTACGTGAGGACTCAGTGTCAAACCAGTCCTAAAGAGCCTGAGGCAAAGGAATAGTGATGAGCAACCAAAACATTTCTGAGTGGCATTGGGTCTGCTATAGACTTCATTTTCTTTGCTTTCTGTGAGTGGTGCCTCCAGCTCAGTTCCCTAAAGGCCAAGTGCAGATGCTCATTCCTACGGGGGTAATAACTCAGAACGAATTACAAGGGATCAAGATGTATGTGCCATTTCTGGAAGCAGTTTGGCCCACAGCATAGCTTTTGAGCATAGAATTCCATCTGAAAGTGTTCAGGTGACTCCATCCATCCTCACATACAAATAAAATAATGCAGTAGCAATGTACTATGATGTACCAGTGGTGATGGTCACTCCTGTGAGTTACTCAGGAACCCTTGCAAGAACTCAGCTGGAGTTCCCGAGAAGGAACTACGTGTCTTTTAACTGAAGCCTCTCCCTAAATTCACTGTAGTTGTCGCAAAGATGCAAAAATCATGTGGGATGGGATGACTGCAGGGATAAGTCTGTCTGAGAACTCAGACTCGTTCTGTAGCTTCAAACAACATCATTTGAGAACCAAACTGGACAAGTGAACAGCTATGATGATGGGCTGTCACATGCAACAACTAATGCTCTAACAAGCCAAGTAAAATGCAGCAATTAAGCCCAGAACTAACATCACTTCTTCGTAATATTAATTCATTCTAAATAAGATATATAGCGTTATATATCTTCCCCCAAAAAGAATGTTAAAAGATTCTCTCTGATCCTCACTTGTTATTTGACACAAGCATGCAGTGCAGATGAAACCAGGTCACCCGTGCCCTCTGCTCCTGGGAACAGCTTCCTACCAACAAGCCAAGACATAAACACAGCCCTTTCTCTGCCTGTCATCAAGTATTGGTGAGCACTGCTGGACTTTTGTCATGTAACTCCATATATGGAGAATTTTGTGACACAAATATTTTTTTGTCTTTCTAGGTAACTGTGCTATCAGTAATAATTTAAAATTAATTATGAATCCACTACCAAGTATCTTACATAATATTTTAGTTGCTTCAAAATTAAAATATTTTACACTGCCAACATTTGATATCAAACTCCATAAATGATTTCAGTTCTGCCTCAGGACAAATACACTGCAATGGATAGTTCAGTAAAAGTGTATCCTTAATAATCGACTGATGTAAAAGAAGGATCTGTTGAAAGTTACTAAACTTGCACAGTAGCACAGTGCTTGAACTGTTTTGCATAGCTTATATTGACTATTGAGATCAGCATTTTGCATATGATTAAAGAGATTATCTTCATGACATTTCAGAGATTAACAGATTATAGCCCTAAATCCAAAGATATAAGTAACAATGAAATCTTATTATGCATTAGAAAACAAACGTAGCCAGAGCTGATTTAAAAACTACTACGAAGTCTCTTAGCAGGGTCAAGACTAAGCACCTAAATTCTCCCCCAAAATACATACAGATTCTTCTTGCTTGACTTTCCTTCTTCCAACTAGACAGCGAAATGACTGAGAGCGCCAGCATACTGCAGCTCCATTACTTTTCCAGCATTTGGGGGCAATACCAGTTTTATTGAAATATTTATTTTTGACTCACGCAGTCATTACAGCTGCAATACAGCATAAACCTAGAATTTTACCCTTAATCTTTGTTTCAGCTTCCAGTTCTACAAGAACAAGTAAACTCATGGTCTTGTTAACCTGCATGTTTCAGTGAAATTAGCTGAGCCCCAACTCATCAATTTGAGATTATTTTATCTGGTTTCAGTAATTTATTACATGCTACTACTAGCAGACACCACATGGCAAAACATCCATACATTATTAGTTATAGGGGGAAGGTCAGATTATAAGGCTGAAATGGAATAGAAGGTTTTCCAAAGAAAACATGGTGTGCCTGGAACACATACATGTCTCATTTAACAGACAAAACTCCTTGTGGTCTCCTTTACAACCCACCATGCAACACAGCTGTATTGCATAAACAGTGTAACTGAACCACAAACACATGAAATACTCCACTGGGCATGAATATTTGCCTGTCCTTTCCAGTATTCTGTCTTTGACACCCACAACAAGTGACAACATAAAGAGACCTGCAAATGTGACTGGTAAGTCAGTAAAACTAGGAAGTTTATACCCCAGCAGAGGACAAATGAATGTCTCTACAGAAAAAAACAGATGTGTAGGTGTAGAACAGAAACATACGAGAAACTTTTTAAACTCAGTAAAGACAGTCTGGACTTTAATCCCAGCGTATGCTGTTTGGTATCCAACACATAAAGCCCAGAATCAGAAGGGTACAGAGATAATTTAAATGTCTTTTTCCCCAAAAGGAGAACCTCACACATTTCATTCTTCATTTCATCAAAGTAGTCACTGAAAACATAGATGTCACTCTGGTTATGACTGTAGCAATTGGACAGATCAGTGCAATGGGGAAGGCGTTATAACAAAGGTGTGATGACAAAAAGACTGGCACAATAGAGAGATGCTATAAGGGAAGGAAAGAAGATTGCTCATCCATATCAGAAGATTCTAGGTTCACAGGGGAAAGCTTCACCAAGGAGAGAATACCCGGAAGAGATCCTTCCCCAGTGGCAGTCAGTTCTTAAATGAGATCTAAGAGGCGTGCAGCCAGGCTTCACCCCTTCTGGTCACACAGCTGAATTGCCTTCACCTGTGCTCTCAGGGCTGATCAGGTCCTTTCCCCAGATCTTCAATCAGTGGTTCAGGCCACAACTCAACAGTTCCCATACAATCATAAGTGTAAATTCCTATGCAGAGCACAAACAGGAATTCTACATAGCTCTACCAGCATATTTTCACTTTGGGTAGAAAACTGTACCTTCCTCCAAGTCCTGGACCTCACTGAAGAAAAAGTCCAGACTGTAGAAAGTTCTTTTGTAATGTAGACAAATTTACCCATTAGAGACTGGCCGGGTGCCATCAAACTAAATAGCACAGAGATTTCCAGATAGAAAGACTAGCACATTATCTCACTGTCTCAGTCCACTTAAATTGATTTAATCTTGACAGTTTCATTAATTTGCAGAAGAGAGAAAAGTTAGTTCCCAGAAGCTCCATCAATTAAACAGCCTCACTTTCAAGTTGTGTCTTTACTGACATTCAATTATACAGTACCATAATGTTTCTGCCACCTAGAAGCAAAAACAGCAGAGCTCTACACCTGAGAGTATTAAAATAAGTATTTACACTTGTATTTATTTGAGTAGAAACAACATCAGGCATGAGAAGGTAAAGTTTTTGCATACAACATGGCATTGGTAACCTGTTCATTCATCCCCAATTGAATCACCTCCAATGACAATAAGTATCCACTTCTGCACTGATATTGCTGAAGTAATTTTGCCATTAGTTCTCCAATGATTTGCATTAGTACAGATACATTGGTCTGTATTGCCAGTATTTGTCTAATATTCCCAGCAGTGAGAAATACTTCCATATACTTCAGAAAATTCTTAGTTTAAAGCCATTCCCCCTTGTCCTATCACTTTCAGACCATGTAGAAAGTCAGTCTCCCTTTGCAAGGCTGAAACAAAGTCTCTCCAGAGCCTTCTCTTCTCCAACCTGAACAAGCCCAGCTCCCCCAGTCTTTCTTCACAGGAGAAGTAGTTTTGATTCATCTTCCTCTGCTTACTCCTAAGACACGAAAAAGTTGGTGCTCGTTAGTCTCCAACAATTAATGAGAACGTTTTTCCTGTTTGGAATTACAGCCATTAGCCATGTCACTTTCCCAACATTTATTCTGTTGACCCAGTGCCAAATCAGTCTGGTTCACCTCCTTCCATTTGCTCAGTGCCTAAAAAGTACCCCTTAATAGCAGCTGTTCCTAAAAGACAGAATCAAGGAATCATTAATGCTGGAAAAGAACACTAAGATCAACAAGTCCAATCACCAACTCATCACCACAGTGCCCACTAAATGCCATCACTCAGTGCCACAACTCTACATTTCTTGAAAATCTCCAAATATGGTGACTGCCCCACCTTCCTACGCAGCCTGGCCTGTTTCAGTGCCTCACCACTCTTCATGAGAAGGAGTTTTTCCTAACATCCAACCAAGTGCCACCCAACGTGGCACTGCCCACCTCCTGCCCCTGTAACCTCTGTCCAGCTCCCTCACCTCTGCATTTCCCACAGCATGAAACGAGGGGGAGGGTGAGCTTTTTCTCTGAGGTATCTGGCCTGGAGGTGAAGTAAAGCCCACTTGGTCTTCTTCAAAGGGAGGAAAACGCATACTATCCATCTTCTCGGGAAAAAAGAGCAGTGCAACAGGTGAGATGCACTGCCATGAGCTCTCTCACATTATGTACATGGCAATTCCTCAGATCGCAGAGGCCCAGGCCTCTGCCCAGCCCATCCTGTCACCCTGAAGATAGCACTGCTGCATGGAGACATCAGCGTCAGGCTCCGACCCGCCCAAGGAACGCTGAAACGCAGCTGGGACGGGCAGCCAGGGCTGCTCCTCGCGGTGAGGGGTACCGAGCGACACGTGCAAACCCGGAAACCTCTGCCGCAGAGCAGGCGGACAGCGGGAGGGGAGCCCAGACCGGCAGGCCCCGAGGCGGCCCAGCCGCACGGCAATTCCAGAGGGCAGCGGCAGCGCCGAGGCCGGCGGGCAGGGGCAGAGCGGGGCGGGGAGGGGCTGCGAGCCGGGGGTGGCGGCCCCTGCAGGCCGCGCCGGGGCGGGCACCCGGAGCCTCGGCAGCCGCAGCCCGGCGGTGTCAGCGCCACGGCGTCCGCCGCCGAGCGAGAGGCAGAGCCGGCGGCCGTCCGCCCGCCCTCCCGATCCCCGCGGCCGGGACCCCGCATGCAGCCCTCACCCTGGAGCGGCGGCGGCGGATCGAGGAGCTTTCGCGGTCCTCCCGGCAGCGGCTGCTGCAGTCGCGGGACAGGATGTTCTCCAAGTTCACCTCCATCCTGCAGCACGCCGTGGAGGCGGTAAGGCCGCCGGCGGGCCTCGCCACGCGACGCCGGGGATCCGGGCCGGGCCTAGCCGCCCGCGGGCCGCGCCGCGCCGGAGCGGGGGAACGGAGGCCGCCCGCTCGAGCGGGGGCGGCGGGCGCCGGCGGGGAGCGGGCGGCCTGCCGCGGGACCGGGCTGGGGGCGGCGCGGAGCGCCCCGGGCTGAGCGCTGCGGCCGTGCCGCGCTGCGAGCTGCTGAGCGGGGCGCGGGGTGCCGCCGGGGCGTTCCTGCGTAGGGGATGGAAAAGGAGGAGAATTCGGGAAACTCCTCCGGAGCTTTTTGTTGAGGCCTGCGAGCCCTAGCTAGCCGTCCGCGGGGCTTTTGTGTGATGTAGGCGCGTCCGCCGGGCGCCTCCTTGTTACCGGTGTCTTATTTTAATTGCGTGGGGATAGAGAACGCGAGCTGGGGTGGTCGGCGGTTGTGCGTGCTTTAATTCCATTTCTTGGCGACCAAAACGTCTCTGCACGGAAGGGAGCGGAGCAGCGGGGCCTGTCGCTGCTGCTGCCGTGGCTGCAGGCCGCGTTGCTGCTGTTATCCGGAGCCCCGCGCTGCTTCCTGCGCTCCGGTCCGGCTCTGCGGGCAGCTGGGGCCGGGCGGTGGGGCCTATGGCTGCCGGCTGTGGGTTTGGGGTGAGCCGGGGCACCTACGGAGCTGAGCGTGGAGGGAGGAGTTGTCGGCTGGGTGTTAAACCTGGCAGTCAGACGCTGATGGAGGTGATGAAGAAAAGTTCCGGATGGTTGAAAAGAAAAAAGCCTGCATGGTAAATCACGTCCCGTGTCAGGTGCAACCTCTGTGTGCGACTGCGTTCCTCCATGCTGCAGATACTTTGGGTGAGCTGTACGCCTGCCTGTAGTTCTGCAGCCTTGGGTGGGACTGTTCAGGTGTTAAAATTAAGCATGTGTTAATTAAGTGTGTATTAATAGAGTCTGCTTCCTAGTTTGCTCTGTTGCAGATGCAATTGGGGATAAATGTAACGATGGAAGTATTTATTTGGAAACATGGTACGATCGCAAATGAATACCTTCAATAAGTAGTGCCTTCCTTGGAAGATGGACAGAAATGTGCAGCTGCCTAGCTAAAGAAATCTGGTTAGGGTGAGCTCTGCCATGTTTTGTATAAGCACAGAAGAATAAGTGATGCAGGAGTGGAGGATCGGGCTTACCAATTCAAGTAATTCAACTCATAAGAGGTATTCCTGGAAGAATTACTGATTCTGCACAAAAGGGCAAGAACTGCATTTATATCAGATTTATAAAATACTAGGAAAGATCAGTTACTTAATTGGGAAAAGAGTTAATATGGAACAGACCCTTAAATTAAACAAAGACAGGAGCAGGTTGGTGAACACCACTTTGCAGGTGACCGCTGTGAATAAACATTCTACATGGCCTTGCTCAAAGGTGTTGTCCCTTTGAGGGTTGCCTCATCCTGCTAACACCACTGTGACAGAGCTCCCACTAATAAACGCTGTGTGTTTCCAGGATTGTGACAAATATCTGGCACTGCACAAGGCATGAAAGGTGGAATCACAAAAGCAGGAGTGCTTTTTTAGTTTATCTAAGAAGTTTGTCCCAATGATTCGAGCACAGAGCTGAGAAGTAGAAACTTATAACACTTTGGGGTCTGACTGTGGCTCAGCAACAGAGGTGTTAACTGAAGATGTACATTCTGAGAGGATTTGGGTGCTTACCTCCTGGAGAAAATTTGGCTGCAGTTGAACAGTTTTCAGCAGAGTTGGTCACTTAAATATGCTTGAAGAAGCACTGAGGCTCAGCTTTCATTGATGGGATCTCTTTACATCAAAATTGTTCAGGTAGCCCTTCTTCCCATCATTTCTCTTGTACATCACTGACATAAAGCTCCTCTCCTGCCAGAGCCTACAGGCTTTAGACATGTGTTTAAATAGCAGGAGTTTCTGTGCTGTTAGGTAATAGTTGTTATCTTATCCTCAATTTGCCATCTCTCCAAACTATGAAAGGCATTCCAAAGGTTGACGGTGTAATATGCGTGGAGTATTTGCCTGTTGCTTGTTGTGAGTGTACTGCTCTTTTATTGATTGCCTTCATGGCAGGACTGTGATGAGGCATAAGTGAGAGACCAGTTGCTTTTTATTAAGGTGTTTTGCTTCTGTGCAGCATCTGGATGAGTAACCACCATTGTGACACTGTCCTGACAGCAGCAGCTGTAGGTTGGGTTGGGTTTGTTGGTAAGAGAGGTGGAGGAGACTGCAGTCTTTGTTCTGCAGAGCAGAATATAAATGTTCTTACTTTATGGGGTTAGTATTACTGAATCTCAGGCAGTTTCTGTATGTGCCCTCCTCAGGATGTTTTCCATTAATTTGATATTACTGATACACTTTTATCCCCAAATTACTTTAGGAATTCTGTATTCTCTGGAAGATACAAACTGTACAGTAACAAAGCTGCAAGTTAGGCTTCTTTTTTTCTCGTGTTCTTCATTTGTGTTTCCAGAAAGCAAATACCATGTCTGCACAGTGCTTGCCTGGTATGATTTGAGCTCTCGTGAGATGTTTCATGCTAATAGTGAAGTTGAGGGGATATGTTGAAGCTGTGCACGTCGAGCAGGAACATTATGATTTTAATTGTTTCAAATTTTGTAGTTTACAAACAAAGAAGACAATTTTGGTGATTTTGTTGGTCACTTGCTACAGATTACTGCTCCAAAATTGTTAACTGCATAACTACTGAGAACAAAATTCGTTTTTCTTGAGACCATTTCATGTAATAAGCTCACATTGCTGCTTGTTTTAATATTGTGCTACTGTTAACAAATTGTAATGGCAAAATTGAATGCATGGCTTGCAAGCGTGTGCAGTCTTAATTTTATATTTAAAAGCAGTGACCGTTACAAATTCAGTGCATTCATCAACTGAAGAAATAAAACAAACATTCAAGCATTAGTCTTTTTTCAGATTTTCCCACAGGGCAAACATTCAGAATGGTAAAGCAGGAAAATGGAAGAAAAAAATCAAGTGACTGTTGTGTTTTCTGTGTTTCAGTCGAGGAAGTGAGCATGCACTTCCCTTTGCTTCTCTTTGTCCCAGCTTCTGCTTTCACTTTGCTTCCCCTCTGACCGGCCAGCAGCTGTTATTCTTTCATGCAGTGTTTTCTTATCTTTGCCAACTTGTCCAAAAGATACTGAGAGATGTCACCAATTTCACTTCTTCCTGTTGTTTTTTTTTTTTTTATGTGTGTGTTGAAATGCACTTCTGAGAAGTGTACATGAAAACGACAATCATGGTTTTTAAATGCACAGAGAAGTTGCTGTGATATACTGAATATTTATAGATTTCTTTGTTCTTGACTTTATTGTGCTTTCTCCTGCATTACCACTAATTCTGTATACTTTTGAAAGCTTAGTGGAATTGTATTTTGGACAGATTTTGTAACCAGAAGGCTGTAGCTTGGTTGAAGCTCCCCAGTTCTGAGAACAGCACTTTCTCTGCAAGGAGTAGGGATTGATCATGACTAACGTATTGTCACCAGAACGATAGGGCAGCATGTGCTAAGTTTAGCTGCTCAATGAGAACGCTCATTCAGTCACTCCCAGGAAGCTTGTCCGCTGGAGTCGGGCACCAGATGGAATAGCTAATGGGCATCTGCTCTCATGGGCTGCTTTTTGGGAGTGCTCAGCGAGTGCTGGCCGTTTAGATTACCAACAACACCCACACTCCAGCCTTTGAGATGTTTTTTCCCACAGGGGATTTTTCACTGGGATTAGGAATCAATAGCTAAAAATTGTTAAGAATGTAAGTAACTGCATTAATATAACTGCAACAAATAACTATTTTTAAAATAACTCCTAATTAGACAAATAGCAGTAATTAAAAGTCTTCGCAGTGAATTTTGTTTAGCTTCAGCATCTTACATGCAAAAGCCTGTACTTTAGAAAGAGATTATTAAGATTGGCAACTGTAGCATATTCAATCTCAGCTGGTAGCAAATAATTCATTGTGGATCAGAACCTACAACTTCATCCTAGATTTACCTGACCAAGAAGGGTCAGGCACATCAGCCAAGTATTTGGGCGCTTGCATTTTTCCAGTGCTTTCCAGTGCTGGGCTTTGTCTGTGTATGAGTTGAGATAGTAGTTTTTGCCTTTACTTTATCTTTGTATCTGAGTAACTAAGAAAAGAGATATATATTTTTTTTTCTTTTTTCATTTATTTGGCAGTGAGACGCTTCTCTCTGAGTAATACATAGCTCTAATAGAGTTACATTTCTCTTAAATATGCCCTGAAATAGCTGTGCTGTAAAAGGCATGTTTTTCTAGGTCCATCCTGAGTAGGAAGAGCAATTTGGGGGTAGGAGGATTAAGATGCTTTAATCAAACATGTATCAGAATGGAAACTCATTAGCAGGAAATAGGCATGTATATGCAGTGGGGATCCCTCCAGCACCTGGCGCTGCACACGCAGCGGGTGGCTTGTGTGTGCACCTCAATTTGACACTCATCTGTGACATCACCAGGTGCTTCAATTAAATAGGGCAGGACCTGTCCCTGAATTACCTCTTTCTCTCTGAGTTCTGACCCTTGAGGTGTTTGTTGAGGGAGAGGATGTCTGAGGTCTCTCTGTGGATAAATTATTGACAGTGCTGGGAAGTGAAAGCAGCCTGTTCCTGGCACTGCTCAGAGGCACTGAGTTCGTCTGGAAGCAGACGAGGCTAGAAGAAGTGGAAAGGAAAATTGCATCAGACAAGGATAAATTTTTAATGTTATCGTGTGTTACTTTGGAAATAGTATGGTCTGAAAAGCCTGCTGTTCCTCAAAAGTGGTCTCTGCTCATTGCCCTAAGCTGAGTTTTTGGCATAGTTTTATTATACAAAATGATCATTGTGTTGCTCAACACAGAGCAGCAAGCATGACGTGTGAGGCCTGAGACAAAACACCTTGTGCTCAGTCTTCAGTTTGTTCAGTTTCTTTTCGATATCATAGTAAATACATAATAAAGCAAACTGGTCTGTGCACTGCAAGGTGTGCGGAGACAGCTGTGCTGCCCTCAGTGCCTGGTTGTGGAAATACGAAAGACTTCATCACTCTCCAGACTATCAGGGAATGGATAAGCAATGTGAATTTGATTGCCTGCTGCCATGTGTGAGGGCACATTTCATCACATGGTACAAGTGCAGATAGTTACCGAGCACCACTGCTTCCTGTATTTCAAAGTCCTGTGTGCAAAGGGTCAGGAAGCATTAGTATCCCACTTTTCTTTAACAAGACTTGGTGTGTGGTTCATATACTCAGGTTTATGTCTTTACCAGTATAAAGCGCCACTAAATTCAAGGGAAAGACTGATATAGAAAACTTGAGGTGCTTTTTCAAAGAGACCAAACCCATACCATGGCTTTGCTCCTGTAGCACGTTCCTTTTCCTGCATGCCAACCGTGCTCATAAATTCCTTCAGAAAAAAAGGAGCTTCTTTTTATTTCAGAAATGAAGGAACACATTTGTTAGGAGACAGAACAGTATCTCACCTCCAAAGGGTGGGTCTGATGTGTACAAAGGAAAAAGATGTAGAAGCTGGGGCTAATTGGAAGAAACTAATCGGTATTTTTAAGAAAGCGGAGGGAAGAAGGAGGACAGCTTATAAGAAGGGAAGATGGCATCAAGAGAAGAAAAAAACATGACTTGAACTATAGGACAAATTTCTGAGTTCTGAATAGCTCAAATTCACTTTGCTTGTGTTGCTTTCAATAGATTTTCTGGGTGTAGAGACATCACTGAGATTGTTAGTGGTGTTCACATCTAGTCAGTATGACATAGGTCTCCATTAGTCTGTAGCAGTTTGATTCCAAAATTCACTTGAATCTCTGCAGAAATGCATTTACTTAATTCCTAACCTATTTTTCCTTTTTCTTTTCCCTGTAGCTTGCACCTTCCCTTCCATTACAAGAAGATTTTGTTTACCACTGGAAGGCAATCACTCATTACTACATAGAGACTTCAGGTAAGAGAAAAAATGCTCTGGTTTTACATCTTTATGTGAAAACTAGAGTTCCCAATTTCAGTGTTGTTAAAAAGATTATGAAAATGAGTCAGGTATTTCATCAAAATATCAAGAATAACAATTATTAACTATAGATATTGTGTACCTCTTTTTATTCCTGAAAATGTGAGCACAAACAGCTGTGGAAGAAAGGTCATTTCCTGACTGTTGCATGGGGAATTGTACCTTTTCATATCTGACCCAATTTCTGCCTTCATGTGTTCTGTTTAAATTAAACAGACAGCTACATACATGTAGTACCTGCTTTTAACCTTTTTATTGTTTGACGTGAGGGATTTTCCTTTTTTTCGAAGATTTTAACAGCAACTTTTGCACAGCAGTTTTGTGGTCATACATTTTACAAGGCTTTTTGGAGTTCTATGTGCTCAGTAATAAATATTTTTTCTTTAGTGTATTATCTTAGTGAAAGGGTTTTTTTTTTTATAATATTAGCTCTGAAAAGTAAGTTTGTGAACAGATTCAGAGAAAAATTTAAATAAAGCTTGTCAGTAGAATCATTGAATCATAGAATGGCTTGAGTTCGAAGGGACCTCAAGGATCTCCAAGTTCCAAACCCCCTGCCACAGGCAGGGCTGCCAGATCAAGTACTAGATCAGGTTGCCCAGGGCCCCATCCATCCTGGCTTTAAACACTATCAGGGATGGGGCATCTATAACTTCTGTGAGCAGCTTGTGCCAGCACCTCACCACTTGCTCGGTAAAAAAACTTCCCTGACATCTGATGGTAATCTCTTTCCCCTTAGTTTAAAACCATTTCTCCTTGTCCTGTCACTGTCTACTAACGTAAAAAGTTCTGCTCTTCTCCATAATCAGTATTCTCATGAAATTACGGCTATAGTTATTTGTTCTTAACCTTTTCTTTGGTTTCCTTCAGCAGATATGCAACGCATCCATTTTCAATTTTTGATTCTAGTTTAGTAGTTTAAAAAGTGAATGCTACCATGCTTTCCTCAAGCTTATTAATTCTGCGTTTCTGTTAGAGTAGCTATGCAGTCTGTGTTTCTGTCTGGGACAGGTGATGTTGTTTATGCCAGTACTTATTCCTGCAAACTGAAATTTGACCCCTGTTCTGAATACTCATCTTTTGGAATGCCATGTGATCTTTCCTAAGGTGGAAATGAGAGTGGTAGAGGAAAACTGATACGATTATGTAGTACAGAATAAAAGCTGACCTATCCCACAGACTTTCAGAAGTCTTGTGAAAAATAAGTTTTCGGTCAGAGGATAGATCTCTGTGCTCTTCTGTGGAAGCAGAATTATCCCTAAGAAACTGCAGCAAACAGTAGGATAATTAGAGGTTGTGGTGGAGACCAAAATCACTCTGATGTGGCAGTTTTCCCTTGTGTTCTTGTTGCCATTTGCATGCGACTGGCAGTTATTTTTAGATGATCACATAAAAAGTAGTTGCAATTTCCCTAGAGGGATATTTGTTCAAGGAGAATTTAGCTGAAGAAAAAAAAAAGCAATATTTGTACACATATGGATGTGCTCTACTGCATGTTAATGCCATCTCCGACTGCCAGTGACGTAAATCCAGAGCTGTATCATGACTTCACTACTTGATCAGTATCTTACCCTTTCCTTTGTGAAATTTAACAGAATGCTGTCTTAATGCAGAAGGTATAAGAGCCAAACCTAAAATTTCATGAAGAATAAACAACATAAAGTCAGGGATGGCTTTGTTGTTGTTATTGTTGGAAAAGCCATTTTATTTATCTAGTTACAAAGGAACTAGTCAGCTGCTAGTTAACTTGATCTGTTTTTCGATTTCAGAATGCTGTGCAGAGAGGAAGTTGTTGAGACAGAATGGATGCTAACTGAAAGATTGTATCTCGCTCTTATTAAGTTTGGTTTCTGGCTGCAAACGTTTTCCTTACTGCATGGTTAATGCATGTTTTGAAATCTCACATTTCACCTTTATCCTAATGCAAGGTTAAATACCTGCCTAATGTATATTTCAGTTTACATTTTCAGATATGAGTCTGAAAACTCAATTTAAGGAATGGTTAAAAACAAAAAAACTTGTTTTTCAGGGCTCTGCGTTTTTTTTTCTATTTAGGTAAGATTTCTTAAAACTGAACATCCAGAACCTCCACATTATTTTCAAAATTTGGTCAAGTAGGTGTTCATATATGTTTTAAAGGTGTATGTCTATCTTGTAGATCATACATATGCATATATAAATTGTGTGATAGCTTCCTACTGTCTGTTTTGTGACTTTTATATAAAATATTCCTTAAATGAGTTACCTATTTTTTAAATCTTTAATTTGGGACTGGACTTAAGACCAGTATTTGCCATTTCTGATTGTACATCTCTTATTTAGATGACAAGGCACCTGTGACTGATACCAACATTCCTTCTCACCTGGAACAGATGCTGGATATTCTAGTTCAAGAAGAAAATGAGAGGGAATCGGGTGAAACGGGGCCATGTATGGAGTATTTGCTACATCACAAGATTTTGGAGACACTTTACACATTAGGAAAAGCTGATGTATGTACTACTCTGCAGAACTGATTATCTTTTGTATGGGCTTGTGACTGTGATAGGGAGTGAAAATCTGCAATAGATGATAGTGTGGGATGCTGCAGGATGCAGTAAATAGCTCTTTGCTTACGTTATCAGTGTATCACAGATAATAAATAGTCTTTCACAAGTGTGATCAAAGTGAGACAACCAGTAAGATGCTGACTAAGGCAGAACACGGATTTATTAATCAGGACTCTGATACTGACTGAAACTAGAAGTAGGAAAACGGTAGAAGTAGGACATCCACAAGACAGCATTTTCCAGCCCTCTGGTTATGTTGGGAGATTTTTGGGTGAAAAGTGCTACATTAAATAACATACCATGTTTCAATTTTCTGAATGTGAGTAGTTACTGCTCAGAAGGACTCCATGTCAGAAACCATTGATTTAAGCTGATCCCGAGACAGCTTGTGCATCTGAATCTTTAACACGATTCCAGCCTATGGCAATGTTGTCTGGTCATTCTCACATGTGCTTTGTGGCACTTGAAATTAACTTCATGGTCTTGGTGCATTTTTGCTGATATCTTTCTTGGCACACTTAGGAACTGAAATACATGGGATTGGATGAATCATAGAGTGTATTAACTTGGCAGCTGTTGTACTAGAACTTCTTGTATCATGGTGCAGATGCGGTTAGAAAAGCATGGTGTGTCCTGATGGAAGGATGAGTAGAGCTCTCTGGTTTCATTTTCACTTTTACACATCATCAGGAGTTTTTAATCTACTTAATTTTATGTGCATAGACAATATAAGTTGCTAGCTGTCTGTACTTAGGATATTTCTTGCTTCTGTAGAACCAAATCTCTACAATTAGTGTTTTTGCACCCCTTGTCCTTTAACCAAGCTATGATGCCTGATACCGATGTGGTGAAAATACAGAATTGCTCAGAAATATGACTTATTTAGCAGTTACAAACTTCACGACAAATCAAGAAGAAATCTAGACTTATGTGAAGCAAGTGATCTGTATCATGTTTCTAAGAGTTGAGAGAAGTAATTTTGCACTTATTTAGATATGCCTGTACAAGCAATTCTTGTACAGCCTGTCTTTATGCTTTGCCACTTGTGGGTTGATACATCTGAAGTAAACACACATTTTGGTGCTTGTAGGATGTTTCAAAGATCTGTATATATATATGTATGAATAATACACTTTCACAGCACTCACTTAGACTTACTGTGTTGCTGTTGATGTGCCCTGATGGTTCACAACTTGTCAATCTCTGTAACAAATTGCTTGACAACTAAGTGATAATTAAGGTTTGATAACCTAGGGATAATTACCTTGGCAGGAGTAGCAGGTTAGGCTTCTTCCTGGCTGCTGCCACACACTCCGTTCACTAATTTCTATTAGTTGAAAACTGTTATTAAGGGTGTGTGTAATGAACCAGGTCAGGGAAATTATGCAGATTAAAATTAATGTATGGAAGTAACAGCTTTTTTTATATTATGTTAGGAGGTGTGAGAATTGGGGGGATTTAGCCAGAAACAAAGGTAAGTACAGGTCCACGTGCCATTGCTTCTGATGGAGATAGGAAAGTACTTTCATGGGACATTATGTATGGGAGGCAGTAGAACGTGGGCATGGGTGTTCTGTAGATACTTATGATTTATATTCTGCTGAATCTCAGGGAAAGCAACAGCTTTTTCTTGTCCTGGAACATCTGTGCATTTATAAATGCTTTATATAAATGCTGTCTAGGGTTAATGGCTCATTAATTTAAAAAACCTTTGGTGGACACTTCAGATGTTTGTATTTTATTATTGTCTATTTGTATGTACTGACTCATTGAATTGCTGGATTTTGTGGCACAGTACCCTAAAAGAAATCTGACCTGTAGGCAATTAATTGAGTTTATTTTCCTCTGTATTGATGGGAATATTTCCTGGAAAGATCGTGGAAGTCTGCACTACAACAGTTAATTGAAAGTATGGATAAATGATTCCTGTTTGAACTTAGTAGTTTTGAATGAAATTGAGAAACATGTGTTTCTCTCTACACTTGTTACATTAGTGTTTGTGTTTATCTGTTTTTGTTCCAGTGTCCTCCAGGAATGAAACAGCAAGTTTTGGCTTTTTACACAAAACTTCTTGGAAGAATACGGCAACCTCTTCTTCCCCACATCAATGTGCATAGGCCAGTGCAGGTACTGTTCAGATTTTTAAGTAAACTGTGTTTTTGTATGACAAATTTCTCTTACCCTGTTTTAGCAAATATCATCTTTTTTTTATTATTATTATTCTCAAGTAAGTTAAACTACTACTTAAGTATAGGATCAGTTTTAACATACTGCCAGTTAGATTCTTGAACTGCAACTGCAGTAGTCATAAACAATAAAGAAATTTTTACAACAGTCTTAAGCCCAGAGTAAACGTTCAACTCAGTAATCACACACCGTCATAGTATGTGTATGGTAAAGAATCCCATCCATGACTCCTAAATAAAGCTGTAACTTCCTTCCTGTCTTAATTGCTCGTTTTTCTGTATGTGACAGAAATTGATCAGGCTGTGTGGTGAAGTTCTGGCAACACCAACAGAAAATGAAGAAATTCAGTTTCTCTGTATAGTATGTGCAAAACTGAAGCAGGATCCGTACCTGGTCAACTTTTTCCTTGAGGTGAGTAAAACAAATCTGACTTTTTCCACATGGTTTTTACATAAGAGTGGGTCATGGTCAAAATCTGTAGAGAGCAGGAGCTAGCATGTTGGACTTCATAGCTTAGTTTTCATTCAGTGTGTGATTGGTTTTTTTTCTGTGATACTAAAAGTCTTTTCTTTCACTTCTAGAGACTCAATATGTCCCATAACTTTTACCTCAGATTTCATTCAGGATTCTCATATACCTGTTTGAGGTTCTTTCCCTTTGAGCCTTTAGAGGGCACTCTCCAAATTGCAAAATCAAGTTTTGTTAGCCCTGGAATTAATAGGTATTGTAATGTAGAGCATTGTGAGGAGGCCTTGAGCTTCCTTGTTATTTTGTCTTCAGCCCAGTGAAGGCTATGTTGCAGATTGCTGAAACCTTGCAGAATGCAAAGTGTTCTGTGAGCTTGGGCTCACATTTGATAGTGACACATATGGTCTAGCTGCAGTGCCAGCTCACAATCTACAATATGGCATTATATTCCATCTGTAAGAAAGCCAAGTATCTTTACTCCCGTCTTGGAACTTAATACATAGCATTGATGAAACCAGAGTGGGAGGACAAAGAATTTATAGAGACTCTCCAATCCCATTTAGAAAGATCATATAAAAGTTTAATTTATTAAAGTATATTTATAAGTTCTTCCTTCTCCCACTTTGATGTTTGCTGCAATGGCACAGTATGTATTAAGTGTGTGATGCATAGCTGAAAAGATGTAGATTTGCTATACTTCAGGAATATTTTACAGATTTTCCTCAAACAACAATCTCTAGCAGCAGAGGCTGATAAACAGCAAGTATCTGTTCTTTCCCATTGAGTATATGAATATCACTTATAAGTCAATTAGTAGAATCCATCTTGAGTTTATTTTTACTTAATTAAACTGTCTCAATTGCCTTTGTATCCACAGTAGTAAAAGTAGTACGAGGGCTGAAGATTCCATGTTCAAACATTGGAGGCATTTAGAAGCAAACTACTAGATACATTACATGCAAAATGTAGTAGAAGTCTAAACCAGGATGGTTTTTGATGTGATTTGTGTAAGTTGTATGGTTGAAAAGAAGAATTAAAACCCTCTTAATAACTTCTCTGCTCAAATAATGGTCCTCAAGTCAAATCAGGGAATGGCAATCATAGAAACTACAAATATTTTGTCAGACATTAGTTATTGTTGTTTTTGATTATAATCTTAAAAGTCTTGGCATAGAAAACCAGGTGATTCCTAATTTCAAAGAGATTCCAGTTTTCTCAAAATGCTGAGTATGAAGTTCTGGCAAGCTGAGGGACATTCCTTGTCACTTTTGCTTCCTTTACAGAATTATTCTAAACGTTGTAGCCAAAAGCAGGTGTCTTTCCTCACTTTTCATAGTTTTTTCCAGATAAGTCTTCTGGGTTGCAGAATTGCCCTCTTTTAGAAGAGGATGTTCTGGTTGTTCTTGTCTGTGCCTCTTAGAGGTGCTGTGGTGTCTTGGTATCTGCTTCTGACCTTCAAATGCATGAAAGGGTAAATTTACAGAACTCTATGTGGCATTTAACTCTCAGATCTCTAACATTTAAGCTGAAAAGCAGATACATCTTTCCAAAACAGTCTGCCTGTATGTCAGTAAGTTTTACTTCCTTCTGTAATTTTTTTCTGATGAGTCTCTGTAGTCATTCATGAACTTAAAGAAAAGGAGTATCTATAGGCCTTTCCCTTTTATGATTCCATATTAAATACCTCACTGTTAGAAAGCTATTTATATTTTAGATCTTTTTCCTATTTTGCTTAACTGACAAGACTATTTGGTGTAACAGTATCTCTTTAAAGATACTTTTAAATACTCTTCAAATATTTCTTTAAAAGTTACTTTTGTTGTGGAAATAAAAACTGCATACCTCATTTTAAAGCCTTTAAAATCCATGTGGTAATTAAAAAAATTTTTTTTTGCTTTAATGTATTCCATTCTTTAAACTGTTTTCCCTGTTCTTATGTAAAGAGAGAGAACATACATAGGGATGTTTGACCTACCTTCTCTATCTGAACCATTATTATATGCTAAACATGTTAAATCATGTTTTTTCCCTTTCATTTCCTCCTAAGTTGGCCCATCTCATCTCACCTTAGAACTGATTGTTCTATACTATGGGAAACTTGCTTTTCTCTTTTCAAATTTCTGCTCTTAAAAACCTCAAATTGTTCTAATATAATATCTATTAAAAAGCTGCACCTTCACGTTATAAAATGAAAACTACTTTCTCTATTCACTTCTGCTATCATTACACAAATTGCCAGGTTTATATTTTTTGCTATAAATTGAGTGGGCATTCATATTAGCTATGCTATCACCTGATTTTTCCACAGAATTCTTTTAAAATCTGCCTGAAGTTAAAGAGTCACACAGTATTACTCACCACAGGTATTGGAACTCAGTAGTTACGTATTAGGAAAACACAAAAGTCTATTTGTATAGTGTCTGCTCTCTGCTGATACTGAGTTCACTTGGAGGAGTGCTTTATCTAGAAAACACTGAGCGTATGTTTTATGTAACCTTTTCTATTAGGTCATTCAGGATCCTGTTTTGCACCTTTGCAGGAGGCAGGTGAGCAGCTAAGCTGCAGAATTGCATGATTAGAAAACAGGAAGCTTAAACACGTGCAAAAGCTCTGCTGATGTGTTGTTGGATGTACAGACTGCTTTGTGTTATTTGCCAATGCAAAAGTAATGAGCTGCAGACAAATTTCTGGGGGCATTTATACATTTTATGTGTGTTAGGTCTCTCATCAGTGCCTGAAGTAATAGGTTGCTGTAAGATAAAGTAAATACTTTACAAAACAGTATCTAATCTTTGAAAGCACTGAGTACTACTTTAGAAGTGCAAACAGTAGTATATAATCCAGGATTTAAAATGCAGTTTCAGGCTCCAGCTCTGCTTGATGTGCAAGAATTGTAGTTCTCATCCAGGTATTCCAATGGCTTGATAACTTATATAGGAGATATTAGAGGAGTTTAGAAGATGCAGTGATACACTAACGTGGCTCAAACAAACCCATTCTGGGTGCTTTGCCGCCTGATGCTTTTCACATTGTTATAAAATCTGTTGAAGGAGTCATTTTTCTTCTGTAGTCAAAAATCATAGAATCACATCCTACTTCTTTTATAGCATGCAGTGTGCTGCTTTTACCACCGGGTTGCCTCTCCAGGGATGTGGTTATATGAGTCTATCATACCATTCAGTACAAATTCTGCATGCAGAATGCACATCAAGTGAACAAGCATTCACAGCAATGCTGTAGTTTGCTGCCTGTCCCTGCTGGTTTGTATGCACTAAACACCATTAACCCCAAATTGTTACTCTTTAAAATTGTTGGTGCTTGAGATGTATTTGTAATAATTTTGGCTTTATCCTAGAGGAGAGAAACCCTTTGGATTAATAAACTCATTGCTGACTTGAAAAATTGTCCTGTGCTGAAGTCTCATTTATAGTTCTGATAAAGCATTATTCAACTGTGCTTTTGACAGAGGAGCACTGAATTTTTGCCATGGTGTAAGTTTTTTCCTGGCCTCTCAGAGCACAAGTTTAAATGCCTCTGTTAGTGCAGGAGATGAATTTATAGCTGTTTTCATGCTAAGTAGAGATAGTTTACAGCATCTAACAGGGTTCACTGTGATCTGTTCCAGTACCTGGTGCCCCCAGTGCTAGCTTACAGCATCTTCTGTCCATTCTATCTTTTAAACATTTTCTTCAACTTCAGAGTACTTTGCTGTCATAAAATGTTTGGTGGTTTTTTTTTTTTTCCCCCATTCTCACTGAATGAGTTATCTCAAGAAGTTTAAAGTGAGTTCCTCTCCAGGTGGAAACAGTGTTTCAGACATTGAATCAATTTGAGACCTTGTCTGGAAAGGGATATTCTGTAGTGTGTGCTAATGTCAAAAGGTACCTCCTGTTGCAAACAATTACTTTCTGTGTGGTTACTGTATCCAGCCTTGTAAAGTACTACTTAAATGCCGATGTAAAAAAAATTGTAGTAGGTTTGTGCTTCAGGATGAACTGCAATTTCAGCTTTTTAATTCCAACAAAATGCTTTGCAGAATAAGTTGAAAGCAATGGCTTCCAAAGAATCAACAAACTTAATCACAGAAGACATGATAAAAGGCCAGGATTCGTTGGCAACAGACACAGGACAGCCCATCCAGCCTGAAGAAACGTCTGGCACTGCTGGAGCGGAGCACGTGGAAAAGGAAGATGAGCTCCCTCAACAGGCAGATGATCTGTCTTTCAGTCTGGATGAACTAAATGTCACATCATCACCTGAGTCCTCCACTGTTTGTCCAAATCAAGACTATAATTTAGTGAATTCTCTACTAAATCTCACCAAGAGTCCGGTGAGTGATTTTATTTTGTGCAGTGCGATAAAATGAAGTCGTTTGGATGTAGTGTGAAATAGGTAGAAGGAATGAAGTTGCACATATGTGCAGTCTGTACTTCAAATATAAAAAGTAAATCAAAGATTTTTGTGACTGCTTTTTGTAAATTGATTATTTCCTTTTACTAGGAATTCATGAGAAATAAATCTTAATGACTGAAAAAGAAATAAAGAAATGTTTTCATTAACTCTGGGGGAATGGAGAGACTGTTGCTTGGGAGATGTTTGCTTCTGGATTTCAAGTGATATTCATTCACTGCCTGATTAATTCTTCCGTGCTTTTCTGCCAGGATGGCCGGATAGCTGTGAAGGCTTGTGAAGGGCTCATGCTCTTGGTGAGCTTGCCAGAACCTGCGGCTGCCAAGTGCCTGACTCAAAGCACTTGTTTATGTGAATTGCTGACAGATAGGCTGGCCAGCCTCTACAGAGCCCTGCCTCAGTCACTGGATCCCTTAGACATTGAAACAGTGGAGGCAATTAACTGGGGGTAAGAATTTTCTTTTTGTATTTAATACCTGAGGTGACTTTACACCCCTTCCTGATGCTCATTTACTGTAGTTACGTAAAAGGTATAAAATGTTTACATCCCTATGCTAGTCTAAAGAGCAGATTTTAGGTACTGTCTTTGGTACACCTGGAACACCTTAGATGTGCAGTGTACTCATTATTTCTGCCATAGAAGTAGATTTGGCTGCCAGTTCATTGCAAAGATCCCTCAGGGGATAAAGTTTTCCACTGAATTACATTGGCAATTTATGGTGATGCTTCTGGAGTCTCAGATACAGATTATTTTTCTGTTCAGATCAAGGATTTAAGAAACATACTCAGACTTTTCACTGTACATGGTGAGCCCTGTATGGTGCAGCAGAGGTCAGGAAGAGCATGCTCTTGTTGCAAAAAGAAGGAAAGAGTTACTGCATAACAGCTTGAAGGAAAGGATAAGTGCTGTTAGCCTAACTGCTTGTCATATTCTTAATATGCTTAAGTGCTTGTGCCCACTCTGCCTTTATGATTAGAAATTACTCATGACCTGTTAGTACACAGACAAAAAATGGGTATTTGCAAAAGAATATTTTGGTTGAAATTCAAAGTTTGAAGGAAAAAAATGGTAACTTTGAATAGTGGGATAAGTAATTATCAAACTGCTTAACCAAAGAACATGGTGAATTTGTAATTCCTTACAGTCTTTAAATGCAATACATGGTTTTTTTTCCTAAAGATACCACCTAGTTCAGGTATAGGCTTTGTCATTTTGGTGGATTTGATTGAGGTCACTTACAGAATAGAGAAGAACAATTGTCTTCGTTTTATGGACTCTGACTACAGGAGTCAGTGATGTTAGTGGGCTGTCTTTCCTGAGAGAGCAGACTAGGTGATCGATATTCCCTGCTGACTTAAGAAATCCTTAACCTTAGTATTTCCACTCTTTGCTGGACATACAGTGTATCCTTTAGAATGCCTTTCTATGTAACAGTAGCACTTCCAGATTGGTAGAGACAGGTAAAACTATTTTATTGTTCATTTCATTGTTAGTACAGCATTAATTATGCTATTAAGTTCAATGAGAATAGAGTTCAATGTTTTTCAAGTGCTTGTAGACTAAATAAATATTTTCCATACATGCTCTAGTTTGGATTCCTATAGCCACAAAGAAGATGCATCTGCTTTTCCAGGAAAAAGAGCGTTGATATCATTTCTTTCATGGTTTGACTACTGTGATCAACTCATCAAAGAAGCACAAAAGGTTTGAAATGTTTACAGATGATACAAATATATTCAGCAAATAAAGAGTTCCAGTTGTTTCTTAGCTTTTGAGTTTAAGACGTGCCATCCTGTATTTTTGTTTCAGATTGCTGCTGTTGCTATGGCAAAAGCTGTGCGGGAACGATTTTTCGTTGATGTTATGGAACCCCAGCTGATGCAAACGTGAGTAGCATCCTACAAAACACAGCAGAGCAAAGTCTAAGACAAGCTCATTTCTTTTTATCAGCTGAAATCCAGTGCGTATCTGACACTAAATTTATTGTTCAGCTCAGAAATTGGAATCCTCACATCAACTGCATTACTGCATCGCATTGTTCGTCAAGTAACTTCAGACGTCCTACTGCAGGAATTAGTTTATTTTGTACTTGGAGAACACAGAGAGCCAGAAACTTTGCCAAACATCAACAGACATCCATTGCGACACAGGTTAATCGAACACTGTGATCATATTTCTGATGAGGTAAGAAGTGGTATTGATATAATGATGTGTGCTGGCCAGCTCTGTCCTGCACAGAGCCTGTAGAAATGTCATCATGAGGTTTTTTTGTATTTGTGTCAGCTAACTGATGAGGAAGAGTTCTGACTGCCACTCCTACAAATTCCCTTCAAAAAGGGAAGGACCAGCTGTTTCTTCTAGCTAGCACATTGCAACAGTTAATAAAGATTATTAGTTTGTCTCCAATGCATATCTATTTGGGCTTGCTCATCTATAAGATTGCCCAAAATTGTTTTCTGTAAATGCATTTTAATTTATGTTATATTATATGTTGCATCACTGTTATTTTCTGTGTTGTGTCTGTTCTGTCATATTAACACAAAGTATGGTTAAAAACAAACTATTTTTTGTATAGACTACCCGAGGTCAGAGAATATACATAGTGCCAATTAAAAAATAATGGAGTAACTTTAAGCACTTCACATACAAAAGACCTTTATAAAATAACTGATTTCAGTAAAATTATTCTTTAGGAGCTGCTTCTTTATTTTTTTTTTCCTCACTTGCACAGTGACAACTATCCTCTGGTATGGAACTGATTATAATACACAGAAAGCTAAGTTGTACTTTGGATGTTTTTTATTACTTTGGCAGATTTTAGAAGAGCTTTTTTGTTTTATAGGAAAAAAATACACGCACATATTGTTTGTCAAATGTATAAACAGGGATGGAGAGTCCACACACCACATTCAGCATGATGATTTCCTTTTTTTTTTTTTTGTAATTTTGCTTCCTTTCACAATCTAAATAAATAGTTGTGATGTTCTGTATACATACAAACAGTGGTGGAAGGCAAACTGCATTAGAACAGGGGTGCATCACTTTGTGTAATTTTTACTTTTTACATTGCAGATCAGCATAATGACTTTACGGATGTTTGAGCACCTTCTGCAAAAGCCTCATGAGCACATTCTCTATAACTTGGTTCTGAGAAATTTAGAAGAAAGAAATTACATAGAATATAAGCCACTGTGTCAAGAAGATAAAGATGTGGTAGAGAATGGGCAGATTGCAGGAGCAATGTAAGTTTCTTTTTTCTTTTTGCAGCAGTAAATTGGATCCTTCTTTTTAAAACCAGGGGGTTTAGTAATTGAAGGAAAAGTGAGCATGTTGTGAGTTCTGTTTTCAGCTGTAAATACAATGAGCATATGTGAGGTGATGCACAAACTGCTACATCACCAACTGATGTAATTTGTTGGAAGGGTATCAGAAAAGCTAAAATTCTCAAAAGCTTCTTTTCTGAACTAGGCACTGCAAGATTTTCATTTAGCAATTTACTTAAGCATCTACTTAGCTTAAGTTCATGCAAATTCATACTATATTCAATAAGATTACTCCTAAAGTCAGTCAGTCATTTAGGTGTCCTGTTTACATTTATGTTCTTTAATCATTTTTTGACGGAAAAAAAAAAAATTGGGGGATGTTTTAAGTAAATTTTTTTAATTTAAACTACACTTAACTGTTGTGATTTATTTTTTTTTACCTAATGGAGGAGGAATAAGGACTAGTCACATCCAGATATTTTAGCATCTTAATTTAGATTTTTCTGAGTCATCTAAAATAGCCTGATGATTTTCCAGAGTGTAAGTATCTCTTAAATGAAAAATATGTCTGCAGAGTTTGAGATTTAATGCAGTGATTTTGTACCAGTAAAAGAAAACAAATTTTGCTGGATATGTGTAAAGGTTGGCATTTCTGCACGTTAACATGGTAAAAAGCTGTGCATATGGCAACATTCTGGACAATATCGTAATTGTTCAGAGATGAAAAACAGAAAGCATGCCTTTTAGTCCAGAGAATTTCTTGCCTTCCATTCTGCAAATGATTGTTTTTGTCTGATATAATCTCACAGAGACCTGGAGGAAGATCCCCTATTTACTGATCTGTCTCCAGATAACACGGGAGCTCAAGAGTGGCTCAGTGTTTCTCCACCTGTCAGTCCAGAACATCCAAAAAATGATGGGAAGACTGAAGTTCATAAAATTGTAAATAGGTAAGTTTGAAACAAACACTTAAGGAAATCTCTGAATGTGTGGGTGTCTGCACACACTGTGCATACCAAATGTACTCTGTAATGGGTGTTGTTCTGTGCCAGCTGGTAAAATGACTCCGCAGAAGAAAATTGTGGCATTTTATCAGAAAAGTACTCCCAAAAGATTAGAGCTTTGCAATAAGTACAAATAATTCAGCATAAACTTGAAGAATAGATAAGCTTTACAGCTAATGGTCCAGCTGAATACTCAGAATTCTGAATAAAAGCCTCATTAATGTAGTGCTTTCTGTTCTCAAAAAAAAAGGGGAAAAAACCTCCCGCTTTCCAAAGTTCCTTAAACACTTAGATAAAAGGAAATAATTGCTGTGCTAGAGATAACCTTCTGTTCCCTGAAAACCAGGGGGCATCTCTGTCACCTGTAACATACCTTTCTGCATGCTAAACATACTGCAAATTGGATATCACAAAGAGGACAGATTCTCTTCTAAGCATCTTAGTGATGGTAATTCTATTAGCAACTAATATTAGGACAAATGCTGTTTGCTCTGTTAATACACTTTAGCAAAGCAGCACTGGTATTTCAGTGCTGTCCTATCTACTTATCCAGAGGTGTTAGCCAAGGCAGCAAACAGCCCAAGGACAGGCAGCACACAGTGAAGTAGTTGCTTCTTGCCTTCTTTTCTCCAGTATTGCTGTATATAGTTTCCAGTGGAAATGATTTGGAAGAGAGATGAAAACAACAATTTCCTGAATTCGCCTGTGTAATCTCCATCACTGATTAGAAATGTTTTAGAATTTCCAGTGACTGTCAGATTTGTTTTTTTTTAATAAGATGAACACTATATGAAAATTCAGCTACTGTATATTTCTGCACACAGATCTTCCAGGAATCTCCAGAAGTTCTTAGAGTATAGAGAAAGCAGAGCTTTAGGAAAAAGGGTCCAAAAACTGAGTATGTTTCACTGTCCAGAAATTGTAATTGTTTTTTTTTTTTAAAAAAAAAGGCTTTAATGACATCCCCTCTCTAATAAGATTCAGAATTTCCTGAAGTTACTTAGGCCAGATATTGGTGAATTAATAATGATGTATGGTATATGTACTACATAGCTGATAAGGACATTTCTATGCAAATTTTCCTGTACATTTGTAGATACTTATTGCCACAACAAACTATGGGAAATAGAACTGCCTGTGCAGTAGGCTAAGAAATTTGAACTGTAGTTCTCCTTCAATTCATTTATTCCCCAGTGAATTTTCCATATGCTCTGGTAATATGGAGATTGACCTTTAACAA
Source organism: Phasianus colchicus (assembly GCF_987193195.1). Taxonomy (NCBI): domain Eukaryota; kingdom Metazoa; phylum Chordata; class Aves; order Galliformes; family Phasianidae; genus Phasianus; species Phasianus colchicus. Next base: position 28,523,331 of record NC_143443.1, read on the forward strand.
ATACTTGAGCTAGTTATGACTATTTTTTTTCATCTCCATTCTGTCTGCTCATTTTCAGAATGTGCTAGCGTTCCACTAAGGTTTTTACCTCTAGTGTTACATAGAAAAGTTCTGAAGTATACATCTTTTTATAAATAGTTAGAATACTTAAATAGATATTATATTCTCTGTGAAGCACATAAAGTTACAGTTGTATTAATTGGCCAGACAGTTCAGTATTGTGTACGCTATTACAGATGATGAAAAGGTATTGATCTTGTGCACTGTGGATTATAGGTATTCATTAACATTCCTTTGTCTCTTTAGTTTTCTCTGTCTTGTACCCGATGAAGCTAAGTCATCATACCATGTGGAGGGCACAGGTTATGATACTTACCTCAGAGATGCCCACAGACAAGTAAGTCTTCCTTATTCCTTGAGAATTTGAAATGCTGATGTGTGTAAACAAAAGGTTCTATAAATAGTCCTACTACATGCATCTTTTAGTAATGGAAGATGGGGAAATTCAATTTTTATTTTCTAATGAAATCTTAGCTTTAGAGATTTCTTTTGATTGTGAATCCACCTTGTATTACTCTAGTGGGAATAACGGATGACATTAAATGCATTAATATTCATATAACAAATACACTGAGAGAAAATCTGAACTGCAGATAGGTTCTTAATTTGCTTTTGCATTTATCTGCATTCTCTTGGAGAATTGCCTGCCAAGCTGTTTGAAAGGACTAAAGGGAAATTAAAATGCTGCATAGGAATTACATAATCTGGGACTTCAAAAATAAAGGCACATCATAGGGTATGCACAGCCTGAGGCATTCAGGTTTCAAGTTGATAGTTCTGGTAGGAAGGGAAATCTTTATGATTTACTAATTTGAAATAAATGCAGCTTTTGTTTTCATAAATGTAGTTTGAAGTGTCCTCGGTCAGAGGTCACTGTTTATTTTCTGCTTTCATACTGAAGCCCCAAGGTTCTTGTATAATAGAAAAAGTTGTGTGAAGTAAAGTAACTGAGAGTTGTATTTTGTAGGTACTTTAAAAACTCCGTGGTCCCTGAATTATGATATCAGCAGTTTAGGATGAGAAGCTTGGATTTCTGTATTTATTGTATTGTTTTATCTGTAGTGTCTCGTGAAAAGAAAGGGAATAGAGAATAGAGAACAAGGCAAGAAAGGTTGAGGTAGAATTCCCCTATGTTCTATTCTTAGATGCCAGAAAATACATATCATCCTTGTACTTCTTTTTTGCCTTGGGAAAAAGAGTATTCTGGGAGTTATTAGAGAAAAGAATTGGTTTCTGTCACTTCCTGACAGTGATATGGCTACTCTTAAAATATTTCCCTCCTAAGAATAGCACTGCCTATTGCTGTTACTACATCCAAATAGCCTTTCTGCTTTCCTATGTCTATTCCTGGAGGCCTGCACAAGTATGTAAGCTGCACTCAGTGAAGTCTGTTTTGCCTCACTTTTCCTACTGTTTATTCCTGCTTTCCTTAATTTGGTTCATAGTTGGTGCTCCTTTCAAGGTATAATTCCAAGAGAGTGAGATACCAGGCAGCTCCCAGCAAATCAGAGGCAGAAGCTGATAGGCAACTGGGAAAGACTACTGTGGGTGATAGGAAACAGAGGGAAGAGGAAGCCTGCAGTATACTGAGTTTGTATCACCTGCACATCCACGTGCCTTCCCTGTCCTGGGAACTGTCGAGCAATCTGGGTTGGATGTTGAGATAAGCTGCGCATAATAATCAAAATGTGTATTTGTAGCCTTACCTTGTTTGGTCTCAGATGATTTTTGGAAGCTCTAGCTTTTTGTTTCTGAAGCTATCCTGGCAGCGTGGATGTCGAGAAGAAAATGAAGTGCCTGTATGGGAACTGATAATGTTTGTTTTAGAATGAATATTCTTTTTGGACTACTTTTTGGATTTCTCATGTAACTACAGATTATGGTTTTAAGGCTTAGATGCTGTTATAAGGAAATGAAACAATTTCCATAGAGGTTTTGAGTGTTTTCCTTACTGCTTTTTTCTAGTTCCGAGATTACTGTCTCATCTGCTTACGATGGGAGTGGCCTGGATCTCCCAGATCTTTGGAAAAGTGCAATTTAGAAGCATCATTTTTTGAAGGCCACTTCTTAAAAGTCTTGTTTGACAGAATGGGCAGGATTCTCGATCAGGTAAGAAAAAGCAGGTTATAAATTCCATTATTTTGCTTTCATCACTACTAAGTGGCTTAGTCTCCATAATGTCCAGTGGATTCCCATAATTCAGATGTCTGTTACAACATTATATATAATATATATATTATAAAATCCCATCTGCAGGTAGATTGCAGGATGTTATAGAGATCTGTATCCTCTTCTGAAAACCAGAACAAAACTTTCTTCTATATTAAGCAAGTTATTATTGTCACTAGCCACCTTTTTGTGTACCAGATGTTTTCTTGACCAGTGTTGTGATTGAAATGTCATTTAAATTGATGAGTAAGACAAGAATATCCTAATGGTAATGGATGAGGCTAAGACAGTATCTTAGAAACTCATAGGTACTAACAGCTCTGGTTCAGTTTTCATTTTCTAGCATATACATGCAGAAAGCATGTACATTTTTTCAGCAAATAAAATGCTTTATATCTCCTTTCTGCCATATTTCTTTGAATTTCAGTCATTGTATCACTCATAATGTTTTCCTGTAGTTAGGAAAAACTGTTATCATTCCATGGAAAATTTCTAGAAGGTATCTTTTTCCATCTGCACTTTACAGTTTTTGTTTCGTTCTTTTTTTTTCCCTCTTTCATTATATTGAAATAATAACTGTATAGCTGCCAAGGGCAAACAAATGAAATATGATCTGACAGGATCCTTGTCCTGAAAAGGACATGTCAGACCCAGATTAGTATAAAGGAGTTTAAAGAAAGTGAATTTTACTGCTTTGTGTTTCTTTCTGTATCTAGCCAGCCTGCATGACCTCATCTTTCTGAGCAGAAGCAAAGTGAAGGCTCAGGGAGGTGAAAAGGAGGTCACTTCATGTTTCTTTGCCTTCGCTGAATTCTGGACTTAAATTAATCAAGTCAACATTTCTGTTTTCAGTGAGGAAGATAACTTTCCTTGCTAGTGAAATCCCTGAGGGTCTAGATTACCCTCCCTGTAACACCAGCTGGAGATGTTATAGATGCAGTAGTACCAATTTTTTTGAGGTTTGCACAATTCTGTTCAGTTTTGCATATGCAGCTATCTACAGAATGACTAGTTAGCTGTGATAGTGGCAGATTTCCAGCTTATAAACAGGACAAGAGTCATTTAGACATACAAATAAATGCACAGGCAACACGGCAGGAAGTCAACAGTTGTCTCCAGGTCAGCTCTGTGAATGTGTAGAGGAGGAGGATGTTTGAGAGTACCAACATGTATAATTCAGAAGTCAGAAAAGAAAGTCAAACCCTTCTGTTGCTATATTGTGTATTCTCAGTGTTTTGATTCTAGTAGACTTATACTGTACTTTTTAGTATTTGAAATGGTTATAGATTGAAGTCGTGAAGAGATCTGGTCAGCATCAGCTTTCAGGAACAAGAAGCCTTGTGGATATGAAAACCTTGTCTGAACGATACATAGGTTATAAAAAGTAAATAAAGTGAATTGCATCCCCTAAGAAAAGCTATTGCATGTATCGGATGCATGCAATTACAATAAAAATAGCATCTGGCATGGAAGCACAGCGCCCATCTTGATAAACTGCCTGTCAGCATGACACATATCTTGAGCTAGTCAAGCAAGGTGTTTGGATCTGTGGTGTCAAAAATGCTGGACTCCAGAAGAAGTAAAATGATCTGCCTGAATTAAACAGCAGGGATAAATTCTTCCTGTATTGTACCAAAAGCTTGCCTTAACAACAACAACAACAACAAACAGGCAAAAAACCCTGAAATTCCTTGGGTTATTCATAGTGAAATGCATAAATCACATAGAGCAACGTGGAAAATTAATGTGTCAGTAACATTTTGATCATATATATGTCCAGACAATGTAAAAAATGTGAAAGGGCCTTTAGTTGGGGATCATACAGTATTACTTACAGATTGTATTCGATGTCATTTTTGCTTCATCATTCTGCTTTAAGTAGTTCTTGTGTATTTATCAGTTTTTATCAGCAGACACCAGTAGGCTTCACAGAGGAGGTCAGTATTACTAACCAAATTTCCTGACAGAGGACAGCTGAGGCACTAAAGTGAAGTAACTTGTTTCAAGGCTGCTCAAATCCAGTACCTCATCTGCTAGTCACAGCCTGTTTCCTCCTGTTAATGTTAAACATTGAATTTCTGTGGAACTGTTTCCTGAGAATTTTGAAAGAATTTCCTGAACTCCAAATCTTGCTGGTTTTTGCCTCTATAGTTATAGAGAAGATGTTTAGGCTGTCTGACTGAGTCTGCTGACATATGGACAGAAATAAAAGCTCAGCTTTCCTTAATGCTCTCAATTAGTTTAAATCACAACAGCAATCTGTCTGAACAATGCAGCACGTGTTACTACTTTGTTTCCTTTTCTTTGTGTGAACACCAGATAAATCTCATGGCTTCAAAGCCTCCTAATGAATTGACTGACTCACAACTGAAAGACGTTCTCCAGCAGTTCAGTTTTACAGGCAGTGGAATGGATTTATGGAAGAAATTTGTGTCTGCATCTGCAGAGTAGCTTTTATCTTCCACAATAACTCAAAAGGTAGAAATTCCTGTTATGAAGAACATCCCTGGCACAGGGTCTGAAAGCTTTGTTTGTTAAAAAGCTGTAGCTGGAATTTCAAGTATGGAAATGACTACCACTGACTGGGAGAAATAAGTATGTTCACTTCAAAAGAATCTGTAAGACAGGTTGCCCAAGGAGGCTGTGGATGCCCCATCCCTGGAGGCATTCAAGGCCAGGCTGGATGTGGCTCTGGGCAGCCTGGTCTGGTGGTTGGTGACCCTGCACATAGCAGGGGGGTTGAAACTAGATGACCATTGTGGTCCTTTTCAACCCAGGCCATTCTGTGATTCTATGATAGCTCCCTTTGCAGTGCCACAGGAGGTAGTAGCAAGTTCAGGATTAAAATACCAAATGTTAGTTAAGTGTCCACATCTAGTAAGGGGAGATTCTGTCAGAGCAGCCCCTATAGTGTTGGGAGCTGTTAAGCTGAACAAACAGTAGGTGTCTTTTAGTGCAAAGTAAATCACCACCTCAGCTTATTTGACTGTATTTACTGGCAGGTTGACTCAGTAGCCTTGAACTATCTGTTGCCATTTTTGTGACACCCAAGATACTCCCTCAAACTTGCAGTTACAAATACAGATCTTTCAGGATCCACCTCTGTGGAACTGTCATAGAGATTGACACAGTACAGCCGTGCAGCTGAGGTGGCATGAAATGTTTGTAAGCAGTTATATCAAGTGTCAAATCTCTGTTGAGTAGGGTAATGAGAGTTCAGGCATGTAGTAAACATAAGTATATCTGTCTTAAACTGAACTCTTCCAAATCTTATTCTGGAAAGGGGAAGAAGCCTCCAGTTCTTCAGTGGGATGCTAACTTCAGAACATAAAGGTGATAATCTGAGGTTGTAAATAAACATCCTCTTCCAGATGTGATCATAACCATCGAGCATGTTACTGCCAATATATTTCTGGCAGCTAAAGGGATTGAATGAGGGCCCATAAACCATTTCAGGTAGAATCAAACAGATTAAGTTAAACCATCCAGGCATTTGTAACGTCTTCAGACTGGCATAGGCCAGTAGCAGGGGAATTTCTGTCCAACTCTTGCCGCCGTTGTCTGTTCCAGCACTCAATGAGAGAAAATTTCACTAGTTTGGAAATTTTGGGCTGCATTCAATTATAAGCTTATTTTCACTGTGATGAAAAAAAACTAAGGTAAAAATAAAGAGTTCTTGGAACATGAGGAAGCTGTAGTGGAAGTACTTTCTTTTGTAGAAATAAGTTTCTTCCTAAGCTGGTGAAACACCTTCAAGATAGCTACTCCTTTTTTTAGTAGAAAGCTCTTCTGACTAATCAGCATCTTCCAGCATCTGACAGTGTTGCCTCTTCCATTTGATTAATGTGGAGAGAGGAGATGGAGAAAAAACTTAGAATTTCATGCTGTCTTCCCAGCCCAGCAGTGTCTCATCTCCAGTAGCATGTTGCTACAAGATGAACAGGCCTCTGCCATGGTTCTTTCCAGGAAAAATGGAATGTTAGCTGTAAACGGGGATTTATCGCTCTCAATTTCTTCAGCTTGTATAGTTTGCAGTCGTCTAGAAGCAAGATGTTTAATCTAGTTCTTTGTTTAGCAGCTGAGATGAAGAATGATTTTATAGGAAGAGGACTTATTATCCTACAAAAAACATGAAGTGTGCAAAAGCTTCATGTGGTTGGAGATGTCATGTAGTTAATATCTAATGCCTGACTGTCATATTCCTTTCAGTCCTGTTGTGGGACAGGGTTTGGGCCTGTCTTCTTCTAATCTAGCTTTTTATCTTTGTATATTTCTAGCTCTGTATGTAAGGTTCTAGTAGTTAAATAAATACTTGCTGGATGAGAACAACTAAGCATGAAAATAACAAAGCACTGTTTTCCTTTTTTATTATTATTTTTTGCAGCCCTATGATGTAAATTTACAGGTTACTTCAGTGTTGTCCAAACTCTCCTTGTTTCCTCATCCTCATATACATGAATACCTTTTGGATCCTTACATAAACCTAGCCTCTGGCTGCAGGTCTCTTTTCTCCGTCATTGTCAGGGTGAGTAAACACACAGTTAATGTTTACATATGGCTATACAGCAGTGATATGTTTAGTAACTTTGTAATGAATATTGAAAGCTGGATAGTTTAGGTTGGCAAATAGCTTCTTACTGAAAATAGATACTTATGCTCTTGATTTGGAAATCAGAATTCCATATTTTCTACCAAAAATATTGAAAAATCTATTTCTCAGCATTCATTTTAATTCTACATGTCTTCAGATTTGTTTGTTTGCAGATGTAAAATATCCCTTTTGGCAAAGATGCTGCTTTAAATTGGACCAGGTGACATTGTTGTCACTTGCAGGCAGTATCAGGTAGTGCTGTAAGAACAAAATAGAGGTTTACACTTGGATAGAAAAGAGATGGCTTTGATTTATGCACAAACAGAAGACAGTCACAAACACCTGTGCCTGGGTGAATATCTCTGCTCATCTGTTTTTTCTGATCAAGGCTGTTCTTGGCAGTCCAGTCTGTGACCCTTTTCTGGATTCCAATCAACCATGAAGTGCTAGATTTATTGGATGTCCCCTTCCTTTCGCTCTGATTTTGTCTCTTCCTGCCAGACCTTCATCCTACAAGAGCTGGCTGTATGCCTGTCACACTGCAGTCGTCTCAGTCAGAGATTCCTCGGCTACCCCCCGCACCAGCTGTTATTAAGCTGGTCAAGAGCCTGTTAATGATGCCTGCCAATACTAACAGTGGGCTTAGCTCCCCTTTTCCCAACAGCCCTCCCCATTTAAATTATAATCTTCATTCTCCCCTTGTTCTTTCACTAAACTCATGAATTTACTGGTCAATTGCTTGCATCAATGTTTACCAAGACAAATTAATCACTGACATAATTAAAATAAGTGAGTAATATCATTTATGGCAGTAGCAAGTAAGGCTTCAGAGTTTGTCCTGTTTTATCACTACATTCTGCACCCACATCCTTGGCACTGTTCTTGTCATCAGTGCTTATGACCACTCACCCTTTTTGACACAGAGCAGCTATTCTGAGTATTGCTTTGTGAGTCTGTGATGATTCTGAAGTGGCTCCATGTCCAGGCACTGAAGACTGTCATTTATGTTTGCTGCCAGTCACAGGGAGGTGTTACTTTGTGTGTTGATGGTGTTGTGCTTTGCAGGTGGTTGGAGACCTCATGGTTAGAATCCAGCGCATCCCAGATTTCACTCCCAAACTTCTGCTGGTCAGAAAACGCCTGCTGGGCTTGGAGCCTGAAGGGCCTGTGTGAGTAAATGCATGCTGTATTCTCCAGGACCCACTGCTGGGTTTTGTGTATGCCAGTCCTGACTCTCTGCTCCTTTTTCCCCTCTCTTTCTCAGCATTGACCACATGACATTACTAGAGGGTGTGATTGTTCTGGAAGAATTCTGCAAAGAGCTGGCAGCAATTGCGTTTGTGAAGTATCATGCCTCATCTACACCGTAAGCAGCCTTGATGAGTGGCCAGGCTGTAAGATCACCTAGTCTATTTCAGTCCAAAAGACTACTGACAACACCCAGACAAGAAGAGGTGGCGTCTCCTGGCAAAGTGCCTGTTGGCTTTTGGCAGAATTGGAAGTTAGATTACTTTCACCAGTTGTTGGCATTCACCGCATTACAAGGGAGATGGATTGAAATGGACCTAGAATATGATTAAAGGCATTTTGGGAGAAACCAACACACAGCATTTCTAGCCACTGTGTGACAAGCTGCAAAAGCTGCATGAAGAACCACAGACATCAGACCTTGGTTATTTTTCTGTTATGATGACAACGTTCAGGGAGTTAGGTCTATGCGTGTTCTGGGGCTCACATGCGCCAATTGGCTTTTTGTGACCATATTACTTCTAAACAGCAAATTAATTTTAAAACATTCTTATGTCCTGATTCTTTTTCTTCTCAAGTGGATATGTGAAAGGAAATCACACCTGCAGTTGTAATGTAATCAAAATTATAGTTGAAATTAAAAATGAAGATAAGTTCAAAGAATCCACTAATTCCTATACAGTGAGATATATTCATGAGGTTTTTCTTTTTTTTATGATGAATCTTAAAGACAACTCTCAGCTTGATTCCCCTGTGGATTACTGCAGGGAGATACATTAGTATGAAACCCATACTAGTGAACTAACCCAGATTCAGGGTCACATCCATAACAAATATCTGAATTATACATGTTTATATCATATTTGTCTTTATCTTTCCAAACAATTGCTCTTAAGGTCATCTGTGTAACTAGATTTACTTTAGGTTTTTGCATGTCAACTCCATTTGCTTGGTTCTTGTCACCTTTACAGGAAAGTTAACTATAGGTCATTAGTTGTTGTTGCTGAAACAGTATTTTTAATTTCTTTTTAATTGCTGCTTAGCTTGAATTGGTTTAACAATCTTTTGTGCCTTGAAAATTGGCAATATACATGTTCTGTAATTTTAGAAGTGTTTTTATTGCTTATCTAATCCTAGCAGTAATGCCCAGCAAAAGATTGACAAATACCAATTCAGTTAAAGTGTTGATACCATATGTAGGACCAAAATTTGTGCCTGTTTTGCATAGTGCTGGGATACAGAACTGTATCTCAGTGAATTTTTTTTCATATGAGTGCTCTCAGCTCATTTGCATTGCTCAGACTTCAGGGAGCTTTGCTGCTATTTCTCCAGTGCAATGGCAGCTGGCTCCTCAGAGAGAATTTGGGGCTCACTGCTACATAGGCACCAGCAGAGATCTGAGAGGCTGAGCCTTACCCTGTCAGGAACACACTCTGATTGGGGTGAGAAAGCTGTCCTGTTATCCATGCAGGTGTATAGCACCTCTTTCTCCTCCTGTAACAGCATGGGCAGGAAGGTAAGAATTCAGCTCTTTGTGTTTACGTTGTATTTCTTTCTTTGTCTTTCCTAGTATCCTATTTGCACAGTTAATGTCCATTTCTGATTTGATTTCTTATATGTAAATAAGGACTAATTTAGCCACTAGAATTCATCTGTATTCATATGACTCTACCAAGAATCAGATTCTGCTCTGAATCCATCCCTTTAATTTTTATTTTTTTTTAATATACATATATATATATAGAATGTCAATGCTGAGAGGCCATTTAAGTTAGGTTAATTAGAAGTGTCACAGTTAACAGGCTAAATTTATTCTTGTCACAGCAGTGAAGATGGTCCTGCTGTTAAAGCTTCCATACAGGTTCAGCTGGGGAGAAAGTCTGACTGGGGAACTGGGAAAATATTTTGGCAAATGAAACCTGTGTTCAGTGGTCCCTGTAACTGGAAGGTTTCTGGGTTTTTTTGCCACATAAATCCAGGAAACAAAACAAAAAAAAAGCAACCTGGCTTCCTCACCCCTTTATTTCCCCCCTGAATTTAGCCATGAAGTGTTTTCAGTTCACATTAGCATCATAGGATAACGTTCATCTTTGTTGTTTAGAAATATGCCTTGAAAGTAGCAAATTTTAGTCATATTAGAAGCTGTGTTAATATAACGTACTTGACTTATTCTGTAGAACGTATGCCTATGCAGTGATTTTTAATGCATACATTTGTTATAATTAAGATCCCAGTTCAGACAAGCAGTTAAACCACTTGAGTTAGGTGAAGCTTAATTTCAATAATTTTCCTAAATTACAGTTCCTTGCATGGATAAAGTCAAGCTGTTGGGCACAAATGCTGATGCTTCCCTCAGTTTCAGTCTTTGTTGGTTTTTGCTTGTGCTAAATTACTTTTTCCTCCAAATTTCTGTTATTTATTTTTTTATGTGTATGTTCCAGAATATTTCTGATGTCCTTATTTCAGTGCAAACTGGATGTGATGATACTGCTATGATTGAAACTTGCAAGAGCTTTCCAAGCAACGTGATAATTTGTAAAGCCATTCAAGAGGTGCCTGATCTTAAATGAAACCATTGGCATCGATGTTGTTTTCACTGATACCTGAATCTTCAGCAACAACAGCAATGTTCTTGTGAACCAGTGAGACTCAGTTGATAAATTTGTAAGAAATGGATCCATCCTAATAAGTGAAATAATCCTTATTGGTTTGTGAAACAAACCCTTAATTACCATACATGGTGACAATGGCATTTATTTTTGTAAAAGTGATTTAATCTTCCTTAAGAGGTGGATCTCATTTAATTTTGTTTTGTGATACTTTTCATGCACTTTTTTTTAGGTAGTTGAGGTCCATGTTTTCACCTTTCCGATCTATGCATGTCATTGAGGTGCCCATTTTGTTTCTCTCTGTGTTTGTATGTGGTTATTTATTACCCAGAGGTGGGCACCTGAGAAAATGCATGGCCTGGAGTTGACAATGTAAGCAGACCCTCCAGATGTCAGCGGGAAATGCAAGTGCTTATCACCTTTGAAACTATGGCCATTATCAGTAGATTGAAATGCTTGAGAGGAAATACTAGAATAACTTTTGATTTCAAAAAGCAAATGCAAACTACTTTTTAACCCTGATGCACGTGTGTAAATAGGCACATTTTTACTTTTTTTTCCATTTACAGTATGTATTTGATTTAGACTCTGATATAGAAAGTTTTGTAATACGCCATGTGCTAAGCTCCAGTAGAACAAGTTTGTCCTTAGTTGTTTTCCCATATGACTGTAATATTCCTGGTATTCAGATCCTGTCTGTGTAACGTTCTTACTATGTATTTGTCTGTGCAATATAAAAGCTGTGATTTGATACACAGCTTGAGTCTGGTTGTACATCACCTATGTATATATATACATAGATTATATATAATATGAGAACCAGAATCCCGAGCTTGCTTACACTACGATTAGTGTAAAGATTGTTGCACATGGTTTTACAGGGCACTATGATCATGGAATGGCTTTGTGAATGCATGGTAATGTCTCCCATAACCTGCTGTGTGAATTCACAGGTGACATTTTTTTTGTAGCTCGCTGTCTCAATGTTAAGTGATGTGCTCGGTCTGAGGGTGACCTGATATTCTGCATCATACATGGGTTTTCAAACCGTGATCCTCAGCAGTTTCTGTGCCCTGTAAAATCGTGTAACTATATCAAATATATGCTCTTTTGTTTTGCCTCCTGCCTTGTTTACATTAAACAGAGGATATTCAGTAAAATTTTTCTATTAAACTTTGTGTAGGTCACTTACTGACAGTGTTGCCACGGTTTCACAGGTGTGGGATTTCCAGTGAGGAATGCTGAAGCAGCTACATTACCAGCCATACAATATTAAGTTTTACAAAAGAAATTGCAAGAAAACCCACCTTTTTGTGCTTAAAAAAAAAATACATGCAAGATTAAAGGGGATATTCTCAATAGAAGTTAATAAATTAATTTCAGTGAAGCAGCTGCTTCTATTATTACAGAACCCATACTGGGCTTTGCTTAGATGACCTTGAGAAAATGTTGAATCTTTGTATCTTTGTTTTACATAATGTCTGTGATCTTGACATTTTTTTATTTTTATTTTATTTTATTTTGAGTTTATTTTGTCTGTCACTGCAGCATCTGCTGGAATAAACCCTGTGCTGTGCAGGGCTGAGTGAAGTAGCATGCTCTTTCCCATGAAAATTGGAAGCTGGGGGAAATGGCCAGTGTGCAGTCATCCTGAGCACTGATGAATGTCTGCTCTTCCCAAGAGCCCTGATATCTTTCAAGACTTGAGCTGGTCAAGACCTTTGTTTTCTACTGCATTTGAGTGCAGAATGCCTCAGTCACAACATCAGTTTATTGAATTGGGTACAAATGTCACAGATGTAAGTGAGCATCTTTTCTTCCTTTGGGGCCTTTGAAGAAGGCTTTGTTATGTGTTTTTATGTATTTTAAAGTTGCATTTTCTTAGTATGAATTTTGGTGTCCCTCAAGTTCTCATCATCTTTTTAAAAATCTTACTGCTCTGTAAGATTCCCTTTGAGGGCTACACTTGGATGTTAAGCTGTTTCTCCTTCTCAATATTTAACAGCTGCAAGTGCTCTTGCATCTTTAACAAGGAGAGCAACAGCAAGATGGTACACTTGACAGCTTTTTTACAGCTCTCAGCATCTTTCCCCCATCCTCTTGGGTCTCAGAGATTGTCATCTCCCACCCCAAATCATTTATTTGCTGTGCCTGCATGAGGTATTTAGAGATTTGGGGACACATTTGTTCCGCAAGCAGTGAGGAATTTGTATGAGAAAACTGCACAGTTTATATCGTCCTGTACTTTTCTCTGATATCCATGAAATCACTTCATTATTGAAGCATGATTATGGCACTTGCATTCTAATGCAAGTTTTTCTAATGCTCCACATCTTATGGAAAAAATAGCTCGTTGTGTGGTATCCTTTACATTCGTTAACTCATTCTACAGAATCTCAGTCAAAGCTCTCTATGTATCTATAAGTTGCACAGGATCTACTGAATTTGTTAACATTTAAATATTAACAGAACTGGTGCTGTAGCAGCCTGAGTGTGATCCAGTTGGATTAAAGTGGATTAATGCTGGGAGAAGTGAATCTGTCACAAGCTGTGTGAGCCCTGTTGGCCTAAACCCACGTGTCTCTGGTGCATCCTTGAGACACAGCCTCAGCTGATCAAGGAGGAGCAAGGGAATTGAAGAGCAATTTAAGAATCAAGTGAAGCATATGGTGGATTAAAGCTTTCAGGTGCTGTAAGCTTCTTGGAAACACCAGAAAAGCAAGAAAGTGTGAAAAGTTGGATTTTACAAGTTCAGATTGGTTGCTAGTTTTGCCTTTGGAGTCAGATTGATAAAGGTAAAAAAGTTGCCTCTTAGAATCTGGTGTGGCACTCAGCAGAAGGCCTGCTGAATTGCTCTTGCATGTATTCTGAACAATGTTTTGTTAAATTCCTGCAAGATGTTACAGTAGGCACTGCTGGTGCTGTGAAATCCTCTGCAAAGAGCCATAGATGGCAATAATAAGCTGCTTTAGAAATCTGTTGTGTTAGGGACAGCAAAAATGAGACATTCGCATTGTGTTTCCCAGTGCACAGTACTCCATTTCCCAGTTTGGAGAGAGATTTCCATACTTTCAAATGTCTCTATATGAATAGAGACATTGCAGATGAAAATGTGTCTTTGTGCCAAGTAATGGCATATAACAAAACCAGAGGAAGTTCTGGGAAAAATAAGAGAAGATATTAAAGCACAGCAAGGGATTTAGGAGAAGGACAACAGAACTGTGTTCTGCGCAGAGAAATTGCTGCTTAGGGTTGGAGGAGCATTACTTGCCAATAAAAAGATTTGAAAGCCTTAAGCATTACAGCTAGAGGAAATACCAATCCTGATTTATCGGCGTGTAATTAATGAAGTAATGCCATCGAGGAAAAGCGATACCGGTGATCAATGAGCACTTCCTGACCATGAATGCTGCTGGAGCAGCAGTGCCAGGAGCCCGTTACCCGACACAGTTTAAAACCAGACTGGACAAAGCATTGAGTGCTGCAGCAGGAAACCAGCCTGCACCGGTGAGGCGATGCAGTAAGCACACTTTTTTTACATCCTCAGGCTGCCAGCTAATTAAAGGCTCCTAAATGACTTGTGTTTGTTCGGTTAGAAAGAGGTGAGGTGGACCGATCCACTTGAAAGTCTCCCGTAAATAAGGAATGTTGCTGCAATCTGAAAGAAGCAATTTTCAGCCTCCCAAAATGAGGCTCGCTCGCAGAAAAACCTCTTTGCAGGAGCTGCACCCCTTAGGAGCAGCGGGAGGCACAGCGTGATGAGCCAGGCCAGGCCCCACGCTGGGCACCTCCGAGAGAGGAAACAAATTACCTGTGCTCCGCATCGTCATTATCCCTCACTTGAGAAACCCACTTCTCCCTCCCTCATCTCCGCAGCCCCAGGAAGCACCTGTCAAGTCTGTATTTCTTAATTTGGGTTTATTTTCTCGGTCATGAATTTTTATTTCGTAAGGTTTTTGAAGGCTCCTGGTTTTACTATTAGCAGCAAATCCATTGGCACCGTGCATCTTTCCAGACAATTTTCCATTAAGCTCCTTATAAAGGAAGGAAACCTTTCTATTGTTTATCCTGCCTCCTGAGACTCGCGCTCTCCTGCCTTGTTAACTCCATCCTTTCTAACCCCTGGAACGGTTCCCCTTTCCCTTGGGCATCCTGCAGTCAGCAGTCCGCTCAGCTCTGGTGGGTGCCACGTGTGCAGGACAGCACAGAGGAAAGCAGAGGGGGTTTGGGAGCTGCAGAGTGTGTGGGGGGAATATCTAAGTGGCACCTGAACACAGTGACATCGGTGGGATCTTCGATAGAAATGACACCAAGTCTTCACACAGTGCTGCCCCTGCCCACGGGCAGCTTCAGGGATGGGGCACCCATAGCTCTGGCTGTGCTGCCAGGGCCTCACTGCCTCTGAGTAAAAATTCCCTCCTTACTTCTAACCTAAATTTCTTCTCTTTTAGTTTAAAACCATTCCCTCTTGGCCTATTGCTTGCTATCCAACCATGAAACATGATAATTGTAGTAGTTTGGTATCAGCTTCACAGGCGTGAAGCATAAACCAGGGAGAAGGAAAACATATTTTATTCTGATGGCCAAACCTATTACCTGTTTCTTTGTTCAGATAATACTTACCTCACGCAAATTCCCATGGAGCAAAAGTCTGAATAATATGAGATCAAAATTCAGTCACCCAAGTCCTTGCTTACATAGGCAAACATTTGTCTGCACTGTGCAAGATGCTCACCTAAGCCAATGGTAACTGAAGTGTTGCCCTTTCCAGCATGCAGACAGCACTGGTCTCAGTAAGCAAGGCTTTATATTCATGGTTTGGAATTCTGCTGCTCCAGTGCCCTGGCTCCTTGCTACAATTTAGGAAAAGTAGTGCCAATATGGGGTAAAATGTGCAACAAAATAGTATGAGCTTTAGCATGCATTTCATGCTGTGTGGATGATGTCTGCTTCTCTGGAGCCATGATCTCAGCTTGGATCATTAAATAAGGAGCTGGTTTAATATCAGCCAACAAATCACAATAAGCCTTGATGTTTGCAAGATGGGAAATGTGTGGGCAACCAGATTTATCAGACCTTGTGTTTACATTCTAAAAGATCAAAAGAGCACAACCTCTTTTTCTTCCTTCTATAATTAATTCCAGATGTCAATTTGGTCTACTAATGCGATTCTGATTGCCCAATTTCTAGAATAGGGTTGCCTTTTTGTTTCTAAATATCAACCAGAGAGAATAATGGAGAAATACGTGCCTTGATGTGATTAAATGGGATCTGTTCAATCAGACAGGCAGCACCACAGCGCCCAACCCATGCTCTAAGCTTGTCTTTCACTTCTCAGCTGGAAGTGGAAGTGCAATTCTTCTGATAGTTTAGGACCATGGTACAGATGCCATTGATTCACCATCCTCTAGCAGCTATAGTTCAATGTTAATACTTATCCAGTAAATTATCCTTTCATAGTTGATTTTATTTCAGACAGAAGCAAAGGCATAGGAACTGCAAGTAATACGGTGCTCATCATTCCAGCCAACGCATGCAGGAGTTGGTGCAATTTAAAGTAACCGTAGTTCCTTAGTGCTTGGGTTACTTTCTACCAGTGATCAAGGGATCACTGGGTCTCATTCTGCCTTAGTTATTTTTAATCGGTCTGGTTACCATCCACACACTGTGGTGGTGTTAAGCCACTAAGTTGGGTTGTGGTTTGGAGGGAGAAATCTGCCTTTAATTCCATATGACAGCGGCTGACTCACACCACTAATACAGGAAACTGTAGTCATAGAAGAATTCCATGTGCCAGGAATGTGTGCTGCAAACTTAACTTTATTTTAAAGGTGATCTTTGCAGGTGCAATCTGTCCTTTCAGTTCTTGTACTAAAACGTGTGGCAGAAGAGGGCTTGACTTCTTGACGTGGTTTTCTGCAGAAAATCTTCATGTTTAGCAGTCACATGAACTATTAGTGGAAGCCCTTCAGACACTGCTGCAGCACTGCTCCTGAGGTTCAGGAAAGATAAGGAGCTGACCCAGATGCCATGTACAGATCTCTAAGCTGGAACTGGAATTCAAATTTGCAGCATCATGAGCCAAGGTCAGTATAATTTTGTAGCTCAACTATTACAGCAGCTAAAGATTCCACCTGATTGCCCTATTTTTAGCTTCATATTAATTCAGCACCATTTATTCCAGCAGTTTCCTAAACCTGTATAAACACAGCTCAGGAGGCACCAATCTCTGAACTGTTCTTCATTAACCTCAGTGAACAGAGACCTCCTGATGTTGGGCTGATCCTCAGACCCACAACTGTGAGACTGGGCAGGATGGGAAGCAAATGGGAATCACAGCCACACATTAACACAGCCATGGCATTGCTGGTGCTGGTCACCAGCCCTAGGCTTTGTGCTGAGGAAAAGATCACTAAGAAGACAAAGTCCAACCCAAACCCATCCCCACCATGCCTGCCAACCATGTCTCTCAGTGCCACATCTCCATGATTCTTGAACACCTCCAGGGACAGTGACTCTCCCAGCTCCCTGGGCAGCCTGTGCCACTGCATCACCACTCATTCTGAGAAAAAATTTTTCCTAATATCCAACCTGAATGTCCCCTGATGCAACTTAAAACCATTCCCTCTTTCCTACTGCTGTTAGCTGGGAACAGAAGTTGACTCCTGCTTCGCCATAACGTCCTTGCCAGGAGATGGAGAGGGCAGTGAAGTCTCCCATGAGCCTCCTCTTCTCCATCTCTTCTCCTTAAGAGCAATCGTTCTTTGGAGCAGGTGGCCATGGCTAGTTGCTTTTCCTTTGCTGATTGTTGCAGTGCTACTGCTATAGCTCATCACTGTAATGTTGTGATGTGGTGCAGAGAAATATGGGACAGGTGTGATGTGGTCAAGGCCTTGGGGGCGTTAGAGGAACTGGTTGGGTGAGGAGAGGTGAGGAGCAGGCTTGGCATGGCGGATCCCAGGGCTGTGGTCAGGTGGAGCTGGCTGAAAAGAGAACAAAGAAATAGCACATAGCACACCCATAAGTGCCACACACAGCAAATTTAGATGTAAAGCAGAGCTGCAGAATGATAAAGGAAAAACGAAGGTGTCAAAGCAGGTTAGCAAACATATTAAAATGAGCACAAGAGGATCCTGGGGGTGGAGAGAAGAAACTGTTGACGTGAACTCCTTGCTCCCAGCAAAGGGCTGCAGGTGCTGGGGACCTGTGCAGTGCCTCACAGAGCTAACCACAGCCTGGGAGGTGCACAACATCACAAAATGGGACAGAAAACAGCAGCGTGGGCAGCATTTTTAACCAGCAACTAAGTTTAACTACAATTGGTATAACTATTTTATAACTAGAACTTCCGTAATGCGGTGCAATTATCAGTTCTATTATTATCGCTGCATTTTTCTTATGCCTAGACAGAATTCTTTCCACAGTAATTAGATCTGGACTGAGAGCTACTCTTGGAACAGACTGCAGAGATACACTTACAGGAAGTTGTGGGCTTTATAGGCAAGGTGTGTTTCCTCGTTGGGTCATAATAGTAAAAAATACATTTCAGATCTCTGAAAAAAAGCACGTAGCAGGAATAAATACAGCAGGAAAAGTCCATTCCCCCGCTGCCATCCAGACAAAGCAGGGATAAATACTGCTGTCTGCCAATGACAGAAGTCCTCCCTTTTATCATTGATCTCGACCCTGACACCCACCATGCTATGGAAGAGCTCCTTCTGGGGTTTTCCTGCCTAAGAATAGTGACATTTAAATGAGTCCGAAAGTGAGACTGGAAGATGCACAAGGCTGTATATAAATCTCTCTCAATGTCTAAGTGGTGCCAATGCCCCTGTTTGGAGCCTTCAGCCACATCGTCCCCCTTAAGGAAAGAAGAGGACACAAGTGTGCTGCTTCATGCTGCACTACAAAGGTTCTGTTTCATTGCTTTGAGTCCAGCCCTCTCTGCTCAATTCCTACCACACTCTGTGAGTGCCCCCAGCTTTAACCAGAATAAAAAATGACCGCCCTGACAGTCGCTACAAACAAATTGCAGAAATAGAAACAGAACATTTCATTCGGATGCTCATCATTATTTAATCCAGCAGCCAGTGGGCATTAAAATTTCATTTCGTCAGAACGTATTTTTCTTTGGGTGGTGTCCCAAATCACTCCTGTCACCGGTTGGTTCGGTGGCACTGTGCCCACACACAGTTATTCCCAGGGGGTCAGCATGCATGTGAAAACAGTGATCATCAGCAGGTACCTCTCTTAACCATCCATTTTTTCTCCTGGTTTCCCAAATCGCTGTTCCGAAGCAGTTCCAGGGAGCTGATACTCATGTTTTAAACTATTATGTTTCCTCCCATTTGTAAGCATCTCTGAG
This sequence comes from Phasianus colchicus, assembly GCF_987193195.1. Lineage (NCBI taxonomy): Eukaryota > Metazoa > Chordata > Aves > Galliformes > Phasianidae > Phasianus > Phasianus colchicus. Next base: position 28,542,373 of record NC_143443.1, read on the forward strand.
CCAGAAATCATTCAGCGGCTGCTGCCGCCGCATCCTTCAGGGACAAAATGTTCTAAAGAGCTAATGTTGCTCTTTCATTAAGAAACCTATTCAGAACCACAGAGAGCGATTTTGACAGTGCAACTGGTAGTTGCTCTAGGGTAGGAGCTTGACAGGAGACCTATTTTCAGCTAAATGAATGTATACTGTTTATTTAAAGAAACAGTCAACAGCCGATTTTGGTATGCCTAAGCACATCCTTATGTGTCTCCTGCACTCTGCAACCCCACACTGCACATTTTATGCCTTGACGGGAACAAAATCTGCTGGTATGTCTTAGTGGGGTCAGGTGTGGGGGGGCAGCAGGAAGAGAGGGGTATTCAGTGAGTCGGGGAAGGGCACGGAGGTTAGAAGCAACGGCACAGATGAGATGCTTGCTAAGGCAAACGAGGGCACAGAGCTTCATACTGCGGTTCTTCTGGTGGCAAAGCTGGCTTTAAAACGTTCCCATCCATTGCTGCTGGGCATTGTGATTTGCTTTTGCTGAAAGATAAACAAAAACAAGAGCATTTCATGGTGAGAATGGGGAGCACACAGCACATTCCTCTTTGGCTTCTCTGCAGAGAATGGGAGAGGAGGACGGATGCACGGCCCCACGCTGTGCCACCATGCGTGCGGTGTTACTGACAGCCCCTCTTAGAAAGGTGTACTGTCTCATTAACGTGAGATGGCACAAAAACAGAGCATTGTTATCAGTGCTTCTCATCTTTTATAAGTGCCACTGCGCAGGTAATTGCGGATGTTCAAAATTAGATCTCCCAGTAGAGCTACTGAACACATGCTTGTGGCTGAGCAGAGTGTTCTGTGCGAGCTGGAGATCAAAGGCAGGCTGGGCTTGATTGGAAACCAATTATCTACTGCTGTGGGGACCTTTGAGAACTAACAGGATTTTTATTTCCTTTATCCTTTGATCCCCAAAATGAGCAATATACGGATAAGGAGAAATAGAACAAAAGAACAGATGTACCAAACAACATGTGGATGAGGAAAGGAGGAATCAGCCCATAGGCTGCTTGGATAGATTAGAAAAATCCAGTTGCTGGGTTAGAAGATTCCAAGGAGCTACAAGCATCACCAGCATATCTTTCAGCTCAGTATCCTTGTGACTCATAACTTGACACAGAGCTGCAGCATGAATTTACTGCAGGTCACAGGATCACAGAATGGCTTGGGTTGGAAGGGATCTTACAAATCACCCAGTTCCAACCCCTGCTGTGAGCTAGATGCCTCTGCTAGAACAGGTTGCCCATAGGAAGGAGTTTTCTGGTCTCACACACAGCAGGAATTACAGTGTTACTTGTGCAGTTGATGCTACTTAAGGTGCCATTCCTGCAGCAGCACGTTGCTGCACCTTTGATCTCCTTATTGCCTCATTTTTTAACCTTTCTTCTCCTCTTTTCCTCACTCACCTTCATACTCCATGTGTGCTTCACAGCTCCAGCTCTCACTTGCCATTTCCAGTGCTGCCCACAGACTGTAACCACGGTGAGCAGCTGCAGAGCCACTTCTGTAGCATCTCACCCACTTCTATGCCCCTGTTACCTTAATTTTAGTTTTGTTTTCCGGGGTCAGTCCTTGTACTGAGGCAATTAACACTGAGCATCTGAAATCCGATCGGGATTTAAAGCACAGGGTGAGTGGTCGCCACCTGGTGAGAGGAGGAGGAGGGAGGGCAGGATGAATGAGTGGGACCTTTTCCTTTCTCATCCGGCGCGCATTAGCAGATCAATGACTGAAATGGATGAGGGTGCTGCCAGAGTGTCACGGCAGTGTAATGATGTAGCTGCTATTAATGGCCAGATCTCCAGCCCGGAAATTATAGAGGAAGAAACAGAGAAAAATATATATATCTAAGGGCTCTGACTTGGTGATTTGAGGATTGTAATTCGGAGCTTGCTTTAATATCTCAGAAAATGGCTACTGTGCACATTTTCAGAAGTTTGCCAGTTAGTTAAGGAAGGAATGGAGTCAATAAAGTGTGGGTGGTCACGATTCTCCTTCCATTCCCTCCCTAAGGTACGACATGAATGTTAGCAATGTGGCTCTCCTTTAAGTCAAAACCTATTTCATGCTGTTTGCGGTGAGGAAATGTACCTTCAGCCCTCTGGCTGTCCGGGTTGAGAGCAGACATGTGCAAAATATTACAGTTTATAAGGCTTGTGAACTCAGCGTACTTCAAGATCAAATTCCCATTACAGTGAAATCATTGGCAAAACCATGGTTACCTCCAGGCAGCCTGGATCAGGCAGAGGGAAAAAGCGGAACTGACCAAAGCAACCCCAAATCCCACAGCAAAAGCATCTTTTCTTGCAAAATTGTTTAAACAGCCAAACTTGCTGATCTCAGCTGTGACCTCGGAAAGGCCTTGCCCTTCCTCTAGCAGCATGATGGATCTCAAGACCTGACGGGTCCTTTCCACATCAATGTGCTTTGGGCTGCCCCTTTCCTCCAGTAATGAGGCAGGTCAGAGGGGAGAGCACAAAGCTGGATTCAGCTCCTGCCGCTCTGAAAATGAAGCAAAGGAGCGTTATGTGCTTCTGATCCATTAGAAAATACATATACAGAGGGTTATAAGAAAGAAGCCTCTGTGGAGCGCTAACCAGCTTTCTGCCTCCTGCTCAGAGAGTTTCTATGACAGTGTCTGCAAACAGGCAATGTGAAAGCACCCAGCGTGGATGGAACAGCTGCACGCATTGCTCAGAGCTAATAACTGGTCCTGAAAATCCGTTCCTACCCAAAACTGAGAACAGTTGTTCCTGCTGGGGTGAGGGCACCCTGTGCTTTGCATGCCTGTGTGCTGCTGCTGGGGCACCTGCTGGTCTCCACTCGCAGCCCTTAATGGTGCCCGCACCGTTAATTCTGCACAGCTCCCTTAGCAGATGCTTCAATGCCTGGCAAAAAGGGTTTTCACCAATTTCAGATTCCTAGCATTTTGTTTTATGCTCTCTAAATAGCAGAGGCTGGCCAATAAGGAGCTCAGGGTGAGCCAGGAGGGCAGGCCAGGAGGTAAACAGCAGTGGATGATCAGGCATAAACATTTTGGAAAAACGGGTCAGTGTGAAAGGCTGAGCTGCAGCTCCTTGCCCTGAGGGGCAAGCTGCAAAATTCTTCCTTGCTCCCTTGTGGCCTCCCCAGCCCACAGATGGGGTCAGAGCCTAGCAAGGAATGAATTCCAGGGTTGGGGGAAGTCAGAGAGCAAGGATTTGCTCTGCACAAGTAAAGCAGTTCTGATACCTCTGGCTCCTTGCGGCTAATTAAAGCTGGCACAGGCAGCTCATCATCAGGCAAAGGCTGCGGAACCTGTTCATTGCTGGGCAGTTGTGCAGCTTATCCATCCCCCAGGAAGGGTAGCAGGAGTGAGAGAGGGCATGGAAGTATCTTTAAATCACCACAGCAGTGTGAGCTAGGGCACGTGCGTGCTCAGGAGCTCTTCTATGGATGGATTCCTGCAGTGGGATGCCCTGTAAATGAGAAGGTTGTGGGAGCCCAGCACAACTTTATCTAACATCTATATTTTTGAAGTGAGAAAATGGAGCAAAATGACAAGTTCTGGCTTTGCCTGAGTGCTTATGGGCTCTCCTTGCATCTCTGTGCATCACAGCTCTGAAGCATAATGTGTTCCTGGCAGAGTCAGGAGGTTCAGAGACTTTGCTGGGGGAGTGTGAGGAAAGCTTTTAGGAAAGCTTGGAGGCAGCCAGTGTGAGACCTCAGAGGTGTGGAAACATCCAGGTGTCCAGCAGCAGACAGGATGCCCAAACTGGAGCCCAGACACAAGCGGCTGCACACGCTCTGCCCTTCACTTCAGGGGCTTGGTTTCATTGATTGACCAGTGTCTCAAGCTCTGATATTGAGCTCTGCTCGCCGTGGTCTCGGGCTGTACGCTTCCTTTAACCGCCGTGTGGAGGAAAATGCTGATTAGATTGCCTCGCTCATTGATGATTTTTTCTTCTGGCTCTGATTATGCAGAATGAAGCTACTAAGGAGGACATTAGAAAGTCAATCAAACATTGTAAAAGATAAACTAAAGACCTATTCTGTAAATCTTCCCTTATTTTTTTTTTTTCTTGTCTCTCTGTAAACTCAGCTGCCTGTATTTACATTCAAGATATACAAACAAGATAATTTTAAACTCCTTTATGGGAGTTAATTCCTTTACCTGGTGTATCTAGAGAAAATCCAGCCAGAATATGGATTTTTGTTGTCAGACCCACTGTTAGGAGATGAATTATTCATCTTTGTTTGCACTCGCAATTTATGGATTTTTAATTAATAGTAAAGATAATATCAAACAATTATTGTGCATTCTTCTGGCCTTTTCCATGTAATGGAGGAACTGGAAAAATGAAGCAGTGCATATCCAAGATTCAGCAAAATCTAACAAGGACAAATCATTCCTTCTGGCATTGTGCAATTCTCAATGTTGGTTTTGTTTTGGAAAATTGAAGTAAGTCTAATATGTAGAATTTGCAACTGAAAGGAAAAAAGCACAGAACCAACATGATGGTCCCGGCTTCATTACCTCTAAAGGGTAGAAGTGACACAGCACTAAGCTACCAGCACAAAAGATTAAATCCATAAGTAAGTACTGCAACGGAAAAGAAAGAAAAAGAAGTAATGAAGAATTCCAAGTCGTTATATTGCAGTTCTCGGAACACCTAATTGCTCTGTAAATATTTCTTAATTAAATATACTTAGATGGACAGCATCATTTAACTACAATTGCATCAGAACTGAATCACGACCTGCTGTATTCATTCCGGATACCACAGAGAAGCAACCAAGGAATAGGTCTGGGTTTACATCCTGAGCAAGAATTTATGGTGCAGGTCCAACACCGCCGAGTCAAAGGACAATGCCAATTTATTACAAGGTCGTGCAGACCTCTGCTGCGTTGATTCATGCTTGCTGCGCCCAGCCCCACAGGACGCAGGGAAAGGCCAGCTGTTCAGCCTGAATGTCATGAAGAAGGATGAAGCAAATATGGAGCCACCTTCAGATTTTAGCTTCCTAGGGATATCTGAGGCTACCTCGAATCGATATTTACCTTGGGTGCTAAGGGAAGGGAAAGGCACTTTGGTACATGGACCAGCAGCGGAATGGGAATACTGACATGACTGCATAAAATGAGCTTACAGTCTGTAGCAAATGAAGGTCTGTCAATCAGCCAAAATGTCAGCCTCTGCTTAACTAAACGAGCTTGTTTATCACCGTAATTATGTGGCCTTACAATGATAAGGTGCTACATATACATGTCTTACTCTGTGCCAGGAACTGTTCTGCAGAAATCCAGTAAATTTAATTACTAAAGGAGGAAAAAATTCCTCTGTTTCATGATCTATCCACCCCTGCAGTGATTACTCAGGGGAAATTCCCACTGAAGCCAAGCAGATGGTTCCTACCTTGTTGCACGCCCAGCTTATTTTCTTTTGAGCTATGAAGTGGTTTACAGTGCCATTTTTCTCTGGAGCTGCCTTGCATTTGGCAGACTTCTGACTGTGTGAATTCTTCCTTATTGTATATGTGAATGAATTATTGGTAGTTGCTATTTTTTTTTTTTTAACTCCAAAGAACAAATCCCACTTCAGACTCACCTAAATGAGGACATGAATCAGACAGGTATCTAGCTGAAACACGCCTTCACTATGATGATTCCCATTGACTTAGTTGCAAGGGAGTCAATAGTCAGATTTAAAATGTCACTGAGCCACACTGTCTCTGGTGTACTTCCAGAAATGTTCATATTGACTTCTTAAAGACTTGTCTATAGAACAGCGTCATGTGTTTCAGCCTCTGAGCAATCTCCTGCTTCCTTTTTGCATGGATATGCAGGGCAGTTGGAGATCAATGATCTTTAAGCTCCCTCCCAACCTACACCACTCTATGATTTGATGATACGTAAGTCTGCAGCAAACTTAAACACATGCTGGGCAGACGAGGGAGCTGCCTACTTTCTCTGTGCCTACCAGCAGCCTACATTGGTGCTGGCAGTGGGATGACACACAGCTGTGATATTATATTCTCCAAGGAAAGGTTTGTCCTTGTACCAGAAGTGAGCTCCAGCCCTCCACACCTCTCAAGGGATTCACTCAGCACACAGCTGCAGTACTGGCTCATTCCCTCTGCTTTTTCCTCTCATCTCAGAAAAATCCAGGCCAGCGGGGGGTCTCAAAAGAAACATCACATGGGTTTTGGGAAACTGAGGAGCACTGATGATGTCTCTCAAGAAACTTTAAGTCAAATCTTTGTAAAACTAGATATGCCCAGATTAAAGGATAAACCTAAATTGGCAGGTGCCTGGTCAGGGAATGGTGCATACTTTATCTGATTTGAGACTATGTAGCTCCAAGGAGTTCTTTAAAGAGAGATAAATCATTAATCCCCGTAATCAGTTCAGAGCAGCCAGAAAATAAGATAAAGTTCCTGTGTCTTTGTGCCACGTATACCTGCGGGCATCTTCTAACAGCTTTCTCTGCAGCTCCAATTCAGCTCTCTGCTTCAGTCAGAGACTCAGAGGGAAGCTGGGTTTGAAAGCAAAGAAAATAGCTGAAACCTCTCATGAGATGTAATTTAAAATGGATGTTGTTGGGGAGAAAAAAAAAAAAAAGAGAGTTATTTACAAGCATTATGGCATATTTTTTCTCTGATGCCCATTAATGGGAACACACAATACCTGGATGACTTAACCTGCAACCATTATTTATCGCAACCTACTTTTCCCCCAGAGTGAATGTCTGAATTTGAACCTTCCATTTACCACTAAGTGCACTTCTGGGAAGGGTAAAGAGAGCAGTGAAGGCCTGGATCCGCAGGCAAACAGCACATGGCAGTCAAACTCAGAGAGCGGAGGAGCAGGCTGCCAGGGGAGGCAGGCCCCAGCAGAAAGGAGAAGCCCTGAAGCCTGTTTGCTGCTCCCACAGCACGCTTCAGTCCTTTGCTTTTTTCCTATGGCATAAAGGCTCTGGGGAGAAAAATATTCCCCCAGGAACAGCTCCAGTTCAGCGATGTGTGCAATGATGTGCCACAGCATCTTGGATGCAGAATTACTGTGAAGATCAAAGCAAGTTTAATCAGCTCAGTGTTTCATGTCTGCAGCCCCTCCTGCCTGCCAGTGGCTGGTCAGGGTGTCTCCTTCGTTTTGGACAGCAATGATGCAGGGAAAATCAATGCTGGCTGTGTGGCCAGCCCTCCCCCAGGCAAGATTTCACCCTCATCCTTCAATAGGAGGACAGATGGAAATGTGAATTGGGAGTGGGAGACCTTGCCAACTTTACCCATTGAGACTGAGGCTTCTGAGGGAAGGTCATCCTGTCTGTTCCCTGAACTGTAAAACATCTGAAAAGAGCCCAGAAATGCATAGGAACCTGACTCCTCCAGAGTCAGCTTTTGTGAGTGAGATCCACAGCTCTGCCCACCTGCAGGGCTGCTGACCCCAAGCTGGTTTGGGAGGCATGGGGAGGGTTCTGCCTGCAAGCATCTGCTCTGCCTCTGCTGCTGTTCAATGCTGGTCAGAGAATGCAGAGCTTTCTGGGGAGAACAAGTGTACTGCATTGCTGTCAGTGTCATCCTGGTGAAGAATTCAGCCAGAACTCTCACAGAATTCACAGTTTTCAGTATTAAAAGTGTTGGACTTTGAAAATAATCTGGATGAATTGTGAACACAGAATGCTTCTGAATGGGAAAGCAGATCCTGATGCTCAGAGAAGCAGTGGGTGCCCCATCCCTGGTGGTGCTCAAGGCCAGGCTGGCTGGAGCCTTGGGCAGCTGAGTGGTGGGGCTGCCTGTGGCAGGGGGTTGGAACTGGAGGATCTTTGAGCTGACTCCCAGCCCACGCCATTCTATGATTCTAGGATTCTATGATCCTCGTTTAGTTGTTTGAACCATTAGGTTGTATTTAAAATAATGAGGAAAAAAAAGGCTCCTGAGTACATGAAGTTATTCAGTGTGATCAATCAGCAAAGCAAATCCTTACCCAGCGCTGTGGCAGGAGTGTGGGTGATGTGGGGCTGCTGCAGGGTAGTGAAGGGCAAGTGAGAGGCTGCTGGTCCAGAGAGCTGCCTCTGCCAGGACCTGAATTAGCCTCATCACACTTTGTATTGAGCATTAAGAGGGGAAAAGACTCTCCTTGTTCTCTGCACAGGAGGTAAATTTCCAGCAGCTGAAGCTGCTTGTTATGGGACAGTTACAATAACTGTTCCACTACTGCTAAAAAATCACTTATTAACTTGATTACCAACTCACCGATTTCTTTCAGAGACCTCTCCTGCTGTCTGCTTCTAATGGGCAGGCTCCCACATTAACTTCCTGATTTGCTATCATTTGCAGCAGTTCTTTCCAACTCTTCCCCTTAAGCTCTTTTGGACCGGTATGACTGTGAGCTCCTTGCAGCTCATTCAGTGCAGCTCTCCATTTGGCAGGGTTTCGGGCTGACGCCAGGACAGCCACAGCCATGGGATTAGTGTTTTTTAAGGAGGTTTAGTTCCTGCCATCTGTTTGTTGGCTCAACTCTACAAAATTTAGATTGTGTTGCCTTCCCAAAGTTGTTTTTCCCCCCTTGGACTGCTGTCAGGATCTGCAATCTGTCTTGGTGAGCATTGCAGGCAGCAATGGAGTTACGATAAAATGCCTCCAACTCTTGAATGTGTGACATTATTTCTTAATAACAGATGATGATAATGAAATATTATTACACACATCACCTGATAGGCAATGAATGCAAAAAAGCTCCAAACCTCCAATGGACACTTACTGTGTTGTAGAAACGATACGATAGCAGTTTATGCACTATTTCCTTGTGCTGACCATTTATTGCACATTGTTTGGTCAAGCTGAGGTGTGGGAAGGAGTGACAAGTTTCCATGCTGTACACTCAAGGACACTTCCCCATGAACCTGGTTTTGCCCTGTGCTGTTGGACAGTGAGCAAATTAATGGTTACACTTGGAGGTGAGCTGCAGGAGCAGTCCTTAGGGGGTGATCAGAGGTGATGCTTGTAGTGGTCTTAGTGTTTACACTCAGAAGTTGTGCATGAACCCGTGCATGAGAATAGGAAATCTCTACCAGATCTGATCACAGAGTTGTCTTTACCTGAGCCATTTTCTCATTTCTGCTTTCATGAAAGTTGGGATACGTGGGAACTGGGCTGTATTTTGCCATCCTTCTTCCAGATATAATTTTAAAAATGGGACATTCCAAGTGATGAATCTGGAGGTATGACAGTTGTGAAGGTACAATTTCTGCTCAATAAATAGATTATGAGCTCTCCAATATGATTTTAGATTCTGCTTGATGTCCAGATTAGACCTACTTTTAGATTGGACCTTTAACCTTATACGATTTCCTTAAACACTCTAAAAGATACGACATTGGGCGTGTGCTTCCTGATGAAACCCCATGAGAAAGAGACATTTAGTTTATAAAATGAAAACATAAAAACCTAAAATTGTGAATACATCTGGTTAATCTGTGTTCTCATTTAATTGACAGTTTTAAAAATACCGTCTCAGCTAGAAAATACAATCACTACTTTAACAAAACAGATCTTCCCAGTCTTATTTGATTACAGAGCTCACATGTTGTATACACAGCTGAAGTCCAACTGAATTATTTTGCTTTTAGCTGACTGCAGGAATTCTGCGGAGAACGATGATAAATCTGCAACAGATTAAAACAGGGTGTTTTTCAGTATCAATACAAATTAGTTGTTTTTTGAAATGAGAATAACAACAAAGAGGCACAAATTAAACAAGGTATGATTTAGATAAGTTTAAGGTTATGACATCTCTCTCTTACCTTCATCCAGTATAATGAATAATTTGGGGCCAAATTTAGGGTGACTCCAGCACTGAAGTATTGCAGTATCTAATTTCTGTTGTTGCTCTGAAGTGTAAGCAGCAAGCTTATTAAATATGAATGGGGTAATCAGACAACTTCTGCGTGAGCTTCTCATTAATGTTTCACAAAGAAGCACCAAGAAAGACTCAATAGACTGCACTGGATTTAAAAGTAATGAATATACTCCAGAAACAAAGTAACTTAATGACCTGCCTACCAACACAAAGTGTTAAACCAAAGGGGTATTCCAGCAGAGCATCCTTACTGAAGCAGTAAGTCACGCAAATCAATTTGTGCACGTTCCATATCCACTGCTATGGTACTGCTATGCTTTGTGTCCCTGCCAATGCTGCACGTACACTGGTTGTGCTGCCCACCACAGCTTACCATGACCTTATTACTACAAAAGATGATTACTGTAAACTGTAGGGATGTCTTCTTAGTAGGACACTGAATGTATCTCCAAGCCAAGTTAGCAATTAGGGCATGATTTTGAGCATCCTTTACCTCTCACTGACTTCTACAGATAGCACTCCTGGGATCATGCTCGTCAGCTGTGTAAGTGAATACTGCTTCAAAGTGAACTTCTGAGCTAAGAGAAAAAAAAATACTTTGGCCTTTTTTCAGCTTTCCTGAAAGGAGGTTTTCAACATCTAACACAGGAAAATATTCTTTGTTTTAATTTATTTAACATTTGAGATCAGATGCACTGTTCCTTTCAGAAGTGAATGAGGGAACCATGAAGAGCACAGTCCTTTCCTCATCAAACATTTTAAACAACAGTTCACATTGAAGGTAATTGGTTTTTAAAATCCGGACTGACTTTCTAAGTGATACTGGATTAATAGTTGCAGTTAATGGAATCTCCTTTATAAGCAAAAATATTTCTGAGTAATCTTCTCATTATCTTTCCCCATAACAATTACAAAAAGCAAACTTTCTGTCTCTTTGTCTAGATGACATCGTTACAGATCTGGCAGAACAGTCAAAGAAGGAATCATAAAAATTGTTATGAAAACCTGGAAGAAATGTCAGAAAATTAGCAAATATTTGACTCCATTTTCCTTTCTTATTAAAAAGTAATTTTTCATTACTAAATTACTAATTAAAGTGTTTAGCACATGACAGGCGAAAAGACCCTCATCTTAGGGCTGCTCATTGTCCATGAGCACAATGAGATGGAGTAATTGGGATAGAGCTGAATACTGATCCAGCTATGTCCAAATACATATTTGCTCATGGAGACATGGTAAATATGGAGAGTCATTTTTAAGATGGCAAGCCAGAATACAAAAGCAGAATGTTTACCACCTTTAGTGTCTCTTTATTTTTGGCAAAGTATTTGTAGATTCGTCTTTCTTCTCCATGCCATTTTAAGTCTGTCTTTATGAAAATAAAAAGCAGACATCAATTTAATCTTACAGGTGGCAATTAGCATCTTTACAGACTCCAAAGCCTAAGCAATTATAAGTTGAATAATTTATGGTAAATGGAACAATTCGTTTTATCAGTCTTATAACATGCATTAGAAATACACTTCACTGCCTGGAGCTGCTTGATTATTGATTCTGGAGTTCTCATTAGAGATGCAATTGGCAGCCCTCACCCATGGGCAATGGCTACTTTTGTTTGTTTGCACTTCTGAATTAATTGGGACTAAACCATGGTTACTTGTGCTTATTTAGGGTGATAATCTGCCAATAAAAGAGGACAGAGGGGGTGTGCCATTATTGTTCTCATGCCAGCAGGAAATCTCCTAGGCAAAACTTGCCAGAACGGCCACTGACCCCTTCTGCCATGGAACACAGAAAACACATCTTTGGCTCTAGATTTATCCTTAGGACAACATATAGCAAAGCTACAGCTTTGACCTTCTTATCATAGCCATTGGGCTAATGAGGTACATAAGGTGTATGTAGACTCCTTGCAGTCTTCATCTTATGCTTTTCATAAGTACTTGCTGCCAGTAGTGGGCTGGGGGCTTGAACCAACCCAGCTGCTTGTGCAGAGGAGGTGGCTGTGTCATTGCTGCAGCCCAAGCACACCAAATCTGAAACCCAAATCAGGTGTGTCTTGGAACTTTTGGAGTGTTTTGGCTTTTTACCCTCCTTAGATGAGGATTTCCTAGGCTTCAGCTTTCTTGTGTCAAGAAATTACACAATATTTATTTAACTGTGGTGTTAGTTTAATGCCAGAAGATGAAGGTGGCTTTCTTTCTGGAGATATAATCTGTTCCTTCAGTCAAATGAGGTGAGGAAAGGTGGGCATCTCTCTGAGGGTGGGAGCCCAGGTATTCTCTTTGCTGCACATCCATCACAAACTGCTCAACAGACTATGTAAGTGTGCTCACAGGGTGACAATGTGTCACTAGAGGGCTGGTTGGTAACATTGGTAACACACTTAACTGAACATGGAAATTGTACAAAGGCAGGCAAGAAAACCAGCATCAAATTGAACTACTTTGTGAATCTTGTGTTCCTTTTCTTTTTTGCCTTCCAGTGTCTTCCAAACAAGATTGAATTGAAAAAACCCAAGTTAGATAAAAGTATACACTATAGTTCAGCTCATTTTGCTGAATTGAGTGTAGCAGTGACAGTTTCTCAGATTTAAGAGTGTCTGGGTTTTCTTAACCTTATGGTCAAAACTTACAGGGGGCAGTTTGGACTTGAATTGTCCATATAAACAGTCCCACATGCACTGCATTGTTCCACATGCACATCTGGTGAGTTCTTTGTCATTCCTAATTAGGATGCAGCTTCTTGGAAAATTAGTTCTTTGACAGTAACTGCAAGAAGAAACTGTGCAAATTTAAACAAGAACTGAGAATCCTACTGAGACTTTTATTAGCAACAAAATTATCTGCAGAATGTATTTTTCTTCTTTCAGCATTACTGACTCTTCTGATTCCAGACAGTGTTCAATCCCACGTCATTACAGACATACCTGGACATGGATCAGAGTTTAGAAGTAACTTCCCAGTCTGTGACAGATATGTCCTCAGCTATGAATGCAATCAGCTCTTTAAGGTACAATTTAAATCATATCTGTGTCATATTTCTCCACAGTTCCACAGCATTTGTGACCTATCAGTGGTCATCCTTATTCAGCTGTCAGAGTTGCTCTTCACATTAAGAAGGAATAACTAAAAACATTTGAATTGTACTATATTCTGTTGAATCCAACTCAAGTTGACAATATAAACCTGCATTAAGTCAGCTAGCCAAAACTTACACTTTATCTAAACTATTTTCAGAGAACACAGAATAAAGGTGGAAGATATTCCTGAAACTAAGCAAACACCTGGGTGTGAAATCCAAACAGGTGTAAACGTAGACTACTGATCTTGTTCTGAACAAAACACATACACCTGCATACTTGCAGTTTAGCACAAGGAGGGCAATAACTAACAAAAAATACCAAGTCTAGCCCCACTATGGCACTTGCCATACTTCCCCTCGCATGCAATAATTGACATTCTTCTTTCAGAACTGCTGTGGATCAACAAGGCGCTGAAGGACCTACTTTTGTTCAGAAGAACCACTCACACACAATCAAGTATGTGCTTTGTGCCATCCAGATAGGACTGAATAAATTTAACAGGTTGAAATGTTATTTATCTGTGCCTTATTGCAACCAGATGGAACAATTAGAGGAAAAATATTCTGTGTACTTTAGGCTTTTATGGTTCCCAATACGGACGAAATTCCTCTGGCTGACAATGGTCCTGAGGAGTTCTTATACTTTCAAACAATTGCAACTCTGTTTTTGCAGGAAGAACACGAGCTGTGATTGACCTCCCTGCAATTATCTGTTCTGATTTGGATACAGAGAGTAAAGCTGGAGTCATAAAGTGGCTTGCTGAACACAGATACAGAAATGACCCTCTGCTGATGGTTCTACTTTAAAAGCTGAAATCCAGCATTGTATTCTTCTGTTTGGTGGTGTGTAAGCAATACTTTTGGATGTCAGGGGGAAGTTCTTTGGATGTCAGGGGTTAGTTCATCACAGAGAGAGCAGTGAAGTGCTGCTACAGGCTGCCCAGACAGGCTGTGGATGCTCCATCCCTGGAGGTGTTCAAACCCAGGTTGGATGGGGCCCTGGGCAGCCTGGTCCTGTGCCAGATCTGGAGGTTGGTGGCCCTGCCTGTGGCAGGGGGTTGGAACTTGATGATCCTTGGAGTCCCTTCCAACCCAACTCATTCTATGATTCTACATTCACTTCAGAAGAAGTCAGTCTGAAAGCAGACAGGGAAGTAAGCATCTTCATGGAGAAGGAAGTGCTGGATCTCTCTTCTGCACAGAGAAGCAGAAAATTCATCTCCTGCAACAGCACTTATCTGCAGTTTGCACATAGTGCAGCTACTAGTCTCCTACATTATTTCTTCTCTATATAGCATAATTGCACCAGACCCTTGAGGTACTGATCTGTGCAATTCCAGTGACCTGCATGGAGCTTTTGGCCCATCTCTATTAGACCTACCAACCTTCATGCATAAAGCAACAACATCCTTTCAGCCTTTTACTGAGCCTATTTATTAAGGTTGCTAATAAAATCAGTAACTCTAATCATGCTTTTGGTTGTTTTGGATCCTGGCTTGGCTAGAAATCGTTGGAGATAAACATCTCATTTCAAATAGGCTACTGAGCAGATGGTAATGACTTTTAATCACTAACAACATGAGGCAATTCTGAAATGATGCCTTGGAGATGAATGGTTTGGTACATCGTTCCCACCATTTTGAATGCTGAATAACCTTGCCCCATGAAGCAAGCCACGTGTGATTTATGCACTCACATCCTTCTAGCTAACTGAAATACTGACAGTCATTAATAGTCTCTCACATTTCTTCTTTTGGGCCCTTTTCCAATGCCCAGTAAAGTCAAAGCAAACCTCTTCTTTCTAAGCCTTCAAAGACTCCATCTGCTGTGGTAACAAAGTGTTGGGATTTAATTGCTGTCGCAGAAGATTGGGAAACCTACAAGAACTTGCTGCTCAGTCCTAAAACTGAGAGGAAGAAATAGCTGAAACCCATTTAAACACCTGTTCTCAAAAGAAAAAAAGAAGAAGAAAAAGGCTTTTGGTAATATGTGAAAACAGTACTGAGGTCAGACACTGACCTTCAGCTCACGCCCTTTGTCTGTGTCAGGGTAATTACAGTAGACAAACCATTTTGGACAATTCTCAGCTTAGGTCAGTCCTTAGCAGGCAGAGCAAAGAGGTTTATCACAGGCCCTGTCCACTGCCTCGTAATTGGAAAGCTGAGGTTTTGTTAGAATGCCTGTGTGACAAGTCTGCATTTCAGTCAGTGGGCTGCAGTCTCCTTGCCTGGAAGCTTGCTGCATCATTTCCTAACAGTAATGTTTAAATAGTTTTACTTGAGCTCTTACAGAGCAATCTGTGCCTAAGCACTTTTTAGCAGGGCATTTGTGAGACTATTTTTCAAGTGGTTTTCAGGCGGTTAGCCTGACTAAGCTGTATCCACAAGAGAAATTCCATCACAGTTTACCACATGCATTCCACACTGCAGCTTCAATTTTAACTCCACGTCAATCAGTAGCAAATCTGCTGACCTTATAAAAAGTATTTTTGTTGTTTGTTTGTCTGTTTGTTTCTATTTTGTCTTATGGAGAAGAACTCTGACACCTTGCTTCTGTGTCCCGCAGTGATGGCCATGTGTGCCACTCACCTGAGAATTCACCCTCACAGCTTAAGGTAGCAGCAAATATTGCCACAGCTAGATTACAGATATGTAAATGCAATCTAAGCAAATAAGGCGCATAATTAAAATCTTGCATGATAGTTCCAGAGTGCTTATGTAGGTACCTGACTCTTTTAATAATAAGGAATGGTTTTGGTGGGAACCTCTAATCCTGTCTGCCTGTTTGTCCAAAAGACAGACTTCTTTGGTAAGAAGAGCCCATTATTAATACGTGTCAGAAGTGTGTCAGGGAGGCTGCTGGGCAGTGCTAATGCTGACAGCTGGAGCACTGGGTGTCCTTGGGGCTGCTGAGGATGGTGTGAGCAAGCACTGGGAGAGCCTCCAGAGCAGGCTGAAAAAGTGCTTATGCACACGTGGGCCTTGGTCCTGTTCTGTGCAGAGACAGCCATTGAGTTCAGCAGGAATGTTTGCTTCTCAGTCTCTGGAAGCACTGGGAACATGCTTAGCTCTTAGCTAAACATGTATTTATTTCCCCGTAACTGTGTCTTTTCATGGTTTCACCTGCAGGCTCTTACCAGTGAATAACTGAAATGAATGAATGAAGCATCCAAGCTGTCAGTACTTTGGCACCAGGCTCTTGGCTCTCACATACCTCACGTATAACTTGCTTTAATGCTCTGGGAAGCGCTGTCAGAGAAATGAATCTGCACAAGTCATGCCTGAAGAAGAAAGCCCTCATGCAGCACTGCTGTGAGAAGCAAGAGCCTGCCTTAGTGATACCTGCTTGTAGGACACACGCGAAGGCAGGAAGATTAATGGGCTGAGCAAGTAGTCAGCAGAATATAATTCTTTTAAGCTGTGCAAGGAAGCTACAATGCTTAACATTGTGACGGGTGAGGGGGAGAGACAGCAGCTCTCCAAACCCATTTATCAGAAGGCTGTGTGTCTTTGTGCTCACGCCATAGGACAGACGAGTTGCACACAACCACAAAATACAACTTATGTGCTTGAGATTTGCAGTTAAAAGTTGGGCCATAATGCTGCACATTCTCACGTGCTGTAAGCACAGCTAGGAAGCCCTGATACCAGCACCCAGTACGATTTCGTGAGGGGCCAGATGGCGCATGTTTTGATAAAGGGCACTTAGTCGGGCTGTGATTGGAATCAGCTGGCTGTGCGGCCCAGCTCCGGTGTGGAGGTTGCTCAGTCGCGATTGCAGGCACTCTGGCAATTCGCTATACAGCGGCTTCCAGCTCCTGCGCGCCCGCACGCAGCTCCCCGCCCGGCCCCCGCCGCCCCGCCCCTCCGCACGGCGGACTGCGTTTCCCAGAGGCCCCCGGGCGGCGGGGCGGAAGGCGTGCTGGGTGTCTGAGCATGGCCACCGGGGAGCTGGGGAGCAGGTCGGCTGAGAAGCTCTTCTCCCTCAGCGGGCTGTTCGCCGTCTACAAGCCCAAAGGGCGCACCTCGGCTGCCGTGCTCAACCTGCTGAAGGAGAGGCTGCTGGCAGGTAGGCGGGCAGTTGGGCTGGGGGATCTGCGTGCCCCTTCCTGGGTTCTGAGGTCGTCTTGTAAAAGCCTTCTTTCCGTTTCTGTTTGCAGAAGCCGGCGTGCAAGTAAAAGATAACAAAAGAAAAAGGCAAGCCTTGAAAATTGGACATGGTGGAACTTTGGACAGTGCGGCAACAGGAGTTCTGGGTAACGAGAAGTACAAATAGAGATACAGAACGTGGGAGGTGCTTCTTCTGATCACTTTAACCAAATCCCCAGGGTATCTCAGCACATGGCTTGCGATGCTCTGGGATACGTGCAGCACACACTGTGGCTTTGGGTTACTGGAGAAGAGAGTCCTGGCTTACACGTACTTTTTCTGTACTTGTGCATGCGTATAATAAGTTCCTGAACAAGTTGTTTTTTTAAGTTCCTGAAATAACCAACTTGGTTGGTCATATATTGCTCACGTTCCTTACACAACATCCCACCGTGTACCCCACCACGTTTTCTAAATTGCCTTTGAAATTTATGTGTTATTTTTTGTTTGTTTTGTTTTTGGTTAAGCTGGGGATTCATAGCCATAGTAATTTTCTAAAGTATTTGTTCTTAATGTGTTTCTGGGATTTTGAGGGAACCTTTGGGGGTTGTAATACTTGTCAAATAAAAAATGAGTAACGGCAATTCAGGTGCTGTTTTCTCGAGGCTTAGCACAGAAGTATTTTTCACTTGCTGTCCTATCTTGCTCATTAAAGAGCAGTCATCAATGAGGTGATCTCCAGAGACCCCTTCCAACCCCTGTGATTCTGTGTGTGGCTTTGCTTTCTAATCATAAAATCATAGAATGGCCTGGGTTGAAAAGGACCACGATGATCATCTGGTTTCAACCCCCCTGCTATGTGCAGGGCCACCAACCACCAGACCAGGCTGCCCAGAGCCACATCCAGCCTGGGCTTGAATGCCTCCAGGGATGGGGCATCCACAGCCTCCTTGGGCAACCTGTTCCAGTGCATCACCACTCTGGGTGAAAAACTTCCTCCTAATATCTAACAACTAATCCTTCCCTGTCTCAGTTTAAAGCCATTCCTCCTTGCCCTGTCATCTGTGTACTGAATTTCTTCATTCCATTAAGGATTATGACGTATCAGTTGCTATTAATGAAAATTCAGCAGTAACTGTGACAATTGGACTGGATTAATCCCATATCATACACTGTCACCAATGGTTTTGTTGATGAGTAATGCTAAAATCTACAGCTTGCTTTAATCATAGTTTTGTAGCTCAACTTGGTCCGAAGAAGTAACAGCAATACTTCTTTGGTACTGAAATTCAACAGGTAGAGCATTTACTATACACAAGTGTATTCACTGAGTTCTAATAAAATGAGGAGATATCCACTGAGTTTTACTGTAATAGGAACAGTACTTCCAGGAATGTTTGTGGAGTCTGTTGCTAATAGAGGTTTACATGCTGATAATTGTTCTGTGTCACCTGTGAATGTTTTGAAATGTACCCCTCTTGGGCTGGAAGAGAAGCACTAACTTCTTTTTCCATCTTCCTGTGCTGTGTGACCACTCACCAGAGAATACTGTGTATCTGGCTGACGTGGGTGCTTTCACTTTTCAGGGATGTTCCCAATGAGCATGCTACTGCTCATTGTTGGAAGTCAACAGCATTGATCCAGAGGGAAAGAAAAATCTCTTGTCATCCTTAATTGCTTCTCCTAGCGTTCTCTGATATCCATCAGTCTCCAAAGCCAGCTCATGTGGTGTGACAAAAAGTACTTGGGCTTGATGTGCTTGGTAAAGACAGAAGTGTATCACCTTAATATGCTATGGATTGATCCAAAAAGGCACAGAATGTTTCATTCCACTGCCATACAAAACACACAGAGAAAAATCAATGGTAGGTAGATTGGAAAAGACAAGACTAGAGAGGAGGGGGAAAGGCCATGTGTTGAGATATCTTGGGGATTTGGTTAAAATAATTAGAAGAAAAGGAAGAACATGATAGAATCAAGTCATTTATAAGATGTGTTCTGCTTTTTTGTGTGTGGTAGGAGGGCTTAGGAAGCTTTCTTTCTTCATGTATCTTAGCATAATAAAGTATTTATCTTCTGAAATGTGTAACCTTTTATTCTTTCCCATTGTTTCACAAGTTGCATGTCTACAACTTCATTCATATGAATTGCTGATAGAGTCTTGCTTGGTGTGTGGGGTGTACTGCAAATAACTGGGCAGTGCTTTTCATCGGAAGATGCACTTTAGAATTTCTTCTTGTATTTACAGCAAGTGTAGATGAGGAAGAACTTTGGAGGCAGAGATCAGTGATATGTATGGCATGAATGATGGGCGACTTATGGACCAGGTGGCAGACCGCCCTGTGTCCTAGGGAAATCTAAACCATTTATAAAAAGGCAGTGGTAAATGAGCAATGGTAATACTTCTGAAACTGAAGTAGGTATTTTTTAATCCAAGTTATGAGTGATGTCAGCGTGTTGCAAGAAAAGTGCTTGGTTATAAAGTTTTGTGTGTGCTTATCTCCATTTCTCAGCCTTGTTGTAGCTCTGTCTGGTGAATTTGACAGGAACAGGCTGAACTGAAGGTACACAGAGTTACAAGGACGAAGGCATATGTGACTGTAAAAACCCTGAGGAACAAGAGGAGAATGACTGAGAATAAGAAGTCTTATGAATCTCAAGAGTGTTAAGATTGAGAAACATCAGAGCACAAATGTGGTTTTGTTTTTCTTTTTTGTTTTAAATAGTCATTATTGAGCTGGATGCTCTTGGCTTATTGACTCAAGCTAGTACAAAGCTGATTTGTTTCAAATTCACTTAACTCCTGTAGTTTTATTAAGATCAAGGACAGTTGTTACGTATTCTTTAGCTTGTGTATGGAAATAATTTCCCATTTTTAGTTCAGGAAAGGTGAAGGTGACCCTGTTTTATTTAATAGTAGAACAATTTTGGAATAATTCCTTAATTTCTCATTAGTGTTTTTTTTTTTTCTTGATGTGACACAGTGGAGAATTTCTGCAATGAGTTATAGTAGATAGCATGGCAATGTTCTCAGGGCTGTGTTGTGGCAATGTATCTGACTCATCCCTGTTCTCCATCTTCCTTCTGTTGCCATTGTTTCTTTGGATTGCTGTATGTGGAGCAAATCAATAGAAAGGCTTATCCAAAGCAAGCACCTTGTTGTAAAAAGCTTTGAAGTAAAATGTAAAATACTGCCTTTTCCCATCTGCTTTTCTTATGGAAACCTGACTGATAATTACTTTGCGGAATACTGATTTAGGATGGAAAAAACAATGGTTTGTACGTATACAATAATAGGGGGGCCTGACTAGGAATGATTTCTGACAGTCTGCTTGGACCTTTTGATTAATTTACTTTGTTGCTGTGACTTCGATGAACTGTTTCATTATGCTGTCTTGGCTGTGTTACTCTTTGCCTCTATCAGCCTTTGAAAGGCCCATTTCACTTGCAATGCAGTCCAGATTCATTATTAGTGAGCCAAAGCTTTCATCAAATGAGAGATGGGGTTAATTGCACTATCTGTTTCTCTGGTGATTAAAAGATAAATAAATCTAGGAGTCAAATTAAAGCATTTTGAGAACTAGGTGAAGCTTATTTGTCTTCTGCTTTAGACTTCTTTATTTCTGTAGTCCCATTTTTGAACATTAGAGCTTCTCTCATAATGGTGTTGAATAAGGGAATTGCAGAGCTGGTTTAGAAGTGTAATTTCTCTTTCTGTCTTTGCAGTGGTTGGTATTGGAAAGGGAACAAAATTGCTGAAAACTATATTGGCAGGTTCCAAGGTAAGGAATGCTAAATGACCCGTATTAGTGCTTGTTTGTTTAGTTTGATTTCTGTTTTTCTTTCAAGGAGGAGCTGCACCTGCATACAAATATCTGAAATGTCCAGTGTAGTTATTGTAAATAAGTACAACTGTTCCTGTGTTTAGGCTCATGTCTGGGATGCTCATTGAAAAACCTTTGTTTGTCTTTGTTTTGCTGAGGAGTGTCAATAAAGGATTAATTCTTATATTTTGCAGGAAGATAGCTATAATATTTTGTTATTTTCAACAAAGAAAAGATTGAAAAGCAATAATAAAAATGGCACTATAAGAAATGCTTTCAGAGGGTAATTGTGTATGATGGTTCAGTTTTTGGTTGTCTCCCATTTATGTAGATAGCAGAACTACGATTTAGCTTGCAGTAACAGATGTTTCTTTTCTCTCTTCTTAAATGCCAGGAGGCACCTTTTGGAATTATGTCTTGTTTGTGACAGTAGCTTTTGGTTCAGAGTCTGTCCACTTTAGACAGGTGAGCTACAAACACATGCACAGGCACATGCAAGGAACTAAAGGTAACAAAAGCCTTTTGGCTGAATGAGATAAACCAGACTGGGGCCCTGGCAGATAGCAATCTTGCTGATTGCTGCTTTTGATTAGTTGTGTTGTGTCTTTGGTGACAGTACTCCAGATTGTGGGTATTACTTACTGAGCAGGTGCATATATTCCAGGAATCTGCAAATGTTGATTCCTTCTTTGCAAGTGAAATCCTGTGGTTTTGACCATTATTTTTAAATGAGAATTTTAGGTAAGGCTGACAGATAGAGAAATCAATTAAGCCTTCCTATCTTGTGCTCGGGAAAAGTCAATAGTAGGTTCAGCAAATTGATAGCCTTTCTAATGCATTTTATTTTCCTATTTTTTCCCATTCTTTTCTGGTATGAACATCTATAGGTGTTAAAGTGATAAATTGATGTGGAATTTCATTGATACTCTTCAGTTCAGCTCAATAGAAAAAATGTTGACAAAAGAGAATACAACTAGGCCAAAAAGCTGTGGAGACTGATCCAAAACTGAAATGGCTTAGCACTGATATATAGGACCAGACTTCAGTCATTTTCAATTTGAAACATCAGTAAGCAGCTGGAGCTGGATTTAGGAAAGTGGAAAGTGAGAAGTTAGATGGTGAATCCAATGCGTGTTCTGAAAATGTGTTCTGAATGCTTCAGAATCACATTTCTTATAAAATGCAGGTTTCTATCTCTGAAAACCTACAGACATCTACCTTTCTTTTCTTGGCTATGGGCAGAACTGAGATTAAAATTAATTTGGGGTTAGAATAGATATTTGAATAGGGGAAAAAAAATTGAATGCAGTTTTAGAATTTGTAATTTCAAGAAAAATAATAGCAATTCAGCTGAAGTCAGCTCTTGTGTTTCTCATGGCAATCTGACCAGTGCTTGCTTCCTAATTGCTTGCACTTGAGTGACCAGAATCCAAACACATCCATGAAGGAGCATGCTACAGCATTGAATATTGCTTTTGTAGCAGCTTCTTTACCAGAACCTGCTGTTCTGGGAGGTTTCACCAACACTTTTGTATCCTCCTGCCCCCTTCTGCAGTTGCAGAATTCTTCTGGCCTTGGCATAGTTGATACTTCCATGTGTCATCCATCTGTGACCTTTTTCAGTAGACACTTGCCTAAAGCAGGCCGTTCTAGTTCTGAGAGACTATGGTTCAGTTCTGGAAATAGGACAGCCCAGCTTTCCAGGTCTAGAAGTGAGTTCCCAGCCTTCCTTAGGAAATGATTTATCTTATAGTGCTATATTTTCCTATGCAAGTCTAACCTTCTGTCACTTGACATCTCCCTTTTAAGAACTTGAGAGAGACATTGAACTAATTCAGCTAAATTAAGTCATCACAGGTGGATGTGTGAAAGTTCTTGATTTCATAACACCTAAAGCTCCTAAAGTGCTTCTTAAGCTGATTTTCAGAGTGGAAACAGCTCTGGTGGATTAAGTAGTTTCTATTGTTTTGGCAGAAGAGCATATATACAAGCTCTTTTGTGACCCAGTAGCTCAAAAAAGTTTAGAGATACTGCTACAGGACAATGAAAAGGTGACACAGAGGAGAAATGAGCAGTGGAGACAGTCTGTCAAGGTCCTGCTGCCAGATCCACTCTCCCCTGGCTTTAGGTTGGTAGAGGCTGTGTGCTTATAAGTGAAGTAAAGATACATCCTTACAGCAGATCTACTATTCCCCTGCAACTGTTCATGTTCTGGTGTGGCAGAGGGTGTGAGGCTGTGCCAGATGGCATGGCAGTCGTAAGCTTTTGTTTGGAGCTTGTCTGCCTCAGCTTTCTTATTTTCCATTTATACTTTGGTAACTTTGGCACACGATAACTCAGGAGGCTTGAGGAGGCTGATGCATCTGCTGCAGACAGCTGCTTTTTGGTTTTGACCATGCTATAATAAAGGCTCATATCTTAGCAAGAGATCTGATGCAGATAAATTAACAACTGTCTAAATAGGTTTGAGTATTTTTTTCTGAACGTCTTCTGCATATGCCATGAACTTACACTTTGATCTCATCTTTTTACCACTGTGGAAATTATAGTGTGTGCTGAAGCTTTTCTTTTATTCTGCTTATTCTGATAAAGATTTGGCTGAAGTGGCTGAGCGTCTCTGGTTAGGATTTATTGTTTCATTATAGGAATGTATCGTATCTTGTAAAGAAATAGTTCAGTCTATCATTGTTGGCAGCAGAGCTATGCTGACTGGCCAAAACGTATGTTTCTGCAGTAAACTCCATATGGTGACTCTGCCAGAGATTGGACTGTTTCTGTGTTTTTTTCCCTCAAACGTTGTGTGAAACTTTCCTGACTCTGTGTGGCAGCTATGAACATTATCACTCTATTTGCAACTTATGCACATTATACAGGGAGTGTTACTCATCCACTGTAGATTGAGTTCTCAACTGGTGCTCTGTTGGTTTGACCTCCTTATGAATTAATTCAAAACAAATAAAAATGTGTAGCCAAAGGCAATACCTACTTAATGTTCCAGATCTCATTGAATTCTCAGTATTTATCCAGAATTAAAAATATATGCAAGCTGGCTTAGTTTTTGTTTGTTTGCTTTATTTTTTTTTTTTTCAAGTGATTCAAGTGAGAGGGAAAAGATGAATTCTTTCGGAGAAACATAAATACTGAGCATTTAATACCAATTCCATAGAGAATTGCTCTTCCATCTCATGTTTTGGGATTGGACTTGCCAGGACTTTTCTCACTGCATTGTTTTGGGTGTTTTTTTGTGTTTGCAAAATACAGAGAGTAGAATGAGGAACTATTTCTCGCCAGGAAAAAGAATATAATGGGAATGGACCAATTTTTATTACTGTAAATTGATTCAGTCTTGTGGGTCTTGAGACTGGTCTGTCTCAAACAAAATATACAAGTGACTTTTTGAGATGGACAAATGGAGTGCAGAATGCTAGCTACTAGCACAATTTCCCACGTAGTACTTATGTTTTAAAACCTTTTATCTCCTTCAATGTGCTGGAATGTAGGTACAAAAGAAATAACTGGGGACTCACCAGAAGAGAAAAATAAAGGAATAGCAATAAGCTTTGTTCTAACACTTTCTATTTGGAGATGTCTTCGAACACATAGAGTATTTTTAGGTGGGATGAAATAGGATAATTAAAATGTTTGGGCTTTAATACTATGTTTATTTTGTATATTTTTCAGTGAGGTAGCATCTGGGCTCGCCCTAAGCATTTTATTTGCATCTTACAGGTGTGAATGAGGAAAGGACTTGGCCATCCATCTAACTGTGCTTGAAATCATTGCTTCTTAATGAGCAGAAGGCATATCTGCTTTGTTTTCATCTGAGGGTTCATAATATTGTCATGGTCCAAAACCCCAAGAGCTCAGTGATATGAGGGGGTTTTGGTTTGCATAAGTTTGGGCAGGGACTACTTAAAATAGAAAATCTAATGTCAAAAGTTCAAGCTTCTACAGAATGGTACACTATCCTAAATAAATAATAATAAAAAAAATCTGAGTAGAGTAAAACAGAATCTCCAAATCATTGCAAGGACTAGAGAAAGAATATGAACAGAACAAGGATACATCAGTGATATGATATGTGACAATCTAGATTTACTGTAATGGGAAAAACTTTAGCTTCTATGAATCCTGGATGGGAAGTGAGTACCAGTTCATTGATCAGGCCTTGTCATTTTCACTTCTACCTAAGAGGGCTTATTTGTGTAGGAGTAGATTGAACATCACGTATAAGAATTTTGGAAGCACAGAATCGTAGGATTGTTGGAGTTGGAAGGAACCTTTAAAGGTCACCTAAGCCAACTCCCCCTGCAATGAATGGGGGCATCTACACTTGATCAGGTTGTTCAGAGAAATGTAAGTTGCTTCTTGCAGTGTAATTTGTGGCTTAGAATTTCTGTATTGCAGAATTGTTTCTCCAGATGAATGAGACCAGATGCTACAAAATACAGTGTTCATGAAAAAGGTTGCCTCATGTTCCTTCCTGTAAATGTCTTACTGTCCTAAAAGATTAGGCTTTAATTTGTATCCCTTTAACTTCTCAAACATAAAGGTTGTTGGCTGTCTCCAATGAATTTATTTATATATTTATTAAGTCCTTCACTTCCATCTTTAGGTAATTAGTTCAATCAATTAATAATGCATTGAGAAGAACATCTACTAGTCCATATAAGGAATAGAATTAATGAAGCCCTTTCTTGTGACTTCATTTGCTTACAGCTTGTTAGGCACTGAAGCCCCATGTGGACACTTTGGTATCCAGGAATACAGTGGGGCTCCCTCTGGGGCCTCTTTCTTAGTTGAAGCTCTAATTTTTTCCCCTCTATCTACCTATTTTCCTGAGATTTACAAGAACTCAGCATCTATGTCAACTCTATTCTTCTACCAAGAAAACTTGTGTGTTTTCACATTAATATGTACAACATGATGGTGTAAGTGCTAAATCTTAGGCAACCCTGTTTTTCTTTTTAAGGAGGCTTTTTTTCCCCCACTGTTTTAAAATGTATTTGTAAAGCAGTTTGTTCTCCAGTTCATGTACGTGAATTACGAGTGCAAGAAAATAGAGTTGACTTTCCTTTTGAAGGATCCTCTTGGTTGTGTGTGCTGTTATTTTAAATATAAAATTCTCTCCTGCCTCACCAGCAGAGCTCTTTGTCTCATCTAGCTTTCTTTTGGAGCTGGTAAGATCAAAGCTACTTATTCATACAGTGCATAGTGATGTTGTTCTGTTTTCTTTTTTGTATTCTGATACTTTTAACATTCTCTCAGAAGGGCAAGGTTTGTGGGTAGTGGTAATGCTTTTTTTATTAGATCTGTTGGTATAGTAGAGGCAGCTCGGCATTTGAAAGTACAAGCATCTTTCTCAGGTCTGAAAGAGAAGACATGGATTTTAAAATTAAATGTAATTTCAGATCCATTTAGAGAGGTAGATGTATTTTAGACCAGTTCTGAAAGAAAATGCATTAATGCTTGTCCTGTGGAACACCAGCAGTTCTGGTTGGGCAGGCAGATCTGGCAGGTAGGACCCCAAGGGTGTTCCATACAGATGGGCTACGTTTTATGACCTGCTTTAATAAAATGGAGTAGGAAAACAACTTACCTCCCGCGTGGGTAGCAAGGTTCTTGTTCGCAACCGTGTGAGCCAAGCTTCCAGTCACAAGGCTAGGGCATTGCTATTGCTTGCCGGATGGTTCTTCGCATGGTTTTTGGTGGTGTTTTGCTTCCCAGCTGCACTACGTCCATATCCAGTGGCTTGTATTTGTGGTGAGGAATCCAAGCACTACTGATCAGATTGCTCTCCAGCACTTTCACGAGGAAATTTTTTATCAACGCCTGATTTTTTCACTTTGGCGCACACCCTTTTATTCTCACAGCTCCTTGTTTGTGTTATCCCACCCACCCAAGTAAGGGTCTGACTGAATCTGTTTGTATTGAGATGGAAGAAGGAGGAAAAAAGAGTGCTATATGTGGCCTGCTCACTTAAGCAATATGGATTGCAGTGACATAAAACGCCAGTATTTTGCCTGTATTCAACCCCAAAGAAGTTATTATTTCCTTACAAGGAGGGTAGGAGAAGAAAGAAAGATAAGGTTATCTCCTAGGGGAAGGAGAGCGCCTGGTGTATTATAGATTGTGGAATGTGAGGTAACGTTACACTGTGCCATAAATCCAACATCTCTATTGAGCCCAACTTCTTTCTGAGCCCAGTGGAGTTATGAATTTTAGTTCCCAGACTTGTTTTGAAAGGTGTTTTATGAGTTTCCCTTGAGTAACAGGACTGGCAGATCAGAGGAGGAGTGATTGTTTTACGAGCAGCGTTAACCCACAGGCAGATGGATGTGTTTCAGCCCTTGAAGACTGGGTGATTCATCCTGACATGCGATGGTTGCTTAATTTCATCCATTTAGGTATCATTTTTTGTGTGTTCGGTAATGTACGTTGCATTCCTGAAATGCAGATAACAGGGCAGAGGAGTCTTGCCTCTTCTGTTACCTGACATTTCTTACAGTATTGTGCAAATACAGAAGGAGGTCTTAGTTGTAGAGATAATGACTTTCACCTAAAACTTGTCCTGCTTATGTCTGTAGCCTATTACAGCTGTATCCAAATGCTGCTGTGAGACTGTTTCCTTTTTGTTTAAACGACTACTGACACCTGAAAATCTTTGCTGAATAAGAGTTTGCTGTTATAATTCCATGCCCTCTTTCCAGAGATGTCTGGCTCACTTACATACACTCAGCATGTTTTTCAGTCCTGTGTGTATTATTGTATGTTACTGATTGTTCCAAGATATTAACTAAAGATCAATGTCAGTTTATGAAAGTACAGTCTTCTTATTTTGGTACCAGGAAGATGCATAAAAGGAGGCTGCATGTTGTTTCTGATGTGTTTTGAGAATGTGCAGAAGGTGTTATCAAAACTTGAAGTGGTGTCTGTGCAAAACAAGATGCACTGAGCAATGTGAAGCCCACGCAGTGGAGGTTACAGAAATTGGGAAGGGCTGAAGCGGTACCTGGGAAAAGTGTTCTTACCAGATACACATTTGTAGCATCTTCACTTATCTGTTATTTCAATCATGAGGTATATTTTTCCTAACAAATTGTAAGAAGAAGCTCGTATAAATACCTGCTCTTTCCTTACCTGCCCAGTATCCCCAAAACACAGTTGTAGAGCAAGAAGCTGTTTGATGGTATAGACAGAAGCTTTCCGGTGGCAGTACCATTAGTAAGCTGGCTTAACATGCTGTGTATTGCTCAAGTCTCTTTTATGTTAACCCCAGAGGCCTAAGCTATTAATAGCTCAGCACCATGCTCTATTAATATTCACACTTTTAAAAAAACTGTAGGAAATATTGAGTAGACTGCACCTATTGTGCTGCAGAAACTCTTTCCACCAAAAATGCTGAGTATTCTAAGAGCATGCTGTAGTGTAATTTTTCTATTCTTTTATTTGCAAGGTCAGTGCTGCCCTTTCTATCTTGACCTTTTTATAATTGTGTGTCTGTGCTACACGTACAGGTCTTCCTTCATTCATTCAAAAAAAAAAGAAAAAAAGAAAAACAATACCGCAAAAAAACAAACCCAAGGCCACAACATGTCAAGGCCTTTTCTCTTACTAAAAATCAAAGTAGAAAGAAAATACATTAAAAGGTTTAAACAGCTGTTCTGTATTGTTGTCTGTAGTGCTCCCTTCAGGTGACTTAGAGATGCTCTTAGCTCTGCCTTTTAGAACTTGCAGCATCTTTGGATTCACCAGAGGCTTTCCTGCTTTCAATTTTATCTGTGAATTTTATGTGTGTGAAGTTTTACCCCCTCTGGAGATACTGTCTTATTTCTGGGTGAAGAATTATGAATTTGCTTAAAACTGTTTCTCAGCTGGGAGCTGAAGGCTGTCCGGGTTTATTCTGTATGCTCTGCAGCGTAGGCGCTAGACGGCAGGATGAGGAAATGAGTAAAGAACAGGTACTGAAGCTGAAAAGAGAATTTAAGAGCCAGCCTGAAATATTTTGGTGAGTGTGATCGGTTCCTCCAGACAGCAAGTGTCAGGAAGGTTTGAATAAATAGACTGTGGTTTCCATGCAGCCACTACTGCATGTGAGCCTTCAATCCTTGGATGGAAAGGATAGAGCCTGTGTTGTGTCCATGAGTGACACACAGCCATGATGTTGCCTAGGGGGACCAGTGTTATTGAGGGAGAACCAGCATTCCTGTTGCTGTTGGGATTGTTTGGGGTTTGGTTGTTTTTTCTCCCATTCCTTTCTTCCATTCCTTTTACCACCTGAACTTAAACTTGCTGGCCTCTTCAGTTACTGCTTTGTCTTTTCCCAGCTCCAGGTAAAGCATCTCCTCTGGGCTCCCCTGCTACTGGTGGTTCTGCTCCTTCACTTTGAAAATCCCATCACTCCATGTGCTCGAACTCTTTAAATAAGCTGACATAAGAGGTCAGAAAATCCTGTTAGTCCAAGAGTAAAGATCAGATAGTTCTTCAGCAATGACAGTACAATTACAGCTTCTGGCAGTAAATAAAATTTAGTGCAGGCTTAGCACAAAGTCAGCTTTTTTTTTTTTAGGAGAAAAATGGAGTGGAGAAGTTGTTACGTTTGTGGATATTAAGAGGACATGTTTAGTGTTTGTTAATTTTGAACTTGCTTTGTCATAAAATATTGAGCTCCTCCCTAATCCCGCAGCCTTAATTTTGCGTCTGTGCAACCTGCTTTTAAGAGATTAGGGCTCTTTGTTTTTAATATATTGAAATCTACTTAGTGAGAGTGCTTTGTTTTGGAAAATAACTGAAACTATGGCAACCTTCTTTTCTTTCAGCATGTTTGTCTATCTCATGTACTCTCTGTTGTGAGTGTTAGCATAGTGGAAGCCATTGGTAGCTCCAAATGTTATACGAAGAGCAAATAAATTATGCAGCTATTAAATTCAGAGCACAGTAGTTGTGCTTTAAAAATCATGGCACACAAACTGGATGTCTGGTTAAAACTGAGAGTTGAAAGCCTGTTTGCTATCTGGATGGCCTAAGCGTACAAAAAAAAGCGTGCACCAGGCCTGTAGGTTGGATGGAGCAGGCACTGAATCAGTGCTTGCCTGATCTCATTCATGTTCCCTGGAGCACTTGGGTTTACTGTTGTTGTTGTGCTGGTTTTTTTTGTCGTTTTTCCTTCAAACTTGTCAGCCACACACAGACATCACTTTGCATAAATTGACTTTCTGTTTCTAGCAGCTCTGGCTGCTCTTTCTTGGCTTCCAGTCTCTTGCACGTGGGTCGGAGCCTTTATTTATTTTTCTTTTACACTTCTGTGTTCAGTTGTTGCTGTGATTAGAAAATGGGTCATCCTTGGATGAACTCTTTTGAACTGCCTCTTGCAGGAGTTCGCCTTGGTGGAAAGTTCCTGCATTGGGAGCCATCTTAAAATCTTCTTGACAGCTACTGGTGACCTTATTTCGTAACTCTGTTTCTGCCTTGTTCCTCCAAAGCACTGCTGTTTAAGAAAAGCTTTTAAACATGTTTAAGATTTCAACTGTCTGGCTTATTTCCCAAAATAATAATAATAAAAAAAAGCTCTTTGATATATTAACAATTAAAATGGAGAAGTTCCGTTCCACGTCTGTCTGGCATTCGTGCTGATAAGTGGGACAGACGTGCCTGGCAGGCAGCCCAGTGCCTTCGGAGCTGTGTGGCTGCAGAAACCCTTGAACAGGGGAGGGCTCTTCCTCCTCTTCTTCCTCTCACAGTTAAATGTGCATACTGGTAAAGCCCTGTCCTTTCTCTTGCTGTGTTCATACTTTCCTTCCCCTCCAAGCTACTATCAGGATTTGTCTTAAATTGGACTTGGAATCAAAAAGCCAAATGATAGCTTTTCTGCTAGCAAGATGTTATTGTAAGCATTGTAGTATTTATTGATTGTGAGAATTCTCATAGCCCCTGTGGTTGTGGCTAAAACAAAACTTTTCTGTATGTGATCGTTCTGGTTTTGTAGAGGATTTGTCATTTTTCTTCAAGGGTTCTGTCACCCTGTTTTCTCAGGCACTGGCTTCTGGGCATGTCCTTCTGCTCACAGGTGTGGCAGCAGCCATGTGGCTTCCAAAGCACAATCCCCATCTTGTTGGGGTTGCATGCACCATGTATTTGTATGTATCGCCCAGTCTGCTGGACGCTTTTCATGTTACCTCATCGAGTGCAGCGTTTGTCATTTCAAAGCATCTCGAGGTTGTCTCTCACTAGTGTGAATGAAAGAGTTCCTTTTACTTGAAGGCTTCTGATCACTTTGCCTCTTGTTTCAGTTGTCATAACATCAAGAAAAATGCTTTCTAGACAGCAGAGATCTGTAGCCATTCCCTAATGCATGATGCTGTATGAAGGTCTTATCCCCTCAGGGCTGTATTGTTCTAACAGCTGGGAGGCTCTGGGGACAGCTGAGCACACCATTAGAAGTTGAAATTAATGCACGATGCTGCAGTGCATACAGGGTATGAGTGGGAATGCTTCATCTTAGCTTTTAATGTGCCACGCTTGCATACTGTAGCTTCCTATAGGGGAAGCTGAGGTGCTGGTTTTAATCTTTAAATGATTTCAGTCTTGATCTCTGGAGATAAGCAGGGGGAAGGACCATAAAGGCTATCCATTGGCAGTGTGCTCTGGTGGGCTGCAGAGGCTGGGTTGTTTCCTGTAGCAGTCTGTATCTGTGAGCCTTTTCTACTAATTGCAAGATCTACTACCTTGGTTTTTTTTGTTTTGTTGAGTGGGCTGAAGTCAGTGTGGTTGTGAGCCATTGCCAGCTGTGTTCCTGTGGAGATTTGTAACTTGAGAGTACAGGAGGAATGTTGCTGGATATGTTTTATAAATCCGGAAGAAATAAATGGCTGTCAACACAAGTGAGGAAAGGTAACCAAACACTTACTGGGTGGCTCAATCCATTGGGCAGTTGTGGGGCTGTGTGAGTTAGAGGCTAAGGAAAATGAATGCTGAATTTAGACTCAAAATAAGAGGAATGATAGATTAAATCTGGACTCTCACCTTCTACAATGTCTGGGTCCTGGATACTAACAAAGGGGAAGTAAACCCTATTAAGTGGTCAGTAAGAATTATGATGTATAATTGTAGATGTCCAAGGACGCTCCAGAGACTGATATGTAAACCAACTGTAGTTCTTAATTTCCTGACCTGTTCTAGCCTTCTTAGTGGATTATTATATTTCTGACTTGAAGGCTCTTTGAAGGCTCCTCTAAGGAATGACAATCTGTAACTAATTTTAAGGGTTTTTTTTTTTGGATGGCTTTTTAAGGATGGCTTTCTGTTTTTTTTTTTCAGAAACCAAAGGGCAAGTCAATTGTTGAGCTTTGGATTGTATGGTTCATACTATTTGTGTTTTCATATAAACATACTATGTTATCTGCCCACTACTGGGAGACCAAGTGAAGCTTATTATTAAAACAGACAGCCTGACCCAAAACAGAATTGGGAAGAAAAAGTGTGTTCAAAATGAAGTAGTATCAGTACTTCCATTTGGAGATGTTTAATCAGAAGAGGTATGAAGTTTTCAGATTTTAAGTTTCCCTGAACTGCTCAGATCATTCATTGTGCTATAATTGTTAAGATCCTCTCACATTTTTTATTAACCTCTAGAAATAACTGCTGAATAGTGTCTCTTTCTAACTGTGCTATTAAAGTTAAGAACTAGATCATTAAATGTCTCGGAGTGCAAGCAATTTTATGGTCCTAAAAGCAGATGATGTACTGTTGTTTATTCTGGAGTGGCCTTCGAGCCTTCATCCACTCTTCCTTTTCTTTTCCATACTTTCCAGAAGCAAACATGACAAATTACAGGTAGATATCTAAATGCCTGATTTTGCAGTTTTCTGGTGATTTGGGCATCTTCAGTGTTTGGAAAAAAGTATACTTTGCTTACCATGTTAAGGCTACAGCTATTTTTATGGTGAAGTCTGCAGTCCACTGCCTCTTGTCTATTTCTGCTGCTTCCATTTACTGGCAATCGCTTGAAGAAATACATTCAAGTGGCAGGTTGTCACACAGAACAAAATCAAGACGTGTCTTAGTAATCCCATTCTGTAGGTGTGTGGGAATATAAATCACTGTTATTGCTTGAACTTGTTGGTTCTTTGCAAGGATATGTAAAAGGATGAATTGCATCAAATTGTGATATGTTAGTACTTCTACCTGTCTGAATGTGTTCCAGTAGAATTTGGCCAACCAGGTTCTGGAAGGTGTCTTTTTTGTGACTTAGTTCAAATTCTTACTAGCTCAGCTCTGGTAAGTTAAGTCTTCCTAGGAGGTAGGCTGGTGGAACACCTTCATTAATTTATTTATTTATTCCCCTGGACCATGGAAATGCTTGATATAGGGCGAGTGAGTCTTTGTGGGTTAGCTGTCCTGTGAAAGCCATGGGGCAGCTGGCTCCTTGGAAACCTTCTGCCAGCTTCTTCAGGTTCTGCTTGGCAGTACTTGTGGGGAAAACGTGGCAAAATGGACTAGAGCTGTTGGCCTGGGAACAGGTTGAATGTTTGCAAGTTACAAATACACATTCAAAATAAATCTTTAGGCTTAAGAAAAAGCCCTGAAATTGAAATATTGTATGAAGTGATGACAAACAGAGATGTCTGTCAGTGGCCTTAGGACATTGTGCCTAGCACATGGAGACTTACGGTGTTCCAGGTGTTCACAGCTCCTCTAGCTTGAGGCTATTGTGTATCACTACATCTTCAGCTGAGCTGTTGTAATGCTGTGATTGGAACCTTGGAAGTGGTGTTTTGCTTTCAGTAGGAAAGTTCTCTGTGTACCAAAGAAACAAACAAGATTGTGAAAGAACAGAAGAATTGTGTATGAAAGGTACTCTTGGCTTGCTTAAATAGTGACATAGGATACCTTACGGAGACTTTGGATTTTAGCATGCTGTAACTTTCTTTATGATGTATTTATAGGAAGAAATCAGATCAATTGCTTCTTCCTTGGCTTTCTAAAACTGAAGTCATAGGCCTACATAATGCAGTTTTAATTTCTTTTGAGTTCCCTCTTATCTTTACTTTACCCAAAGATGTAATTCTTCCTGGTCTCATCTGAAGTATTTATGGTTTTGCAACTATTTAAAAAAAAAAAAAAAAAGAAAGAAAAAAAAAGAAAAAAATCCACCAAAGAAAAAGTTGAAAATCTGATTCTGTTCTTTTGGTTTTTTTTTCCTTCCCAGAAGTACACTGCCATTGGACTACTGGGCAGAGCTACTGATACATTAGATGCCACAGGAAAAGTAACTGAAGAAAAGCCTTATGGTAATGACAAATGAATCAATATGCTTGATGTTATTTGAAGGCATAAACGGACTATGTCATAGAAGAGTGGAAGAGATGTTTGGGGCTCTGTGAATTAAATTTAAATGTGAAATCAAACTAAGATTATTTCATCTTCAACTTCAGTGTTCATCTAATTCAGTCCAGCTTCATGCAATTATGTCCAGTGTGAGTGTTCATTTCTGTTGAGGAGAAAGAAAACAGTACAGGCAGTAGATTAAGAGGGAGAAAATAGAATTGAGCAGGACTGTGTCATTTTAAATCGTGAGCAGGCTGACAAATGGCATGCTGTGTCCAGTAAAACTTTCCTCTTTCAGTGTGTAGTCTCATGAGTCCTCTTTTAGTAACGCCCCTCACAGCCAGTGGAAGAATAAAGTACTCAGATCTTCCCTCCAGGATGTCTATTTAACTACAGACTTTGTGACATAAAATGAGGATGGCAGGATGGCATAAGCTTCCCCCTACATATGTTTACCTACCAAATCTTGCTCTTGCTTGCAGTCTGTGTCGTACCAACTTTAGTATATGAGATTTTCTGACCCACGGTGCAAGGGTTTAAGGGTTGAGGAGTGGAATACATAAGGAATACACAAGCATGATGAAAAAGGTGGCTTGTATTCTATTCCTCAACCACAGCCTCCTTTCTTCTGTTGTCCTTCTTTTTACACAAGGTGTACAAGCATGATTTTGTTGTCCAACTTAAACCCCATGAATCAATCCAAATTGCATTATTTGCTAGGCAGTGCTATTTAGAGATGTTGAATCATTTGCTTTTGTCTCAGGACTGAATTTCTCTCTGAGCTTCTAAAGAACTGAATGCCAGCATGGTATTAAGGATTTCTAATTGCCAACGTTTGCTGATGACTGGTAAATGCTTCCCTGGTATTTTCTAATTCTCAAAGTAGGATGCTGTAGCTCTGCTGCAACGAGTATTCATTGTAGAATGCTCACAAACTGTGGATTAACTTCTCAAGTAGATGAAGCCCCCATTGTCAATTAAAAAAAAAAAAAAAAATGCTATCAATCCCATGGAGAAGCTCAAAATCCGCTTTCACAAAAAGTATTGGCACTGGTGGGGCAATACAGTACAGACATGGCTTCCTTTTGCAGGAAGCAATGCTTATGAAATTTGTCTGTTGCATTCCTTATTCAAATCAGGTTCTAATTCTTCCTAAAGAAGAGTTAAAGAACACGTGTACTCCCTTTTCTCCATGCTACGTACGTATTTTACCTTTTCTTCCTTACTTACCTTCAAATAAAGCAGGTATTTCTCCAGTGCTTTCTCAAAGCAGCTTGGCTTTCTGGGTGACTCACTCACCCCTTATCTTAATTGCTACTACAGGAGCATACACAAAAGACATTTGAGGAAATTTTCAGCATTTCTTGACATCTGGATGGATCCTGGGAGATGCTGAGCATCTGCTAGGGAATGCAAACTCTGCAGTGCCAGCAGAATGCAAGGCTGGGACCTGGAGTAGGAGAGGGCAGTAAAACAGCCTGCAGGATGTGTAAACCTCCTCTGGAATGATTCCACTGGACCCAAAGAATAAAGTGCCTGAAGAAAGTTGCCTCCTATGAGAAAGTGTCAGATTGTAGTCCTCAAGGTGACTCTAGGCAGCACTTGGATAGCTAACTGCTGTGTGCTAAGTTCACAGTGAAGAATGTGTTGGAGAGAACTGCTTGGGCTTAATCCTTCCTGGACTTCTATGGTTTTTGTTTGCTTTTTTAGCAGAGAGAGAACTTGTATTATCACATGAGATTTACTTAAGGCTTCATGCTGCTCCCAGGCTCTCAGTTGCTGACTTTGGAAGCAGCAAGGGTTTAGTGTTTTTCTCTGATACTTTCTTAGGAACTGTAGTGTTTGTAGCCTTTCTGTAACTACAAACAGGAACGTTCATTCTGAAACTTGCTTCCTCCCAGCTGCTCACAGACTGTATCCAGATTTGGGGAACAGAACTCCTCAGGGTTTTCTCCATGTTTCTGCTGATTATGCTACTCAAGCTTTAAAATGCTGTCCTTTCAGCATTCTGCTTGTCTGTTTGCAATTAGTTGCTGCCAGATTGAACTGAGGCCAGCTGCTGTAGTTTCCTTGGACAGTCGTGGCTAATTCTTCTGGCTTTGTGTTCTTCTTCAGTAGGGCTTGTTAGCAAGCACAGGGCGAGATCGCCCTGCAGTGGGGGCTTCATGAGGCTGTGGCACCTCTTGGTTTGGTAACTTCTATAGCTTTCTATGTGTTTACAACAGGAAAACATTTCTACGGTCATCAGCACCAAAAGCACTGCTGTTCTTGAAAATTTTCATCTTAGGAGCCAAAGCATTCTGGATGTTTTTAGGATATTGGAGGAGTTTTGGGTGCTGGTAGAATCACAGGGGATGTTCCAGTGGAAGAAACAGTCTGTGTAGATGACACGTAACCCCACTGTTGGTGTAAGAGGTTTAGGAAGAAATTTAGAAAATAATGATGAATTAAATGTGTTTCACACAGAGCATCTGTAGCTGTTTTGTTTGAAGCTAGGGCTGTCATTACCCCTGGGAAAGGGGTGCAGTTATCCCGTGGGACAAACTTAGTCCTGAATCAGGGCAACAGTCCCTTAACCTCCTCTGAAAGGACAGATTGCTGCTACTTCAGTCCAGCTTTTAGCAAACCTTGTGTTCTGGGATGTGGCAGATGAGGATATTTGGCATTTGTAATCAGTGTAGTGGGGAGGGTGGGCTTATTCTTGGTAGCGGGAATGACTGGGATCTGTGCCAGGTAAGTACTGCAGAAACCTCTCTACCCCTTGCTCTGAGAGTAGAGAAGGGAAGTCCCACAGGAGAGAAACTTTGGGAACAGCGGAAACTATTAATTCTTTATGGATGTGCTTATATTCCATGCTTAACAGAGGGCTGAGTCACAATGTTGCTCTAAACTTGCTGCAGAGAGGAGCTGTTAACTTGCTAAACTCAAGCCTGAGACCAGGGAAGGGAGAGCTGGGGGCACAGGGCCAGAAGGGAGATATCTCTGCTGAGCAGGAGTGAATTCCCTCCTACCTGTATGGTGGATACAAGGAGAGTGGGAGCTGGAAGGCACTAAAGGAGTTGGCTTGCAGTGTATCTCTGTCCCCTGCTTAGCCATGAGTCCAGACTGGTGCCTGGGACAAACACACAATTTATACCAGTTTAGACACAGTGCAATTGTTTGTTTGGGTCTGGATTAATGGAGTATTCATCGGTGTCAGGTTGCTGGGTAAAAACTCTACCAGCTTGCTGTAGGGAAGAGCAAGAATCCAGCACAGCCCTTAGCACAAAGGCAATGCATGCTGGAGTAGAAAAAATAAAAACAATACATTTTCAGAGTTGAATTCTGACCACCTTAAGCCGTGATGTATCACAAAAAACAAACATGACTTATTCTATATCTCAACAAACTCATCTGTAAATATTTAGTTTGATAACACACTGCACAGCTTTGTAAATGGCTTTATGCATCATTCCTCACATGGGGATTTCTTTTTCTTTAGACATTAAATACTAAAGTCTAGCCTGAAACTGTGGAGTTTGCAAGAAGACTGACAGGATCACAGGCATCAAGTTGAGTCAAGCTAACTTTTCTCTGTGACTTTGTTGTGATACATTGCTAAACTACAGTAACGCAATCAGATTGAACTGATGGTGTAAGAGGCCCTTCAGAAGAAGATCCAGACTTAATGCGCAAGCAGTTCTGTCATTTCTGCTCCATGTTCTGTTGCATGTTGTTCTCTCTCAGCATCCCTGGTTGACTTGTGCGCCTTGCAGACTTGCTGTTAAAAACACTTCTGGAGACAGTGGTACTGCTTAGGCACAACAGGTGCTCCCATGGCTGCAAAATGTGCATTGTGGAAAGGAGGCGCTACATTGCCATCTTCAAAAGTTTGTGTGAAAGAAACCTCTTCCTTCTTATTTTCAGCATGAAGGACATCAGTTTTGTAAGGGCTGCAAGTGCAGCTCTTCTCCAGAACAAGTTGATTTCAATTATATGCTAGGGTGCTGTTGGCTTAGGGTGATACTAATAAAATATAACTTATGAGGCAGAAGACTAAATAGTTACCGACGTGCGTATTATTACAGATCTCACGTACAAAAACAATGTACAAAAGTGCAAATACATTCTAAACAAATTAGGGATTGATGTCATCTCTACTGAATAGTGTTTCAGAAGACCAGTGCAACCAGCTACTTTACTTCAATTGTAGCCTTCTAATAAAGGTGGGGCAGGGTGTGTATGTGTACCATCAAGAGAACAAATTTCTAAAAGTCATTACTTTCTCGTACAGGATATCTTCAGTACAGCTGACTTGCCTTTATGTAACAATACCTTTGTGAGCATCTACAAGTTAGATGTTTGATAGAGGAATTTAATGTGGTGTTCCAAGATGCAGTCTTTTTCTTGCTGGCAAAAAATAAGTGCAATGCTTTTGTTCTCCAATAACCTGTTGTATTTTTTCCCCGTGCTTAGGCACTCTTAAAGAGAAGTTACCAAGGCCAGATGAGCATTTTATTCTTCTCAGACCCTTAGCAAGGGTTAGGATAGCACAAGATTTGTAATTTTTGTGTAGTTCCTAAGAAAAATTAGTTGTTAGTCCTGATGGAGAGAAATTGCATAGCAGAACTATGTATGTAGGGATTTCTGCCCTTCTGAATGCGTCCAGACTGTCTTAATCACCCTGGACTGTTTGTTCCATCTTGTGCTAATTCACACTCCTACCTAAATTCTGTTTATCTTTCTTCGGCATTGTTCATCCAATCTAAATTCAGACAAGGGGTACCAGTTTTTATCTGTTTGTAAAACATGAGGATTAGTGCAATGTGAATAACCATTGTTAACACTTTTTTTTTTTTTTGACAGACCAAGTAACAAAATCAGATCTTGAGAATGTGCTGCAGAAGTTCACAGGGGACATAATGCAGGTTCCTCCACTGTAAGTTCCACAACATTCTGAATTCTCAGCTGTTGGAACTTGCCAACAGGAGTTGGTTATGGCAGAAATAAAGTAGAGACGTTTTGGCAAGGAGGTAGAGGCAATGTAGACTTATAAGTTTAACATTTGCAACTGCAGATCGTGCTGCTTTGACCATCCAGCTCAAATGGCAACCTGGAGTTTGTTTTGTTGATAAAGTAGAGTAGTAGTCTTAAGCAGCTCTTACAGGACTGGGGGGGATTCTGTCCTGTCTTCCATTTAGAAGAGAAAGCCTCAAGAATTTAATTTTAATTACAGAATAGGGGAGAGGCTTACTAACGTCGGCTTGGAAGTTCCTTAAATGTCTTCAAATTAGTTTTCTGAATACTTAGAGTAGGAATAAATTGTTAGTGATTTAAACTTCCTTAGCTTTACAGTTTTCTTCTAGTCAGGTGAGCCATGGTAACTGGCAGTATGCAAGTGCTTAGCTTGTGACAGATGGCTTTCATGGTGATTTAAACTAATGTGCTTTCCTCTGCATTTGCATTGGCTTGCTTAGTGTGGCTCCACTGTGAGCCTTGTAAGGTCAGCAATTCAGTAGGTGTTCTGTTTCTGTGACCTTTTCAAATTACCTTCCAGTAATTTGAGCAAGATCATTTTTGATTTTGTTATAGTTGTCTTTCTGTCAGGGCCAAAGTGGGAGCTTTGGATAAAATTTAACATTATGAATGAAATTAATTGATTAAGCTTTTGTTCTAAACACCCTGAAACAAGGCTACATAACCTGACAGCTGCTGTTCAGGGAAGACCCTGGTCTGAGTAAAGTTGAAAGGCAGAATTACAGGTGTTGCCTGAGCAATGCCCGGTGCTCACCCCAACACAGCACTGAAGCAGCATGTCCTGTGGACTTCTGAATGATGGAATGCTAGAGGCAGCTGCAAGCATTGTACCTCTTACAGCAACTCTTTGCTTTCATAAACTGCAAGCTGAGTGATGAAACACTTAAATCTGAGCAAGAAGAGGTAATTTGAGGACCGTCTCTTGTTTTCCAGGGTACATAACTACTGGTGAATAAGATTGTTTTGTGTCCAAGAGATTTCAGTAGTACTTGCTAGGTTTTATGTTTTTGTGTGGGAGCACGTAGAGAGGATTAGAAGAGTAAGTGTATGCTGTTGTGGTACAATATTAACAGGAGGGGAAGCTTGTTCTTTTACAACCGGGTGATGTGTTTTTCATGCTCTATCTGATCAGCTATTCTGCTTTGAAGAAGGATGGAGAAAGGCTATCAACTCTAATGAAGAGAGGAGAAGCAGTAGAAGCAAAGCCTGCTCGGCCAGTAAGAGTGTACAGCCTCTCTCTCCAACAGTTCCAGCCACCACTGTTCACACTGGGTAAAGGCCAAAGATTATTACATAGGGTGATGCTACCAGCTTGTTTGTTAGTGCTTATTTACGCTCAGAATGGGACTAAGATATTGAAATGGGTTTCGTTTCCCTCATCTACTTATTTTGGTGTGAGCCTGTGTGCAAAGACTTTCACTTTGCCGTAAAAGCACCATATTTTGGTTTTAAGTTAAGCTGATTATTTGTAATCTTTCTGTGAGGGAAAATTCTGAGAGGCTGGTCAGCGGATTATTTGCATCTGTCCATGATTTTGCAACCTCCAGCTCACCACTCCTTTCTAAGGTCCGCTGACTTCACCTGACCCATACTTTTGCCTTGATGTCCAGAGCTGTTGGCATCTCTCCCTGTGTATCAGGGGTCCAGTAGCAGCAATTGTCAGGGCTTTTTCTAGTTTGCATTGCCAGGATCTTACACTTTCTTCTATCATACATTAAGAAGCACATTAATAAATCAAAGATCCTGTTGTAAATGTTTTATGCTACTGAGGTCTGGATAATCGTTTGCAGTGAGGTACTACCTGGTTGACCTGCAATCCTCTATTGGACCACATTGTATATGGTGAGCTGATTTGAGTGACAGATCTCAGTGCTGTGTTACTTCAGGCCTTACTTTCTGGTTGGGTGACCAGAAGCTGATCACTGGCAGGAGGGGAAGTTAAAGGGGAATTTTGAAATGTCAGCAGCTTTCATTGGAGCTGCCCAAGTGCAGTATCTTAAAAGCATTTCCTCAAATAACTTGGTTTCATCATTAGAAATATGAAATGACCTTCTGAAACCTTAAAAATGAATAGAACTGAAGCATTTTTAACATACCACAGCAAGTACTTAATTTCTAGCGAGTTAGTTCAGTTGCCATTGTATTTGCCTTCCCTCCTGTCTGGCTTAGCAATCTCACCCGCACATATGTTACAGGATGAATAATTGATGTTGCATCCTATAAATATTTTATCACTGGGTTGTTTGCTCAGTGCA
Organism: Phasianus colchicus; assembly: GCF_987193195.1. NCBI lineage: Eukaryota > Metazoa > Chordata > Aves > Galliformes > Phasianidae > Phasianus > Phasianus colchicus. The sequence goes on from NC_143443.1 coordinate 28,583,849, forward strand.
TTTTTACATTTGTCTGGGAGCACGGTCTCTATGTGAAGCAGATTTCACATTCTGCTGGCGGTTTACCATGTCACCATTAATGTTCCAGATGTCGAATGTGGCGGTGGCTTTTATGTCAGGAGCCTGGTCAGTGACATTGGCAAAGGTGGGTATGAGGAGATAAAGAAAGTGATGGTTTTCAGAAGTAATGTGTCTGCTTATAGAAAACTCTTGCCATTTTGTTTTGGTGTCCAGCCAACAAACTTAGGTAGTTTTGCAGCTTTGTGTTGCTACCACTTGCTTTTAATACTAGAGCATGTTCATTAGGAGCATGAAGGAATGAAGCCTAAACAATTGCTAAAGAACTCTGGGGGTTGGGGGGATAAAAATGGAGTGAGGAATAGCACTGAGCAAGAAAATGCAAGGCAAGGTGGGATTTTTTTTTTTTCCTCCATATGTTAAAGCTAACTCAGATTAAGGGTGAGAAGAAGCAGAAGAAAGATTCTGCCTTTTTAAACATTATTCATCACATTTTGAAAACAGATTGCACAGAACATTACCATGCACATAATAAACCCTGTCTGTTGGAAAGTCTTCTTCACTTGTGATTATTTTTTTTCTAGTGTTTTCTTTTTCCTTCCCTTGTACTGTGAATGATGTTGCTTTCCCACAGGATTATTTGTCTTGCGTCCTATATTTATCAAACTGCATGATGGAGAACAGATAGTCCATTTCAGTATTTTTTATTAAGTGATACATTTGCAGACCAAAAAACAAGCGATATGAGAGTATCCTGTGAATTTCAATGTTATTGCTTGTGCTTAAGGAAGTCAAAGATTCTCCTGCTATAGCCTCCTGTGTATAGTGGATTGTGTTTAGTCACTTAAAAAGCACACCAAGATAAAAATCTCTTCCCAGCTGGCTCTTTTTCGAACTATGAAATGCAGGAAAAATCCTTCTGCCCTCTGAAAGTGTGGACAGGAATATTTTAGTACACCTTTATACTATGGAGTCAGCTCCAGCTGCTCTTATCTTTGGTAACTCCTCATTATGTAATTATGTCCTATGTGTATTTAACCCATCAGAGGATCTGTTTAAATTTCGAATGTTTCCATATCTTAGTTTATATTATCTTGGAGAGTGTCACAGGTATAAGAATCCCAGAATTCTTCTTGAAGGCAGAAATGCTGAGACCTCTAAGTACAAGGGAAATCAGCACATAGTCCTCACAGTAGCTTGTGAATATATAATGTGCTGCCTTTATTTTATGTCATTATTTTTCTTTCTGATTTAAATCTGGAAAACTTCCTGACAACTTTCTGTCAGATTTTGAACTCTTACTACACTGAAGGTCTACTAAAATCAAAGGAATTCCTTGCCTCAGATTTACAAAGATGTTAATGAGTGATGAATGTTCATTTCAAACTAAGCAGAGCAACGCAGAAAGCTACATATAGAAAAATAAGTGAGTTAAATTTGACCATGCATTTCTTATAAATTCTTGTTTCTCCTGTACTGTAGAACTTTCAACCTGTGCCAGCATACAGGAGCTGACCCGAACCAAACACGGACCGTTTACGCTGGAGGAGCACGCACTTCATGAAGACAGATGGACAATTGATGAAATTGCACGATCCTTAGAGCATTGCATGTCTCTTTTCCCAGGAGAGCAATCTCATAAAAAATTTAAGACAGAGCTTCCTGCAGAAACTGCTGTGAGCCGTGAAGATAAGTGATAAGTTGGGTCAAGGAAAAAGACTGAATGATTGAGACGTTTTTAGATTGGATTGGGATTGTCTTGCCTTTTGTAGAAATTTACAGGTCTGTGTTGGGAGGGTGACAAAATGCAGTGCAAGACAAATGGTTCTTTTGTTTTCTGGGGCTAGAACATGCACTGAAAACATCCAGTGCCTGCTGCTTCATGATCTGTTTATTTCCCTCATTACATTGTGTAAATTGTTCTGCGCTGATGTCAAGTCTGCATAAACTTTTAAAGAACTTGTAGGGTGCCCTACAGCTGTTGTTACTAATTCTTCAATAAAAAATTACAAACCTTAGGATTTACTGAATGTGCTCCAAAGAAAAATTCTTTTTTACCTTGACAGATGCTTCCAAACACTGAAGTGCCATAGTGACAGGACTTTCATAGCTGCAAGGGTATATGAATGCAGAGTGGCAATTTGTTTTCTTGAAATCCATTTTGGAAAGTGCCCACTTTACTGTAGTTTTTGCTATGCAGATTGTTCTTTCAGTCAAATGTTATCCAGAATGCATTAAACCTAAATGCTGATGTTTCAGGCGAGGTCTGAAATGGTATTGTAAGTGAATAGTTTATAAATTCAAAGAGTCTGTAAAGGTAATTGTTATGTAACTAGTGCTCTGAAAGGTGCATTCATCATTACAGGTATATATATCCTATTCTGGTATGATATCCTAAATGTTGATGATCTGTCATTTCAAGTCTAGTCAACTGCTTTGTCTTTCATAGGGCTTTGAGAGTTGAATTCTGCAGAGCGTGACTCGAAGCTGTGTGGGCAGCAGCAGGGTCCAACATGGAGAGTCTTTGCTGAAACCATGTTAGTTTGCTGGGGCAGTGAGTGCCTGTTCAATAGTTCGCATATTCAACAGAATTTGATTGCACTGATAATTTCTCAGTGCCGCTTCTCTAGAGGTTTGCAGAATGACTAAGAGTAAGGGCTGCTGGTGCTGAAAAGCACCCAGATTCTTTCTGGCTGTGTACCAGACTGTCCAAACAGGGCTTTCATATTTGTCCCCATTCAATAGTCTAGTAGCACATCTACTTTCCTTTTGCTAAAACTATTCCTTTTGTTCATTGTGACATGTATGACATGAGTATCTGAAAGAAAGCCCTGCATTTTAAGTAGTCACTGAATTGCCAAACAAGAGGAGTGGAGTGGCTGCAGTTCCATGATGCTCGCTGGCCAGGTGGTCTGCTGAGGCTTTGTAAAACTCCTACAATATCAACATCAGTTTTGGTTCTGGGATACAGCTACTGGGTTCTCTTACTCTAGTGACTGAAGCGGGAAGGCAACAGAAGTTAGATCTTGTGGGCATATCTTTCACAGATGTGAAACTTTGATTTAATGACTGTGTTACTCATCTTGCTGCTTTCTGTGGTAAGCTGTCTCAATGGCTAATTACCTGCCTTGTATGAAAGAAGTGACATTTTAGTCCCAGTTAGAAAATCCACACACCACGTTTTACATCTCTGCACCTTACATAGTGCAGCTTTCTCTATGTGCTGGTATTATGTGAAATGAAGTTCAAACTTTGCTTTCAACTTCAGAAAAGAAGTAAATATCCTAAAGTTTTTATTGCAGAATACCTTTTGAGACAACTGTAGTTTTTATTTGTTTGCTATAAAATAAGGAACTCAAGTCTCTGCAAGATTAATGAAGCCTCTTTTGATTGTTCTTGGAGGAGGATAGAGCTTATCTTGTGTTGTCCAGTAAACAGTTTTCTTCTTTTATGTATTCTTATAAAGAACTTAAGGGAAACATTGAAAATGCTGCACACACACCACAGCTTTGGAGCACTGCAGCAGCACCTGCTTTATGTAGAATGTGGATGAAGTAACTGTTATAAAAAAAATCCTGATATGAGAAATGGAAGAAGAGTTGTACTAAGACAGCAGGATGATTCTGGGTGTTTCTTTTATGGATTCTTTTTGGTACTTTGGGTAGGAACAGAGAAGAAAAATTGTTTTCAAGAAACAAGTGCTTAGAACTTTGTATCGAATTAATGAACAGTTTATTTCCAGGTGAATTGTGTTATATTATGGAAGCTATTTCACTTACAGCTTGACTAGAGAGTATGCTTGGTTGTACTGAAAATGGCAGATAGCATGCATTGTGATGTCAGACGTAAGTAAGATAGCTGTGTTTAGACAGTACATGGCATAAAACCATGAGCAAGTAATGTAATAAAAGCTTATTTTGTGACCAGAGGTGAGTATCAGACCTGTTCCGGCCCTAAACAGTTGAGATTCTTCCCATTGTCTTTCCTGGGTGCTCAACCTCACAAATGTGCTCTTTCCTGAGTAACTCTATGCTTTGAGTGATTAGGCCCAATGAGTGGTAGGGAGGCCACTGAAAATTAAACAAATAGCTTTTTTTAGATGTGTTTTAATGAGTGTATAACCCTGTATCTTGAAACTTTCCAGATCTGAAAGTGTTGTGTTCCCATGGGAACCTAGGGAAATATTCTCTCATTTTAACTCCTTATTAAGATGCACGTCCCTGAGATATCAGCCTTAGGAACTGTGATCCATGGGAAGACTTAAGCTTTCCCAGAAGGAAATCACAGATCTTGTTTACTGATGATCATGATGTCTGAAGATTAAGGGCTATTTAAATGAGAGGAAAAGTGCAGATATGGTTTTTCTGAGACAAGTAGAAAAGTTGGTACCAAGTGCCCAGCTGAGAGTACTTTATGTACAAAGGTTAGTTAGGAATTATATGCTGTTCTGGCCATAAAATATGCATGTCTCTGTGATTTACTACTGAAGTACTTCAGTGATGCAGAGTTGAGGATTTGTGTCATTTTAATGAGCATTGTTCATGGAGAAAATTCTGTTTAAAAAAAAAATATATATATATATATCTCCTGTGTTGTTTTAACATAAATATTTTCCCTCTTGAGTTTGGATTCGTGATCTTTAATCCATGGCATTATGCTCCTTTAGTCTGGCCTTGTCTCTGCTGCCAGTGCTGGTGCTGCTTCGATGAGACTGACAATGGCTTTGTCATTTATCTCCTCCTAATGTCCCTGCTGGGCAAGGTCTCTTTCTTCCTGCTTTAAATGGTAGTTTTTCTGTGTGCTTCATATTATTTTTCTGCTGCCAGCATGCTGAGCATTTTTTAAATGTTTTTAAGTAAAATCGATAGGATCTTTCTTTTTACATATATTTATCAAGCAAGAGCCATTAGTGAAATATTTTAGGAGCGCCTTCATCAATAACTAACATTTAGCATCTTGCCCTGCAGAACTGGTTTTGATTTATATGTTTATTAGAAGAAAATTAAGTCAAACAACTTTGAATCGCTCACCAGATTTTGGAATTTTTTTTTTTTTTTGGTGTAATAAATGGTCAAGTTGCTATTGTGGTCGTGAATGGCTCTAAGAATTTAATGGCTGGGATCATTCTTGGGTTGCTTGGTGGAGTTGAGGGATTGGTTGGCAACAGTATTTCTTTTATTAAAAAGCATTAGGGAAATAAAAGCAAGGTGCATGTGTGTGTGGGAGTGTAACACCACAGGAGGGATGTCCTGTGGACTCTGAATGGATTCAGCCCATCTGTGGGCAAAATTGCTGTCCCTATTAACCATCAGACATTGTTTCTAATTTGCTTCTTTGTGAGACCTGCTTAAGGAAATCACCAATACTTAGGAGCACATCAGACAAGCAGGGTTATCACCTGAATGCTTATGCCCTCATTCGGAGCTGTGAGATTGCCCATTTTTCTTACTGTCTTTGAGGTCAGCCACAGGTTCAGACAGGTGTCCAGCAGGCACAGCAAGATGGTGGTAATTGGCAGCGGGTGATTTCAGTGCTTGGGATAAGAAATGCTTTCTGAAAACACAGAGCTGCGTTGCATGAAGGAAACCTTACTTTTTCCAGACCTCTTTTTGAAAATGTGCTGGGGACACTGCAATGTCTCAGATAATCTGTTAACATAGGATGCCAGAGGAAAGCCTGGAAGAAGTGGGGTCAAATCAAATCAGCATCCTCTCCCTAACTTTTCCACATGGCTTTGCTTTCTGTGTTGTGAGCTGTAAAACAACGCAGTGATGCTAGTAAAGGGCATATGTGGCTTGTTCCATAAGACATTAGTAACTGAGAGTGGGAGTAGAAATGAGGCAATAGAATTGGTAGCACAAACACACACGTCTCTGCAGCTTACAAAATAGCCTTCTTACCAGATTTGTTTGTCTTAGGTTACAGCTTGGTGCCTGGCTTTCCTATTTGCATCCCATTAATTCATCTGCTGCTTGAAACATTCACCCTAAAATGCTCTTGTCCTCTCTTGAGTTCTTTTCCAGGTACAAGAGGACAGTGGAAAAGCGTGGAGTAAAGATGCTTAGGGGAGAGAAGGGACAAGAAAAAACTGGTAACAAAGTAGAGCTGAAAATGAAGAGGTCTTTTTGACCCATTCCTGACGCTGTTCTTTTCCTAAGAAAGACATAGTCCTGGATGCTTCAGTGCTCTTTCTCAGGGACATAGGATTATTTTTGATCTTTCAGAATTAAGTACTTCAAAGTCAGATCTGCAGCTGAGTGTATGCATTAAAAACAAAATGCATCATTTCACAGATGTCAGACTACTTTTAGTGGCTTCAGAGCATAATTTTATAGTTCACATAGGAGGGGGGGTCTAGAAGAGGAATAACAAGAGGTGAACGCATATTTCAGTTGTTACGTTTTGAAGTAGATGAACTCATTTTAGGCAATCATGAAAGAAGATATATTAAGTATTATAAAGTAAGAAAGGTAAGGAGAGGATGCCATTTTTACTAGGTTTCTTTAAGCACATAAAGCAATTAGCTTAAATACATCATTTCAGAGCTTAAGAAGCTTTTAGGTAGAAATGCATAATAGAGGTTGTTACTGTATACTGATGTGAGAGAAGCATTTATTTTCACTTCAGCAGTTGAAAAGATAGCTTTCTATGATGCCCTTCAAAAGGCAGCAACATTTCACTGTTTTTGTTTTGCTTATGTTGAATTGCAGTAAATCTCAACACGGCTTATTCTTTGGTGAGCAGTATGTCAACACTGAGTCCCTGTCTGCAGCTGGCTTTCTTTGGGGTCAACAAAACCATTTCAAGTCCTGCAGGTACAGAATATGCATTTGCAGTGTAAATGGAACATTGTGTACAAACACTAAATATGCTTAAAAAAACCAGGAATAATACTCTGTAATCTTTGCTATGCAGATTGCTCTTTCAGTAAACTGCTACACAAAATGCATGAAGGCTAGCTGCTGCTGCACTGCTTTGTATATAGTTCCTTCTTAGCTTTATACTCTCACTTGAACAAAGGGCACTGGCAGACTGTTGGTTTCTTGTCAGGGTGATTAATTTCACCTAGCTGCTCATTCACAGAGTGACTGCTGCCTTTAACCATTGCGTTTGCCCACTGTGATGTCCTTAGCACAGTGTCTGCCCCTCTGCCAGCAGAAACGAATGCATATCTTCTCCTCTGTCCCACCTGTGGGCCTTCTCATGGACTGTCACAGCGATGTGCAGTGCTGGTGTGGTGTCTTTGTGCAGGTAGGTGAGATGAGTAACGAGATGCCCGTGTGTCTCCTGGTGGTGCTCAGCCACCTCTGGCAAAGGCAAAGCAGGCAGCGTTGTGGCAGTGCTCTGTACTGCAAAGGGTCAGCAGGGTGTGTAAGAGAAGTAGGTAACTTAAAGCACATGGTGTTTCACTTGGTTTCAGTGAGACGACTCCTGCCTCGCTTCAGTAAGTTACATACGTTATTACTCACTGAATTATGTATTTAATTTTCACTTTTTCACCTTTTTTTTTGGTGAAATACAAACAAATGGGTTGAAAAATGGTATTTCTTTTTGCAGGGGGAAAAGGAGAATAAATATTAATGATGTGGCACATTACTTAGAGTTGTTCTGCATCTGATGAATATGTAACAGTTCTATTTTCTACTTAAAACTTAAAAATTGTCAGAATAGAATTAGTGTTACATCTTATGTGTTTATCTAGGAAATGTATTTGTTTCTCTAGAGACTGCTATTAAAAGCTGTGCAGAATGAATAAACCTGTTTGAGTGTGTTATGATTTGTTTCTAGGGCCAGGAATGTATAACTTTTGCTGAATTGTGTAGAGTTGCCTTGCACCAGTTTTGTTGGTTCTCTGTTACACTGAGGATATTGTTTACTACTGGAAGGAATAACATGTTCATACAGCTAGAGCTGGCGTTCAGCTGTTTTATCAGTGGAAACAGCAGAACTAATCCTCACTCTTTTTTTGGCACTCTGGTCAAATGTAGTTGAATATTTTGGGAAGCTCAGTTAATACAGCATTTGGTTATTTCCTGGCAACCTGTGAGTGCTTGCAGATCTGTGGATAAAGCACAACAGGTAACCAGAACTCCCACTCCTGTGTGTGCTTCTGCAGAAGTCAGGAGGGATCCCCACAGATTCCTGTGTGGCACAGGAGTGATGCTGAGGATGGGGTGATTTAAGGAATAGATGGAAAAAAATCTTCAGCCTTCATGCCTGTGCCCTTAATTCTTCAGGGAGGAAAATGTTTCAGCAGTGTTCATTTTGAAGTAAGCTCAATCCAATAAATTTTTAATTATACATAAGCCACACAGCATACTCCTTCCATGCCAAGGAGAGCCCTTCCATCAATTAGCCTGATTTCTTTGGGTCAGAATCTGATTTAAATATGCTGTGATACTGTTTCAGTGGAAGCTGATCTGTTGACCCTTGATAACTTGGGAAGGAGTTCCTGAGCCTAAGAGATGCTCGTGGTGTATGGGGCAGGCTTGATTCCTGCATCTACAGTGCATGCTCTGTGCTCCCAGCATCAGCCCTGGTGATCTGAATGGGAAATGGGAAGCTCAACCCTAGCACAGCTGCTTTAATTCTTCTGATGAATATGAAAAGCCTTACAAAAGTGAATAGCAAAAAATGATTTGAAACAGGAAAAAAAAAACATTTGGAAGCCTTTATTTGAGAAATAAACCTGTTAGCAATCATGCAGGGTCAGTGGGGAGCTTCTCCAAAGCATGGGTTCTTGCACATGGAGAGAGGATGATCCTCAGTGTGCTGTTGGCTCCATGTGGGGTGAGTGCTGGCAGAGGGCTGCTCCCAGCTGGGTTCCCTTTGCAACCAGCTGGAGCTGCCAGAGCTGCCCTGCAGCTGGCTCAGTGTGAGGGATTCAAATTAACTTTGTGGGAAGGATGCATCTGATCAGAGGGCACCAGATGTGCTGGAACGCAGGGGTACTCAGTTAAAAAAAAAAAAAAAAAAAAAAAAAGCGTGAGGAAAAGGGGAAACTTATTTTTTGCTTTAAAAATTTGTTGTCTTAGAAATTATCTGGCTTTGGTTGGTCAAACGTGCATGTCTGTGCAATCTATTGCAGGCTGACATCAGAATGAAAAGAGAAACTCAGCTCATGGGTCTGAACCGTGGTGCTTAATTGAAGAACTGTCAGTGCCATAAGCAGCAGCATGTGAAGGCTCCTTCTGAGTTTTAATTAATACTTAGCTGCTCATCTTCTTTCGCTTCGTCTGCCCAGACACATATCACAAAGGGCAAGCCCTGGAAATGAAGATACAATTATTCTTTAATTTGAAAAGCAAACTATAGAGTTGGTAGCATTGACTCCTGCTCACAGTGCTGTCAAACTTTGCTTTAACTCAATTATTGAGGCATTTGGCTCATTTAGAATAGATTCGAGCATGTGAATGTGAAACAGCATCGATGTGAAACATTGGTGTTCCTTCGCAGACGATGTAAGTATCCACAGCAGTCAATAATATTTATCTCTCTGTGTATTCTCCTGCTTAAACTAAAGCAAAAAACCAGAAACACGCAGGCATGTCAGGAGTGGAAACAAACTCCAGATTGGTGTTTGTGGATGTGAACTCCAGCAGAAATGAAGCTCGACAGAGCACTTTGTAGGGCTGAGACGAATAGCAAGCAGCTCGGCTTCTGATTCTTGTCACCCAGAGGAAATGTTACTGGTAGTATAATTTAGGATTCACATATGCTGATTGGATGTGTTTGCTTTTGTCACAGAGCAGAAAAAGAGGCTTTTTTTTTTTTTTTTTTGCTTACAAGTAGTTTTAAAACATTTCTGACTGTAGGTCGTAGTTTGACATTATGTGCTTTAAATAACAAAATGCCTTCAACCAGAGTGTAAAAAAAAAAACAACAAATTTGATCAGGACACCATTTTCAGAACAGTGTTCCCCTCACCCATTAACTAAGTGTGAAGTGTATTTGCTGGTCTACTCTCATTCTTAAATCAACTTTGATTAGTTCTGCTGAAAATTGTCAGTGTGATGTCCAAATTTTTCCATTGGCCTACCATTACTGCTGATTTACATGAGAACTTGGAACCCCAAAAGCATTCACTAAGCTCACTTTAAATGAATAATGTCAAAGTTCAATTTCATTTAAGGCTATTTTCCATTTGCTTGTATGTAGTGGTAGAGAAGGAATGCAGGAAAGCTGTCTCATTGGCTGGCAGGTGAGAATTAGTTCAAAAGGAAGCCCGGTGCCTCCAGGAATGTCTTTCTAGCAGCAGTCTGATCTCTGCAGGTTACCCTTTGGAGTTATTTTAAATCAGCCTCTCCTTTGGCTGTGCTGGTTGGAAGTGCCCGTTAAATCTGCAATCCTGTTTAGCTTACAACTTTAAAGCATAATTGAGGGCATTATTTCAAAGCACAGTGCTTTCTGAAGCTCCATTTCTTAGAAGGGGTTTTGCAGTTCAACAAGAACTCTTCTGATGCAGTGAACCCTGGCCTCTGTCCTGGTTTTGTGAAGGTAAAGCTGAGCTGGGAAGACTCTGGCATTCTTTACAATGTTTAGATGAAATATACTTCAGTATTTCTCTCGTCAAAATGCAGATGAACCTTAACTCAGTGTTTTATTACTTTCTTTGATGAAGGAACTTGTGAAGAAATTATTCCGTAAGCAGTTCCTTCTTGCCTGCCCTGCTGAAGGAGTTCAGGCACAAAGGCTGTTCTTTTACAGCATGGCATGTTTGCATTGCGCCTCTTACTTGGGGATGTTGACACAACTTGCAAATACTAAGAGAAGACTGCGTCCCAACGAGGTGGTAAAACAGCAGTGGATTTGCATAGAATCCTAGAATGGCTGAGGCTGGAAGGGTCCCCAAAGATCACCCAGCCCCACCCCTGCCATGGGTTGGGTGCCTCCCACCAGGTCAGTGCCCGGAATCCCACCCAACATGAGCACCCCCAGGAATGGCACAACCACAGCTCTATGGGCAGCACTGCCAGTGCCTCCCTGCCTTTGTGTAAAGAATGTCTTTCTAACATCTAACTTAAATCTCCCCTCTTTCAGTTTATAGCCATTTCCCCTTGTCCTGTCACTATTAGACCATGTAGAAAGTCAGTATTTAGGAGAGAGGTCTCCTGCAGTGTTATGGTTGTACCTGTGTGGCAGCAGCTGTGCTAAGCCTCCCATGCTCCATGAGGTTCTATCATGTGAAACTCAATCACAAGACCAGATTCTCTGGTAGGGATATTTTGTTTAATTTTTTTTACAACAATACTGGAACGGACCAAGGTTGAGGTTTTTTTTTGTGTCTCTTTGTAGATGCTCAGACAGTGGAGATGCTGACCAGCCAATTGTATCTGACAGTGCTGTTGGAATTGAGTCTCTTTTCTGCCTTTTCCTCTGCATACTGCCCTAGTTTCCTCCCAGCAGCCGCACAGCGTGGCACCAGCACTGCAATTCAGATCTAAATTTATGAATGTCTGCTACAGTGTGAGTTGTGCCCCTACGCACTGCTTGTTCTCGTGCATCTTAAAGCAGTAGGAAAATAACAAAACTGATGGAAAGAAGGCACAGGAACGTAATAATGGTGGAAAGCACATTTTCTCATTTAGTCATCTAACAAAAAAATGTGTTACAAGATTCTGAAAGAGTGATGAAAGGTTGATGCTGCAGTGTGCGGCTTGGGGAGCTTGAAGGGGAGTGTTTGTGAAGGCAGTGCTGCCTCTTGGTCAGAACATCAGCAGCCCTGTGCTCTGCTTGGAACTGTAGTTGAAACTGCTGGTAACCTTGGAGGTAGATACAATGAAGTGCTTCAAATCAGTAAGGAGAAAAAGCCACCTGAATACTTTCAAAAATCCCAACCATTGACCATCATGATCCTTTTATGAATTGTTCCACACACTGATTACAGCCGACCTGTTCAGGGTGCAGCCATCACTCACCTGCAGCACATTCCCTTGCCACCTTTCCTGCAGCAGTGCTATTTCCCTGACTCAGCACTTAGAAGGTGCTTTGAGGAACACTGCTTTATAGCTCTCTCCTTCTCTCTGCTTTACTAGTTCCATGCACAATTGTTTTCTTTCCTTTGTCATTGCTTGGCGTTGTTTTCTTCTTGTTGCTGCAAGAGCCCTAGCAGCTGGATTCCCACTTACCTGTATCTGTTTTTGTATTGCCTGCTTTTCTTTTCCCCTTAATGAGCGCTGCACTCTGTAGTTTTTCCTGTGTAATATAAGTAACTGGCAGATGTTATTCAGTCTTTTCTTAAATTTTGCTATCCTTAGCTATATTGTTGTTATTTACTGCTGCTTTTCCCCTTATGGTGCCTTCCAAAGAGAAAAACAGGGCTTTGGTTGTGTTAGGCGTTTTGTACCCGGAGAGCAAAAATGGGACCTTTGTGAAGAAGCTGGAATGTGACTGATGGGGGGGGAGGAAGGAGGGGCATTGGGATGATGGATCCGTGCTGGTTGGTGTGCCTGGGAAATGTCCTGACACCCAATCACACCTTTAAGACTATGTGCTGGTACATAGCCCTCTGGTCCTTGGGGAATTGAAGTAAAAATGATAATAGGGATTGGAGAGGAAAACACATTCTTGCAGTGTGCACTAATATAGCTGGGAAAATAAGAAAATGAAGACAAAGCAACATTTACTCTTCAAAGTGTTTTTGTTTTTTCTTGGTATCAATTCTTCCCTTTCTGTCTCACCATGCTGGTAAGAGCATCAGGATCTCAAAGTGCTCAGTGCTGAGTTAAGCTCAGCCTCTGCTCCAGAGCTCCCAGCGTCACGGCACCACTGGACAATATTGGGGGCATCAGCATGGGGTGGTAAGCCTTTGGGGTAGGAATGGGCAAAGCCCACAGCAGTGAGAGCATTCAGAAGGACTGCAGGATTGAGATGGACATGGGAGGGCTGGTTCCTAAAGAAATTGTTGCACTTGACATTTGCTGCATATACTTGTGCCCTTGCTGGTTGTAAGAACAAACAAGGAGGAGACAACCAACTAGCATCCATGAGTGCCCACCAGGAAGGTGGTGATGGGCACAGTGAAGATGGGAGGAACTGGTGCGAAGGGTTTGTGAGTGGGAGATGCTGAACTCTCTTTTAGTTGAAGAGGATTGCTGGATTTCTGTGATGTATTATTGGGCTCTTATTTTGCTTGAATGAAGCAGATAGATTTGCCTATCTAGATTAGGCCTGAGTCATCAACAGAAAAAGCTATTTGTGCTTTTTGAAAACAAGATTGCCAGAGATAAAGCACTGACACACATGGGACCACAAATAGCATCTCGTGTTGACCCTCTTTTCACTTTTTCTCCCTTCCAGACATGGAGAGGGAGATGAGCATCCTCTCAAAAGCATACCAAAGGAGCAATTACTGATTTTTAAATGACTGGAAATACTATTGCTCCCCCCCCACGCCCTTCTTGTTTTCTTCATTTCTTTACATTCATTTATTTTCAGTGCTTTCTTGCCAGCTCACTACTTATTCCAGGCATTCCTGTTGACTTCATGCTGCAGCTCCCCAGAGCTTCTTCTCACTCATTGCCTTGTGCCTCTGCTGCTCTCTTTCCAGCACCTCCCTCTTTCCAGGCTCTATTTCCCTTCTTTGGATCACTATCTGAGAGGTTTGTCTGTACCTTTTCCCTATTTGCAGGCTGGGAGAGGTGGGGGCAGCTTCCTTTATGAGAAGGAACTATCTGTGGGCAGGTACCTTACATCTGACAAGCCCAGGGAGCTGTATTTTCATGTGTGATGTCCCTTATCTCCCTGGTAGGAGGCAGTTTGCCATTTCAGGGTGACACAGGGAAGCTGTAGTCTTAAATTTTGAGTTATGGATGTCAGCAGTGGTTACCAGGGAAACTTCTAAAATTACCCTGGTGATGTCTCCTCTCAGATACTACATCAGATCTCCAGCAAATGGCTCTGAGTGAGCAGGCAGAGGCTGAGGAAGCATCGTTGTGCAAGGCTGCTGTAGGCTGTACTTACAAGTAAGATAAAAATCCCAAAAACTTAAGGGTGATGCAGGGTCAGCAGTTCTGCAATCCTGAATCTGCAAAGGAGCATGAGGGAAACACAAAACATTGATTCTTTAAAATTTCCGTAAGACAGTATCTTTAGCAGATCTGTGTTTGTTAACCTCTTTTAGAGGTTTTATGGTTTTGTTTTGGAATGAAATCCAGAGAGCAGTTGCTTCCAATAGCTGGCTGGCAAAACCTGTAACTCATGGCTAGGAACCTACATATGTGGAGATGCTGTGCTTCCCCACCCCCTAAACACCCAAAGAGGGTAAAAGGATAGAAATGCACTCATGCATATTTAAATGCATGCTAATCAGAAACCTGTAGAACTACGAGTTCCTGTTGCATTAGAACATGTTCTCCAGCTATAATACTGTGCTGCCTTCTCTTCCTTAGTAAGTATGAGCCACAGAGTACTGGAGATTAGGATAATTGGATCCCTTCATGTTTTCCCTGTGCTTGTTCTTGCTTTTTGGCGATTGCTGTTCATTGCTGTCACACAATGCTCAGAAGTAATTCATTGAGCTGGATGGCCAGGCTTATGGCTGGCAAACATCTGCCCTTCCTGGAGCTGCTGGGTGGGTTTAGTTGACCTGCCCTGACCCTGTGCCTGCCAGCCTGCCAGGAGCCTTGCAAACAGTATTTCCTAAATGCTACATGGCCAATTTATGCATATGTTGTTGTTGTCTTCACTCATATAAGGCTCTGCTTTGAAGTACAAGCTTTTCTCAAGGGAAAGATGAATGGAAGTTGCTCCCAAAGTAATGCCTCCTATTTATTACTATGGAACTACACCAGCTACAAAGAGCATGATCACAGTGCTTGGTGCAGTAAATTCTCAGCTATAAAACACTGTTTTTCAGCATAGTCATCACAATCAGCTTTGTGTTGTCACCACAATGATGAAAAGCCTGCATGTCATACTCATCAAATCTGCATGTCTATCCAAAATGTTGTTTGGCTTTCACACCACTGCTGCACTGCTGAAATGTGCCATCCACTGTCTCACTGTGCTCACATCCACTGTTTGGTCTCTGCACATGTTCACGAGAGCCAATGACTGTCAATGGGTGCCATTTTTCTTCAAAGAGGAATTCGGTGACACATCTCTGCTTTCTGCATGCTTCCATGTCAGACACCACTGTGTCAGACTGCCCCTCTGCTGCTATCTGTCACACAGCAACAAAATGTGATGGGATATTGGTGGGAAGGTTCAACGTCTACTGCCGTAAATGTCAACATCCACCTCTGTTATTGTAGTCCAACATCATAACATAGGAGGCATTACTTTCGGAGCAGCCCCTTATATATTCTGTGCTGCTAACCGAAATAAATGTTTGTATATTGTGCAACCTCACTTTCAAAATGCATTGGCTAGCTGGGTAAGCCACATATGTATGCTATCTGATAACAAACATTGGGTCAGTCTCTTGAACCAATAACAGCTAAGATGGATTACATGGCTCAGATGTCTTACTGCATGGGGCTGGCCGTGCTGTTGGTGAGTTCTTGGGCTGACTTTTATGGCTTTCATGCAAGCACTCTGAGGCCATAATCTAAACATCTGAGGAATGTGCACAGAAATACACCACACGTGCAGCTGTGACAGATAATTGGCCAACCTCAGAACTTGGGAACGTGCTGCTGTGAGAACCTGATTGCTCTGCTGAAATGGATCCATAAAGCGAGCAGGTAATTAATCACCATATGATTAATCAAAAGCTCATCGTTGTGGATGCTGTGCATGAAACAATAAATGCCTTAAGTAGCAAATTCCTACGGGGTTGTGATGAAGTTCTGCCAGCTGCTGCGGTGTGCAGAGCAGTGGCACTGCAGGTTTGGAGAGCTGGAGGGTTGCTCTGGCTTCAGTACTGCTGGAGGAGCACATTGCCTCTGTGAAGTTTTGTTCCTTTTGTGTTCATTGCATCAGGATCTGCCTGCAGAGAGCATGTGTGCAAACCTGGTCTGACAGAGCAGGTGTGCGGGGAGAGCAGCTCATGGCTGCAGGAGCAGCTTGGTGGCTGCTGGTATCATTCTTTTGTGCATCCCATTATGTCACCTGGACTGTGTTTTCTTTTTATTATTCTTATAGTGAGAAGCTGTGTCCTGAAACCTTCATCATTTCAAGTCAGGTGTGTTCCAGAGCTGTTTTCCTGCACCAGACAGCCACTGATGGCTGCCAGCTCCCTGCCTGAGCAGCAGCTGACACAGATCAGCAATTCTGAAGAGCTGCAGGGATGTTTAATGAGATGTAGAGCAGCTCATCATTGCTCTGAACTCACCGAGACTGCCATGCTGGCAGCCAGAAGGGAAAGGGAAGTCAAACACACATTTTGGGGGTTTGGTGGTGCAGTTGTTTGTAGGATGGTAGCAAGCAGAGCTGCCCAGCAGTGTGTGACCCAACCCCACAATTCTGGGTAACCCAAGAGCATTCATTGCAGTGGAGCTGGGTCAGATGACCTTTAAAGGTGTCTTCCAACTCACGTCATCCTTTGCTTCTTTGATTCTCTGTCATTGCCTCTGTCTCTCTTGGTGAAGGGTGGCAGAAGCGCTGTGCTCCTGTTCCTCTGTGAAGCAAAGCAACTCAAAGAGAAGTGGAAAATGCTTTTCCCTACCTCCCAAACAAGCCCAGCAGGAGATTGAGGGATTTGCAGCATCATGTGCATTCCTCACTCATAAATTATATTTTAGCAGTAGTTGTTTGCAGCACTCTAATGGCAAAAGTAAACGTACAAAGATATTCAAAGAAAACTTGCAGCTGTTAATTTAGATCTTACTTTTGCTCTTTAATCTTTACAAAGATGCGGAGAAGGACAACAAAACTAAGGGTGAGTTTATTGTAAGATATTCCTGTTTCATTCGGGTAGTATTTAATGAGCAGTCAGTGAGTGAGTTTACGTATGTTAAATATTTATTTTTCTTCTGTGGAACCGAATGCACTCGCATTGCTGCCAGATCACTAATTGGGTAACTGCGGGTGCTCAAGGCATTTCTGAAGCAGCAGTTTTATCCACGGTCCTCATCTCATTAAGGGTTTTACTGTTCGTGTTCCAGAAGTCGTGAATTCTCCAGCTGGGGCTGGGGCTTTGATACATTGTCATTCTGTACGCCTGAATCGTAACTTCATTACCTCTGAGTAATAAGAAATTGTCAGTTTGCATTTTCTTTACCTTTTCACAGCACAAATTTCTGTTTGTTTTCCGTGTTTGCAAACTGACAATTTTGTTGCAGTCAGTGGGTTTCTGCTGGCTGATCTGGCTGCAGGAATGGGGCTGGGAGCTGGCGGGATGTGTGTGATTTCTTATTGCTCCTCTAACTTCTGTGCTCAGAGATCTGGGGGGAGATCCCTGTCCTCACAGTGTCTGAGTTACATCTGCAAAAATTGGCCTTGGATTGTCTTGAGGATAGGAAAGGACAAAACAGAACAAGAGGTCATGGCTTTCAGTTGCACCAAGGAAGGTTGAGGTTGGATATTAGGATCAATTTCTTCTCAGAAAGAGTGGTGATGCATTGCCACAGGCTGCCCAGGGAGGTGGTGGTGTCACCATCCCTGGAGGTATTCAGAAGAAGGGTAAATGTGGCACTGAGAGACTTGGTCTAGAGCAGCCATAGACATGGGTTGATGGTTGGACTGTATGATCTTACTGGTCTTCCAACCTTGACGATGCTACGCTTGTATGAAAACTCAAGTGGTGACGGGCAGCCCCAACAACCTTCTCTACCCCTATTTTTTGGACTGTTCTGCCAACAGCACCAATCCCCATTTTCCATCTGGCTTCCATGGGGATCACCTCTCATCCTGGTTGGATTGAACGCTGCCCCCTCAAGCTGCTAAGGGAAACAGATTAGGGCGGTGTTTTTCAAGGAAGGCAGATTCAACCTGTAGTAGCTGAGCCTAAGAGCTCTTACATTTCCTGTTTAAGTTCTACTTAAGTTTAATTCAGCAAAACAGTGAGATATGAGGGCTACTCTGAAAGTAATGCCTTCTATGTTATGATGTTGGACCACACCATCAGAGGCAGGTGTTGGTGGTATGGCAGTAGAGATTGAATCTCTGTATAACAGATGGCAGCAGAGGGGCGGTCTGACACAATGGCATCTGACATGGAAGTGCACAGGAAGAAAAGGTGTGCCATTGAATTCTTCTGTGTGGAAAAAATTGACAGTCACTGGCTCTTGTGAACATGTATGGAGACCAAACAGTGGATGTGAGCACAGTGAGGCGATAGGTGGTGCATTTCAGCTGTGGTGACAGTGGGTCACCTCCACTGGCTAAGATTTTGAAAAGTGTGATATGCAGGCATATCCCTGGTGTTCATCACTGGTGAAAATGCATAGCAGACGGAGGTGACTATACTGGAAAAAAGTGTTTTATAGCTGAGAGTTTGCTCTATCAAATAGTGTGATTGTGCTCTTGATATCTGTTGTAGTTTCCGTGAAAATAAAGAGGAGGCATTACTTTCAGAGCAATCTACACAATATTTAGGTAGCATATAAATGTTCCATCTCACACGCGTTTCCAAGAAGGCCTGAAATGCTCAATTATCCAGGGAACATTATTTATTAGTGCTGAACTGTGGTTATTCTGGTCCCTTTACATGTGCACAATTTGCTGAATACAGTTGCCTAAATACCACTTTAATTTTAAATCTAATATTGAGCCTTTCAAAGAAGTTTCCCTAATGGAATGTTAAATATAGATAAAAGCACATGACATGCTATGTAATTTTTAATCTTAATTGTTTGCTTAGTTATGGCTGGTTCTTTTTCTTGGCACCTTAATATTTATATATGAAGCACTCTAGAGAGGCTTCAGAGCCAAAATATTTGGAGTCACAAAGGGTCAAAGCTGCTGTTCTAAAAGCACAGCTTGGTGTTACATGAATGAGATCCATAGTTATGACTCCTGAGGTTGCAGCGTGGCAGATTGACTTATCTCTTTGCAGCCCATGAGCAGTCTACTTAATGACTGCTGCTTTTGTATGGAAGAAAGAAAGATTTCAAGCCAGATTCTTTGCTGCTTTCATCTTTAAAAATATGTATTATTTATGCTATCCAAGTGAAAACTTCCTTGAGGTAATGACAACTGGAATCAGTCAGAACATTCTGCAAGAGGGCAGCTGCCAATTTGCTGCCTGCTTCCCATCACTGCCCACTGCCCAGCTCCCTCCTGCTCTCTGGGTGTACCTGCCTTCAGCTCGTGTGGATGTCCCTCATGACTCTGTTTCTTCCAAAGTATGTTTTATGAAGCAAACCTTATTTGTAGGGTGGATTTCTTTTTTTCTGCAGCTGAAGTATTATTATTTATTGGAGCCAGTGAAGTACTGTGCATTGTGCCAGCCTTAGCAAAACTGTTCCTTCATAGCCCCTTTCTCATGGATATACAGCAGCTTGTGTCTGTCCCATATCCTTTCATTTTCATTTATGAAATATAACAGTGTGGGAGGCTCACATATGTAACTAACCAAATTATTTGCGTTCCTTTGATTAGCTCATTATGTCACATTAGTGTGGTAAGGTATGTGTGCATGCACAGGCAGTCCAGCCTCAGTGTTTCAGCATCATCTACCAAATCAATAGATTCTATAAATAGTTTTAAAGCTAACGTGCACATTCATGGATCTGCTGTCTCTAGCCAGTGTTCTTCGGTGCCTGAGTTATGGAATGGGCCTCACTGTGCTTTTTCTGAGTGATTTACTGATCCTGGTGAAGGGCTTACAGGAAAGTTGTGAGCTGCTTCTGTGAAGGATTCTTTCTTTCTCTTCAAATATTAAATAAGTTGTCTGAGCTTGAGTCATCAATTCATTCTGATAGAATTAGGTGAGTTTATGCTGATTTATGTGTCTAAATGATATTAACTTTGTATTCCTGGAACTGACAGATTTATCATCGCTTTATATACATAGGTGAAAAGATAGAGATATATTCCTGAAAATGAATTGCTAAGAGACTGTTGGATACTAAATATGTGTGTGTGTATGTATATATGTATATATAAAGCAAGCCCTGGGAGCTCCTTAACAAAACATCAGAGATCAAAACTGTCATCTGTTCTGTCATGGTGTCCTGGTGCAAAGATGACCAGGTTTACTGGAACTAATAAAGTAACACAGCTGCACATGAGCGCAAGGCACAACATCATCATTTCTACTGTTTGAAATGCTAGCTTTGTTTGAACTTGTGAAGAGTTCTGTTTTGTTTTTTTTTCTTTTTTCTTTAGAATTTAAATTCTTTACCTGATAAAGAAGATGGGAATCAAGGCAAAGTTCAGGAACCATTAGAGAAAGGTGCTCTGACACTTTGTTTGCCATAGGTGGGTTATCCATGCGTAGAAGGCTGCAACCTTAAGAGTAGAAAGGGCCCCTCTGTCTTTAGCAGTGTAATTGTATTTATTATCTATTGCCTGACAACTAAATTGTAATGATTCTGCTCTGCAAAGTGAAAATAGAAGAGTTATCATAAAATCTCTGAATCATTCTATTTCCATGGAACATAGCATCTAGTCCACTGTAACACTGGGGTCCTAAAGCAAGTGGGTTTCCTAAATGTAAGAGCTCTCATTTCCATTTCCTGGAAATATTTCCTTTCTGAGATACATGCTGGTTTGGATGAAATGTCTTCTTTTATTCTGAATGCCTTTTGGAAAAGATAATACATAGAGTAGATTAAACCCATTTTTTCCTCCTTTTTTATTTTAATGCTCAAATAGGGCACATTAAAACAGCTGTACTACTGTTTAATGGGCTTGGCTGTTTCTAAAGAAGTCAGGAAGAAATATATTTCTTTCTGCTCAAATTGTAGAAGTTATTTTTGTGTCCCGTGTGTATTATCTCAAATGATGGCACACATTTTTCATCATGTTTTCTTAGCTTGTGCTTTTCCTGAAAGCAATGTTCTGTACTGCACATTACTCTGTAATCTTCTTAAGTCATAATTTCACTTAGACTGTAAATAGAAATCCATTTGTGTAATTAATGATTGTGTTATTACAGGAAGATTTATTTATTTAATTTAACTTCTCTTACACGTAGATGTCAAACATGCCATCGTTAGCTTGGAGCTGGGCCACGTAATGTGGTTAGCAGCCTGCCTCTTCCTGAAGTCAGAATTGGAACATTCATGGCAGAAGCTGCATTTTAGACCTCAGAGTTATGAGAGAGATTTGTCTGAAAGTGGAAATCAAACAGCTGAGCAGCCGTGTTTGCCCAAGGCAGTGTCTCTGAGGGAGTATGACTTTCCTTGTCCCATTACTCTTATTCAGAAGTTAATCCTCAAATCGAATGTGTGAACTCCTCTCTTCTTACATGTGTGCGACACAGCTCACAAATGAATGGAAGGAGTGCAGAGGAAAGCAACAACTGTCTCTTGGAAGAAAAAGGAAAGCCGTGGAAAGGACTGCAGAAAGGCAAAAGGTAATAGTAGCAATGATCTCTGAAAGGAGCAGATTTTTTTGGTATTATGTTATACTGAATGCAAACTCAGCACTGGAAAAATTCACATCATCAGTATGCTCTCATAATTCAGAGAGCCCGAAGCATCTTAGTTCTTACTGTGACACGTGGACGTGAATCAAGGGCAGAACCTGGCTCTTTAGTAGAATAACCCAGCTTGGCTATTTAATAAGAGCAAACATCCACAGCCTCTGCCTCAAGCTTTTTTGTTGTTTTTCCCCTCAGTCATACCTAAAACAATTGAGAATATCTCTAAATTGAAGTGAGGAAAGATGAAAGTAATTCCAACTTTTCTTTAAACTGCTTATTGATAGGCTCTAATTGACAGTTTCAGCAAGATGGGGCCCTTCTCCATACTGGCTTTGAACCAGAAATCAATGCGGTTTCAGGAAGTACAATTTCTAATTCTGTGCCTCCTGAAAGGAAAGCGTGTCTGTGGTTTTCTTCTGGATCAGCCGTGTAGCTGATTGAAATGCATGCATTATTCAGTACATTGATATTTAATTTCTTTAGTTAGCATGCCTGAGTTTTTTAATGCGTTATTATTAAAAAGGAATTACTTCAAAACCTTTATTATACTGAAAAACCAGAAACAGGGAGACGTCATACACTGAGGTAACCGTACTCTTTGGTGACCCTATCCTGCCCTTTACAAAAGCCAGCTTAAGTTGGTTAGAACTGCCTGTGATTGCTCATCTTCTCTAGTCATTACTTCCTGCATACACATAACAGAAGAAAAGTCTTGTGCCAAAGAAGATTAATGAAAATCTACATTACACTTCATTCAAAGCATCTGCCTGCTTTGGAAGTCATGCACTGGCACACATACTAATTAGAGCAGAACAAAATGTGCCTTTTTTTTTCTTTCTTTCTTTTTGGGAGGAAATTGAAAACCAAGAAGCTATTTTCTCCCTAATTTTTTTAAATGGTCACACCAGCTGTGCACATTAAGTATCTCATATGCAATGTGCATTGAGACTGCTGCAGGGGTTAAATTAATAATTCTACTTTTTGAGAAGAAGCGCACTGTGACAATCATGCTTGAGGAGGGAGAATTCTATATTTCTACAAATGAATCAGTCAAAATGATGGCTGTGAATTTTACTGCATGGTGAAAGGGCTGGCTGATGCTCTGTATGTAGTGCTATGTGCTAGCTAGTGAATAAGGGGGGAACAGATGGTGTATTATGACTAACTTTTACAGTGGGAATAAAGCACAGGTAATGATATGGCTATTAACAGAGAGCACTGTTGAGGAATTTCTTGAAAGAGTTGAATTAAATGTATGGTATTCTGTGCCTGTCCTGAAGTGATTTCCCTGCCTTGTGGCTGAGAAAGGAGGGGATGAGGGCCATGGGTTGATGGGAAAGAGGTTGTGAAACCAGTCATTTTCCACTGAGAAATCCCACTGCTACAGGACCAGGACCCAGGAGGAGCAAACAAAGCCAACACTCAAAAGTAGCCATTAAAAAAATAACAAAACAAAAAAGTATAATGTAATGGGAGTCCCAGGTATCCACTTGCATGAGAAGGATATGTTTAAAAGAGAGCTCTACAGAGCCCTTCATCTTGTGTGCAACATGGCAGAATCACATCTTTCAGTCTGTCAGTGTTTTTTGCCATCAAAAGGCTATGAAATTCAAAGAAAAGTGTTCTTTATACATTATTCAACGTAGCTTTCCAGTTGCATGCTTTGTAAATAGTATTTCTAAAGGTTTTGAAATGATGAGGAGACGGGCTGGCCAATTTTCATTAGAATGCATTAGAATTTTTGTCAGAACTCAAAACAATACTCCAGTGGATTAGAAAAATGGTGAGTGGCCATGGAACACCCAATTTTTGTAAGTGTGTGGCTACCAGAAAAGACATCTCAAGTCAGTGCAAGGAAGAATAATCTGTGTATGTGAGCTATGTGACTGCAATTGTGTATGTAAATTGGCTTCCCTCACCCTCTCAGTGCTTTGCTGACAAGTAACAAATGTAATTCTTATTGAAGTCTGAGAAACACTGATACTGATGGTTAAAAAGAAATTGGAGAAAGGAGTAAACACTGGAAAATGATGTGTATTTGAGACAGAGCAGATCGTAACACTGGCTGGATGGCAGGTGAATACCTACTTGCCCCAAGCATACTGAGGTTGGAAATCAGTTTTGGTTTTTTTTTTTAATGACTAAAGGAAAGACACAGGCTTGCTAACAGTTTATAATGGGAGCAGCAAGAGCAGACTTCCCAACAGACATTGAAATGGCTAATGATGAACTTACAGATGGTGGCATTTGTCTCATGAGTGCAGGCAGGTGGGCACCAGCTTTCGAAAAGAGCACATTGAGGTCTACATTTCCATCAGCATCCAGCCTTTGGATCTCAAGCAAATTCTGAAAACAAAGGTATGTGCTGAAGGAGGCAGGTGTCGAACTTTGGCTTTGTGGAGTTTACAGAGTTAAGGTACCTCCACTGTCAGCTGCCCTCAAAAAAAAAAAAAAAAGAAAAGAAAAAAGAAAAGAGGAAAACTTTTCTTTCCCAGAAGTGCCAGTGTAAGAAGCTTTTAATAATGCTGAAACCATTTGTAACTTTCTGCATTGTATTTTTGTTTCCCCAGCTGCCATTTCCCTCCAATACTAATGAGCTGGCCCCTGTAACCCTGCTGTTAAGCAGCACAGTGTTCACATGGCATGAAAATAGATCCCAGCAGAACAGCACCTGAATGATATGCGCTCAGGCACAGGTTCAGCATTTCTCTATTAGTGCTCAGGAACGTGAAGAATGAAGCACATTGATAGGGGCGTTTTAATAACAACATCTTTGGCTGCTGCATTGATCGCGCAGGCTTGCAGACAACCATTGCTTGAGGACAAAAATTAACGTTTTATTTTGTTTAGAAAGGCTCTGTGGGATGGGATGAGACTCACTGCCTGCTCCCCCTGTGTGTCGCCTTGAGACACAAAGGAGTTTATGGGTGTGTAAGCACATATGCCATCAAATGGATGTGTTGGTCTCTCCTTAGGTTTGTGCATCTTGGGGCTGATGCTAAGCAAGAAAATCTTGTTTTACTCTTAGTGCCTCTTCAGACTATGCACTGTTTTGCAATGTGCACTATTTATAATAGAAAATGAGCAAAGAATTTGTGGAAATGGGTCTGACAAAGAGCCTTCTCGCAGCATCCGATCGCAGCAGGTGCACCTTGCTGAGAGCGTAACAGGATCTCAAACGCTGATATTATCTTCTGTATTAAACTTTCCTGTTGCAGTGGGGAAAGGAATACAAATTATCTGTAGTTTCAACATTTAAATACCACAAAAATGCCTGATAATAAGCAAGCAGTGAAGCTATTCAGTGGAACTAAGCCTGACATGGTCTGTAAATAATGTTGGTAATGCTTATTAGGTTGGTTTCTCATCTCTGCCTGCTTTTTGTTTTGATGGCTATCAACAATTTCCTACCACTTCATTGTGTCTTATAGTGAATTTCGTGTTAAATTGGTCCAGTTTATTCTTTCTAATTTATTAAGAAGACCTGAAATGCCGCTATATTCCAATTTTGAGATGATGAACGTACAAAAAATAAATTCCTCTTTGATTTTTACTTTTTTTTTCTTTTAACTTTTCTCTTTCAGTTCCTTCTGATGCTGGGGATGAGAACAGATAGAAGCCAAGCCGTAGGTGATACAGGACCTATTTCTCAATGACTTTTTCACTCGCAAACAAAGAGCTTTAGTGCTGGTGAGGTTTGTGTACCATGGGTCACTGAGGGCTGCCCAGGACAAGCAGTGTCCATGTCATGTTTTTCAGATACACTCTTGATTTCAGAACAAGGTGAGGTTTTGCTTCAGCAATTCAGGAACAAGTATATTTTCTTAAAACTGCTCCAATATGTCATGCGTGTGCAGCCTTGAATTAGACAAATCTGAAGAACTTAGTGCTGTAAAACTGCAGGAGGCTGCTTAGGATAACAAGTAAATCCAGATTTAAATGTTTAAACTTTTAAGTATCTGAACTCTAGTGCATAAATGCAAAGCCCTGGAGATATTTTTGTCAGTTCGTGTGTAATGTATGGTGAGGTAGTTAAACCACAGTGTTTTCTTTGCATTTTCAGTGCTGGATTTTACTTCTGTCAAAATCAATTTCTGAGTCCTTTAACGTGTTTGTTTAATTGCTTCAGCCTACGCAAGGTCATATAAAAAGGTATTCTTGCTAAAAAGGTGAACTGTAGGGAAAGCAAGAGATGTTTTAGTTTATTAAACATTTTTCAAATCTTACTCAAAGAGATGTCTGTAGCATTTAGTAAAAGATACAATTTTAACCTTGAGAAATCCATCATGCTTGCTTAGAAAATGCTGGGAGCTTATCTGCTGCAGTTTACTCTAGATGCATCTTTGTGTTTCATACTTGGGTGGTTCTTGCCAGTGACAACTGGCAAACAGTTAATAGCAGTAAGTCATTCTCTTCATTGAGATCACAGTGTTTGGGTGAATCCAAGTTTATCTCGTGGCTTATTGTGTGTGCAGTGGAGTTAAACCTACAGTTAGATCAGGTTGCTTTGACTGGTGTGGGCTCTGAGCACCTGACAGAGCTGAGGCTGTCCCTGTTCTATGCAGGGAGTTGGACCAGATGGCCTTTAAGGGTCTCTACCAGCTCAAACAATTCTACGATTCTGTGATTCTAAATGAGAATGAGCTGATCTGTCTGGGGCTGAGAGCAGCAGTGTGGTCACAAGTGTAATTCCACTTCAGAAACAGACATTGCTGTCCAGCTTCAAGTTTGCCCTTAAATTCCCACATTTCTTAATGTGTGAGTAAGAGACACTGGAGACATAAGCTGCTACCTAGAGGGGCTTTCCAGCACCAGGCTTCCTGCTATTGTAAGGCTTGAAACAGAGTGAGGACTTGTCACCTCACAGAGCAGTCAGATAAATGCAAGGTATGAAAAAGCCCAATCCCTTCTGGTCTAATGAAACGATGCTTTGTCTGGAAGAAGGAGTAAAATCACTTCCTATTTATCCACCTGCCTGCTGAGACTGAAATTAACCTAAAGAGGTGCTTAATGGCACCCACTAAGCCATTAGATTAATTAAACATCCTTATAACATGTACTTTCTGGGAAAGCATTTTTTCCTGTCTGCCCTGAACGCTTAGGACACTGCACAAATGATATATAGTAATAACTATTGTGTCATTATTGATGTGCTGCTGCCTCCTAAGTGTTCTGGTCTCTATATAGAAATAAATATATAAAAATAATATTGTTGAGATGTTATGCATAGTTGCATTTTCATACTTTTCAAAGCATGAATCCCCTTGGTGTTTCCTTTTAGCCACTTCAGTAATGCTCCTGGCTGTAGATGTGTCTCTGATAGAAGCCCGTGTGGTGTATCCATGGCCACATCCATCCTTTTTCCTTTTTATTTGCTTCCTACAAATAATCAGTCACCTTTTTTTTTCTAATAGAAAGAGACCACCACTGACAAAAACCCAAGAACTGTGTAATTTGCAATTAATTTGTTCTATTTGTACTTTATTCTTAAATCTAGAGTGAATCTAGATTCCCTATGAAAGTGATTTGAGTGAAGACTGTAGGACTAGATCCCATGCTTCTGTTCTCTTATCCATGTAGACAGTGATATATTCCTTCCAAGGAGCATGATAGACTCGTTCTGTTGGTCTGAATTTGGAAAGGATGTCCAGCTTAGCTTAAGAAATGCAAAATCACAGAGAAGGACCTGTGCTTTCCATCCAGTCGGGCACATTCATTTGCATGAAAGGATGATTCTGGGTCAGTATTAGATTACAAAAGGAAAACTTCAGCCAAAACAAGTATGCTCAGATACTTGCTGGTGCCAACAAAAGCAACCCATTTCAGAAGCGGTGCCAGGCATTCCTAGAGATAACACAGCTATCCTTACAGATGCATGGAATTCAGTCCCCAGAGCATAGCTGAAGCCTTCTGGATAAAGGAAGTAGCAAGTCTGGTCTAAGAAACAAACCAGAATACCCACTCCCATAAGAAGTTACAGAAAGCAAAGCCCAGGGTCCCACACAATTGGCATGTTGAAATAATTACCAGATTTTCATCAGATGATTTGGATCATTTTGAAGTAGCATACAGGAACATGTATTCAGGATGAAATAACAAGCTAAAGCTTTGTATTAGATAACGACTTAGCTGCAATTACTGAACCAGTCCTGCCCACCCAAAACTCCTTCTGTTTGCTGGATCCCCAAAAGTGGAGCATGGGGAACTCATTGAAAAATCCTCTATTTGTATATGTATGATTAAAAAAACAAACAAACAAAAAAAAATATTAACTTTTTGGAAATGATAAATGGTTGAATTCAAACTAATTGTCTGTTACACTGTAGCAGATTTACAGATTCCCACTATGATATAAAAGCTGAAAGTATTTTTCCTTCAGCTGGTTAATGTATTCAGAGTTTTTTAACTAGGGCTGGAAGTGATGAAAACATGTCATTTTTCTGACATGTATTCTCAACCAAGAGCTCTTTACTTGTCTTTTGCAAGTACAATAGACTGTCTATAATAATACGTCAGCTCTAGCAGTGGTATTTTTGAAGCAGATTCTCATGTTAGTCATCAACTCCTGCTCATATTAGTAAGCCTTAGATATACCAATATCTCATTGAAGGTGCTGAGATTTTTCATGGCATAGGCACTCTGTCATGAATTGGAGCTGCATATTGCAGTCCTTTGTGTTGAGATCTGTGCTCAAGGCAGAATGGAAATACTCCCAAAGAATATAGCAAAAGGAAATGGCAGACTTTATCTAAAGCATGTTCTGTGGGTAGCATTCATGGTGCATTTGGGAATGGCTGCCATATGAACTCCAGCTTCTCTGGGCTTTGACACAGCCAAAGACATTTGTTCTGGGATGTGAAAGTGGTTTTGTCATTTTTTTTTTTCTTTAAGAGGAACAAGATTTTAACTTTTGTTTTTGTGTTTGTTTTATTTTAAATGAAAATCAACCAACCAAGGAACTCAGAACTTATTGTTCTGTGAATGATTTCAAAAACATATTATGATTGCATAGCTGTTCGTGGGGTAAACTGGAGCACTTAGACATCTTAGAGCTGATGACATATTTAGAGCACTATTTGGCATTGTGGATGGGTAAAATACAAAGAGCTATTGATATGGCAATTACACTAACATACAAGTTCTTCAATGTTTAGAATCAAAGCACTGTTGTATTGCTTGGTATCCTTGCCCTTAAGTTTTGCAGCCCACACTGTTGTGCTGAAGTAGGCAGTCCCCATCCCTCATAGAGGCTGCTCAGGATCTTGTTCTGCCAGCACCACTGAGCAGTGTTCAATGCTGGGCTCCTGTGGCTCTGACAGCACAGCCCTCCCTCCGAATCCACAGCACAACATCTGTGACAGTGCCCCAGGCAAATGAATTCTGACGTTTTGTTTGTGAAATGCTTTGAATTGCCTCAGAAAGATGAGATCCTGCTGCAGCAGACACAAGTATTTTGGAGATCTTTTCCTAGCCTGTGTAGCTGCAGGACAGTTGTCGTGGTTACGGCTGTAGATGCTGAGCCTGTGTGTTTGCAGCAATTTGCCATGCTTGCTGCAAACAGTGCTGTATGTGATGTATGTGGAAGGGAAGTAGTTTGGTGTCTATACAGTAAACTGATTTTTTCAGGTACTGTCAGTTGATCTTTTTCCTGTGAGCATGGATTTACATACCTACAGATATGGCAGTGACAAATTATTTTCTAGAAATGTTCATCTTCCAGATGAGACCACTGTGAAATGATTCAAG
The DNA here is from genome assembly GCF_987193195.1 of Phasianus colchicus. Lineage (NCBI taxonomy): Eukaryota > Metazoa > Chordata > Aves > Galliformes > Phasianidae > Phasianus > Phasianus colchicus. The sequence continues at coordinate 28,613,088 of NC_143443.1, forward strand.
GCATTTATAACAGGGTTTTTTTGAAAGAAAGCTGGCACAGTGGAGAGAGTTCACTGCAGGGCTGCAAACATTACTCAAGGTTTGGAATATCTGCCATTTATTTAGAGGTTGAATTGGTTCACTCTTCTTTAAAATAAAACTAAGTGATACGATCAGCCTGCAAATACTTATTTTGTCCTTTCCAGTGGGGTACAGCTTCTTTCCCTCTCACACAAGGATGAAAAAAGCCTGCTCTGTGCCTAAAAATAAGAAACAAATTGGACAGTTAAGTGACCAAAAGCAGAATGGGTACTTAAAGCCACTGAGTCAAGACCATTGAATTCCTACAAGAACTCAGATCAGCCAAAGCTCGATCCAGTGAAACTTGCCACCAGGATATCTAACAGATCAGTCTGAAGGATGAAGTATGAGAATGACTCTTTCTGCCCTTCTAATCTCTGGGATTACAGAGAGACAGATTGATGGCAGAGAACAGAGTTTATGTGGAACAGAATAAAGGCTTCAAGGCCAAAGTGGATTCCTTAACAGCAATTAAAGCCTTGCTGCTTTTTGGGTCAGACTTCTCAGTTAAACATGCAGGTCAATGTTAATGCCAGCCATAATGCCAGCATAGCAGAACACATAACACCAACTCTAAACCACCTTTGGCAAAAATGGCTGGTGTGACTCATCTGCCTTCTGAGTCAATTGGGAAGTGTTATGTACCTTTTTTTTCAGTTTGGGTTTTGTTTGTTGAGTTGCATAGCTTTTCTTTTTTTCTGTTTTTTTTTTTTTTTTTTCCCCAGATACTTTTAAAACTAACACAGTTTCCTACCTTTCTACCATTCCTACCCTTTCTACCATTCCTACCTTTCTAAAATATTCTACTTGAGTTTTAAGTGTGCAAAAAGAATTTAGTTGAGAGTGTAACAATGAAGCTAAACAAAATATACTAAAAGAATGGTATCACCAGGTTCATTTTTTATTGACTTTAGAGAAGTCAATAAATGCTGAAGTTACATATGTATATATGATAAAATTTGGAAGAGGACAGGCAAAGAAGTCAAATAATCTTGTAAATATGCTGCATAGTATGGATAGATACAATCTGACTACAGTAGAATTACGTACAATATTACTGATCAAGAAGGAAAACTATTTTACTTCAGTTTTGAAATACAAGTATTGCAATCTTACTGATGGAGCTGCCATAGACTGTTCCACACAGTTTACAAAATATTAGATGAAAATAAACATTTTCTTCATTCCTTGTAGAGAAGTTGTTTCTATTCCAGCATATAGCAAAAGTTCTAATTACTAAACTTTTGTTTTTCTCTTTGCTTGTGCTTCCATTTTGTAATTTTATGTCCCTAAACAGCCCTTTTCCTTCAACTTTTCTCTGTAATTATGAAGCAGACACAGTCTGCATCTTTGCTCTCAGAGCAGGACCTGTGTTGGCAGCAGGTGAATCTTTTGCAGAGGATGATGTTCCCTTTGCTGTGTCTCCACCAGGAACTTCCTGCCAATTATTTTTTGGAAGAGCTGACTTACAGTAAACAGATCTCTTTTAATGGCAACAGACTTAGCTGAGGAGAGTAAAATAATAACTATGGAAAGAGAGAGCTGACTGAATTAGTGAAGTGGAAATCAATCCTGCCAGGTAGTGAGAGGTTTGGTGACAAAGTGAAAATCTCCAAACCCTGGAAGGTTTTATCCATCTCTCAAATAATGCTGTTTTGCATTTTGAGGGTATTTCATGTCTTCAAGATGCAGAGCAGATGTTTCTTAATTCTCCTAATGATTCTATGGAGCAGGTGAGCATTATCTCAGCTTTACAGATGGGCGAAGGAGTACAAAGAGGTGGAACAGTTTGGCTCAGACCACAGGGTGAATCAATGGCAGAACCAGGAATAGGGCTGAGAAGTGCCTGGGAGTGCACGCCTATGCTGAAACCACTCAACCGCACTGCTCCCGACATAAGAAATGGAAATGAATTTTTAATATTCCTGTTTCCAAAGGAAGACTTTGGATTTTAGAAAAATTAAATATTTATTTCATTACGTATGACTTCATAAGCCCATAATTTATACCAGATAGATTTATTGGCTTTATTTCCCCATGATAATTATATAGCCCTTGTTGATCTAATGGGCTTGTCATTTTTAGTGATGTATCCATCTGCCCAAAGATAAGCATTATTTGCCTGTTATATAGTTAGGAACACAATAGAATGCACACTAAAATTGTACTGAGCTCAAATACTAAAATGAAGGGGGGTTTTCCTTCTCCCAAATGCAGATTTAACACACTGAATTAGTTTGGAACTACTTTAGTTTCCTTAGCAAACTCAATCCTCTGATATTTATCGGGCTGGCAGAATTGCGGTCCTCTATTTACTTAAAATACTGAACATTTGAACTGCTGCTGTACAGCAACAACTCCAGCACATTGCAAAGGGTTTGCAAACATTGAGCAGTGTGTATCAGGAGGAAGGCTGTACTCACTGCTGCTGCCTGGGTGGTCGTTCTGCCCAAATCTCAGGGTATCATGTTTGGCACAAACTGGGAGGGAGCACAGAAATGCCTAAAACAACCAGAAGTAAGAGGGGCTTTCCTTATGTCCACAAAGTCCTTCTGCTTCAAAAAGTCATGGATTACTTTACTGCTGATAGTAGATTACCAAAGCCTCTGCAGCCATGGCATCACTGTAATGTAAGTCAAATGTTTCAGTCTTTTTGTCTGATCAGCCTCAAAAGTCATTTATTTCCCTGATTTTTCTGTCAAGATATTCCTTCCCAGAACCACACGGCTCCTGCTCTGCTGTGCAGAGATGCATCTCAGTCTCCATACCTAACAAATCTAAGGCTGCTCTTGTTTCACAGGTCGCTCTTGGATCCTTCCCATTTCTTTTGGCTGAAAACTGAGATAAACTGCATCTTCTTTTGTAAAAAATAAAAAATAAAAATAGGAAACTGAGAAAACTGTGACACACATACTGAACATAAAAGCCTTAGAAATTATCCCATAAATCAGCATTGCATTTTCAACTGAAAGGTGTGCATTTATAAAAATTTGGGCATTATTAAATTTTGAATTCCTGCACTATTATGGTGAGTAAATAGAGTCTTACAGGTGCATTTAGCCAGGGAGTAAAAAGGAGGGCATTGCTGGATATTTTATATAAATGCGTCCTGTAAAGGTTAAGCACAAATGAAAGGATGTAGCATATCGTTCAATCACATTACTGTTTCAAAGACAACATTATTGTTACATAATTTAAAACCAGATAATGCCTTAGAGAAAAACAAGGATCGAGGGAGGGGGATGTGGTGACACAAAAGAACCTCCATGTAATTGTAGGAAAAAGACACAGGCAATTGAAAGTTTAAATGGACCTGATTCTGGATGGACACATTAACTCTTATCCTGCCTTCACTCTTTGGTGATGACTGATGCTGTTTTCTCTTTGGGCCCTGAAACAGCATCAGTCCACGTCCTGCCCTTGCTTTCTAAATTTCTCCCAAGCCTTGCAAGCATCAGAAGCATCAGAGCCAGAGCCTCTCATCTCCTTTCCTCCCTTGACCTCACATCTGTGTCCCATACCTCTCCGGGCAGCCCGTGCACAGTCCTGAGGAAGAATGTGGCCAGTATACTGCCAAGTGCTGCTAAATGGAAGAAGGTAGGGGATAACAGGAAAAGCAAAATGACTGGAGGAAGGTAAGTGTTCATGGCAGCCAATATTTCTACACTTCACGTGATCTCCTATTTCCCTGAGCAGGGAAGGTAAATTTTCTTCTTTTGTCTTCTGCTGTATTTTATAGGCCACCTCACTGTTTGATGGGTTTACCTATGTCATTTATAGTGCAATTTGATTGACAATAGTCAGGGGATTGGCAGCTGGTTAATTTGTTTTTCCCAGAATAAATATTTCTATCTAAAACACGACATCTATTCCTAAACAATCTAGTCAATGTTTTGTACAGAATTCTAAAAGGGTGATGCACTGTAGCATTATTATTTGAATGCTATTGTTCTTTGGTTCAATATCAATTTCATTTTTAAGGTGATGGTTTTCTATCTTCTTTTTTTGTCAGCTATATCTCTAGCTTTTATCAACATTATTCAAGCAGTGTAAAATTACAGTTTATGTATTAGGAACTCATATGTAGGTTCTCAACAATGTCTCTTCTTACCCAGTATCAAACACGTTGTTAGCTGCTTTGCAGAAATGACTATATTTATAGCCATGTGCTATAAATGGGACATTTCAGGAATTTTTGTCAGTGGCTGCTGCTCTGTTGAGTGTAGCCATTCACTGGTAGGATATCTTCTTTATTTTCACAAAGACGGAATTCTGGCACTCCCTATGTTGTTGATAAGCATAATCTCTGCATAAACATACCTTCCCCAACACTTGGCATGCTATTGCCTTCCTCTAGTGGGTCTTAAAGCCAAAACCAGCACCATTTGTAGTGATGTCATAGAAAAGGGATAGTTTGCAATGACCTTCTCTGAAACTTAGCCAGGAATCCATGTAAAAAATCTCCACGAGACATTCCCTTGCAACAGAGTAAGAAACTGTCGGGATGCCTAATGCATCTCTACCTTCCCTCCAATTACCAAAGGCAGAAGGGAGTGAGAGTGTGGAAAAGAGCTATCCTGAAAACCATTTTTCTTTAGTGGATAAAAAACAACACCAAAACACAGGAGAGGCAGCAGGAATTTGTGTATTGATGTGGCTTTGCAATACCAGTCTGCTCTTTGGGTCCTCTCCCCTGGATATATACTTCATGAGAGCAGCCGCTGTGGAGGTGGGTTGAAGGGCAGAGGAGATGGGTTCGTGGGCAGGAAATCAATGCAGTGCAATTCCTGGGATGAGGCAGCAGATCCTGTGGCCACTTACGAGTCCATTACTCACATCAGGCCACATGGCCACGATTTGCAGGGTACTGCCTGCACTATAGAGGCCAAATCCTTCATAGCCCCGTGCAGCCTCATAAGATGCGTTTAATTAAAGAAGTAACGCAGCTGCAGAGAAACACGAGTTCCTGATATTTCTGTAGAGCACCCATGAATTTTTTAACTGGAGGGATATGATACATGATTATCATCTCTTCAAAGCTTAAACGTGCCACCTTCATGTGAAAATGTTTTGTATACAAATATTAGAAAGCTTTTCTCTAATCATTGAGTAAATATTCTGCTGAGAAATAGTTTTGAAGTTCTTCACAATGCATCCAGTCAGCTGCATCATTTACATATGCTGGAGGGGCTGGTGACTGAACAAACAAAAGTGTAAATTGCACTTCAGCTACAGAGGAGGGAGAAGCAGAACAGGTATGTTTGAATCTATGCTTGTTACTAAAGGAATGAAAGGATGAAGAAGAACTTAAAATTTATTCTGAAAAGACATTAGACTGCAGAATTCTGATGCAAAAATATTCAGCAGAACAAGAAGTCTCAAATGATAGCTAAAGGCACTAAGCCAGAAGATTGAAATGTAAAGGTTGTTCATAGTGGAGAGAAAAATATTTATTCCTTGTTTTCTATTCCAAACAGATTTCTTCCTGATGCTGTAATCTCATGCTGCTGTTTATCTCTACCTGTGACTTTGCTTATTCCTTCATCCCCTCTATAAATCACTGCAGCTGGTAATGCATTCACCCAACCTTTCTGCCAGGATGGTGCCAAACTTCTTCCCATCAGACATCTGAACTGGTGAATTCCCACAGCTAAACACCACTATTTTGAGCTAGGGAAACTGAAGTGAAAGAAAATTTCAAAGGTACTCAAGACCTGTGTGATATGGCACTGAGCTCTGTGCTCACACAGAGAGCTGTTGGTTTTAGGCATGCTAAATGAAACACATTTTACATCTGCAGCAGAGTAAGAAAAAGTCTCATTTCTTTTGCCTGAACAAAAGGCAAAGCATATAGCAGCTGCTGTTCTTGTAGTAAGGATTTTAAAACTGAATGGCAGTGTGCTCTCATTCCTATTCATTCGACATTCAGCTTTCAGATAGTGATGTTCACTGTCATATTTATCACTTAACTATGATGGGTTGTTTGGGGTGACAGTTATGGATGGAAGCAGCCACAGTTCTCACCACCTTTCCAGATCCATTTTAAGTGGTTTCTGCTCCATCACTAAGAGCTGATACTGCTATTCCCATGAGTTGGGAGATAGAAGCATTATATGAATTTGGACTTTCTCCTTCTTGTGGTTGCCCTATGGTGTGCTTTCCTTAGCAGTTAAAAAAAAAAAAATAAGAAAATCTTAATTGTGGACTCTTCTTCTCTCACCCCCCATTAAAAAAAAAAAAAAAAAAAAAAAAAAAAAGGAAACATAGACCATTTTGTCCTTTTGGGAAAGTGTAATGGAAAAATATAATTCAGGAAAAAGTTTTAAATATTAGGGAAATTCTTATGTCTGTGTGAAAACCTTTTTCCTTGTGCTTGCCCAGCTGTAAGTACAAATTCTTTCCCGATTTCTTTTTTTCTTTGTTTAATATAATACAGCCCACGTAGTATGATACTAGGTAGATAGCTGTCTTTTTTTTTTTTTTTTTAAATATTAATTCTTCACTTTTAAGGTGGAAAAGAACACGGCCAGGCAGAGAGGACTCTTTCTCACTCTTTCAATCACTGCTGGTGAAATGAGCTCCATACTATGTGATTGAGAGAACTGACTTCCAGCTTTGATAGGCTATAAATAGTAGGCACTGTAATTGTCTAGCAGTTCTCCTGCAAGGAAGAGGTAATTGTGTGGATGAATAAAATATTGGCATTAAAAAAACATTTTAAGCTTAATCTCAAAGTAGCTGATGAAGTATTTCTATGGCAGACCTGTCAGCTCACGTGCTCTCAGTAGTAGCTTCTCATGCTTGGTTGGCTTTTTTGTAAGAAGAGAAAAAGAAAAATGAAACACACCAGAAACACATGCACAATACAAAAATGCACACACAACAAAACAATGAGATAATCCTGAAAATCAAATGCCTGCATTTGGAGAGGGTCTTCTGCACTTCTCCATGTTACCTCAGATGGGGGAGTTCGCAGCCATGCCTCTCAGGCAGACCCAGTGGAGGTGCTTTTCTCCCTGTTGCCCATCCCCAGCCTCACTGTACCTGAAAAAACCTCATGGTTCAGCCTATTTCTTCTCCAGTGGGCAGAGCCATGCTGCCTTCCCACTTCTGCAGGGATGAAGCTTGAGCTGCCATTACACTGTGCTCTTGGAGAGACCTTCAGCTCAAACTGGTATCTACAGCCTATCTGTGGCTTCAGCCTCCAGGCAGAGCAAAGCATCCAGAGCACACCTGGGAGGGGAAGGATCCTGAAAACTCTGCTGCTTATGGGATGACATCAGATTATGACCAGTTCCTGGGATTTGGTTCAGAGATGCAAAGGAAGGCAAGGAGGTGGGCTGGCTCCTCCATCCTGGACTAAAAGTTTGGTGCAGGGATTGGGGCTCCTTGAGGCCTCCCACTGTGTCACTGCATAGGATGAGGGGAGGAGGAAGGAAAAGTGACTGGCAGATTCTGGCATTTTGAGATCATTGATAACCTTCATGAAGCATTAGTTTTATTTAATATGAAGAGTGTCATGTCGGGTCCAGTATTTCAGGGACAGATATAAGATTTAACAGCAATTCACAATGCTAACATCAGCCAAAGTATTTCTGTTTGGATTTTAGCTCTCCAGTGGAAGGATGACAGCACTGAAGATTAAAGCTTTTTTTACTCCTCTTTAAGATCTCAGCAAAGTGCAGATTTGAAACACAGAAAGAGGTTGACCTTCGTATTAACCTGAATCTCTTTTCCTGTTTCTTCTTGAACATATTTTATTCTCTTTATGCACAGTGGGGCTCTTTTTTCTCATGTGAGGCTGTTGAATGAAATGCCAGAAAGATGGAGTGTGCACTTTTACATCAAAGAAATGATGAGACCATAAAAACTCATTTCCCTTGTGACTTCTTAAATTGTTGCTAAGGAATTGAATGAGTCTGTTTGAAACAATGTGTCCCTTTAAATTCTGTTTTCTTATTTGTCTTAAAACACAAAGCCGCAGTTTCTTGAAGACCCTGATTCAAAGGCCATTCACCGAAGTCAATAAAAGATTCTTAGTCGCTGTGGTTAGATGTAGGTCAGATTTTTCAAGTATTCCACTATGCAAAACCCAGGACAGACTGATTTTAAAAGTTCTGACTACTCACAGAAAGAAAGAAAAAGGTCTAGTTTGTTTTTGTTCATTCAGAAGGTTAAAAACGTCCCCTTCAAATGGGCCAGAACTGTGTCTACTGTCAACTGCTGAGCGGAACAAATCTGACAAGGGCAAGTAAAGTGAAGCAGTAGTTAAATTCAGAAATCCAAAGAAGTAAAAATATTGATTTACTTTAGTTTTTCTCGTGCAGAGTGGAGACGTGCAGTAGAAGCACAGACAAACTCCTCAGTTTAGACTGATGGAGGGAAACCCTGCCTATCTGTGTCTAACAGTTTTGGGCAATCACTTTCACTGCTGGGGTGAACAGTTAGTACTATAATCCAGTGAGTTGCTAGAAATGGTCTTGATTGGAGAGCACTGTAAAGCAATTAAGTTCTGACTATTAACAAAGCTCCCACAGAGAGCATTAATTTTTGAAAGTAGACAAAGTCTGCATTACGAGTTTCTAGTGACTGAGTAAAAGCATGACTGTAGTGAAATATGGAAAATGCTACAGTAAGTCTCAACTGTTGTAGATACTCCTTATCAGTTTCCAGGAAAAGGTTTTAAAGTTCCAATTTAGCAAAGCATTTAAATGCATCCTGAAATTTATTTCATTTTAATTGGATACAGGTTTAACAAATTGCTAAGTTTTTGCATAATAAGTAGCAGTTTAAGTATCTTCTTATAGAGCTGGTTTGGATTTCATTTAAATATCCTTTTCTCGGAATTGGAGCCTTAGTCATCTGAACTGTAATGGGATTTTCTGGGTCTAAAATCCAGAAAATGCCACTTTGCTCTCAGACCCAAGTCAATCATCTTCATCAATGAGATATCCATATTGTGTGCACACATTCCTTTCCAGAACTCCAGTCTCCTGGGTTCTTTATCTTACTGTTTGTTTCTCTCTGCAAAGGTGTGTGGTATTTTAAGCAGGTAACTTAACAGTGGTTCAAAACAGTGATTTCTTGTGTTAGCCAGTTCAAGAAAAATGCCATGCTGAAAAGATGCTAAAACCCCAGAGTGCAGGTCTCCATCTCTGATCATGTTCGGAGGTTGAAATTGCAGTTCTTCATCTTCCCATCTTTTGCACCCAATTTCTGGTTGCTCTGCTCTGTTTTATGCCTTGAAAGGGACATTTGCTTTAATGGTCCCACGCTGGGATTTCAGAACAATGGAAAAACATTGCTACCAGGAAAATATGTGTAACTATTTTCAAAACATTGGTGTGAGCCAACAGGACCTATCAAAGCCTTTGCAAAGGCATAAAGCCAACTTCTTAGATTACATTGTTTATAATCTCTCTTGGGTTATTTCCCAATAACACAGAAAATGTGTGACTGTTTTTGTATCTGAAGGGAGTTTGGCCAGTGCTGAAATGGGAGTACAGTATCTTTACCAAACAAGGCTACATGTCGTGACGGGCAGTCTTTAGGATTCTGAGTAACTGAATGGTTGTAGCACTTCACTTTCTGAAGATAGATCAATCATCTTCTCAATTACATGTGTTTTTAATTTTTTTTGTGTTGTTTTTCTCCTTGTAGTGTAATTGTGAACCACATGATCAAGCCAGGTATTACTCCATGCTACTGCTTCTGAAAATGCTGACACAACAGATGCAGGCATACGGGTTCAGTGAATCAGGAAGAGATAAGTGTCAACTTTCCTCTATGATTGTGGTTGCAAAGATCCTTGTGCTGAACATTTATTCTCCAGTGTTTAGAAAGGAGCAGTTCAACTATAGCAGTACTTTGTTAAAAAGAATTTCTTGAAAACTGCACTGACAGTGGATGTTTTCTGCTATTACTTAAAGCTCAGTGTTGGTTGCAAACCCAAAGAAAGCAGGTACCCATGTTCAATACCCCTACCTGTTGTGTTCAATGCACTGTTGTGTTAGATATCCTAATTCCTTAAGATGTTGTTCTTGGAAACAGATGAAAATCCAGTCTGGAATAGAAAAAATCCCTCCAGAAGATTCAGTTTCCATTGTAAAACCAGTTGTTTGCATTTTTAATATTCCACCTTGCTAGTTTTTCTTCTTCCATTAGGAAGAAGTTCATAACAAGTTCACACCTTTTAATCTAAGGGTAATGAACAGACCTCCCAGTGTTGAAAGCCTGCTGTACAAACAGCAAAATTGTTCAGACTTCCAGGAGTAACTTAATTAGGAGGATTCTTCAGAGTGGCTTTTTTTTTCATTAGAAAACATGATATTTTTCACACCCTACAGCACAAAACCTTTGGCATTTTTGTAAAGTGTAATAAAATAGTCACTGGGAGTTTCTGCATCTTTCTCTATAGGAGTTGCTACCCGTTTTTCTTTTTAAGCTAATTTAAGGGACAAAGTAGTTCAATAAACTGTTTTCTGTTTAAAAGGTGACTTTGAAGAAGAGTGACGCGGTAAACTTTCCACAGTGATTATGGAAAATATTGTTTCTGCTATTTATGAAATGCACTGTGATGCTCTTTTGATTAAAAATGAAGATGAAAATCTTTCAAAGCCTTTGAGACAAAATTACTTCAGCAAACAAAAGAATGAGAAGAGTGTCTGCTGGTGGTGTGGAGTTCTGCATGTTTTTGAATGTGTGCTGCTCTGTGGAAGAACCATTTCTTGAAGTGGCATTTGTCCCCACAGACTTGTTATGCCTAGGTGTTTCACTTATCTGTTGTTCCACTGATGTTTTATTTTCTTTTCTTTCAACAAATAGCCAGGACAAGTTAAAGTGAATCCTATATTCTCTGGCTGAGTAGATGCTAATTGCTAACATCAGTGCTGAATCTGAGACAGACATTAGCTCCGTGTGCAATTAGGCTGATGTATTGAGGAACTGAGATCCCAAGATGAAAACCAGAAGAACGAGGTGCTGTACTGTCATTTTGGAAGATAGTACCCCAGTTCCACTACTTATAATTACAGAACGTCATTAGCTTTTGAAAATGAACAGGAAAATCTGCTATTAGCCTTCATTCCTGCTGTGATGCAGCATGAGGGGTTCTCAATGTCTACACTTGTATTTGTTGCTCTCGCTAAAACATCCCTTTTTTGAAGAGAATATTTATGACTGAGAAGACCAGAGATTCTGGGAATGATATTCTAACGGAGTTAGAAAATGCCAGAATGTTGCTGACCTCAATCTAGATTACATTTCTGAAGTAGTTTGTGACATTCTCTTGCCACGGTAGTTGTATAGTTTGTATTTCAGAATTAGGAAGATCTACAGTAAAGGACAATGCAATTCATCTAAAGAGTGATGTAGAGAATTGTAAGGAAATTATAACTTTTGTTGAGTTCTTTGCCAACATTTATTAACTTTATTTCTGCTTAATGATACAGCTGACACCAAGCCTGGCCCTTTGTTTGCAGGTCAGTAGATTTAAATGCTCACTAAAACAAGAATTCTGTGGAATCACTGAATGTGAGTATTTTTAACAAGTGTCCTTTCAAAACATCTCAAGGTAACATTGAAAGAAAAAAAAAAAAAAGCAAACAATAGGAAGAACTGAAAATCATTTGCATAGAAATGATCACATTCCATCATGAAGTCCTAATTTGTGCCTATGTTTTAGGATGTTTATGGTGATTCCAGGGCTGATTACCATATTAATATCATGAAAATAATAAAAATGAACTGATTTAGTGCATTACTCCCTTAAACCAGTCATAAGAAAAGATTTACCTCAGTTATTCTGTGGTAAAAATTATATTACTCATTTTCTTCATCTTCAGTGCATGTGGTAACACAGAAATATCACTTTGCAAAGTGCTTTATATCAAGGGAATTCCAGACCACAACAAAGGAGTGCATGTTAAAATCATGAGAAATGTAGTTCAAGGTGATTCATGAAGGAAATAATCAGTGTTTATGAATGCTAAAATGTGTTACTCAACTACGTGCTAGTAAATTATGCCTATGCATTAAAAAGGGAGTATGCTTAACACTGTAACTAGGAAAGCTTTACCATAGTCAGATTTGCTACTATTGGATTGAAAAAAAAACTAGTAAAGGAAAGAGAAGTTAAGTAATAACATTTATTTTGCTTTGGAATCAACTCCTTTTCAGTAAGATGGTGAAGCTGTGAAAATGGCTTTAGGAGCAAAGATGTGAGAGATGGTAGAGACTGGTCGGAGGTCTAGAAAGCACAGGCTCTGAAGAAAGACTTTATGAACTGGGATTCTTTTAGACTAAAAAAAGAGAAGGCAAGGGCTAGGTGACTTCACTTTCAGTTTTATATTTCTATGGTAATAAAAGGAATTGAAAGAGAATCACTGCAGCCAAAGACAAAATCCTTTCAGAAAATGAAGGTTGTTTGTAGAAGTTGAACTGTCACCTATCCTACAGACTTATGTAAAGAAACAAGGAGACATCAGTGTCCTTTCGCTGCCAGAATAGACAGGGAAGCATCTCGCATGGGTTGGCAGGACTTTGTTTATATGCAGGAGAGGGGAGTGCTGACTCTCTTGGGAGAATCTGCCATTTTATTGTTTTATTTATAAATATTTAGCTAATAGATCAGCTGTTTGGAAATACTGGATATAGACCATTGGAAATGGTATTAAGCAAGCAAATAAATAACTGGTTTTAAACTGTGGGTGGTAAATGCATTTACAAAAACCTTCACAAGGAGCACCTGGCAACCTCAGCAGGTCCTGTCAATGTAACTTGCTAGTGTAACACCTAATCAATAACGTGCACAAGCTACATACCATATGGTCGTATACTTTTCACTAGGATGATAAATTATATTCTAGGTTATAAAGCCATCTTTATAAAATGGAAACAACTCTTCCAAACAATCGAATTGATGGATTAAAGTGAAGTGATATAAACTAACTGGGAAATTCTCTGTTCACTGATCTCCAAATAGTTCATGATAATTTACACAAGTTGTTTTTATACTTTGTTTACGGTTGTACAGAGAGGTACCTTTTCTTCTCAGGGGGCAGAAGGGGTATTGCATACATGATGTGAGAATGGACAGGCAGAGAACAGAGAAGATGGATGGAAGAGTGGATACATTACAAATGCTGTTCAAGGTTTAGAAAGTAAAGAGAAAGGGAACCAAGGATTCCAGTTGCTTGATGCCTTGTCTGCTGTTTCATCTTGGTCAGAGTTTCTCAAAAAAAACTTGTTTATCTTCAGTTATTTCCTAACTATGCTTATCTCTGTAGTTTGCTACTCTGCCTCTGCACTTCCGTCTTGCCCAACGCAACAGGGAGTTAGCTGTACAGCAGGCTTTAAATAGATGCTTTTTCAGCCGGTGCTCACATTTAGTTCATTTATTAAACATAGCAGGAACACCGAACATGTGAAATTGTTAATATTCTCAGTTGATTAGATGGAAGAAACATCCCAAAGGTTACTTGTTCTATTTTTGAGAAATTACAGCAATGCACTTTTTCTTCTGGACAATTTTTATAAAGACTTGCATAAATCTGGCACATTTATTCTTCTATTTTTTAATTTTATTCTTGAGATTCTGCTTGGGAAGGAGTAGTTTTAAAAATTCATTATTATTTGATTGCGTGTTGGATGTCAGCCAGCTAAATTTTTGAATTTGAAAGAAAATGCAGCATCAGCTTCTCTGGAACTATAATGGAATGAAACCCTCCAAGCACTCATTAAAAGGGCATCTGACGTCTAGCAAAATTAGATGAGGTGTAAATCACTGAAATACCAAATGTGGATTTGAAATGGAATATTTAATTCTGGAGAACCGAAACCTAAGGCAAAGGGGAAATTTAACTACACCAGCACAATATTTTGATGATGGAAGGAGTAATACCATTTCAAAGGTTTTATGTTTAATTTAAAAAAATGTTTATTGAGGGAATTTCCACTGGTGTCTCAGTTGCTATCTAGCATGTAGATGAGAGCTCGAGGAGTACAACAGAGGCACAATAGTAACTTTCCTTCACTGAAGATCTTCTAAACAATTTGCAAATATTATTGGAAAAATCTGATTGTAGAGGCCTGATAGCAATGAGTATTTCTTCCCTTCTCTTCCTCCTGCTTGTTTCATGTCAGGGAAGTTTGCTATTGCTTGGTTACTCCAGGACACATTCAGTTCCAGTGTAGAAATAGAAGAGATCAAGGGCGATTAAGCAACTTGCTTTCAATTTTCCTCTTATTCAAAATGCAGCTGAAAAACAGTGTTTTTTTCAGCAACATAACGTTGTTAGCAGTAGTAAATATTTCTACCCCTGCTGTTTCTTCTGACCATTGTTGGGATTGAGGCTTCATTATCTGATGTCATGCAAGTTTCAAAGAAAGAATGTCTGCCCTGAAGTGTTTATACACTTAGAGTGCAATCAGGCATAATGAAAGGGATGTGGATGCATCACATGAACAAATAAATAGAGAACTGGTCCCACTTTGTTATACATGAAGGTTTTTTCATCAATATTATATTTAAAGAACTCAATATTGATCCCTTTATATTCATGATTTGGGATATCACATAGTTTATCATATGTTTTTCCAGTACTTTATGTCATCAAGTTGTGATTCAGTATGGCGTTGCCTTTGTGAAAGCAGGCAAGGATTCATTTCACATGCAGCACAAGTGTGACTGCCCTAACATGAAAACCAATTTAAACAGAAAAACATTTGTTTTCTTGCTTATATTGCATATAGGAATGGAATACTTCTGTACAGCAATATACTTCATTGTGATGGGATAGATGAACAGATTTGGATTCCTCAAAGAGAGAGATTTATTTGTCTCTTCAAACCAGACAAGGTGGGACTCAGGAATTGCATTTTAAGAAGAATCACTTTGAAGGCAAGGAAGAGTCATGTGAGAAAACAAGAATTTGAGAAAATCTTACACAGAGTTTAAAATTGATTGAGTTACAAATAAAGACATTCTTCAGAAAAGGAATGAGCTTTGAAAGAATCAGGGTATGCAGCATTGTGCTGAGAATAAGGAAGAGATATGGTCCTATTTCATTGTTCTCTGGAGTGGGGAAGTGGAGCAGTGGGAGTGTGTTGGGATCAAAGGATGGCTGGTAATTTATTTTGTGTCCTTTTCTACAGTTACTTTGATATCCAGCATAAGCTGAAATGAATAACGTTCATTTCTTGAGGAAAATATGGTGCATTTGAAAACCAGTGTTCAAATGAGCAATAATCCAGTCTGGCTTCCTTTGTGTTATCCAAAGCAGCAGCGTCTTCAGCTTGAGATAAGGGTAGGGAGACTGCTTAATTTCAAAGGTTTTCACTTTTATCTTAGACTGGGAAATCTGAATACTTTAATGGGTTTAGGTTTTTAATTTAATTCCAGGTTGCTCATCATTTCACCTTTCAGCTGGGCTATAGAGATAATTCAATCATATTTCCCTTGACAAACCATCTGAATTTCTTATATTTCTCTGCGGATGTGAAAATCAGCCACCACAATAGAGTGCATGACAGACTTTTGCCTTCCTTCCTTCTTTCTTCCTTAATTTTGGAACTGTTCTGGTCTTGTTCCGTAACGCAGATGTCCTCTGACACGGGCACATGAAAGAAGACCTTGTACTTCTGCATAGACATGATGCCAAAAGTTTCAGAAGTAACTGCAAGAGAGCAGTCATCAGGAAACAAAAAGATCCAATGTGAACAAACAGCATATTTTGGGTAGTCTGGGGATTGTGTGGGCTCAGCTTCTGCCCAGAGTTCACATGCTTTTTCTCCTCCATGACAGTTCTTTATAGAGAGTTTACTTTTTGTTTCCCCAGACCTATCCCCTTGCTATCCAGCAGTACGTAATCAGCTCTTTTGGCTCAAATACATCAAAACAGAGAAGGATTCTCTGTTCTGATTCTTGAACCCAAAAGGCTAATCAAGAAAGGCACAAACAAGAGGTAACATTTTCTTAAATTCATGTTTCTCTGTTAGGCTTTACAGATTAATTTTGTGTTTAAAAGGTCTTGAAGGTACCCCCAAACAATCTCAGCATTTCACATCTGTGAACGCATACTAAAATGAATCACGTTTCCACGGTCAGATAAGGTCCATCCTTTTACCTTTTTTCACTGCTCATCTGTCTTTTAAAGTGGCTAAATATGATAAATGCATTCAATTTCATCCCCTCTGTGTTATGCTAACCCTGAAGGTCACAACATTGAGAACTGCTCTGGAGTGAACCAGCACTGAACTGCACTGTGCTTTAATGACTTTTAAGGTCTGCAGGTATGAGCAGCTATCATCACCCTGCAGAGACATTTCTGCCTTCTTTCCTATTTAGAGCTAACTCTGGTGTTAGCGTGTTCCAGCTGAGTCAAAGAGGCATCAAAGGCACTTAAGGCCCTTTTCCTTCAAGACCCAGACTGTAACACCTGAGAAGTTTATCCTCTTTAATTGTAGACCACACAAACATGCTGAAAGCTCAGACTGACACTCCCCTGTGCATGACAAGCTGTCATTCTCCTGGAATAATTTTCTGACATTCTTCAGAGAGATGTGGACATTCATTTTTTGCCCTCACAGAAAGCATCCACATTGCATGCTATTTATAAAACTGTCATTCATTTTGTAACAGGCAGGTGTTCACACACATCCCTGGACATGAAACAGGCTTTTTATTCATGGCGTTTTTGGCACTTTGTTGAAGATAGTCCCTCACGGATGGGGAAGTAAAATCAGGATCTCAGTTCTTTTCTATGGACAGCTTCTAGAATGGATGTCTATGTAGGTAAGAGGGTGTAAGTAAAAAAAAGAACAGGCCCTAAAACAACTACAGAACTTAAAATGTGTGCTAATGTGCGCTCATGTATGTTTACATTAAGACAAATCACCAAATCACAACTTATTAGGACCATGTCAAACTAATTCAGACTGATGGGCAATATAGGTAACAGTGTCCTTTTGTAAGGCATTAACATAGGTCCTATACTTTACGTGGTATCTCTGTACTGTGCTGCTTTAATAGAACTATGAATACAAAAAACAGAACACAATAGTTTAAATGAGGAATTTTTCTGTTTTGTTTTAAAGTCATATAGATCATACAGAATGTGAGAGCAATAGGTGGATAGATGAATCATGTTGAAGAATATTTATTTTTAAGTCTGTCTATACTTTTATTTAAAAATAAAGACAGTATTTTGCTCATTAATTATTGTCAAGAGAGTTTTATAAGCTCTGTTTTTCTTTGAGGGGATGGGCTCTAAATCTTTCATGTGAAAGTGAGGAGTATTTTGTTTAATTTCTTTTAGTCTAGGATAACTTCCAACTGCACTTAAATTACCAAAAAGACACTGTCTTTTTCTATGGTTAACATGGAAGATAAAGAGAAGACAGGTCAAATAATGGAAGAAAAGTAGTTAAGCTGACAAAAACGAGAAAGGATGTGAGCACATAAGGTCAGAATGAAAACCTAAGTTAAAACTTAATAACATGTCTTGCATCATAGCGGCTCTTCAGTCAATAAATGATCTAGACAAAGTTTATTACAAATTATTCTTTTCAGTGCAATTAGACATTTGAAATATTTGAACAGATGGGAAGTGTTTTGGCCCAAATTATGATTCTTCTCACTTTGTTTTCCGGTAAATGACAACACATTCTTCCCATAGCCTGGAAAAAAAAGAGGGATTGAGAGAACATACACAAGTGTAAAATACATTGAAATTAATAATGCAGCCATGTAAAAAAAAAAAAGTTGTGAAACAGGAGTGCTCTGCTTCCACAGTGTTTCAGTGATATCTTTTGAACCTTTCTACTCTTAGACATTCTTGTAGCCTGAAGATATTTGTCATCGTGGCATAACTAAATGATTTGTTTTTATTGGTATAATCAATCCACAGTGTTACCTTTGACTACATGGTTCTCCATCTTGATTCTGACACACGGCTAATAACTTTTATGATGAAATCACAAAAGTGCTCCATGGGATGTAATTGAAAACTGTGCTTTGTAGTTTTGTTTTGATCTTCTTTTAATATTTAGTATAGTCATGTGCAACCTTGATGGAAGTAAACTGTGATACATGGAATTAATTTTAACATATGCCTCATCTGGTAATGATGGTGAACAGTTGCAGTTACCACAGCTGGAATGGGCACCTGTGACAGTGAAGCTCCACTGCCATTCTTTGATTTGATCTTTTGAAATCACACTATTGGAGAACATAGAGAGGTAAAGCATTAATACAAATGAATTCGGAGAGTCAAATCCAAGGAACAAGCCATTGTGATGTGGCATAATCCTTGTGGAAAACAGCAGTCTGCTGATATGTACCACCATAGAAGTTATTACTATTTCCAGCACAGATCTGTCCCATTTGAACTGAATGCAAATATTATCATGCCACTTGTGACTCATTCTGTGCTTCAGCATTTTTTAATTTTATCCTGCTTTGGTTGTGCTACTTCATTATACTTATCATCATATATGTGCCTTTTTTTTCCTGCTTTTTATGATTTTATTTTAGATTTTCAGATTGTTAAAGTGTTCTTGATGCAATCATGTTAATTTTTGATGTACTACAAATCTTTCCTCCATGTTAGGATAATTTGCTGTTGTGCCTTTATCTTGTGTATTTCTTTTTCCTTATCTCTTCTCAGATACTTGCATTTCCCTGAGCCATTTGAAGTCCATTACCCTTATTTTGTTATTTGCAATTTAAAGGAAGAGTGGAAGACTTATCATTTTTATGATCTCTTTCACTTGAATTAACTTCCACTTTAAGATTCTCAACCATTTCCTCCAAAAGAATTTGAATTAAATCTAAAATAGCTACTTTCTGTGTAATTTCCTCCACTTCATGAAAGAAAAAAACAGTCCCTAACACATTCAGAGGATTGAATAGACAATCCATGTCCTGCTTTTTCCAGCAGCTCCCAGATAGTTATACTACCATCTAACCACCAAGTCCTGCCATTTAGTTATTTCTAGTTTCTGTCCCTTGGGTGTCTCCAGTAGATATATTGGAGATATATAGCAGTCTCCACTGCTATATTGAAAATCTTTGGTTTAAACCTACCTTTAAGAGCATTTATTTCTTTTTAACTCACATAATTTAACTGTTATTCATCAAATCTTTCTGACACTTTTTCCTTTTCAAGCCACAACATATGATTTTTCCTATGCTTGTTCTTCTAGATCATGCTATGCTCTTCTCTGACAGTGTTCAAGTATTTCTGTTCCACCACATTTCTGTTCCACTGTATGGACCATGCGAGTGTATCAGTACCATAATATCCACCTACTTAGATCTCAGACTGCAATGTATGTGGTTCTGTTTTTCAAATGCTTGGTATGTTACTTCGTGTTCTCTCTTTCCTCTTGAAATGCTTGCCCACCTTCTGTGCAGCCAGACATCACCTCTGGCATGGTCTATCATTGTTTCAAGCTGCAGATATGGAATGTATTGCTTTATATCTTTGGGAAAATTAATGTCTTAAGCTAATTAAATAACTGCTGCTGTGCTTGTCAAAATATTATATTTATACACGAGAATTATTCCTTCAAATTACTGAAAATAATTTCCTTGAATTAATGCAGTATGCCAATTAGATTCCTGGCATATATTGCATGTTTCAACATTAATGCGTAGGGAAAAAATTAATCTGCTCAATTCTTTTTTTGACATCTGCACAGAAGGCAAGGCAAGGATCAATGCATGCACAGCTTCCCGTTTCTCCCAGTTTGATGCAGAGGGCAAAAAAAGAGCACTGTTTTATTCCAGTTTTCCATTATGCCTAGTGCAATCATTGGCTCATTATTCCTTGTTGCAGCCTACCCGATGCACTTGTGTTTCCATCCTCTGCAAGCATCACTTTCCAAATGTAATAGCTCAACTGCTCAAGTATTAGCTGAGCATGCAGAGAAGTGTAGATATTTTTACATTTCATTACATAAAAGAGAACCAAGAGGAAAATTCATCAAGCTCCAAATGCAGGAAAGGAAAATGCAATTTTTAGCAAAAACAAAACAAAAAGTTAAAAAAAATAGAAAAATTAAGCATTCTGGAGGTTACTACAGTCCCCATTTTTGTTTAACCCCATTTCGTTTTTAAGAAAATTAGTAATACAACATGGGATCGTATTGAAATGGAATCACTAAGATGAGGCACTATCACTCCAAAGGGACTGAAATGTGATATAAATAAAAGATGAAAAGTTTTAAAATCAAGATCCTTACTGTACTGTTGATTTAGCAGCTACCCAAAATTTTCCCAGTTTTTTTCAAATGGATGAAATTTGCCAGCCTGGAAGAATGGGCTGAGAAGTCGTGCTGGAGCAGCCTTGGAGGTAATTAGTGTAGTACATACAAAACCCTTGGGCAAAACATAATATGATGAGGAAAAACTAGAAGGCCATTAATAATAGCAAACGCAGTCTTCCTAAGCCTTGCAAATAAAAAATAGTGGATGAGAGAAAATTGGAGCAAACAGTCCATTTTTATTTTCAAACTCTTTTAGTAAGGCTTTTTCTGACATCATTCAGTGAACAAACCTGATCCGGAAAAACACAGAAAACTGTGCTAAAATCTGAAGGAGGAGTGTAAATCCCAGCGAGGGCATTTGAATTTCATTACCATCAAATATATTTTTCAGCATTTTGCTGAAACTTATGAATAAAAGGAACAAATACATAAATAAAGGCAGCAGTATCATCAATCCTAAAGATCGCTTCCTGATTTAGAAAAGAATGAGAGAAAATAACTAAAAGGAAATGTTTTCTCAGCTAGAAAAATTCTAATAGCTATGTCCCTTTGGGATCGTTAAGAGTATTGGATAAATTCAGTACACCTACTAATGGTGTGAAAGAAAGGTTGAATTGTGAGATGCAGCTTTGCTGACAAGGAGAAACACTTGAGAGTAGTCAAGATTAAACAGGATTGTGGGAAAATCCAGAAGGAATAGCAGTGAAAATGAAGTGCAGCTGAACAGATATAGAAAAATACTCAACCTTCTGCTGAGTATTTTTCACTTGCAGTGGAAAATGTGTTTTCCTGATAATTTGTAATATATTACAGGATGTATCAAAGTTTCAGTGTGGCATGAAATTACATCTCTTTCAGCAGAAAGTGTAAGCCAGACATCTAAAACCTTTTTCTAAAAAAAAAACTCAAAGGACTGTAGTAAGAGTCAAGATCAATGTCAACGGAGGAGAATCATATTAAACTATAATGAAATGCCAATTTCTTAACCTTTTAATCTTCCTACTCTCTAAACCTTTACATTATCACTTTTCAGAACTGGTCTTTTAACACCGGGTAAGTACACATGGCATTGTGACAGTGGATAGAGACTGGAATACAATAATAGTGTTGCCTTAGGTGATCCAGCAAAAAAAATTTGCCTATGAACTATAACTTAGAAAACAGTTTCACTGAGCTGATTGATGGATGGATGCTCACATAAGAGATACTTGAGGAAATATTCAAGATACAAGTATTCTTATGGCTTCTTTGCTGGAAAAAAAAAAGATATTCAAACCTCATTTCTGTGAGACTTAATCCTAAAAACATGAAAGCCTGAGATGCTTATCAGTCACAAAGAGCATAGCTTGGATTTAACACTAAAATATAACCAAGTTGCCATCTGCTCTTTGTACCTGTTTCTACTTGACACGTAGCTTGAGATTCTGTATGTTCTTGAAGTCTTGTCCATATCTCCTGGTTTTCCTTAAGAACTTACAAATTCTACAGGAGAATATTAAGCAGTACTGTTCTTGTGAACAGGTGAAATGAGCATTCGACTTTCCCATACATACTTGTCACAAGACACTGATGGCTTTGTGTGTAATTGCTCCCTTCTGATTCAACCACCAAACTAATCAATGTATGTACCATCACTTCCTTAAAGTCTGAAATCTCAAAACTGATTCCGTGCTTATATTGTTAAATTAACAAAACTGATGCCTCCCAAGAGCTGACTTTGGTTAAGACAAATTAGAACAGTAACATGCATTGTTCTTTTAACCGGAGGATCTGCTGAGTATGGATAAATTTGTTTTACCTTCCGGAAGAGACTGATGGTTTTCATAATGACAGAAAGGCTTATGTGGAATGGCAAAGGTGCCCCAGTATCACTCAAGGAAACACGGGATTTAGGACTAAAGGCTTTATGCTGTCCTCCACCCAAAGTATTACGTGCATATTTGGGGAAAAAAAAGGGAAAATCTATATCCATGCTATACTTTTAAGGTTAGTTAAGAAGCTTGTACACTGCATGCAATAAAGCCTGTATGCTGTGCTAGTGTGTTGAACTACAGCTTGTGCACCACTCTGCAGCTATTACCCTCTGCTATGGCAATCTACATGCTAGTGTAACCAGCATGGCACAAGGCCAGCTCAGATCTAAACATCCCTGCTTGGAAGCAGCGCAGAGCTTGGCCACTTTAATTTAATGAGTCTGACAATGTCTGTCCAAGGAGAAGGGCATGGAAATCATTTGTTTCTCTTAATATCCTCACAAAGAGGTCAGTCACAAAGGTAATCTCTTCTCCCTATTCCACACAGCTGGTTGTATTGTCTTCAAATTTTCCCTGTATGCACTCCACCCTGCCTGGAACAGCGGCTGTATAGATCTCTAGGTATAAAGATATTTTTTCTGAACGAACACAAATCCATCAGTATTTTTGAATGCTAGTCCTTAGATTTTGATAGCAATAGCTAACAATATGATAAATATATTCTAGACAGATATTTTTTCAATATACCCTTGACATTACTTCTTTATAGTCTATTCTCAGTATCTGTTTTAAATCAGCAACTTAAAACTTTTGAAGAGTTATTCAAATGCTTCTAAGCTGTAAATTCGACCAAAGACTTTTTAGTACTTTAGCCTTTCAAAAATGTAAATGTTTTCTATGTCAAGAACTGGAGGGATGAAGGGTGTAAAATGTTACACTTCCAAGAAAAGCAGAACTTACAGATCTGCATGTAACAATGAGCAGATTGGCAGATCTGACTTCTCTCAGCCAGAACTGCTAACTTCATCTGACAAAAAAGAAATTTCTCATCAAATCAGGACAGAAAAGTACCAATATTGGCATTTGCACATCATTCATTTCCCGGGGTTATGGAACATCTAATACATTACTGTGACATACAACAGCCAAAAGGTTTGCACCTCTTCATTTTCACCGCTACCCAGGAGATAGCTACCCAATATTTTCTCCTCACTATTCTAAATCTAGAAACATTTATAGTAGTGTTTAGGCTTTTAGAGAGGACTGTTTATGCAGTATAAGAGTACTGTCATACTCTTCTCTGTGCCTCTGATATCTACTCTGTCCTTTTTTGATGGCCTATTTATGTTTTTAATCCAGAGTCATGTAATGGCCCTGCCCAGTACAGGTTTGGCTTTCTCTTGTATTTTCATTCTTGTTTTTATGTATTCATGACTCAAATAGAAATTTAGCAATTAGAGGACAAATACACACTGACTGTTGTGATTTTAAACCTCTTCTTTTTTTGCCTTGTAAAGAATTATTGGAAGCTTAGCTTTGCTTTGGGTGTTAATTTAAAAAACTTGGCTGACTTCTGCAAATCTGAAGCAAAATCTTCATTCAGGCTGAGAAAAGATGGTGTAAGCCTTAGAAATTTCTTGATCGGTATAAAGGATTTGAGAAAGTGGGGGAAGAATGTATCTTCCAGCCATGTTAAGCAAGAAAAAATTGCTGAAAGTGTTTATGAGATTAAAAAGTAGTCTTGAAATGACTTTGTATTTTAGGCTGTAATCTTGTATTAACTGCACTTCTGGTCTGATAATGGTATTTACAGAGGGCAGTTGTTCAGCAGCCTTAATCACATGTAGTACTGCACAATTAGCAGACTGTTCAGCAAATGCTTCAGCCTCAGCTTTTTTTTCGTAAAATATAAAGCAGCAACACAATTTCCATTTCCTCTCATTGCGTGAACTCACCAATTCATTACAAAACACACACAAAGAGATCCCTAATAGCTGAGAAATCTGTCTGATCCAGGACAATGCAGTGATCTATATAAGCTCTGTTAGGAAGACAATGTACAGACTCCTGGATTGAGAGCGGCTGTGGTCCCTCTGACAGCCTTTGCAATGCAACTGGATGAATCACTCTTCACCTCTGCTTTCCACAAGCATGCATTTTCAGGTATTCCCTTAATTAAGACTGCAAAGTGCATAAGACAAAGTTCTCTGAGTGCTTGTATTGCGCTTAGCTTTTGTTGGAGTCTCACACTGTATAAAAATGCAAATAGATACTGATGGGTACTGTTGTGCTCCCTTCTGTAGTACTGATATAGTAATGACATCGATTTTGCACCAAAGCCAACCAAGCATTTCCTCCACACAGGCAAGAGGCCTGTGGATTCTGGGAACAGTCAGTCTGGAGAATGGTCCAATATGGGTCACTTCAGACCTCTCTGTTTTTAAATACTAACAGGAGAGGAAATTAATTACCTTTCCTTTATACTGTTGGAATGGAGATATCCTGTTATAAACTTTCTATTTAAGTGTTAAGAGAAAGTTTCTGGGGTATTGGTTGCTGCTATATTCTTAACTGCTTGCCAGCAAGGCTCAGGATTGTTTTCTGACTGTGAAATGAAAGCACGTTACAGCAAAGCTGAAAAAAGCGGGCTACGTTTTGCAGGGGAAAAAAGGACATTTCAGACAACTTTATTACAATTATTACTTTAATATTGATCTGGGAACTTTTACGACCACTCAATAGGCTCAGGGTGGAAGGCAATGCCTTGATTTCAACTGCGAAACGCGAAGATGGAGTAACTGCTAGGAAGGCAGGGCTGTCACAGCAAGCTGCAGCATCTCTTCCAGCACTGCCCGCCACGGTTTTAAAGAAAACCGCCTCTGAACTTTGCAGGGCGAGGGGCCAATGCCGAGCAGACGCTGGAGGGGCGGCCCGGGGGGAGCGCGGGCAGAACACAGCAGGCCTCGTGCCCTCCCTGCCCGCCCCTCGGCCCCTGCAGAGAGCAGCCAACCCCCCCACGAAGCCCACGCGGGAACAAAGCTGGAAGCGGCGCTGCCGAGCGACCCGCGGCCTTAAAGGTCCCGCCGGCTTCGTGCAGTCTGAGCGTGCATGTGTATGTGGGGGGGCGCGCGGTGCTGTCTCGCACCCCCGTTGCAGCACGCAGGTGGCTGCCGCCGGGCTCCCAGCTCCCTCCCTCCTTCCCTCCCGTTAAAGGCTCGGCCGAGGGACGGCTCCAAGCAGAGCGAGGGGCGGGGGGCGGCAGAGCGAGCGGGCGGCTCGGAGAGGGGATTACAATTAGCCTTTAAAAATGGCTGCTTGGAAGCTGTCAGCCGGGACGCAGCGCGGCTGCTAACCCTCCTCTCCCGCCGCTCTGCCCCTCTCGGGGAGAAAAGCTCCTCTGTCCCTCCCGACCCCCCCCATCCCTCCGCGCCGTGCGGGATGCCGTAGCGGCTCCGGGCCCGGCCGCCCTCGCTGGCTGACGAGGAGGACGGCGACGGCCCCCGCCTCCCGCGCTCCTCCTGCCGCTGCTGCGTGTGTGCGGCGGGGCTACAAAGGAGAGGGGGAGCGCGGGGTGCCGGAGCGAGGGCGGTGTGTGCGCGCGGGGGAGGGACGCGTCTTGCGAGGAGAAAGCGCAAGGTCAAGAGGCAGCTCTCCTCCTCCATGGAAGAAGAGCGATGAGCCCCGAGGAGGACGAAGAAGAGAAGGGACGGATGGCCGTGGGCTGCAGGGTTTCCCCTCGGGAGTGAGGAGCCGGCGCTGGGGTCGGGAGGAGGGAGCGGAGGAAGGCCGGAGGGAAGCGGCGGGTTTGAATCTCCCCGGCTGGATTATTTCTCCTCGAGGGAAGCTCCCGGCTCTCGGCCCATGGCCCCCGCGGGCAGCGCGGAGCCGGGCAGCGCCCTGAGCAGAGCGGGGGCCGCCCCTCCGCCACTGGGCGCCTGGAGACCTTTCCCCTCCGCCTGCTGCTGCTGCTTCTCCGCGCTGCTGGACGTCAACAGCTGGCTGCTCTTCTACGGATTCCTCTACCTGGCCCTCTATGCCCAGGTGTCCCAGTCTAAGTCCTGCGACAAGATCTCCTGCTTCTCGGGGCACTGTGTCAACTCTACCTGCGTCTGCGACCAGGGCTGGGTGGGAGATCAGTGCCAGCACTGCCAGGGCAGGTTCAAGTAAGTCTCTGCTTATTGCCGCTTCTTTTTTTGAGATCGGTGCTCACGCTTTTCCTATTTTATTTTCGTTATAATTATTTTCGGTGATTTTGTTCACGTGCGATGGAAAGATGTGACAGAAGTTAGGGATGAAATAGCTCTCCTGGTCCCTCCTTCAGAGGATGCAGGACGCGGTTACCGCTGCTCTCGGTGGGAGCCCAGCAGTCGGCCTAAAGCTGTGTCGCTGCTGTCCCTTCTGGAAGTGTCATGGAAATGACATGGGCACCTCATGAGATTGCCCAATTGCCCAGTGAGCGAAAATTACTGGTGACTTTTGCCTTATGGAGAGTGACAGTCTCTTGTAAGAAAAGGAACACACAATGAGCAAGTGTTTAACCCAAGTTAGGGCACGTTCAGAATGACATAAATGTAACTGCTAGTGAAATGTGCATCACCCA
This sequence comes from Phasianus colchicus, assembly GCF_987193195.1. Classification (NCBI taxonomy): domain Eukaryota; kingdom Metazoa; phylum Chordata; class Aves; order Galliformes; family Phasianidae; genus Phasianus; species Phasianus colchicus. Next base: position 28,639,770 of record NC_143443.1, read on the forward strand.
CGATGAGGTTTACAGGAGAGGAAACAGTGATGTAAGCATAAAGTAGTGGTTGGTGGTGCTGGAACTAGCTTCTTATTTTCAAAAAGTGGATGTGAAATGGAGCCATTGATCAGGGAGACAAAACCACACACTGACACTTGCTTTTCTATGTATGGTTGGAGAGAAGAGTTAATTTATAGGGATGTCACTTCCCCACACCCCTTTTGGTGTCAGAGTAAGGGCTGGCAGTGAGGAGTGCTGCTGGAGGTAACAGTTTGCTGTTATTTCTCTGCATAACCTTGGACAGGACACTGCATTTCATTCCTTTGTAGAACGCCTCTTTAAAGCTGGAAAAGCAGGAGCTCTTGCTTATTAACTATATTGGCATATACAGCTGGGAAGTGTTTAATATATACAGCTGAAAGAAAAATACTGGTGAGGCTGCATCTTACAGAACTCAAATTCTATCCTTGCAAAGTACTTTAACAGGTTAAAAGCATGCGTAATTGTCTGCTTTAAACTGTGCTTCCAAGTACTAAAATTAAGCCGTGTAACTCGTGCATCTCTTAACTATTTGAGTATTTATTCTCTCAGTCCTAAATAAGCAAAAAAGTAAATTAAGTGACTTGTTAGCATGGGAAGTTGGGGAGCAGCTGGCAACCAGACATGCAGCTGAAGCGAGGCACGTGTTGAAGAAAAACCCACCAAATACTACCAGTGAAATGCCTCTCTCTGTGAAACCCGGTTATACGTGAAATACGAGGCAATACAAATTCATCTGCAGACAGGATACATTGGTAACAATGTTTCAAAGTCGGCCACCAGCTACCTCCGTGCATTGAGGCTTTGGGGCTAGAGTCTGCTCTGTGCCCTGGCACAAGGGGAGGATTGCTGTGGGTGAGCAGAGGCCCAGGTGGATCATCTTTGTGCGTGATGATCTGCAGCAGACTGGCAGAGCAGGTATTTCCTTCCTTTAAAGAGATTACCGAGATCCTCTACCTTGACACCCGGCAATACAGACCCTAATACTGTAAGGGCTGAAGGAAATTTTCATCTCCTCAATTTCAAAGCTTGTCAGTGTGTTCTGCGAATGGTTACTGGAGCCTTTAGCCAGCCCTCACATGCTTGTTACAGCATTTATGTTTCTTTATGCTCTTTGATTTGTCAGGTGAGGAATTCAATGAGTGGAGGCATAGTGGTTACATTTTCTTTGCTCGCTTCTGGTGGAAAGTTAATAATCCATCCCCACCTAGAGGAAGTTCTGCCTGAGCGTTGAAAGGGCATCTCTTCTGAGCTTGGCTAATGCAGTGGTTAATCGATGTGCCTTTGGGAGTTTTGGTGAAATCAGAATAGATTCTTTTTTTATTAGCTCCTCTGTGTTCTTGCGTGATTAGCTTCAGAAATGGCTGTGATGCTTGTTATGGTTTTTGTCACAGATGTGAGCTTTTGCAATTATGTTGGAGTTCCCTGCACTCCCCTTCCCCCCCCCCCCCCTCCCTTTTTTAATTTGCTGAGGGCTTTTTCAGTAGTAGTATCTTCGATAGCTCATCTTTAATCTTAGAAGCAAAATGTACTCTGCAATGAAAATAAGCATTCTAACGCTTTCCAAACCCTGACGGTATGAAATATGGTCATGGCTGTTGCAATGCAAGCAGCAGCTCAGAGTGGCTCTCTGTTGAATTGCCAAAACTCAGAAGAGTGCTGAATGGGTGATGAGCTGAGTGTATTTACACAACAGTTGGAAAATGAATGTTAGATTACTTTAGGGCCAGCTGCCTGAGGATCTTTCTGACTTCTGCAGTTATTCGTAGTTGTTTGATTTATTATCATGGAAGCTTGGTATGTTGTTTCCATTTGTCTGTGAAGTGTAACTATCTGCTTTATGCACGGATAGCCATGGTTGGGTTTTTGTGGTGGTAATACTCTTATTTGACCAGTCATGTTGGAATTGTATCACCATGGAATTAGTTCTTTCTTACAGTAAGAGCTATTGTGAAGAATGTTTCAAATTAACAGACTGAAAAATGTGTTTGGCTATTATAACTGCATTAAAAATTAAAATGGATTATAAGTGTGATGTGTAAGAATGTTAATAGGAACTCTTACATTCTAAAGATCTATAGTATTTCAAAGTCCAGCAGTTTGAAGTTGCTAGGTGTGCTTGTTTTAAGCAAAATTAAAAATGAGCTTTTAATGACCTACATCGGGCAGGTGTGAAGCCGGTTTTCTGTCACCAGATTATCTGAGGAAGAAGGCTTCAAGGCAAGCTTAAAACATACTAAAATAAAGAGTTCTTTATTCTTCTTTGTATAAATCAAATGTGGTTATTTTCCCTCTTCTGGGGATGAGGGAGTTGCATTAGCAAGCAAGAGAAACATTACTGCAAGAGAAATACTACCTAGGGGTAGCTTGGGACCATTAATTCTTTTGTGAGAGATGAGTAATATTTTTGGTTTTATTACTTTTCTGGATTGGGAAATAACAGCATAGCGGAGAGACATCAAAAATAATTGATCAATCTTAGTAAGGAAGTGTCAAAATTAATGGACAGTACTATGGTAACCTTGCCTTTTCCCTGTAGAAGACCTACTGAGTGAGCAAAATACTTTGCAAAATGGATGAAAGAAGAGTGGATGGGGGGGTGGAAAGGGGGGTATGGGTGAAAAGATTCTTTAGCACTGTTATACTACTTGTATTTATCAACATTGTTATTTACTCCTTACATTGTGAAGTTTGTGATAACTTGTTATGAAAACAGAGCAGTGCTGCTGCTCTTCACTGTTGCATTCACAGCTGTCAGTCATCTCCCAGCATGAGCTGGGCCTCAGTTCTGCTTGGTGGTAAACTACTGTCTGGCCAAAATGGCCATCTGAAGGCCATTTGCATTTAGTTCCTTCTCTGCTGTACTTTCCACTGCCCTCACACCTTATATTCAGATAGAATGAAAATCTTTTTTTGAACCAAAATGGAGAAGAGAAATTTAGGTATAAAAAAGTGAGAAATTCTGTTTGTCTGCTTGTTGGAGATAGGTAAGATTAGAAAGCTAAAGGGGCAGCAGGCTCTGTTCTTATAGCAGGGAGCCTCAAACGCTATTGCTCCAAAGATGTCAAGGAAACACACAAGCACAGATGCATTGAGTTTTATTTTTCATCTAGTCGTTTTACTTCAGTGTGATCAAATATTTTTAGCAGTCATGTTCTGTAGAAGTTTCTATGACTAAATGTGGCTGTCCCTAATCACTATAATCTTCACATTACTTGAATTCTACCTGCATCATTATGTAAACAAAAATAATTTCAATGGCGTATGTTCTGTTTGAAATGATGGCATTTCAGTGCTGGAATTGGAAAGCACTTCTCTCTTTGCACCTGAGCATTTTCTAAAGACTATATAAAGTGATTATTAAATTCAAGCATGCAAAAAAACCTGCAGGTGGGATACTAGGAGTTCACTGTGCAAACCTCTCCAGCTTTGAGACCTTTTGTTTAAAACAAACATATCCCAAACCAACCAACCAAAAAATCCTAAGTATGTTAATCCCAAACCAGTGTTTAATAGCTGCTCTCTTCCTAATGAAATTGCCAACAGTTGTCAGATCCATCAGAACAGAAATCCATGATCTGTAATCTTGACAGCTGTAATTTTAATGTTGCAGAGGAAAACTGGTTTGACACACTGTGGTCAGTCTGGGCTTTTAGATCACGCTTGATTTCCCATCTTTCTGTTGCTGTTTTCTTTCTATCGCTTTCTTTAGGAAAGTCCAAATGCATGTTGTAGGAAGCCTGGGTGAGAGATTGTGCTCTGTTACTATACAGTGGCAATGTAGTAATGCCTTGGTCTTGCTCTGCTTTGTTTGATGATTGTATTTCTCAAACTTTTCATCTGCTTGTGACCTTTGTGCCTCTCTGTGGCCTATTGCAGTGGCTACACCTGTGGCTATGTTTGTGTTTCCTACCATTCAATACTGAATAAGCTGTAGCATTTCTAATTAAGCTTTATTAAATTATAATAACTTTTATGTTCAGAACCTGACCTTGTTATGGTGAATTTGTATGACACAAAATGACTGCAACTTCCACTTAGAATGATGGTAAGGGAAATACTTCTATGGTACAATCAGCTCCTGCTCTTGCAGTAAGCTCCATCTGCAGCTGAAATTCTTGAGCTGGAAAATTGGCCTCGATCCCCTTGCTGAGGGACAGTCTGCTGTTGGAGGTATTTAGCAGTGTAGAAGTAGAGCTAAAATGATTTGTCTTAACAAATGCTGAGCCCTAGACATAAATTAGTGAAAAATCTGTGTATTGCTTGCTGTAATTAGCAGGGCTTTGGCACTAGCGTGTGCTTTCTATGCAGTGCCTTGCAGGCTGTGCTGATGTTTCCTTAGGCAGAAAACTATAGCAATACGTAAAAGCAACAGCTTGCTCTGCTCAGTGAGGAATGAGAGGCTGGTTAAGGACAAATGTCTTCATTAAAGATCAACACCTTACTGAAGTGCATTGTAACAGCAAAAGTAACTGGAATTCATGTTTTCTGGAAAAGAAAATCCCTGGTCTTATGTATGGAATTTTGTTTCCTTAAAGTTAGTTTGCGTTTCTTCAACTCTATACGATACTATCTTGCCAATGATTGTGCTTTGTGTTTCTGTGCAGAGGTAAACATTTCTTGTTCATCCCTTTGCTGGGATGAAGAAGCCAATCAGAGACACCTGTTTGTTGTGGGAAAGACTGCAGGACTTTTCCTTGATACCGTGATGTTTAAAGAGCTTTTGTTTGAACTGGTCCTTGCATTTGATTTGTCTTTTGTTTTCAGTGCCTCTTTTTATTATGTATTCATGTGAGATAGTATCACTAAAAGGAGATCCATTATTTCAGGAGCATCTATAAGATGGAAAGAGAGCAGTACTCTGCCTTGGTAACGCCTGCTGTTCTGGGAAGCTCTTTGACTATATTTGCCGTCACACTTCAGGAATATTTAAGGGTATGGTAAAATGGCTCTTTTCCTTACTGCAGATATAGTGCAATTAGATATGTAAAATCATAGCTAACAGGACGTATTTTCAGCTACTTTTTACAGCACCAGAACTGGTGGTAGGATTAAAACAACAATGGAAGCTCTTCCTGTGGTACATAATGAAATTATGGAGCTTGTTGCCACAGGATATGCACAGAAGTATGAGCAAAACTCATTATGATTATGGCTGTACTATTGAAGTTCAGCATTGAACCTGATGATTGCTAAAAAATATTCTAAGGCAGTGCTTCTGCTATTTAATTTTTTAATTTCAGCCTTAGCTGAACTCTACATATACAAAGTTTACTTTTCTTAGTCATGTAGCAGACTGAGTCTACATGCTTACTACTGTGCAGTGCCTGGAAGGACACTTCAATTAAAGACCAACTTCACATGTCCTGTTTATGTTAACAGTGCGGACTTAATGTGGATTTATTTTGTTCTGTAAATCTCTTAACCTATACATACACTATTATTTACATTTCTTTGCTCAGCAACTTGCTTAATCTCATAATTTATTTATAATGATTTACAAAAGGAATGAAGCTTTTGATACGATCTTGTGCATCTACTCCTTTCTCCTGTTATATACCTTTGAGTTTATTTGTCAGTTACAGTTTTCATGACAATTGGAGTTAGAACAGAAGGGAGTGGGAAGATTGTCTGAATGAGTTGAGTTACAAGACTCTGGGAAATTCAGGAAGAGAAGCATTATGAATGACCCATGAGCAGGAAAAGCTGCAGTCACAGTGTCTGTGTATTTAGATGTCAGAGTCAATCAATCTTCAGACTGAGTGGTACAGGAAAACAGGTTTCATTAATTTTGTGAGTCTCAGAATGACCTCTTTGGGGAGGGGGAATGTTTCCCTGAGGTTGGATCAGAAGTTACCCCTTTTCTAGGTATATTTTGTATACCGATATGTAGAAGATTGTTAGAATCAAAGATGGTACATGCCTTAACTCTTCCTTTTAAGTTCTTAATTAACTGAATGACAGGAAATACCCAGTTGACTTAAATGTGGTCTTTTTTAAAAAAAAAAATAAAATTGTCTTCAGACAGTTCTTTTTTTTTATTTGATAACTTGCAAGTTTCTGTCATTCTGTCTTTATGGACTACACCAGATAGGTGAGCTCCTTTGAGTACATCCCCTTCAGATAGGCTCTTACTGCACTTCTGAATTACCTCCTGCGTGTTCTCAGAGCACCTAAGAAAGTTTCTGGATTCTGTTGTCCGCAGAATGACTTGCACAAGCAGTGTCCTTAAATTGCAGATTGTAAGCAGAAACAGAAAAGTTGCTGAAGAAATGATCTGTAGAAAAAAAAAAAAGTTACAATTCTGCTTTTAGCCTCAGGTACTTTATCCTTTGTGCTTATCTTTAAGGGTGCCTTCCTGTTTCTTATGTAAGCATTAGCAGCTGAAATGTATCAATGGGAAAATCTCTTTCCAACTGTCCAGTCTAGCCTGATTCCCAGTTTCATACTGACCCAGGGGAGCTGCGGATGTGGATAGGAAAAGGAACCCTTCCCCCCTTTAGATATCATAGAGTTCCTTTGCCTTAATTTTAATGTGGAATGATGTCCCCATTAAGCTGGCTTCTATTACACATTGTGAAATCCTGAGTCAGCCTATCAGTTGCCAAACAGCCTTTGTCATCAGCATGACCTGTATTAATTCAAAACATGCACATAATTAGTTTCTCTGAAGCCAGTGGAATTGTGTGTAAGAATTTACACCTATGAATTGCCTTGTTATAAGCCAGCATGTGAATATTGGTGTAATTAAACTACTGAGATTGTGTAGGTCATTATGATTTTATGTCAAATGTGATCATTGTTTTGCTTAAAATTGAGTTTAGTGGTGATACCCTGAAAAATAATTCTTCTAGTGTGAGTTACTCTCTGTGCATTAAAACTTTAAAATACAGTGATAGTTCATATGATCTCCAATTTAAGGAATACTGTCTTTAAAATGTAGATGCATAAGCCATATAAGTGTGCTAAACTTCCCTTGTAAATTAAACTATCTGCACAGGGAAGTGTTTATTGAGAGGAATTGTTTTTCTGAACATTGAAGAAAAAAAGGCTTTTAGTAGGATGTGTTTTGTTGTTGCTTAATGCTTCATATATTTGAAAGTTTTCTGTAGGTTTTTGTGTACAATTCCAGAAACTGCCTGTTCTGGCAGCTTGTGTTATGTAGGCAGTAGGGTAAGTTAGCTCCTGTTGAAGCAGAACACACAGTTTAGAAAAGCATCTGACAGTACTTCCTGTCACTGAAAGCCCCATCAAAAATCTTCCCTTAGTTTTCCTCAGTGTTTTCTATAACCCGCAAAATAAACATTTAATCCTGCTAAATCCAGGGAAACTGCCTTAGCTTGTTCTTATCATTAATTTGTCTCATTGGCTTGTCCATTTTTGTTGTGCTTTGAGTCTTGCTTTTGTTGCAGAGCCTTCAGCATAACAAGTTTCCCGAGTAGCTGAGAATGCTGTCACCTTTTCCTCACTGAGAGGGGGAAAAAGGAAAGAGTGCTCCTAGGCAAGGGGCTCATGAATTTTGGAGCCTGCTTTGTCTTCAGACTGAGTGCTCTACAACTTGAGAGCTGATGACCATGTCAGCCCCAATGCCTGCTTGCCATTCCCATGTAAAAGCTCACTTGTATTGGATGGATGTGTAAAGTTGTCCATAAATAAAAATTAAAAGCTATAACTTGTATAAGCATTCATTCCTGATTCAATTTGGCAAGTGTATGGTCTCATGCTACATCTCTTACTTCCTCTAACAAAAAAGAACATATTTTTGGGAGGCAGTGCTATAGTTCATCATCCTTTAAAAATGCAGATGAGTAGTTTGTGAGATTCCTACTCTGATTCCATCTTACACTGGTATTAGTTTATTTGTTTCAAAATGTGGGTGGAAAAGGTAGGAGGTAATATGATATTCTTCCATGTACTAACAGAAGTGCTGTGGAAAAAAGCTTAGTTTAAGATGCTGCTGCGTAGACAGTGGAGGAAATGCACTGGAAATCTCAGGCAGTGTTGAAGAATAATTTTCTGTCAATGTCTGTGGAAATTATAAGGAGCTGCATAGTCTGGTCTTGGAAAACATTCTTCAGAGTTGATATAAGGAATGAAACATGGGGAGTCTGGGCACTGTAGTGGCCTGTACTGATTAACTGGATTAAGGGACAGCTGTAAGCTATAAGCAGAGGGCATGCCTTCATGTGAGGTGGGTGAGCTGTGGGAATTCTCAAAGTAGGAATTGAGGTTGCCCTATATGTTATTAAAAGCCTTAATGAGCAAGCATGAGAGTTGTGCTGGTGGCAGAGCTGCAGAGGGAGAGGCATTGCTCCCTGCATGTTTTAAGCAGTGTATGCTTGGAAAACCTTATTTAGGTAGGAAGTAATTTGTATTTGTGAATTACCTGACAATTAAGTAGGTACTGAATGACTTCAAGTTTGGATGCAGGCACCAAAAATGACACTTGGCATCTAAATTTCCTATGGAGTTGGTACTTAATTTCTATGCTTCAGTGACTCATCTGTTAAAAGGAAATTAGCACTTCCTGTAAGATTGAAGACTTCAGGTGATTCATGACTGTAATGATAGGGGACAGCTCATGAACTAGATATGATTTTTGGTAGATTGAGAATGCATTTCTCCCTAGAATGTAATAAATACTATGGCATGAACTACTCCTGTCCAAATTGTACTATGTATCTCAAATATGTGTCAAATAGCTTTCTCATTAGGTCAGAGGGACCTAAGACAACTTGGAACTGGTCTGTATTATTGCAGAATATTTGAAGAAAATATTCTTCTCTTATTCAAGAGAATCCGTGCAAAAACAGTTTGTACGTTATCCAAACCACTGATAATCTTACACTTAAGATGGAAACACCCAGAAAGACTTAACTCCCAACCTTGTTTTAAATGTTATTAAAATATTGAGAGATACAGTCATACTCAGGACTGCTTAGCAGCTACTTCGAAGTTACTGCTCTGCCTGTATGAAAAAATGATCTGTATTGGATATTATATTCCTATATCAATGTCAGAGATCCGTGAGTTCCAGTTTGCAGGATGTTTGCATTACATTGTTCCAGCATCATGAATCTGGATCTACAATCTTTAATTAAATGTGGACTTTATTGTAGACATGCACCTTAATTTTTTTTGAATAGACGTTTGTTTATTGTCATATTTTTGAATTTTCAGTTTGTTCTCTGTTATTTTGAAGGCTAATAATTTGCCTTCAGAGAAACTGTGGGTTAAGTTGGCATGTAATTATTGAGTTGTAGGAACTTGGACTGAAGAGGGATCAGAAGTGCTGCAAATGAAAATATATACTTAACCAGTTGCTGCAGTAAAGCATGAACAGCAATGATCTTGGTCAAAAGCCAGGGAGGAGAGCTTGATACAGTCTGGTGAGCCTCAGGGAAACTTTCTGTTCAAGGTGAAAGCAAAAATGAGGCACCATGGGGCAGGAAGGCAAACATGTCATTGATATATTTTATTTTTCTTGATCTTTGCCATCCAAGTACAGACAGGATTAGCAAAATATTTTCTTTTATTGTCAACTTATATTGCAATTAAACACTTTGCTTTTTGTAATAGATAGTGGTGAAGAGTAAAAGGCAGTAAAGTTAATGTCCTTGATATGTATCCCAGCTTTTAGAACTTGTACAAGCTTTTATCCAGTCTGACTTTTTATATGAAATAATGACTTAGAATTCCAGCCTTATTAGGAAAACTGAAAAGAGCATTAATTCAACTATACGGTGGCTTACTCCTTAATTTTCTTTGCACAATCTGTAGAGTCTATAAGAGAACATACCTCTCACAGAGGAACAAAACAAGAAATCAAAAGCTAAACAAATGCAGAAAAACTCTTAAGATTTATGTGTGTGCAAACACAGCTTGGAAGATAGATACAGTTGATAATCAAATGTATGTAAGGAGTATACAAGATGTACCAGAGGGAATGAATTGTGTGCTTCATAGGAAGTATCACAGAGCTGCTGTAACTGAATTAAGCAGTGTGGTTTGGTAGTTCTCTTGCATCACTAAGTGTTTTGTTGGCTTCCAAATTTAGCTGAGGCTCTTCTGGAGGATAACTTCAAACGTTGGACAGAAGCAGGAAGGTGTTTTTGGAAAATAACAAATAGAGACGCAGATGGTTGGTTTTGAAAACGTATACATCTGCATTTGTGTGAGCAGATGTAGCACCATTAAGGCAGTTGTGTTTAAAAGTACTTTTGCAGATGGTATCTAAAACTTAGTATATAAGTATTAAATCTACAGCACCTGTGTTTAAAATTTTGTTTATGTGGCCATTTTTAATAGTACTTTATAGGAGTGATTTGTAAAACAAATGATAGAGTTTTTCTGGAGTTTAATTTCTGAATAGCTCATGCTGAGAGGCTGGGAATCCAAACCTTACCTGTATTCAAGATGTGCTTAATCTTGGCACATCTCTATTGTATTTTGTATCTTGAGTTAAATACTAAATAGCTGTTTATCACCATGGCTTTGAGGAATAGGCGCTGCTTTCTTCTGTTTGTTTTATGCTTGGAAAAACCAAAGCTGTGTAGTTTTTCTTTTAATGTTAATTAATAAATGACAGAATTGAAAGCATAACTTGGGTTTATACAATTTTCTGTAATTATGTCCCTGTCCTCACTTCAAGGAAAATGAGTTGTTTTCAAATAGTACAGTACTTTTCTGGGAGTATGAAATGCTTTGTTTTGTTTCAGGTACCTTTTAAATGTAGCATTATCAGATATATGTGATATGAAGCTTATTTTTCAGGTTTGGATCTATAGCAAAGGATGATATTTTTGACTGACTGCTCCAAATGCATCCTAGAGCAGTTCAGTGTGTCTAGGCCTATGTTAATGCAAACATAAGTGTCTGTGTGGCTAAGGGGATGGTAAAGAGAACTGACCTTGAAAGGTGCCCTCCATTCATATGAGCCAGGATGTTGGAACTGGACTGTTGACCTGGCCTCTTATTTTTATGTTATTTTTTTGAAGCAAGGTTTGGAGAATGTGCAAGCCACAGTTTAATGTATTAATGTCCCAGTTCACAAAAGCTGTTTTCTAACACAATAGTTGCTTGGTTATTTTATTTCTGACTTTACACGCGTCATCAAAGTGCGCTTACTGCTTTTGGGGTTCACATGTGTTCAGAAATTTCATATAAAAACTCAGAGGTGACAGGCAGCTGAAAATAAGCAGAATATTCCTTCTAAGACCCAGGCTTTCTAATGTCAGTCAGCTGCATTTTTAAGTAGCAATTGGGCTTAAAAGCAGAACCAGTGCATATTAGATTCTTTTAGAATGATGGAGGCTTCCAGTGTTGTACTGAAATGCAATTTCGGAGCATTTTCCTCTGAGTTAGTATTATTTATTTCCATTGCCTTGATTGTTTTAAAAAAAAAAAAAGGCAAGAAACCAACAAAAAAACCCAAAAAACAAACTTAACCAATTGTTATAATAATTTTAATTGCAGTTAAAACTCTTGTCTAAGGATACTTCCTTCTTGTAAAGGGTCTAATGTAGTTCTCTCATACATCCCCTGTTCTCCAGTCGCTTTCTTTTTATTATCTTAATTAAAGTTGACCTTTTTAATTTCCATCTACTAATAAAGACCAAAGTAGTTGATGCATGTAATTAGTCATGCTCCTTATTTTTAAATACAACAATTAAAATTTGGTTTGCTTCTCTATGAAGATCAAGGAAAGCGTGGAGCAACCTGCAGTACTCTGATCTACCCTGTAGCTTTCAAATTCGAAGCTTCCTTCTTGTCTTTGTGTAACTCACTGGATGTGGGGGGTAAATTACCGTTCAGGAATGGGAGAGTGACAAACCTAACATATGCTGAGCTTGGCAAGTGTGAGCATAGCAGTGCAACATCTTGAGTGGAGGAAATACTCTGTTGTTCTCACAGCTGTGCTGTTGCCGGCTTAGACTTCAGTGTATCGTATCAGTTAGTCTGGTTGGTGCTTCTTGAAAGCATACTGTGTTAAATAAAAGAACGCTAGTTGATGGAGGAAGTCCTCAAGTATCCTATGTTTGAAAAACTACAGGTTAGTGAGGAAAAAGCAACATCTTTTCCTTTCCTGTTTTTAATTGCACTGAACTTCCTAGGTATGCAGTTGATGATGGTTTTCTTCTTCCCAGTGGACCAGAAGTATTTAGGAGCCTTTCCAAGAGGATGTCAACCTACAAGATACTGTGCTGTGCAAACTCATCTTCTGTATGTTGAGTATTTTATGAAGTATACTTAAAAAAACCAGAAACCTCTCAAGCAGGAAATAAAGGAAATAAATCATCTAAGCAACCATCCAACCCTGTGTAGACTTAAGAACAGCTTTTCTTGTTGATTGCTTGTCTTCTGCTTATTGCTTCTCTCTTGCTAAGGGTACACATGATAAAAGTTTCTAGAAAATCTCCTAGCCTGAAGGTAAGCAGTTCTATAGGAGAATGGAGAAAAGAAAAAATCCGAACCTGAGTCACAGACTAGAGGCAGTAGGTTTGTATGTGAGGTTGTTACTGCAGGGGGAAGGCTGTGGATTCTGGTCAGTAAGTGTTAGTGGTGCAAATTCTGTTTGTACACGTGATCAACAGCACAAGCTGGTGCTGACGTTCTGTGCAACTCTACAACAGTGACTTGAGTTCCAGGCTGCATACATCTGGCCTGCTTGCTTTTGCAAACCCTTAGGAGTAGGTTTTCATAGTGGTATGAGAGTTTTGGAGGATATAGTTGGTGCTTTAGACTATCAGAAGTTTGTGTTTTTTTTTTTTAAGTGTTGAAGTGTACTTTTATCTGATACACTGATATTTATAGGGTTGTGTATGCAGGTGTATAAGTTAGACACTTAGATAGGAAACAGAGAATTACATAGCCACGTGGATGCACGCAACGTCTGCATGTCAGAAATAATCAGAGGGTGGTGACACACTGGAACAGGTTGCCCAAGGAGATTGTGGATGCCCCCTCCCTGGAGGCATTCAAGGCCAGGCTGGATGTGGCTCTGGGCAGCCTGGTCTGGTGGTTGGCGACCCTGCATGTAGCAGGGAGCTGAAACTGGTTGATCATTGTGGTCTTTTTCAATCCAGGCTGTTCTATGATTCTATGAAATACTATACTTTTTCTTATAAGCAGCCATCTTGAGTTTTATTTTATTCTGGGTTTGGACGTATAGATAGACTTCAGAAAGTTTTCTAGAAGCTGTGGTTCAAAGGTACAACCTACTTACAGAAGTATTTGCTCAAGGTGGGTGGATGTGAAAAGCTTTCTGTAAAGAGGTCACTGTGCGTAGTACAGGAAACTATTGTAGTAAAGCAAAATATGAGCACAGAATAGGATCTGGGTCTTATAATTAATATGGGGTGAGAAATGTTTTTTGGTTTAGAGACTTTTCATGAAGACAAACCATCAGAAAGCATCCCTGTGTGTGACAGTACAATTTGAATGCAGCTTCTAGATTATTATTTGCGGTATAATAAAGAATGATATGACTGTTCATTTTCTTGCATTTGCAGTTAGACTGCAGAACTCAGTCTCAATTGCTATAGCCTTAAGATGATGTAATTAATCTTTTTAGGATATGTTTGTCTAATTTGAAAGTAAGCCTAAGGACACTTGTGTGATGGAATGGAGACTCTTGAAATTGTTTATGGCAATAATACACCTTTCATTTGCAGATGGCGAAATGTGTGTTAGCCTGTCATTATTCTGTGTGCACAAACTGCTTAGCAGTAGGGAAGAATGACATGGCCAGCCAATGTCTGTGGTATTTTGTGCCTTACATTTTAAGTCTGCATGGCTGGTGATGCAGCCATCCCTTTCTAAGGGGATGATACAAGTAGGAGGTACCTTGGTGAAGTATCCTTCTCATCTAAAGGAAGGTGGGGGCTGTATTAATCTTCCTAATAGGCTTGGAATCATATTATTCCAGTATTGTCCCATGCTGGGATTGTCTTCATTTTATAAGTAGTCCTATTTGATTTAATTACATCAGTGTTGAACACAGAGGAAAAGATAATCATTAAACTGTCTGCTCTCAGATTGTGCTTGCAAATATTTTTCTGGCATTAGAAATGTCCCAAGGAGCATTCACATTAAGTGTGTTTTAAGCACGTGAAGAGAGGGAAATGTTTGTTTCTGTTCAGGTAGAATTCTCTGTCCTCTCTAAAAATGTTTAATTTATGCTTGTCAATAAATTCTTTAGGAAAGTAAGAATGGTTACTATGATGAAGTTTATGGGAGCGTTACTGTGTGTGGATGCAGAAGAGAAATTAATCCTGCCTGTGAACAGAATGGGCACTTGGGGGGGGGGGGGGGGATAACCATACTGCAGCTCATGACCATTATTTTGCTTTTTTGAATTTATGCTGAAGAGCAGAGAAGGAAAAACATTCAGGATAAATATGGTCTTTTCATGTAAGGTTATGCTGGAGGAAAGGAAAAAAAATATCCTTATGGCTGGTACGAAATGTGAATGTTTGATTCTATACCTGTTTCTGTTGCTTGCTCTAGCTAAGGTAAATTTTTTTTTTTCCCCTCCTATATTAAATCTTCCTGTGGATAACTACTAAACATCACTCAATTCCCTCAGAAAAACTTACTTTCAAGTAGTTTTTTAATACAGTTTTTCTCATTTGTTTGGGCCCCACAAACTACTAAAAACACTATCAACACTGAGAATTAAATATCAGAACTGTCAAATTTGAACATAAATGTTGCAAACTTCTTTACTGCATCTATTATGGTTCAGTTTTCCCAGCATGCTATTTGGCCATATGTTAGAAACTCCAACTAGCAATTAATATAGTACTGTGGAATAAATGAAAATCACTTGGTTCTCTTGGTATGTTAACTTATAGTTTATCTGCTTTTGTTTTTTTAAAGGTAAGCATTTAAGATTGCCAGGTACTTTTGCTTGAATATGTGAGCTTTCATTTTAACATGAAACTTCTTTACAAAGCCTAATTTCTGAAGTATTACTTTTTTTTCTTTAAGTGCTTCAGTTTTCTAATGACTTGCCTGCCTTCTCAACATCCTAGTAAATTGGGATTAATTAAGAAGGTGGGCAATTTGGGATTAATTAAAAAGGCATGTCTGTAAAGCAACTGGGATTTGTGTGAGTTTAAAGGTGAAGACGTGCATATTAAAGCAAAGTATTTATGCAGCTGGTAGATTAGTATATGTATGTGAGTGTATACATCTATTTGCATATCTTTATATGCATATATGAATGTTATTGAAAACAGAATTTTCTGGAGTCTACGTGACAATCCAGTGGCAATGCTACTGGGAGTAGTGTGGTAAACTCAAAAATGCTGAGAAGGAGTGGGGAGGAATGGAATAAGTGTTATCTCCTTGTGTGTGCTCATATCAAAATAAAATTGCCACCTCTGCATTTGAGCTTTATTTCTAGATTGTCCATTGACTGACGATCTCAAGAGTCTGGCAGGTAGATGTGGCTATTGGGGTACCTCTGACCTCCAGCTTCATGAAGCCCAGTACCTCGAGGTCTGAAAGCCATTGTAGGGTTGCTGCATTGTAGGGTGTGGAGGGGAAGAGGTAGCGGTCCTCAGGGCTGGACAGCAAGACAAAATTCTGATTGCCAGTTCCAATTTGAATACTGCTCCTGTCCCATTTCAGGTACAGTGTTGCCCCATTTCTGTGTGGTTTGACTGGCCAGTGACCAAAATCTCTGGCTGCTGACACCTCTGCAAAGCGTTCCTTCTGCTTTGTTTCCCCTACACCTCACCCACTTCTGGATTCTTGTTCTATTCCATACATGCTCTTCCAGGGGCAAAGGCACCAACTGCTTGCAGAGACCTAAAAAGTGTGTAAGAACATTACTAAAGAGTTAGAAATACTATGTTATTGAAGCCTTTATTACTTGGCTACCTATATGTGGCAAACAGAGTTTCCCTGCTCTTAGTTATATTCCCAAACAGCTCATATGGAGAGGCTGTTAGATATCTATAAACAAACAAACCAACCAAACTCTGCAGACAAATCCAGTGGGAAGAAATCTGAAATTTGAGCAAATATTCCAAAAAGTGCTTTAATGATTTTGAATGTATGACTTAAATAATCTTTAGTAGACTTTTTTTGCGTGCCCTGCACCCAAACTCTTTAGAGTGCTGTAGTAGAATTTCATACCTAAATACACCGTAAACTTGTTCAAAAGTTCATCCTGAATCTCACTCTTCTGACTTCATGAATTCAGGCTCTTAATACAAACTTGTTCGTGCTACCAACTTGGTATACCTCATTTATGTGTATATAATGTCTAGGCAAAAAAGCCCTGGACTTCATTACATTAGGATAAGCAAGTGTCCTCTTACCAGGCTCTTATTTCTTCTAGTCATTAAATGGTGTTCTCTGTTCATGTTCCAGTTTAATCTTTCCTATTGTGTTTCCTGCTTCCTATGCTGTACTATTACTACTGCCTCATCTCTTGTATGATAATTTCTTTCTTTTTCTGGCTCTATAACTAGTGGTGTGTAGTTATTCTACACCTGTTCCAATTGTCTTTCTTCCCTAACAGGCCAGTTGAAGTTATTCCTGTCACTTCTAAGTGCATGATTTTAAAGGTTATTTACTAGATCTTGTTCTTCCTTCTGTTAGTTAAGCACTGACATCACCTAGCTCTTCGCATAGGGCAGATTTATTTCTAACACTATGGACTACTTAGTTGATTTATTAAAGTATATGATGTTATTAAATTTATGTTGCATTTTATTCTACTTTCTCCTCACATCCATAGTTTAATCTAGAAATATGAATATTGAATAATGAGAACTAGAGTAATGGCTTCTATTAATTCTGGGCAATTCCTTCCCATTTGGTGTTAAATTTAGGTCCGATATTTGCTAGAAAATGACAAATGTTATAATTTAATAAAGTGCCTACTGCATGACTTGCAAGTTAATGTCTCAGATCTCGTGTTTCCCAGTGTTCCAGTGTAGAGATTCTTATATCTGGTAGGACAATCTCTTATCTGACTTTTGTTCCTACTGAATTGATATTCTCTAACTCCATACACTTAGTTCCTGAGCTGTCCTGCTTTTGCACAATGAGCTTTTATTTTGTTTTTTGATATCTTTAATGTCTGTGATTATAATCACAGCATCTCAATTCATCTCTTAAGATGTTATTCAAGGTGTTGTTTAGACTTCTTGCCCTGGTTATGGTGATTTTTACCTCACTTGGAATTCAGGTGGTATTGTAATCCTGACTTGAAAATTGCCTTGTGGGGTGGAAATTCCTGTTAGCTTTAAGGTAAATAGAACAAGATCATTTTCTATTACTTCATAAATCTAATTTAATTAGAATGAAAAATTACTTGTGCCAAATGCTACTAAATTATACACTTTCATGATGCTTTCCTATTTGTTTTCAGTCAGTTCTCCTAATAACTGAGTAAATGAAATGATGAAATACTTCATAGCATTTTATGAAGTGAACAAATACTAGCTGTCACTAAGACAGCAAGTTCCAACTGTCACTGATAAAGATATAACATCTATTTATTACAGGTTTATGATCCCATGAATTGTGTTTTGCAAAGTATTTTGAGAAGGTGAATTACTCCTGTGTTTGTCTGGTTATTAAAAGTAATGACTTAATCAGTGTGTTTGACTAATCAGCTAGAGTAGCTGTAGAGAGTATGTTCAACTCTTCTGGTTCTTTTTGATGTTCATACGGATACTCGAGCTGTTACATCATGCCCATGTATAACATCCTTCCATCTCCTCCATTCTTTTTCTCTACAACTGAAAGTGGGTTGTCCATGGAAAATTTAAATGGAAAAATCTAAGAATGAAGGATAATGCGTGCTGGCTGAAAAATTGCTAATTAGCTTCACTTGATATTTACCAAGTAATTATGTAATTTGCTCAATACGAAAGGCTTTGGTACCATTATATGCTCCAGTAATGGCCCTATCGTTAAGTACTTGCACTAAATCAGAGGTTATAGGTGCATGTCTGGTTGATGGATTGCTAAAATAAGTATTTAGAGTGTAATTGTGTTGTGGCAGAGTTATCTACTACACAAAATGTATTTTTTTCCAATCCCTTTCTGAGTAACAATAATGTTCAGACAGAATAATATACTGAACTGATTTCGACTGTACTGTTTACAAATATCTGATGTTTTCATAAACATTGCTCTCCAAGATCTAAGGAAAAAATAATTGCATGAACAATCCACACTTTTAAGTAGTAAACTGTACCGTTTTTTAAGACAGATACTTCTGTGATTACTGACAAATCATTTAAAATATTTTTTAAGAGCCAGTTCATGCTATAATCCAATGATAACTGGAGATTCCTTCAGTATACATCTGAAATATGAAGTAACTACTATGCGTTTCTGTTGGCTTGTATTTTGATCTTTATTTCTTTTCAAAAGTGAAGTGATACAGTTTATTGCTACAGAAAGAATCTCTACACACACTTGTAAGGAGAAAATAAATCAGCTTTGGAGGGTTCTTAAAATTTGCTGCTGATGAGTTTTACATGCTCATTAACTGTGACACTAGGATCAGCAGCTTAAAGGAATTTTAAAGGGAATGGAAAAATCTAACAGGGAAAAAAGTTGGCAGAAATAGTAGTTAAGCCCACTATAAAGACTGCAAATCTGTGGTGTCTTTTTAACTCATTTCTGAGATTGAATACATTGAGGCAGTGAGAGCAGCATGTAGCTGGCAGCTTTTTAGATAATGACTATTGTGGGTTTGGCTTACTAGCAGTGTCATGACAAGTCCTAAGATGTCTCTCTCATCTTTTTTTTTTTTTACCTCTAATTTTAAAGAGAAAAAACCTAAGTAATACAAACCTGTGGAGTTACAATAGCTGAGCATCCGCTGGGAACTAGAAATTGAGCCTTGACATCTCTTTTGGAATAGAAGGCTAACTGCAAATGTCTAGTTCTACTCTCATAGCATCTCTGATTTGATAATAAGCCTTTATTATCAGTTTCCTGAAGTATTAGCAGGGATATCTTGAGATGAGAGAGGTTTGGGATCTCTCCCCTTTAATAAGCAAAGTGACTTTCCTTTCTGGATCACTCATTAATGAGCCTGTTCCTAAGAGCACATCTACTTTGAAGGAGAACCCGACAGGTTGTACTGAGTACATACCATTGCTGTACAATGTGATTTTCTTGGAACATAATGCTTTAACATCTGGTATATGTTAGTATGTTTCCCATTTATGTAACTGATTCTAAAATAACTTCTATGTTTTTTTTCATAGCTCAAGTTTCATATCACAGCTGGAGTTGTGCTCTGCATTTAACACAGCTATTGGAACAGTGTTCTCAAAGCATGTCATGGCATTCAGTGTTATTTGAACTTTGTTTGAACAAAGTAGGGGCTCCACTTTATAGCTTACAGACAAATCCTCCATACACTCATAATCCTGGAAAGAGATATAACAGTCAACAGTTCTTACGACAGTTGTTTTCTTTTTTTCCTTTCATTTCTGGGTTATCTCTGAATATTTCTCTTAATTTGCCTTTGTGATTGGTTTTCTTTTCTATTGGATCATGTTTGACAGCTGAGTTGTTGCAATGTTTAACAATGTTTTTTATCAGTGCTGAGCATTTAAAAATCTTTCCAAAACTCTGATACAAATGCAACAGAGTTGGAATTCACATTTAACTTCTATTTTAAGATCACTGTATGGAAAAGGACCCTATGCAAGCCTATTCATAAGAGACCTGATTCTGCTGTTTAAAACCCCAGCTCTTTTTATACAGGCATTTGTGCAAGGCAACCTGTGACCTAACGTGTAGCCACCCTGTTTTCTAATGGAGTAGCAGGTGGTGACTCAGAGCTTCCTTATGACTTATTCATAAATCCCAATGTTCACTTGTGCCAGCATATTAAATGCATTACCAAAGAGGGCTCTCTCCTCTTTTGAAGCGGGCAGATGTTATTGACCTCATTTGGGCTGTTGCCTTATCTAGTGCATACAAGCAAACGCATCTATCTTTTATGCAGGCTAAGCTGCAGTTTGGTGCTGAGAAAATCCAGACACTTAAAGGTAAATAGCACAGATCTGTATGGCTGTGCATAGCATACAAAAAAAAAAACACCTGGATAAATTGAAGAATATGGGTAACTACTAATCTATACAAACACATAATAATCACTTTGAGTGTTTAATATCAATGTCTTTTTTTTTTTTGCCCCCTATTCTATTTTGACTACTTAGTGACGTAAATCTACTTCTATAGATCAATACTTTGTGTTAAATATCTTCATTTGCAATTTAACTGCACATTTAATAAGAGGCAAGCTATTGGTCTAATTTTCTCCAGTTTTCTCAATTACTGTCTAAGCATAAACTATTCCTCTTTTTCCTTTTGGCACATGCAAAGTTTCTTCTGCATTTATAGGGCTCTTTGTAATGAGAAGAGTGGTCAGAACTGCATCTTGAAAGTTCTGGGAGCCCTCCAAGGTTATGAAGCTTGGCACTGCCCTGCCTGTAAGACCCAATCCTGCAAACCCATGCCAGAGGTGATGTGCTCAGGGCATTGCTAGGGATGAAGTGTAGGTTGGATGGCTGTGTATGCACAGGGTGTGAGTTGGCAGAAGAGGGTCTGGAGAGATTTTTGGTGTTCTCTAGATAGACTGAACAGGAAAGCTCACTCTATGCAAAGGAGCTGCCAAACTTAGGATGCTGCTTGTTTTATAATCAAAGAATGAGTCCTCTGCAGTTGCAAGGAGTGTCTGTTCTTGTTACTATTGATTCCGGATTACTTTTCCCTGCCATATATGCAGCATGTACTACCAGCTGGTGTCCTGAGCAAGCTTCACATGGCTGTGAGGGGAACGGAGGCCAAAGGGCCACGTCTGCATGGAGCAATGTGGTGCAGCAGGGGCTGCTGTGTGGGGTGCTTGGTGCACAGAGCCCGATATATTTCTTAAGGGTTTTAGTTTGTAACAGTTCTGATCTGTTCAAATGGACTGAGCATCTGTTTTAGTGGTTGAAGTGCATTTTGTGGTTGAGCTTTGTCCAAAAGGAATGCTGTTTGTGTACTCTCGGGTTGCTCTGAAGCCCAAGTGTTTGTGGTGAGAGGAGGAGAAGAGATTCATTTCAGAAATGTTTGAACTAGGAATCACATGAATTCAACTACTATGCCTGAACTTGGCTAGCAGGTTTCCACTCTGTCTCTGAACAAGCAGGCCTTTTATCTGTAGAATGTTGAGGTTTTTGTTTATATTTTCATACTATAAAAACTAAGTAAGCGTGGTGAACTCTACTAAGTGCAGTTCTGAAATGGGATTTTGTTATGTGATGTTGGATAGCTGCTGCTAGATGTGATTCTTTTTTTAATCATTTGTATATGATTGAAATATGAATGCAATATTTGCATCTCTTTTGTATTGACGAGTAGATCTCACAGACTGATGATCACAACTGACACAAGGACTGGATCTGTGTTTGGAGACGGCCAAACTTTTAGGTCTTGTCAAATTTTCATGATAACGTGGGGGTGTGTGTTGAAATTTGAGAAATAAAAGTAAATACTTCTGTAAGGCTCACTTTTCAGCTGAAGGCTTTTTAAAGCCATCCTGTCAGTTCAAATTGCCTGAAAGTATCATATGTAAAATGATATGCATGTGCTGTATAATCCTATCCTTAGTAAATGGATTTGCAGTCTAAGAATTTGTATGAATTGGAGCACTTGGATCCTCAGGCTGATTCAAGAAAAAGCATTTTAGTTTATAATCTCTTTACATTCTGGTATTCCTAGTGACTTTGTAAGCAAAGATTTAACTTACTTTCCGATTAAATGCAAAAGCTGACATTAGACTGCCAATTCCAAAAACCCAGGCAGAAGAAATGATCTTCATGTCTTGTATAAAGAGATAATTTTAAAACTTGGTGTTTAGAAAGCAACTGTATTATCAAGCTGCTTATCTGGGGGTAGGAAAGGAGACAAAATAAAACTGAATGAGAGCACCTCCTTTAGTAGCCATGCTGCTCCATGGGGTGCCCATGGGTCGCAGCTGGCTCTGTGCAGCTGCATCTGTGATGCTGCGGGGCTGGCTTCCTGCCTTGGCAGAGGAATAAGAGTAAAGGGGATCTGTTCATTTTTTGTTAGATCGTGTAGGGAGATGGAGGGAAATAACCTCTATGTAAGGTGCATTCATATCATTGTTTCTTAGTTTATTGCAGTTTTGAATTAAATCTTATTTTGAGGATGACTCAGCAAGCCCTTGGGCTCTCTCCAGGCTGATGATAACACTTCAGCTTCCTTACTAAAAAGCCATGGTAGAATAGGGTTGAGTTTTGCTCTGGCTGTAATGTGTTCCAGTTTAATGACCCACTAACAGTACTGTGCGTGGTGCTGTCCTCAGAGAGCTGAGGTCAGGAGTGACTGGAGCTCAGATTAATGATTGAAGAGCACCTGCTTGTGACTAACCAGACAAGAAAGGTGCTTCTAGTGACACAAGTGCATATATAGTAACCTATCCAGAATAAAGATTTGATATAGTTTGTATGGGAGAACTTTAAAGGTTTTATTTTTCTTTTTAGACTTTCTGTTCTAGAACATCTCCCAGCACTCAATCTCTTCAGTTATTCATAAGCATTGCAGAACAAATACTTCTGTCAGATAAGGATCTATCGAAAGAGTGCCAAAGAGTACGAGAAACATGTGTCAGAAATGGAGGTTCAGCTGTGGAATGAGGTGCTGAATCCCATTTTGTATGTAATTCCACTTCCACCTGTTTTGATTCCCAAAGCAACATTTTGGTAAGAACTTGGTTTGGAAACAGTCATACAGTGAAAGAAGACCTCACAATGCTATACTGCAAAAATATTGAACGAGTTTAAGGTCAACTGAAAGTTTAAAGGATGTTGTGGGTTTTTTTCCCCAGTGCCTGGTTGCTGTTATTAGAAGGTTTTTATGAATTCATCTTTGCAATTATTTTCTTTAAAAGAGAAATTATTTCTAGATCTGTCAATACTGAATCAGTTTTGTATCAATATTAGCTGATCAATGACTTCCCGGTTTTGAGGTATTTGAAATGCTAGCATAAACACCAAACTATATGGCCTGCACACCGAGAGGCAAATGGAAGAATTATTATTTCTGTTGTGAGGGTTCCTTGTGATTTGCTTTGTAAACCAGCTTTGAAACTCTGGATGAATTTCAGTGTTATGCTGGTACACAGAACCTGCCTTTCAAAGAATATTTGTGTTTTATTCTGTTAAATAACATTTTATTGCAGTTTTATTTCCCTTGGGATTTAGAAAGGTAATTGTTTTTGTTAGTTTACTTACTTTTGCATATAGCTACGCTTTCTGAAAATCAAACTGAGCATAAAACAACATTAAAAACAATTGCATCTTTTAAAAAAAAGTTATAATCTAAACATGTATGATGTCAGGGGTGCTGTGTGTGTCAGTGTGCCTGATTTAAGGAATGGAGTTCTGGGAAAGTTTTCTGGAAACATCCAGGAGAGCAGGTAAGGTCACATAGTAAAGGTGATTCTATCTAAAAAGATGGATTTCATTTGTCATCCTCACTGCATTGATAATCTTCCTTCAGCTGAATACTTTCATTCTAGTTGTCTGTGCATTTCTTTCTGAATTTGCTGTATATTGCAGTTTGATTGAAGCCAATCAAATGAAGCAATTATTACTGTTCTTGATGCATCTTTCAAGTGCCTTTTGGTAGAAATTCCATCAATGCCAGGAAACTTGCTCAGCACTTCACTGTCAGAATGCCTTGTTGTGTGAGGTGACCAAGGCAACTCAGATTTGTTTTGATGCGGTGCAAGAAACAGCTCAATGACAGCTAAAGCAGTTAAATGCTGACAGGCTTTTAGTTGATGGCATGTTTGTAGGTGGATATATTAAATGATGAAAGTGACTCTTTTGAATAATTCTGGTTTTCATTCTGCAAAGTATGCAGCTGCTGAGAGCTAAGGAAACTTCTCCATCAGGGTGATCTATGGGGAGCTTTTGTTCTGGTTCTTCTCTGGCATAGGATTCATGAGATGGGAGAAGGGGCAGAGCTGACCCATCCCTCTCATTCTCTCAAACGTTCAGTTGCACTGAAGCAATTCTCTGCTCTAGTGCATTCTGCTGCCTAAATCATTGCTTCTTCTTTAAGCCTTGGGGTCACTGCTTCTTTCTGACACTATTTCATAGTGATTGCTTGTTTTCTCATTCTTTTTCCTCTTCTTGTTTTCAGCAGCCTAATTTACTGGCTTTAGACCTTGGCTTTGTTGATTCCCAATGATTTTGGGGGCACTGTGCTGCATAGCAGAAGTTCCTCTCTGTGGAATTACCCTGTTTTGATTAAGAGTGGACACTTGTTTGTAATCTGCTCTGACTTGTTAGAGCTGCTTGAGGGGGGAAAAAAGCTCAGCAGCAGCTATTGTAGCAAAGTTACATCCTCAGCTTCAGAGAGGGCAGGGGGTGAAGCCTATTATCCTAGGAGTAGTCTAGGAAATGCTGCTCATGTGAAATAGTCTTATGCTTCTTATTTCCTCTCTTACTGATAAGTAAAGACAAGCTGGCTATATGTCCTCTGGGGCCATGACAGCTTGGTGAATCCTTGGTTTCATGAGGACCTGAGGACTCCTGGTCCTGTAGATGTGGGCTCTTTCCTTTTGTACTCCAGGCAGTACTCCTCCTGTCTGTATCCTGCAGCCATCTGTTAGGGTATGGGAAATCTCTTTACGTCCTCTTTTCTTCATTGCTAGCCCCAGGTATGTCTCTCAAGCCATCCTGATTGCAAGATGGGGCACAAGGATTTGGAACTCCCAGAAGGAGTTCTTACGTTTTTCTTCATTGAATTTACAGCTTCCTCTTCTTTGGTTTTGAAGGAACCAATTTTTTTTTCTTTTGCTGTAGCTTTTCTGCTTAATGGAAGTTCTAAACCACTGCTTTCTATTTCACTGATCCTATGGTGAATAAACCTACAGTGTTATATTGAAGAACTTGAATAGCACTTCTTATCATTGCTCTAATATATTTAAATTCTAACCCTGTATCAATGTAGAATGACATGCAGCTATCTTTTTTTCCATTACAACTGCAGGAATGCACATACATCTGCAGGATGAAGCCTATTTGTTTTAGTGTTGCTTCATGTAGAATTTGAAAAATGTAGATGCCACCTTTCAGAACTCTTCAGTAGTTCTGAGGTGTGTGTTAGTAACACTTCATTTTTGTGTTTCATTGAAGAAAAAAAGAAGAAAAAATGAAATAATGCATTTTGTCATTTAAATAGCATGACTAGTTTCTTGTTTTGTTCTTTTTTTGATTCTGTACAGCAAAAGTTAAAAACAATCTCTTCTCCCAAGATCCCAACTTTCATGCTCTGAATATATGCAACACAGACTAAGAGTTTTATTTTGGAAGGTTTATTGCTTGCATCGTTTAGAAGCAGGCAGGATATTTCACAACATCAGCTTTGGAGCTCCTTTTAGCCAAACATGTGACAAGAGTGGTTATGTCTGACCTGACTATTTTTCTGATGGAGCTTCTGCTTAAAGAGGAAGGGAAACCGTTATGTTAGAACACACTTGCAATAAATTATTTCCCCTAATGCTTAGACTCATCTCATATGAGTACACTGCACTGTAGTGAGATGTCAAAGAACCTGCTTGAAGCTCTTAACGACTCAAGATTTGGGTATCAGCTGCATGGGATTTTGGGAACCTATCAGGTAGAATGTGACAAAAAATGCAACAAAAAAGGAATAGGTTTAAAATGGAAGTGGGATATAGGATTGTGCTAATGCAAAGGTAGGCTGCCCTGTCAGAAATAAAAGGGGTTGTGAAGTATTGAATCATGCTGTTGCTCCTTGAAGGAAAAAAAAAAAAAAATTGCTGCTATATTGCACAGATGTTCTCACAGATTTTTACTTGGCCTTCTGTTTGTGGTTTTGTATAATGTAGTTCTCATGGGGGTGTGAACATCAAATATTTTGTGTGGAAAAGCTTGTTTCCTGGCTCTACCATGGACTGTATTGTTTCCATTAGTAACTGTGAATTAGGTAAATGTGATCACTTTAACAGTTGAGGGCATGGGTAACCATCTTCCAGAAGCACGGCATTAGCAGCTTAGTTAGCAGCTCAGTGACTGGGAGCTGCATGCAGCTCGGTGGCTGCTGGCTGCGGAGTTCAGCTCTGCTGAAGTTCTGAGTGCTGTCTGCAGTGTCTCGCTTTGTCTGACAGCATGGCAAAGGGCTCAGAGATAACAAGAAGCCTCATGCTTGTGGGTTTTAAACTTTTTATTTCAGTATTTCAATACTTTTAACAGTTTTACATTTAAATACAGGACAAATTGCAGGCTCAAAATAGTCAACTCTGCCCATTGTGTGTCCTGTACCTCCCTCTCTCCATAAATAAAACCCAAAACAAACAAACAGACGCACAAAAAAGAACCCCCCCCCAAAACCAAGAAAACAAAACAAAACTTCTAACACTGCAAAACAGTGGCATTTCTGTTTTGATTCTATAAAATTGGTTGCTGAAATAGTTGGGACTCTAGATATCTTCCTACTCTGCTATTTCTTCCTCCTCTGATGGCACTGCCACCTGTTTTACAACTTTCTGCTCAACTTCCTAATGCATCAGTAAGTGATCACCTGCCACAGCGGTGTGTTCTGAGCTGCTGCATCCTTCTCTATCACTAAACAGAACTCTATGTCCACATGTGGGTGTCTTTCTGTACCCCAGGGACACAAATCACGTTATTCCAGCTCTTTACCACAGGATGCTTTGTATTTAAGGCACGTGCAGTGTCCTGATAATGGCCACAGCTATCAGAAGTCAGAAACATGTGATTATCTGCACCATCTAAAAGACAGCACTTGGAAGCCCGCTGAGAAAGCAGCCATTTCAATTTATTAATCAATTAAGTTTGTAAAAGAAATTATCTCCTTATCTCAACAGCTGTGCTGGCTAAGGTTCTGCTAAAGGCCTGGGAACCTCTTGTGAAGAAGAATTAGGGATGGTAAGAGATGCTTTGTATCTCTTTCCTGTAGACTTTATTTTCCCCTCTCAGTGAGGAGGAAATCCAAATTTAGTTCTAAAATGATCCCAAAGGGGTGTGCAGTGATGTAGGCAGCAGGGCTGCCTGGGGGGTGGGCAACTTTCTGCCAGGTGTGCCTCTAACACACCTGCTGGTGGTTGGGCATTAGCTGAGCAAAGGCACTGGAAGGTGAGAATGTGTGGCTCCAGCTGAGAGCAGGGGAGTACTAAACCTAAAGAGAAAAAGGAGAAATATAGGAGTAGGTGACACTGGATTTAGAGCATTTGGGTGTTACCTCAGGAAGCTTAAGTTAAAACCCTGAACTAGGTCACAAATGGAAATGAGGTTTATAGTGATGTGTGGTGAAAAAGTGGAACAGTGCTCTTCCGTTTTGCCAAGTACATCAGCATGCACTTCTGTTTCGTGTGCCACAATTTAATGTGCTGCTGTGAGTTTGAAGATAGAGAAACTCATGTTTCTTAAGAAACATACAGTTCTGTTTATAAATATATATACCTGTACATATAAAAATATATATTCAAGTAGACATTTCTGAACTTTTTATTTAAGTATCCATAAAACTCCTGACTATCTTTCACTGATGCTTATGATTAAATCAAAGCTATGGACAGTTGAACTTTAATGTGGACTCCACTCAGGACTGAAATCTATTTTTGGTACCGTGAAGTAGAAGACATTTAACAAAGTAATATAAATAAGTTGGAAAATACATCTATGGTATCATTTTTAGACATGGAGGGTTGCTTTGTAGGAAGTAAATATCAGGGAGGTAGCTCTAGCAATTAAAGAAACCTAAACAGTAAACATTCCTATTTTTAAAACACTAGGGTTACATCAGATATCATTACATGTGAGTAATCTTATACAAAGACCTGTTCAGTGGTATTCAGGTGTACAACTCTTCTAAATGAAATAACAGAGGTATCAAAGGTATTGCTGCAGCTGGGGGGAAAAAGTAGGCAATGGGTCCTCTTTACTTTGGCAAAGGGTTCTTTCAGTAGGCATTTAGATCTGGCTGTAAAAATAACTCCTGCCTGAAATGAGCTCTGTAAGATACATTAGACTGAGATGTTCCCTCACTTTGTCAGATTCTTTTGTAATACTTGCCTAGAACAGGAGCTAACTGTATGGATGAATGAGAACATTGGGACTGCTGTTAATGTTGAGAGTGAGTAGTCAGTTTCAAATATTTTCAATTTCTTTTTTACTGAGAAAATAGCAATGACAAGAAACCACAAGTGCAAGGAGTTAAGTGAATTAGGTAGATTTTCTGCATCTTACAGTAGCATTTGATGACCTAATTAAATGAAATACACAGTGATACAGAGAAGTAAATGTCCTGTTTTTATATCAAATGCCAATTTGTTTTTCTAACAAACTTTAATTTTAAATGTAGTGGCAAGCCTATTTTTATAGGCAGAGCTTTGGATGTTATGTATGAAGAAGTCATGCCATTTCTAATAGATATGTCTGCCTCATGACTTTGTACAACTCTGACATCAAAACTGAAAGTACAGGACGTGCATTATTCCAGATAGGAGAGATGATTTCCTGAAGTCCTTCCAGGTCAGTGAAGGATATTGTGCTACTTATAGTATATTCTAAAAGTTACTGATTTCAGAGTTAAGACAGAGGACCACTGCTACCTGGAAAAAAATGGCAAGATTAACTGAAGGGCAATAATATACTTAACAAGAGAATTCTGAGCTCTGCTCTGTTTTTCCTTAGTGCTCTCCCTTCAGTCAGCCTCCTAAACTGTTTATCATGCTGGCTGCACTCTGCTACTCTCCCTCATACTATATTAGTGTCTTGGCAGACCAGATTTTGTTAGGCCTTGCTGTCTTTCTCAATTTATATTTTAGATTTGAGCCATCTCAAAAAAATTGCTGCTATTCCTGGAGAGGTTCCATTATTCCAACATCTGGGTTCATGTATGTGGCTCTAACAGTAAACAAATGCTTGATATCAGTAGAGAAAATGACATGTCTTAGCTTGGATACAAGGCAATCAGCGTTTGGATTTGTGTTTTTTTTTTTTTTTAGACAATGTGCCTTATTCTCATGTATATTAAAGAATGAACATACTTTGAGGACAGGTGGCATTCTGAATTTTTCAAGAACTGTAGTGTGAAACCAAACTTTCAGTATCTTTTGTGTGCTTCAGTTATATGCCAAGCTGTTACATGGAAATAGTCCAACCACTTGTGTAGTGAGAGTGATGTGATGCCATTTCTTCACTTCATCTCTTGGCCTCTCTTCATCCAAAACCCTGGAATTCATTTTGTCAGAGAAACTTGAAGTAGAGCATTTTGACATTTCTTGTTGGAATCTAGAAGGAAAATATCCTTACAGAAAAGTAGGGAGCTCTTCCCATACGCATCAGTGTTTTTCCTCAGATTTAGCATTACAACCACGAAGAAGAAAACCCTGCATGCTTGCTCCTCTACCTGCTTTTAATAGCTGCAGAGCCTGGCACTGTGCTCTAATTGGCTGTGAGATAACATCTTTGTGTGCAGGTGTCACCATGGGCACATCCTGTGTACGTGGCCTTGGGTTTTAATGGTGGTTAGCATTTCTGTCAGTGCTTTGCAGTTGCTGTGAATAATAATCCCAAAAACTGGGACTAAGTTGAGTAACAGAAAAATAGCTGATGCACAAAATACAGGCATTTTAAAGAATGTTTATGCTACACGTACACAAATGGTATTCCATCTATTCTTCTGGAGCCCATTCACTTTGTTTATTTTTAACTAGCATTTCCAATGACTTATGGCAGTGTGCTGCACACCCAGGACTTGCAAGCTTTTGAGTAAATGCTTACACAAGAAATTTCTTTTTTCCTATTCAGAAAATGATTATGGTTGAAACTTTCCATGCAGCAAGGCTCTGATCATACAAGCTGCCTTGATCCCATATTATCCTATGGGATCAATGTATATAGTACATGGGGGGAAAAAAACAAGTACTTACTGAATTGGAATCATATCTCTGTGCTTCAGTAGACATAATGAACCCCCAAGATGTGAGCTTGAGTAATATTGCAGTAATCCTCCTAAGGGGGGAGTTGGCAGTGAGAGGGAGCTGCAGATTGCATACAAGTGGGCATGCAGAAGAGCGGTTACTTAGCTGCTCGTATTCAGGAGAATCTGCTGCTTGAAGTTCATTAAAGAATAATTCTCTGGTTGTTGTGCTGGTCAGACTATAGCTGGAGTAGTGGCTGCTATTCTGTGATGCAGGTGGATTGGAGAAGTTATAGAGGAGGGAGGACTGGAAAATGACACACAATTAATGTTGGAATAAACTGTTAAATTCAAAGAAGAGAAGCCTGAGGGCAGATGTCTGTAAAAGGTGAGCAGAAAGACAAAGGAGTTGCCTCTCTTCCCTCTGAGCATGTCAGGAAGCAGTATGTGTGAGCAGAAGCAAGAGAAATAAAATGTGGACATCTAGGGAAGCAGTAAGTCAGTAGTAAAATAAGAGTCTGCAGTCTGTTACTGGACTTACTAGAAAGAGATGAGACAAATAACTGTCAAGAAAGATTTCAGTGTGGTTGATCCAGCCCTGAGATAGGGCGTTGTTAAAACTGGATGCCAGTGCTAGCTTTTGGGTTAAAAGAAGGACAAAGTAAGGAGATGGAAGAAAACCCTCAGGTGGCCTCGTATGATATTTCCACAGTAATTTTAATTTATGGCAGAATAAATTTTGAGATTGCATTTAATGTTGCTATATTATTTTCATTTTTCCCACTTGATTTGTCTTCCAAATCTTCCACAAGTCTGTGCCCACATCAGCTTATTTCTAGTCCCTTTATGGATTCTGTTGTAATGTCTCTGCTGCACACTGTGATACTCTATAGTAAATGACCTGTCAAGGTCTATCTTGTGCGGATGTTAATGCATCTGAAGGAAGGGAAGAGATTTATTTTTTTATAAGTTTATGCAAGCGAAAATACATTGCTTGAATACGATGCCTGGTAAGTTTGTAATTTGAGAGCAATGTCTGCTCTTTATGCAGCAGTCTTCAGTAGTTCTTGGAACCATTACAGAAATGGAATATAGAATAGCAGCCATTTTCAGAAGTGGTGAACAAGGGAACAAAACACCTGTTGAAGTCAAACCTTTATGTTTTAGACCAGTCAAAGGTGATATATCACTGCTAATGTTATGTCAAGAAGTTTTTTTCATGTACAGAATATTCTGTATGGGGGGAGGCTGTATTGTATTCATGTTAAAATTGGAGGTTTTAAATTTTGTTGCTTCGTTTTCTTTACGGTTATTTAAGGGGACAAACTGAAAACTTGAATAAAGTAATACATGTAAAAATGTAGAATCAATGCTTTGTATGCCTGGAAAAAGAAAATCCCACTTGGGTTTTTTTTTCTTCCACATATTCCTGTGAAAAATATTAAACAAACAAATGTGGAACTTCATAAAAACTCCCCAAATAAACACTAAAAAGCCTTCATTCCTCATTCTCTGCCCTGGGGAGGGGAGAGAATGTAAATTCAGTTCAGGCTTTACAAAAACATGTATATATCCCTTGTGATGCATCTATTTCTCTGTAAAGTAGCTGCCACTTGTGTAAGGGGTGAGAAATGTCCCCTTGTTCTTTTCCATATTTCCTTCTGGTAACATAGTACAAAACTTTTTATTTCTTTCTTCATTAATTCTGTAAAGAAGACCCTGAGCTGAAGGTACTGCTCTTGCTTGTATTTATGGAGAACTTGATCTTATAGCACGGAAGCAGAGTTATTATTATTTTTTTTATTAAAACCAGTTTTCATAAAAGATGGGGAAAAGAGATGGAGCAAGGCTTTCTGGCAATAGATAGAATAGCCCTTGACTCTGTAACTCTTTTTATCTAACAGTGGTATTTGCACTACTCTGACTATCCTTTATTCGTTTTCCTCTCCTCTGATAAACCTGTGCTGTAAGTCAGACCTCTGTCTGTCTATCCTCAGTTTGGTGAATCTCCACATGCCAAGTAAACTGAGATGCAGTTTCTCAGGGCAGGGCTGCACTGTCATTTAACTGAACTACTGGTGTTCAGTAAGTGGATCTGTGATGTTGCCCTGTTTGACTTTTACTGCTTTTTGTTTTCCTTTTCTTTCTCAGTCACTGTTCCTGTGGTGAAAATAGATAATGACATCTCTGGCTTAAATCAGGGCCTATCTGTGGAAAAGTTGAAGATACTCTTTTGCAATAAGATTACAGAAGATGATACGATTGCATTTTTTCACAGGTCTATAAATGCAAAAGTCAGGGCCATTTTAATAACCTACTGTGACATTGCAGACCGTAGATTTAATCTTTCTTCATCTCCTTCCCCTTCATTTTAGTCCAGTAATTTGACTGACATAGGGCAGTTTCTGTTTCCTTTTCTTGAATGGCATTGATCTAGATTTAAGGTATCTACAGTGGTAAATATTTCCACTGTAAATCCTATTTCAATTATATTCACTTGTATTTTAACAGTAGTGATTTTCCAAGGGAGTATAGATTTCCCTCTGCCTCACATTTGAATTGCTTTGCATTGACCTCACCCTCCACTTTCTGTCTGTGATGCCTCCCATCTTTGTCACAGCTTGTTTCTGGTTAGCTTGGTGAGCGTCTGCACTGTGTCTGTGTATGCTGGCCTTCAGGGTTTCAGTGGACATGTGAATATTTGTCATCTCCTTCTGAAGGTTTCTGAAGGATGAGGAGTGAGTGGGGTGCAGCCTGGAGGCACTGTTCTGGATTTTCCACTTGTGTTGCTCTCCAGGCCTTTACTTCAGCAGTGATGAAACACCTCTTCCACATAGTGTGAGCATACCCAGCTATGGCCACGGGCACCTGACTTTGTGTGATAGGATGTGTTGCCCTTGATTTAGTAAGAGATTATGTGAAGGTGATAATACAACTTGTCTGCATGCTACTTTCAGGATTTGGGACTTGGAAACACTTGGAAAGAAATGATACCTAGAAGTTTTTTGTATAACTCAGTAAATCTAGAGAAATGGCAAGATGGAAGGGAATTACTTTATTATAAATGGAACAGCTCCATTATCTCACTGTTTTTCATAGCCATTATTACAAAGCAGTGTCATGCTCTTATTTATTCTTTACTTTTTCAGCATAGTGCAGTAGTTGCTTCAAAGGTTATCTCTGCTCCTCTGAAAAACTATCTATCAAAAATTATCAGTCCAGATGAAAAGGGAAATTGTTTGTGCTTTACCAGTGCCAAAGGGCTGATCTAATAAAAGCAAATTTGTCACCTCTGTACAGCTACCAGGAAGACGGTGGTTATGACTGTGGAAAAATTACTGTTTTGTACTACTTTAGTGCAGTAAAACAAATGTTCTGCAGCATACTGTATAATATGGCATAATCTGCATTGAAGACCACATGACAGCACAAAAACTATTTTGATTGGCACTTTTTGCAGTGCTGCCTCTTTTTTTTCTATGAAAATGCAGAATTTTGAGCTAGCACAAACTCAGGCATAGCCCCTGATCCTGTAATCCAGTTCCATTAGGAGCCGAGCATTGATATCAGCTTGATTTCAAAATCACTGATATATGACTTAGAGACAACCAAGTTATAGGCAGGTGCACTGCTGGTTGTTGCCCAAGTTATGCTCCTTGCCTATCAGCATTACTTTATTCATCCACTACCCAACATTTGTAACCACTTCCCACTTGCTTGATGGGAGTGTTGTATGGCAGCATTCAGAGCAGCTCAGGGTTTTGGAATTTACTAGGGAAAGTTTCTTCTATCTGATGACTGATTGAAGTATGTTTGTTTTTTTTTCCAGTCTTTTAATGTAACTAGTTGTTTATTTGCTTTTCTTTTTTTATTCAGAAACATAAAATACTGTATTGATATTGGCTTTATGCCTTGAAAATGTTTCAAAGTATGATTGCCTGTGGAGAACAGTCCAAACAAAGCTTTTTCCCATTTCATCGAAAGAGCAGCAGGGGAGAAAAAGATTTTTCTATCGAGTCCCTGTGGCTAGAAAAGGGTGGTCCTCAGTGTGCCCAGCCAATTGGGGCTGGGTCTTCCAAGACAGGAGAAGGACCTCATTTAAGAACTTAAGCGTATAAGTCACTGCTATCTTGTGAAGCTGTCTTTCCTGTTGCTTTTTTTTTTTTTTCCTACGTCTTTGAAGGTTTATGTTTGGAATTATAGAACCATGGAGTTGGAAAGAATCTATAAGGATCATGGAGTCCAACTCCTGGCTCCACTTAAGACCGACCAAAAATCAAACCCTATCTCTGAGAGAAAATGCTTTTTGAACTCCAGCACCTTGCTGCCATGACCGCTGCCCTGGGGAGCCTGTTCCAGTGCCTGACCACCCTCTGTTGAAGAACTTCTGATATCAGACCTCTTCTGTCTCAGCTTCATGCTGTTCCCTTAATTTTTCTGTACATGTGAAAGCGAATATTTTTGAAAATGTACATATACAACTTCAAAGATTATAAGATAACACATACAGAGCTGCTCTTCAGCTGGACTTCGAATGAGAAAAATCAGCTGTGCCCTAGACAGTGCTGTCAGCATTGTCTCTGGGAGGCTTAAAACTCTTCATTTTATAATGAAATAAATGGATTTATTTACTTTTATTCAGTGTTACTTATTCTTAATCATTTTTCTTCCACACTACAGTGAAAGAAATGAGGATTTCTGAGTTTATATTTGCATCATTAGTCATCACTATAATGTTAAAAAGTAGGATGGTCTGTGTACAGGCTGAGCTGAGGACATAATTGTATATTAAAAAAAAAAAAGGCAGAAAATGGGGCAAATAGTGAGCCAAAAATACTAGGCTACTTCAGAAGGCTCTAATGGTAATAGAATATTGAATTTTCTCTGCTGTTTTATCACTCTGTATAGATTAATGTGAGGTATGTGAAAGTGTATGTGTGAGGGGATGGCTCCATGTTCTAATACACATAGTAATGAGCCTTGAACTCTGTTATCACTCAGGAAGAGTTATAGCAGGGTGTTGTGTTTAAAAATGTCAGCCTAGTACTTGTTGAAAGAGCAAATAAAAAGTTAGGGTGAGAATAGAGAACAAAGCGGAAATTATTATTTTGCCACTGTACAGATTTATGGCTCCCCTGCATCTTGAATGCAATGTGCTGATCTCTGTGCTGATCTTCAGAAAGGTTAGAGGAGAATAGAAAGATTTATTAAATAAAAGCAGCAGGGAAGATCAAACTTAGTTATCACATATGAGAAACAGGGAAGGGAATAAAAGCATTTCGTAGGATGGCAGAGTGAAGGGGGAGAGACCATGCAGTTCTCCATGTTGTGGGTGCAGGGCAGCAGGGTGCTACACTTCCCTGGCTCTCTGAATGCCAGGGCTGAGTGTCACATGAATTTACCAGGAGATAGGCTCATAGCAAAAACAAACAAACAAACAAAAAAATAACAAACCAGCTGTGATTCCTTTTGTATAACATGCAGAACTTGTTCTTGTGGGACGTTCTACGTTTCAAATGTTTTTACAGATTTACATGGGCAGGTTCCTAGGAGCTCTCGCTCTGAGGCTGACATTCTGGTTGACGCTGAGTGGCTGCTTGGATGTATTTTCTACCTAGTCCAGTGTTCTGCTTTTCTGTGTCTTGTTGACCAGGAATAAAAGAGGGGCAGTCCGGCAGATATGTTTACTGAAATTTATTAATGCATCCTTTATTTCTCTAGTTCTTGAACGGCTGCTGTGGTCTAACTCTGGAAGTAAGACAAAAAGCAATAGCAAAAGAGATGAGCAAACAAAGATAAAGTATTCCTTTAAAAGAAATAACAACACAGTAACAACATAAAACCAATCAAAAGCAACAAATAACAAATACAAATGTGTGCCTATTGAAAAACTTAAATTACATGTAATATCTTCTTGCTACTGGGCTAGAAAAAAATCAATGTCTTGTGATTGATGATTAGGGGAAGAAAACAATGATATAGAATAATCAGAATTCTTCTTTCTGTAGGCAAAGTAAAAATAATGGCAAAAAATATGAAAATAGTTAACTCCTCAGCTCCCAATTTTCTTTTTATTCAGAAAGAATATACTAGTATATCTTGATGATTTCAGTTTTGTTTGCTTAAGAAATGTCTCTGTTATATCACAGCTTTGTTTTTTTTCTCTTGTAGGTTAACAGAGCCTTCAGGATATTTAACAGATGGACCAATAAATTATAAATATAAAACAAAATGTACCTGGTTAATTGAAGGATAGTAAGTATCCATTCTCAAAGATTAAATTTTCTGACAGTGTGGTGTTTTGGAAATGTAAAGAACTCAAATGGAAAGTGCAACTGGATGCATTATAAAACAGTGTCTGTGTGTGTGTGTGTGTATATATATTTATTTATAATGTAAAAAGGATTTTCAAAATTTCTCAGAGTTGGCCAAATTCCATTTTCATTCAGATTACTGGTGTTGGAATGTGGCCAGCTCTGTGAACTCTCAAAGTGCTATGATAAATTTGTCACTTGTTTGAGTACCTCTACCTAAGTCCCCAGAGTGGTTACAGGATCCTATTATCAAACTCATTATCATATTCTTCAGTGATAAATCAGGAATAGCTTCCAGTCCGATGATAATTTGCTGGTTAAATGATGCTCAGAAGTTGATGCTTCTATAAAGTGTCCCAGTTTTCCTCGTGTATTTTATTTTAAAGTTGTCACAGCTTAGATGTTTCATAGATTTGTTACTGATTTTCCAGTTTATGCAGCACAGAAACACAGCTGTATATAAAACAAGATGCATATGCTGGTCTGACTGACTGCTAAGGGCACAACTTTGTTAAATTTTGATGGGAATCTTTTCCCCAGGATTGGTTGGGATTTTTCTGAAGAATTCAAACAGGTCTGAGTTTTACTAAGGCTGTAGAAGAAAATGACTCCTTTTTTGTATATCCATGTTGCTGTTCTCTTGGTATGCTTTAGACTTCTCTTTTTTACTAAAGCTAGCACAAGAATAGCTGCGCTGAACTACAACACACTGAAGTGGAAACATGCCTCAGGACTGTATGCAAACTCCGCTTTGAAGTTGGTCTTAACTCTGTTCCTCCTTTTTGCAGGAGACAGTAGAGTGCTTAGCTGGGGGGGAACCATGTGCTGCAGAGCACGTGGGGGAGCAGCCCAGTAACAGCACAATGTCAGTGCATGAGGAGCTTGTATATGTATACACTGGTCTTTCTTAAAAAAATGGATGCAATCAAAGCTCTCGCTTGAGAAACAAACAAACAGCAAACAATGAAGTCCCGTTTGTTTTCTGAAGTAATAGATTGCACTTGATCCTGTCAATAGGAAAGCAGAATAATTACAATCCCCATTCTGATCTCTCTCGAAACCTGGAGAAAATGGGCTGCCAGGTGTGATGGGGAAACTTGTAATTTTAAAAAAGAGGAGAGGTGCTGCACTGGATTATCCAATAACTACAAATAAAGAAGACAGCACAGAAATTTTAAAGATAATTCTATATAGGTCTGTGTTCTGTTGGATGTTTTCTTTCTGCTGCTTTTTTTCTCCCTCAAGTTCCTGTACTACAGGACGGGGTGATATAAAACTCCCTAAAACAGAAGAGGAGCTTTGTTGATGCATGGCACAAGTTGCTATGGAACTGTGTTTGGAAACAGTAACAAGGATAAGATGTATTTTAAAATGTATTTTGAAATATTTTCAGTGCTTTTCTAGTAGTATAGTCCTTGTAATGGGATAAAATCTGAGAAAAAACCCTCTTGCATTTCAGCATTAATATTGCTTGCTATTTTAATTTTGTGTATTAAAAGTTTTAGTTACTACTATAATTCTGGAATGAGGATTTATAGGAGATTTTCTCTTGAAAGACTCTAAACCTGTTATTCCTGATGTTTTAAAGTAAGAATAATATACTAAAATGAGATTTTAATGGCTTTAAATTTGTGGTTTGGAACACTGATTAAAAAGCTTGTGAACTTGAGACTCTTGTAAATTTTTGAGATTATTTAGACTTGGACTGCAGATGTTATTTTTAATATATTGTAAAATAAAAATGGAATATTTACTTGTTTAGCTGTTGTTTAACTCAAATGTTTTGTTAGTACTCAAATCATTTTAATAAAATAGTGCAGGCATGATCAATTTTGTTGTAAATTCTGTGTCTATAAACTCAATATTTCTATAACTAACACCAATGTTTTTTTCCCCTGCAGCCCTAATGCAATACTAAGATTAAGATTTAATCACTTTGCTACAGAATGTAGTTGGGACCATATGTATGTATATGATGGAGATTCAATATATGCACCTTTAATAGCAGTGTTTAGGTGAGTGTAATTAATATCCTTTTACTCCCAATAATCATACAGACTTACTGACACAGGAAGTGATGAAATTTGTTTGTTTGTTTTTCTAGTATTTTTATTATCTTCTAAGAATTGCAACTCCAGTAAATCTTCTATCAAATATTTTTTTCATTTGGAATCACAGATTTAGAAACAAACATAAAGTCAACAATAGTAAACAGTGAATGTAACTAGTACAGAATAATAACTAGTTCCTTGCCTTTGAAGCAGTGATAAAAAGCTTAGGTAAAGTATTAAGTCCATACGCTGCATTTTTTGTGCATCCAAGAAATAAAAAATCAGACCGTGTGAATGTTTCCTCCATTCTGGGATTTTATTGGAACGTTTCAGTTGGTTTATTCTTACCTTTCTGTTAATGTTTTGGGGAGCATTTCAGACAGAATGTTGTAGGTAAGTGGGCTATAGTTTATTAGAGTTTTATGCAGAGTAATGAAGACTAACGTTCTATGCTTGGGCTGTTGGAATGAAGGTGTGGGTTCCTAATCCTCTGATATCAGTACAAATTTTATCTTTTGAAATACAATTGCTGTCTCACGGCATGGGGGTTGGTGGCAGAAACTGTATCTCACTGTGAAGAGAAATAAAGAATTGTGTTATGTGTTATGAAATATTGATTATGCTGCTGAAGTCTGGAACAAAGCTCAGCTCATTTCTCTTTCCTGCCCAACTTTATCCATCTACGCTTTTTTTCCCTCTTCTCTCTGCATGTTTACCTGATTGCTTGTATTTCCTTGCTTTCCTCTTCCCTCTTCAGGATCTTAAAGTGTCTACCTGTTGCCCAGGAGTCTGACTTGTAGCATGAATAGGAGGGAAAGAGAAGCTCCCTTGTCTTGTATTCTTTATTTCACATTTTTTTTCTCAATTTATTGATCATGGGATATCTGCAGCTTTTAACTTACATTCAGTGTGGCACAGTTTTATGCAGATGACCTCTTTTCTTACTATTGCATGTCTTTCCTGTGTCACTCTGTACTGAAAAGAGAACATTCTTCTGAAGTTCTAAAAAGTAATTTTTATTTGAAATTAGCCTTTTCATGGAAATTAGTTCGTTGTAATTTCCAGCTTTGAAATTGTTTTAATAAGATAAACTTCTAAAGGTGCAAATGTTGTCTGGAAATACAGCTTGTGCTGGAAGTCAGTAAAATTTAAGCATCTGCCTGAAGGATTT
The DNA here is from genome assembly GCF_987193195.1 of Phasianus colchicus. Lineage (NCBI taxonomy): Eukaryota > Metazoa > Chordata > Aves > Galliformes > Phasianidae > Phasianus > Phasianus colchicus. Next base: position 28,679,306 of record NC_143443.1, read on the forward strand.
TTTTCAAAATTAAAATATTTTAAAGCTAATGCTTCCAGTGCATGCATCTTCAGAATAATCTGATGTGAAACTTTGCATTTGTGTGTGGGAAGCTTTTTTTTTGTAGGAAAACCTACCTTAACTTTCAGAGGCATGGACAAGTTTTATACATGTTTTAAATTAAACAAAACAAAAAACAACCAATAAGCTAGATTTATGATTAATTTATTTGAGTTAACTTCTCTATGTAATTAACAACTCTCCTTCCTCTTCCCTCAGCTGATTTTGAAAATATTACTCTTTTTTAATTCTTCTGTTCCCCTCCAGTGGTTTAATAGTTCCTGAAGTACGTGGAAATGAAACTGTACCTGAAGTAGTTACAACATCTGGCTATGCATTGCTACACTTCTTTAGTGATGCTGCTTATAACTTAACTGGATTTAACATTTTTTACTCGTAAGTATTTTTTAAAAATTATCACTTTGTTAGTCAGCCTAGAGTTCCTTTTAAAGGAAAGATAATTGCAGGGCAAGTATTTATCTGCTGATATTGTTAACTGTGTAAGGATTGTGCTTTGTGGTATATTTCTAACACAAGGGAGCTGGGGGTTGTAAGGAATTGTCTTTAAGAAGCTAGAACAAACAAACAAAAACCCCTATATGTGCATTATATTGATGTGTGTGCAGCTTCATGGGCATTTTAAGTGTATATTTGTCCCATGCCATATGGAACTAGGAAGTATTCTCCTTCCAGTATTGATCCAACACACAAAGTTGTCATATGGAGTAGAAGGGAGATTATATCAGCTGTCATGTCAATTCCCTTTTCTGGAACTAGAATCGTCTGTTCCTTTTTTTTTCCTTGTTGAATGTATATTTGTGGATTTTGACACCTTCACCAAAGTTCATTTGTTTTTGGGCCAAACACAATGGGTTTTATGCCATTCTTTTTCTATGTTTTGTTACGTCTCCTATCTTATATCTCTCATCATTCTACCTCCATAACTCTTATCTGCACTGTTCTGGTTTCTCTTCAAAGTCTAATCTGGCACAACTGTGCTGTGCTTTTGTGAGTCAGCTGCTGACTGTGCTTTGTCTTGTTTAGGACATGCTTGTGGCACATGATGTAGTGTATTTTTTATGTTGGATGTTGGTTCAAGAGAGGATTGCTTGGTCTTGTTGCTCATGGGATAGTTTTCCTATGATCGCAGATATTCTTTTCATTTCTTTCAATCCTTTCAGATTCTGAAATACCGATTATTGGAGTGTGATGGCCGGTACTACACTTCAAATGTGGCAGTACTTATCTTTTTTGTTCAGTTTTATTCATTTGTGTAATTTCCAATTTGCATTTCTGACAATGGCTTTTCACACAGGTCTTTAAATTTTCTATGGGGCGATTTTCTGTAATTTGCAGCAGTTTGCCACCCTTTTATCAGATAATAAGAATTGGGGAAACCTTTAAATATGGGGCATTGGAAGTGTCAGCCACCTTCAATTCTGGGTATTTTCCATGTTTTTCTGTTGACATCAGTGAAAAGCAGTCACCTGGAAGACATCTCTGTTAAAATTAGATATTTTTTTTCAGTTATCCCTGAAGCTTTTTTTTTTTTAAATGCTGTGTGCTTGTTTAGAGAGTAAATGGCAATATGAGGTGTCATTTATAAGAAATGAGAGCATGTCCTCAGCATTCTTTATGTTTAGGTAATGTGAATACTATGTGTTATTCCATTTTTACTTTGTAAGGCTTAAAAACTGGCAGTTTTTCTACTTACGTCCCTGCACATGTAATGGAACTATATGTAATTTGGTAATTTAAACTCTACTCTTTGAAAAGCATTCATTGCAACGTTAGAAACAATTTTTATTTTTTTTTAACAAGTCAACAGTACCTCCTTTGCTGAAAGAAATAGCTGTGAGTGCTTGTTACAGCTGTGTTAATTTTTGTCTGTCATTCTGATCTGTTTTACTTTGCTTCTGTTACCCTCTTCCTTCCTTGGTTTGATACCTTAGACGGTTTCTTGACTTCATCTTCATAGACCACCCAAGGTCTTTCATTTGAACAAGTCAGGAGTGCAGTGTTTGTGACTGACACGCAAACAGAAATGGTTATTCCAGAAATCTGTGTTAATCTTTGTGTTTTTAAAGTCAGGCAGTCTGCTTCCAGCTCCACCCTTCTAGTTTTTTTTCCCATCCACAGGGTGGAGTCAGTGTTAACCTCGTCAGGGATTTGTAGTAACAGTTTATTTTGAGTTTTAACCTAACTCTTCCCTGTGAGTCATCAAAGAAGATTTCAGAGCCTTTTTGGATTTCCTCAGGCACTTACTGCCTGAGATGTGTATTTTGCTCACGGAATCTCTTGGACCCAGATACATCAATGTCCTTCATTCCTTCCATCTCCAAGGAATTGGCTGCACTTCTGGAACCTGCTTACATAGTTCAGCAGAGTCCAGTTGCCTGTGATCTCAGGGTTTGGTGGGGTGTATCACAGAAATACAAAATCCCACAGCGGTCACCAACTTCTTCCAGCCCTAGCTTTGCTATTCTTGCATCTCTCTGACTCTGGACTTGAGAGGCATAGTTAAGGTGGCTCTGTTATTAAGGGTGATGCCTTTACATAATGTCAAGATATTTCAAGCCATTTTATACATATTTTTTTCCTCAATGCTTTTCTATTTTTTTTCCCTTGGATACTAGATGTTTTGTTTCGCAGCATGGACCAAATCCAGTCAGGAAAACTAATTGCACCTGGTGGAGTGTTTATTGCATTACAGGGATTCTCTTTCTCTAGGAGAGGAAATGCTGCAGGGACTGTAAACTCCCTGCTGCAGCAGAGGTGAACTGTGTCAGAGTTCAGGCAAACTGTATAAAAAGCTTTTCTCTCATGTATTGCCACTTGGATCCTCATTCACTCTTCAAATCTACTTTAGAAGCCCTGTTGAGAATCTGTTTTCAAAAAAGAGCTGCTTATCTGATAGAGATTCCGAGATCTTTCTCAATTTTAATTTAAATTTTTGAGAGACACTGCTTGCAGCTACTTCCAGTGTGAATAATACCAGGGAACAGGTATGTCCTTCTGCTTAACATCAGTATCTGTTAATGTATGAAATGACTGTGATACTGACTGCACCACAGACAATGTATGTAAGCCTGGATGGACTGTTTTGCAAGACCCTTGACTGTGAAATGATTGAACTTCTACTTTATCAGTGCTTAGGAATTTTTCAGAAATATGCACTTCATCAAATAAATGCTATCAGAATGATGTGAGAGAAAAACCTCTCTCATCAACTCTTAGCTTGTCATCTCCCTTATTTTACTTCTTTTTTCTACCCAGAATTAATTCTTGTCCTAATAACTGTTCAGAACATGGAAAATGTACAACCAGTTTGTCTGTTCCAAGCCGGGTATACTGTGAATGTGACAAGTATTGGAAAGGAGAAGCCTGTGATATCCCATACTGTAAAGCCAACTGTGGCAGTCCAGACCACGGGTACTGTGATTTGACAGGCGAGAAGCTGTGTGTATGCAATGACAGCTGGCAAGGTAAGGGTTTGTTGTTTGCAGTCAAGTCTGTTTTTAATGCAAATTACCCTCCTTAAAGAGTAAGCATAAACAAACAAACAAAAAAACTTAAGTAAACTTTCATATGGGATTAGAACTGTACTTTAAATGAAATAAAAAGCTAACAACTTTACCTGACACTTTTTCTTTGTGTGCAGGACTACTGGATCTAACTTCTCCAGTGGTGGACATTATTTTTGGATCACTAATCTGAAACAATAATAGCAGTAAAATTGTTTGCATATTCAACGCTTGAAGGCTAAATCGTTGCAAAGCTTAATTTCACTATTGCTTACTTTTTCAATTTTTAAATACATTAGATTTTCCTCCCCACCTTTTTTAGTTTCAAATCATGGTGTTTTATTAGTGCTCTGTAAACATTCACTGCATATTCACTGTCAGTGTGAGAAGGTAAGCTGTCTTTATGCAGTTGTGCATGCTGATGAGTACTGTGAAGTCATTCTTACAGATTCACTGTAAGAAAGTATATTGTACTTCTACTTACAGCAGTTTTTGTGTAGCCCTACTATAATTGTTTTTACTAAAGTTCATTTATTTAAGCTCTTAAATGTTTAATTCACTTATTATAGTATGTTAGATCTTTGTATTATTTACTGTTCCTACTAAAAGTCTCAGTGGGCTTAGCTTGCTATGCACTGCAATGGCACTTATTCTCTTCAGTATTAAATACTTCCGAATTACTTTGTTGATACAATGCTGTTTTCCCATTCCTTACTGCCTCTACTTTGTTTTACTGCTGTCTCTTTTTGCATGTCCAAGGAAATGGCTGTTTTACTCCTATTAACTGTCACACCTATTATAGCAAAGAGAGCATGAGGCTTAATGCATTTCTCTTGTAAATAATTAATGATGTTGTTCATTAAAAGACAGTCAGTGCACCCCCAGAAATCCACTGCAGGAAATGGGCTACAGCAATATAGGCATTGAGTGGGAACAGCCCTGTCACAGATGTGCTGCTGAGTCCTCAAGAACCTCTCACAACTGTAGTGCATAAAACAAAAAAAGCTGAAAGATAAGTTTCTATAAGGAAGTTGTGAATAGAATTTGCAGCAGGACTTGCAGCCTTTTGTTTGTGCATTGAGTCCATGCAGTATTCTGACCTTCATGGTACCTTCTTTTCATCTAGCACTTCTGTAACAGCTTTCCTACAGCAAGTAGAAGTTAGACTGATAATTTACTTGATTCTTCATTGTGTTTTCACAAAATCAGTGTTCTTTTCAATTGTTCATTTTTTATTGTATCCCAGGTAAAGTGGCTTGGATACAGAATAAATTTAAAAAAAGAAATATATAAATCAAAAAGTCAAACTTTCCTAAAGACTTCTGAAAGACTACTTGCTTGTGTTCACTGTTACTATATGTACATATATTTTAACTTCTGTATTTCTTTCTTTACAAATTCTAAACTATCAGCATCTTCTACATAGGCTATTTGCAATACAGGACCCATAAATGTTTCTCCTGATCTTCCTGCTGTTACAATCTGCAAAGTCTTTTGTTGTTGCTTGTTTCAATTGATTATTTTAAATAGTTTCTACTTTTGAAGAAAACTTTGTTCCTTCTTGTTTCACATGATGTTGATTGGAGTATGTTTAGTCCTTACACAGGAAGAAAAAATTTGTTGGACTGTGTTGAATGTGATATACAGAGAATAAAATTCTCATTTGGAACATGGAAAGGGCATTTTGTATTGCACCATAGGAGTTTCTTTTTTTACAATAGTGACATCTTGTGGATGCTGGGAAAGTGGCACCAGTAAAGAAACCAGTTAAAACAAGTGCAATGAGAAAAGAGAACAGGGTCCTCTTCAGGATAGCACGACTGTTTTTAGTAGAAGTTAAGGTCTTAATTATATACCACACACTCTGTGAAAGATGGGTGTTGTAGTTATACATATTCAGTTAGGCACTTGTCATACACAGATAGAATGATGCCATGACAATGAAAGCAAATAATTAAGAATAATAGTATTCTTGTTTTCTTTTTATTACTGGGGGTGTTTTATTAATAAAAAATTTATTCTCCAGTAACTTCTTTAAGAAGCTGAACTTAATGGCACTGGCAGCTTCTTAATGTGTGGTAGCTTCTTTTCTGATGTCTAAAGTTCTAAACTGTAGTTTGAGGAAAGGAATTATTAAATGTGTAGCATGACTGAGTAGTGAAACAGATGGGATGGGCATTTATCAATGTAATCCATACTAAAATAATTTGTAACTGACAGGAAAATGCAACACATTTACCTGAACCTCAGCATTTGATGGTAGGAAGCCATTGAACTGGAGAGGTTAGAAAATGCATGAGGGAACAGTAACAGCAATGGAGCTGCTTAATTTGAAATGTCAGTGGGAGTGCTAAGAAAGCAACTTGGGATGGAGGGACGTAAGTAGTACTTAAGATCTGTTCCCTTTGTTACATAATTTTTATCAGTCATAAGACAATGAAATCTGGTCATATGAAGGTGAAAGTTGCTCTCAATGTGAAGGAGGACCAGAATGTCCTACAAAAAACTAAGAGGAGTGTGTGGGACAAAATTGCTTCAGTATAGATTGTAAATGCATGCATTTGGGGATTGGGAATATTAAGAATTTTTAGTGTCTGGGATTGAAGTGAAGTAGGTGACATAGGAGAAAACTTGCTTGTCTATTAACTTGAGTACAAACTGACATACTTTATATTGAATATAAAATTTAGGCTGTAAAGCATCAAGTGCACTAATGGGATGATCAGCCACAGTCTGCAGTTAAGTATAGGAATATATTAGGACTGTACTTCACTTTTATTTTTACACTTTTATGAATAGAAATTGCACAGAGGAGAGTCATTAAAATGATTAGAGCTATGGAATATAGCTTATTTAATCTGTTAAAAAGAAGGCTAAGGGGGCATAGGATTGCAGTTCGTAAACTTTTGAGTGCTGTATATAATTATAAAGACAAGTCAGATCTTTAAGACAAGTGATATCAACACTAACAGAAGAAAAATTAGCAATGGGCCGTGCATTTTTTTTTTTTTTCCTTTCTTCGTTTGTACTCAGGCCTGTAGTCTCTGTGGACAGGGCAAAGCACAAGCATTTCCTAAAAGATGGCACCTCCTGTGCTCCACTGATGCTTACTGTGGGGAAAATATCCCTGCGGGCAATAATGAGTGCGGCTCCCTTGGCAGCCTGGCTGCTGTTTGTCTTACTTCTCTTACCTCCGTCCCTTGCACCATTTATTCTTTGATAGCAGATTGGTGTTTCTTCACACATGTCCCCAAGAACCCAAATTCTTTCGTTTTACTTTGTATTTTTTTTTTCCTGCAGCATTTACACTCCTTTTGTCTTAAAGAATGGTTAACAGGTGATGTTGAGAATGTCATTACCTCCACCAAAGCAAAGCCGTTCTGCAGCTGATGGCTGTGCGCTTCCAGTAAGGCTTTGGCATCAATTCTTAACTTCTCTGGTACCAGCCTGTTTGATTTTGGTTTTGGAAGTCAGATGGTTGAAGGGTGCTGTCAAGTAGTGCAGCCCTTCTGGCTTGCCTACTCACTCTTGACCTATAGGTTCTCCAAGGCCCATCATCCTTAGATGATCCACTCTCCTGAATGAAAAAGAGGTGGGACTGAATATTAGTAACCAGGAGGCACTTCAAGAACTGCATCACCATGTGCGTGTCAGGACTTCTGCTGCTTTCGTGGGGGAGGCTGAGTCCTGTCAGCTTGCTATCATGCTGCTGTAGCTCAAGACCCTTTCAGGTTATGTCCTCGCAGCGGCGAGCTATTCTTGAAAAAACACTTTATCTTTTTATGTATCAGGGTTTTTAAATTAACATATGTATGTAGTAACAATCTCATTACTTTCCTGTTAGGCAAATGATTCGCTGGTTTGTAAAACTTGCAGTGTTAAGAGTTTTTGAAAGCATATTCAGATATATTCACTCTTCTAAACATGTTACAGAATTGGAAGGGCCCCACAACGATCATCAAGTCCAATATTTTTCATAATCTCAAATTCATTATCATATGAAAATGCTATTGGATGTGTGAGAATAGCAATATTTGGTTTGTATTGTGGTGACTGAAGAATTGCCTTGCAGTAATAATTCTCAATTTGAATGCTCAGATATCAAATAAATACGGAATAAATGACAGCAAATACTTTATTTGAATGCTTTGATTTAACTGTATGAAAAGCAGGTCCAGAATATTTATATTCAACAGATCGATACTTCTGTTTTTTTTTTTCTCCTGTGAACCTGAAGGAGAAGATTAAGTTTGGAGACAATAGATGATGTTTTCTCATTAGGTGGAAATTGATCTTATGACTTGAACTACTGGAACAGATTGTTACTTTGGCAGTTCATGAAACTCCTCAATAAATAGAAATCAAATTCCTTCTCTTGTGTTATGTGGGTAAATCACTTTTTAAACCTATAGAATTTTGCCCTACCTTAGAGGATTACATAATTTACTTCCAATTCAGTTTTATAAAGTTGTTTCCTCTTTGTAAACCTTTCTTTTTTTTCTATGGGTTGAGTGGATAAGAAAGAAATCCAATTTTAAATAAATGGAGAAAAATTGTATTTGCATAGAAAATAATAAAACATTTTTATCTGTGTTCTGCAGCTGTGGTGCTGCCTGTTCCACAAAGGCATGTGCTTAGTGGATGTGATGGTTCTGAAGTGAAAATGTAGTTACACTGAAATAATGGTGATATTTCATAGAAAAAACATTGTATATGTATGAAGATCTGTAAATTATATTTCAAAGTTTTACATTTACCTTACCTTATGAAGGTCTAGCCACACAAAAGCATTTGTTCTTCAAATGACATTTCAGTAGAAGTCAGTGTTACTCTATTGCATTTTTTCCCCCCTTCAGCTGTATATTAAACTGCTTGTACTGAAATAACTCTGCCCAATGTTTGACACTCACTAAAAGGCAGTCCTGGAGGATCAGTTGTACTCCTGTTGGTACAACTGTGTGTGTGTGTGCAAAGTGAAGTGGATAAAGGGTTGCATCCAAATTAAAAGCTTGCCTGGCCAAAAAGCAAAGTTTGTTTTAACCTGGATGTATCCCTGGTTCACTGAGCAGCAACATGAATAGTAGTGTCAGTTTTGAAATGGAGAGTAAGGAGTGGAGGCTAGGGGTGGCTTTTCTGTTGGGAATGCCAAACTTATGCCAGTTTAATGATCACATCCATCATGCACAGGTTGTTGTTATGTTCCTTTGAAGAAAACAATGAAAGACTTGGTGCTTTCAGGCACCTGAGTACTCAGAATGTTCCCTTCTTCCATGCCACAGTAGGCTCTGTATGTGACATCTCTCTTCCAGTCGTTTGTAGAACATTGCAGAACTGCCAATAACAAAGCACTGAGATTGCAAGACAGTTAGATACAACACTCAATCGCTGATCTAGTTAAAAGTATTAAGAAATCTGCATCGTTAACTTCGGATTAAAAAGCTTTTGTTTGCCTTCGTTTGAGTACAGTGTAAAGATACTATGGACAGGAATATTACTTCGGATTTCCCTCGGGAATTCTAGCTGTGCTCTGTCTCCAGAACATCTCCAATCAACTCAGTTTGTGTGTAGGATTCGTAATTGGCCGCGAGGGGGCGCCGCTGACCACGACATCTCTGTGTGAGAATGGTCACCTCTCATAAAACTGACATCATAGATTTCATTTTTGTCATCTGTTCCCTGATCAAGGAATAATTAATCAATTGTTTAAATACGAACGCTGTTAAATTCAAATGAATTGTTTCCACTGTAGTGATTTACCAGGTCAGAATCTTGTTGAGGTTACAATTATATTATCTATATTAATACTTAAGCAATAATATACTGAATTATTCCTACTTTCATTAGACCCCATTCAAATACCGTTAATCTTTTCAGGACAGAGGGAACAATGAGCAATCATTACATCATTCAAGCAGTGTAATATAATCTGGATATAATCATTCTTCTATAGGAAATGGCAAATGTTTGGGCACAGATGATCTACCTGGTTGTCATGTATAAGAATTATATCCTTTTTTCTCAAAATGCACATTGGAAAAACCTGATGTTCTTTGTGAAGGATAATGTTTTGAAATTAAAAAAAAAAACACGATGTCAAGTACTTACTAGTTTATTTAGTAAACTTCTCTTGATCCTCCTTTAAATATTTGCCAAGTCTCTTCTTGTTTCAGTGTTAGCCTTTGCATCTGGAGTGTCCTGTGTCAGAGTTCCTTGGTAAGAAGGACTGACACTTTTTGCATGAAGAACTACCTCCTTCTGTTTGTTTTGAATGTGGCAGCTTCAATTCTTCACATGTGCTCTTTGGGTCATTTATTTTGTATACCTTTAGCATTCACTTTCAAGGAGAGGTTTTTTTTTTTTTTTTTAAGATAGAAAAACCCAGCCAGCTCATTTGTTCCAATTACAGAAGCCATTTGATTCCTTTAAATATCCTTGTTGTTCTCCTGTAAGTAGCCTCTGGAACTAATATATCTTATTTTTGAGAAGAACCCACAGATTTCTGATTGTGGACAAATGACTGATTTAGACAGTGAGTTAATAGTGCTCTCTACTTCTAATGCGTGTTTTATCTTTTATGGTATTGGTTACTAATGACAATACTATAATACTCATAACTTGAGACTTTTTACTGGGTACTGATGGTTTTCTGTGGCTGTCATCCTTTTAGTCTTTTTAGAGCAGAGTTTTTTGTTTACATAGAATTTCATGTGTAATTTGTTTTTGCTCAGTTTTGTTCCATTTTCAATGATAACTTAGAATAAAACCAAACCTTCTTAGTTATATTTTAACATTTATTATGCTGCATGCTTTAGTTTGATATTTGTTAGGCTGTTATCTTGTGTTTCTTTCTTTTTCTTCATTTGATTATGATTTAACGTGTTAATATTTTTCTAAAAACTTTCCTTTACACTATTGTTCAGCCATGCCAGCATCCCTTTACATTTACTTAGGCATTTCTGAGCAAGGGAATGTATAGGTTCAGCGTTCCCATGGAAGTGTCTGTAGTTACCTGCGTGCCATCAGTAAGAATCTCATTCTCTTTGTTGACCCTTTTAGCTGCTTCTTAATTTCTTTTGCTTCTTTAAGTTCCTTTCTTCCATGTTCTCACATAGCTCCTCCTTTTAACACTGCAGACTTTTTTTTTTGGCTTTTGTTGGCCCTTCAGTTTTCACTCTGTTGTGCCTAAATATTGTCCCCCTTAAAATTCTATTCAGATGGACTTTATGCTTTCAGAACTAAGCCTAGGGACCCAATTTGGCAGTGGATTTGTAGCTTTAGGTACTCAATGATATAAAGCTATTTTCCCACCTACGTAATTTCAGGAACTGAGTTTATGCATTTTACTCCTTAGCTCTGTACATCTCTATGTATCCTTAAATTGGGTGATTTATGATTCCTTGGATGCAGACTGGGCATTTTAATTTGCTTCTTGGGTATTTGTTTGTTTCTAGCTATGTTTCCTAAAAAAGGTTATGCCCAGTGTGAGTTCAACAGCTTTGAGTTTTAGTAATGCCCAGTAGCTTGAGTGAATGATTTAATCTAACTAGACAGAGATGGACATAACACTGCTTTACAGTATCAGCATCAAATTAGTGACATCATTTAGCTGCCATGCAATGTGTCTGCTGGTACTGATGATGCAAGCCTCACTTCCATGATTGATAATCCTAGAAGTGGTGCCCTAAAAATTCAGCGTTCTCCTATCCAGAAATAAAGATGGTCAGTAATACTGAACAGACAAAAGGCACATAGTTTGCATGCTGGTGATTTTTTTTTCTTTTATTAATTTTATTGAAATAACAAAACTTAAAAATGGCACCTTTTGATGATTTTTATTAATTTATCAGAACTGTTTTCTAAGATATGTTCCGAAATAATGCAGGCTTTGATAGCTTTGTAGAATGATCAGTAAGTTTCTATAACATTCAAATTCTCAAATCCTTGAGTTTATGAAGCACTTTCTTCTTGAAAGACAGCACAAAATGGATTGAAAAAAGCCAAATTTGTATTCTTGAGATTGCGTATACTGTATCCTATACTGTAATGTTACTTCAGTGTTATTTGCTTCGATATCAACTGGTTATATTCTGCATTATAGTCTTTCTTCAGAGGTAATAAAAAGCTTATTCTGTGTTATTCATTTTAGATCTATATTGCTTCTAAAAATATGGTTCATTTTGCCTTTCTTTCGATCTGTGACTCATACAGTGTGTTTTCTGAGAAGAATGCAGAAATATATCATTATTTCAGCTAATGTAACACTTTCAATTTGACTAATGTCCTTTGTTGTCATTTTTTTTTGTCGAGCATCTGTTAAACATAAAAGTGTATACTGTATTTTATCAGAACGAGCAATCCTGACATCTGTAATTAAGCCTTCCCTATTTCTGCTTTATTGGCTCTAACATCTCAGTCTAACAGATTGTACAAATTCTGCATTTGTTTACAAAACAGGTCCAGATTGTTCTTTGAATGTCCCTTCCACGGAGTCCTACTGGATCTTACCAAACGTAAAGCCATTCAGCCCTTCCGTGGGCCGGGCTTCCCATAAGGCAGTTCTTCATGGAAAATTTATGTGGGTGATTGGTGGATATACTTTTAACTACAGTTCTTTCCAAATGGTGTTGAAGTAAGTGATTTCTCCCTTATGATAAGGCTTGGGGAAAATAAATAGCGACACAATTAAACATCTTTCCTGCAGCTCAATCAGAAGATTTATACTTTTTTATGTTCTTTATTAACAATCATGTTTTTATGCTTCCAGTTTTCTTATAATTCAAAAGAATTAGAGTATGTGTAACAAAGATCTATGTAATATTAATGTGTGAACTCATCAGTCTTCTGAAAACAGTCACTATTATTTGCTACAAACCATAAAAGTGCTTGTGGTGATAAAACGGGGGAAGAAATCTGTGTGATGGTGTTTTCAGATAGTATATCTAGAGTGATATTTGCACATAAATATTTATTTATAATTACAAGAGGCTCATATTTAATGCAGGCATTTAGTCTGCTTGGTGCAGGATATTTTGATTCTTCATATTTGTAACACTCTGTATGTGTATACATTTGATCAGCTATTAAAAACAAACTTGAAGCATCTATCATGGAAGTGTAGAATCTCCCAGGTTGGAAGGGACCCGTAAGGATCATTGACTCTAACTTCTAAAATATCTGAAAATATCACTTAGCAAATTTGTATGGTAACTTGTATACAGACAGAGGCCCTGAATGTGGTAAATAATGCTACTGTTAGGATATGTTTATTTCTCCTATTTTTGTCTACCTCTTGTTTTCTTTTGCAATTTTACAGTCATCCAAAACAAATCCCATTGTCTTTGCATCTTCCTTTAATTCCTCTGCATTCTTATTTTTTACCTCTGTCCTATTGTGTTGTGTTTCAGTAGCTAATTTAAAGTTAATGAAAATTAAATTCAGCTGTGTAACTGAGAGGGTGCTCTATAAGAAGTTTTCTAAGCAATGCCAAAGGTTGTGGCTTAGGCAGTTGAGTGGTGGTTTTTTGCTTGCTGATAACTGTGAACTTAGGAACCTAGTTTCATAACTTTGTAAGTCAAGTGGTTTTTATTACAGTTGCAATTTTTGAAATTGTTGATGGGTCCCCAATAGAACTGTTCCTGTTTTCCCTTGATGAGTATTTAGCTCACTATCACTACTTATTGTAGTGCTACAGCAGTTAAAAATGATCACCTAATTGCTGCTAACAAATTACTGACAACCTCAGATAAACAATGTCTGAAGTGTGCACACCTTGAATAACAAAATCAGTTCAAAAATACAAAATCCCGTATTTCTCTGTGGATAGAAAACATTTTAATTTTTTATTTCTCTTCTAGCTACAATTTGGAAAGCAGTATATGGAATGTAGTGCCTGTATCCAAAGGGCCACTCCAGAGATATGGACACACACTTGCGTTATATCAGGTTTGGACTCTTCAACCTCCTATTTAATTAATTTATTTGTATGTACTGTTACTGATCTTGAAATGATTCATACATTTTTGAGGATAATTTCTAGTTCCTAAATGCTTTGTTGTTATTGTTTTCTTCAGTATTTACACCTACTGCACAATTTTGGGGAAAGATTTTAAAGTAACTTTTTAGCTCTAGAGCTAAACTTGCCAATATGGTATTCCCCCCCCCTTCCCAAAATAATATTTGCAACTCTTGTGTAAGGAAAGGTGAACTGGGAGCCAAGTGTGACCTCAGTACGGACAAAGCCCTTGTTCAGCAGGTGCCATCCCACGGGGGCTGAACACAGCATGTAGGATGGTGGGCTGATAGCAGGTCCTTTGACCCTGTATATGGCAAGTGATGACCCAGGTCCAGAGAACATGCAGAGAGTCCAGCCAGGACCAGGAGAAAGTAGGGCTGGAGGCAGGACTGGAGACAAGGCTACAGAATGTGCCTGTGGAGCCCATCCAAGAAACAAGCTATCTATAGTCTGTGTCCAAATCAGCCCAGAGTAGAAGGGAGGGGAGAAAGAGGGTCCATGGCTGAGTCCTGGCTGAGGCCCCTTAAAGCCTTAAGGGCCATGACAGTAAATAATAATTTTTTATTTGCTTTATTACACTGCTTACAGAAACAGAGCAGTTTTAAATAGTGGGTATGCTGCTTTATTAAACGGACTTTTGAAATAGTATTTGTATGGAAAGACTATAAATCTGTGCTTTTCATTTATTTCTATGCATTCAGGCCATTTTTATCATTGGTACCATCCTGTGCCCTAGAATTCCAGGGTGTTATGTGAAGACATGCCACCTTTTGGGATACTGCTACTTGCTGTTTTGATATTCCCTACTTCTTTATACTTTTTTTCTGATTGGGTTCTTGGTACCAGTTGTGTTTTTTGTAAGTTTATCATATCCTCCATCATTTCTGATTCATGCTAAAAATTACTTGCTTTTTTAGTAATCCAGAAGGAAGGTATTTCATACATCAGATAGTAATGAAGTCATTGCCCGTATCTTTTTTTAGTTTTTGTATCCCTTCTGAGAGAGTCGTTTGGGAGGTATCAGTACCTCAGAGATTTCTATCAACCTACTATTGGATTTGAATTGGTATTATCACTGAACTATCAACCATAATGTTATGACCTTACTCTAGTCAATTAAAACCCCACCACCATAGTGCAGACTTAAAATAGTTTTGTTTGTATGCATCTTTTCGTGAAAATCTATATGACTTTGTACATCTTTTTACTTGTATTGCACATTAAATATTACTCAATTCTTTGCCTTTGTTCATTATCTTGGGTATTTTGAGTAGCTTAGTATTGAAATTGTCATTTTTCTGTTCATCCCTGTGCCAGACTATTTCGAGGTATGTTGAACTAACAAATCCTTATTGTTCATTTCTGTGGGATACCACAGGTGACCTCTCCTCACTGTTAAGTGAACACTTTCCTCAAAATTCCAATTCAGTCACCATTTTTATTCTTAAATTCCTTCAGAACAGATCTTGGAGACTTTTTTGTTACTCCTTTTCCATACCATTTGTTATTAATTTCTGCTATGAAAATACCTGTGAAGTCTGTGATGAAGAATTCAAATGCAAAAATTAATGTTATTACTATGACTATGTTTTTGGAATATTATACTCTCTGTTGGCACCACAAATAAATCTAGTTGACTGTTCTTCTAATGCATTTGAAAAATGATGTAGTACTTTACACATAAATTTTGCAGGCAACTCATCAAGCTGTTTCTTGACTTGCCTAACATGTTTCCACATTTTAATCTGCTGAATTTGAAGCAGATTTTGAAGTACTTTTTCTTACTTCTAACAGTCTTTTTAAGTTAAGCCTGATTTATTTTGGTCTTTCTAATTGGAATTTTTTTTCTTTTTCAAATCAAAAGGTTTTATGGGATCTCAGATGTCCTTAAAGTATCTTTGTATCGTCATTAAAGATTTTATCCTTTCAGTTGTACCTATTTAATTTTTTTTTTATGATCAGTTTTCCTTTATATACATTGCTTCTCTGAAGTTAAGCAGAATTGTGGGTGTTTTTGTTATTTTTTTCCCCCTGTCATGTTTCTCTTCTAGAGATGCTGAATGTCACGATTACTACCATAGCAATAATGTGAACTAGATTCTGTACATGCCCCAAAGCCAACTCAAAAATTGTTTTTCTCCTCCTCAGTTCCCGGATTCACTACCTATATATTATCTGTTCTTTGAAATGTCTTAGAGTGCTATATTCTGGTTGTTATTTCACTTCTTATGGAATGTGGATCATTTTTGTTGGCAACATTCAAGTAATGTATCGTATAGCACTTCAGAATAAAGGATTAAAATATCATTTAACCTTTTCTAGGTCCACAGTACTAATATTTACTTGAAATGCTCCAAACTAAAGAGTAACCATTAAAAAAAATAATTACCAGCAAATATCAAACAATATGGACTTGTGTGATCTTAAGATAAACTTTTGTTTTTTCCTTTCACGTATTCAGCCCATTGAAAAATAAAATTTGAGTGTGAAGAGTGTCAGGGCATCATATAATACCTAGAGATGGCAGCTGTGAGCTGTGTTTTGAGCTGTGTGCTACTCATTGTTCAACGTCTTCTTTTTAGAGGAGAGAAAATAGTATCCACCTAGAAGAAATTAGATTAAGTTTTTGACTTCAATTCCCAAGATTTCAAATCCTGTGCTAGACCAGAGCGAGAGCACAGAGCTAGTATTGCCTGATTGTGGTGCAAGCTAAATTGAGGCTATATAATTGACTCTGTGGAGAATGAAATAAGTTACTGTGCCATTTCCCTCAGAAAGCTTCTTTAGTTAAAACTGAAGTACTGTACTTCTTTACTCTGAAGAAAAGAGATCAGAAGACTCCCACTGATGTATAGTTACAACAAGTGACTAAGACTTTTATACTCTCTCCACTATAAATGCATAAAATGTGTTCTTGCTTTTAGACCAGCTAAATTGTTAGATAGCGTTGCCTTCAGTGCCACTTCAGGCTGGTTTTTGGAAAAGCACTACCTATCTCTGTTAGCAATTGGTTCTCCCATCTCTGAGAGATTCTATGTAGTTTCAACATCTTGATACTTCAAAAATGTCAACATACTTTGAAATGAATCACAGAAGAAAAAGGATTATGAGGAGATAATGGGTTGTGAAGTTTTTAAAGCAGGTACATACAGCTTTGTCAAACCATGACTACCTAGGAAGTTAGATGGTGAATTGAAAACTACTCGATGGCTGGAATAAAGCATGGTGGGAGTTGCATAGAGAGTGAGTGCTGGGCAGTATGACCATCTGGTCATATCATGGAGTTTGAACTTATAATGACACTGGTCATATGGTCTACTAATCCTGTGGCAGTGGAAGGTTGATTGGACATTGAAATTAGATTCTTTTAAGTTTGGCAAGCAAACAGGCTGACACAGTAGTAATTGTAAAGATGTTTCCTGATACGTGGGCCATTCTATATGTACTCCAACTTAATTTGACTCATTTGTGTACTATGAATGTTACTTCTGATTTTAAAGCTTTATTTAAAAAAGGGCAATTGTTTTGATTTCTTTTCCAAATTAATTCGTATTGATTCTGAGTGTGGGTGTCTCTTCTGATGTTTTTGTTAGTCTAATCAAAATCTAGAGTTAACAAAACAAGAGCAAAATCTTTTTCTCCCTTAATGTGAGTGAGACACTCTTTCACCAGTTTATTGTTCTTGTATATGCTTACTCATGTAGGTAATTGTAGTATGATTTGGAAAAGCAGTAGGAATATAGAAGTCTTTTCTAACCATTCAATTAATACTTGTTAGTGGGTTGTACAACCAAGTTACTTTTTAAAATTATTTTATGGCTTTCAATTACATCCTCTGAGCATCCTGCTTTTTAAATTCTGATCTGTAGATCTCAGAAGAAATTGAGAACTAGGTGAGATGAGCAATCACAAGATTCTTGTTTATAAATGCTGTGGACTTGTGGTTTTGACAAGGAGACTCATGCAGGAATTCTTATTTAACATACTGGATTGCTGGTCATTTTTGCAATTCTTGTTTTTACTCCTATTAAAAACAAGAAATAATTTACCTATTTTATGGAAAATTCTGTGGATTACCTTGTCAGTTCTTATGAAACTTTGAACATGCAAATAGCAGTGTTAATTAATGGTTATTCACTTAAAAGCAGAAGACATATTTGGATTTAGAGCCTTTATTCATTTACATAAATAGGTGGTTTCATATAGGTATCTAACTTTCTTCTTTGATATAACCTTAAGGATAAAAGTACGTTGAAATTTTTCTTGCTTTTTCAGGCTTGTAAAAGTATTTCAACTTTAAAATTATAAAGTTCAGACTGTTAGGATGATTTCTATTTGTTTACCAAAGCCTGTATTTTTTTTTACTGTGCCATGTGTTTAGGTCACACAAAGTAATTGACTTTCCAAAAATTTTTTCCTCCCTAAGAAATTTTTCTCTGCATTTACAAATTGGATATTGTTCATTATCATCTAAATATATTATTTTTTGAATTGTTTGTAGTAGGGATTTTTTTTTAAGAACATGGTAATATCTACTGGAAAGTTTTAATTCAATTGAAACTAACAATCTCTTCTGTTGCTATTTTACTGACTTACCCCTTAACAATTGCCAAGAAACCAACTGTCATGGTCTGTAGGTGGGAATGTCATGAATAAGTGAGCTGCATACATGCTTCTCTTACAGTGGAAAATTTTCTTTTCTGCAGGCATTTCCTACTGGGTAGAAACCCTGAATTACACGTTGAATATATACTGTACTTTTGTATGCTTTGCATGGGGTAACATTTGTATGCAATTTTCATTTTAAAAAAGTGCAAGATTTTTAGAGGTTTCTGTAACTTCTTAGGTGATTTTAGCAGCATGAAGTAACACAACTAAAAATGACCCAGGTTAATTTCTTGAGTAAATACTCTCTTGTGATCTTCACTCTGTATGTTTGAAGATGTTGCTTTTGACATGTGGTATCAGAAACTCAAAACAGGAGTTTATTGGAGATCACATGTCTTCATGCTTATCTGCCTGTTGTTCAGCTGTTTCTTGCACAGTCTTCCTCTTGACCTTTGCATTTCTTCAGTGTAAGGAGTTCAGTTCTTAATATCTCTCATCTGGGACACATGTCCAAGTTGTTGTTACTTTTTCCTCACTAGTTTCATGAGGATATGCTGTTTTAAAATTTTATTTACTTTATTTGCTTGTTCATCTAATTACTGATGTAGTAGTACACCGTATTAGTTTGAGTACAAGTATGTATGTAGGAAGTAATACCTCCTATTTATGTCCATTAAACTACAGAGAGCATGATAACACTGTTTGGTGAAGCAAATTCCCAGCTACAAAACACTATTTTTCAATGGTCACTTCCATTAACTATGCATTGCCACCAGCCCTGAATGCCATGCTTGTAAAAACAAACAAAAACCCAATACAAAACAAAATAAACAATGACACCAGTGGGAGGGGGGGAAGGGGTGAACCACTGCTTAAAAGCTTCTATGAGAGCATAATTTGTAGGAAAAAGTTGCCCATGCTGTTCATCTTTCATCATCCCAAAAAGATAATAGTCAGAAGGCTCCAAATTCAGACTAAACAGTGGATGTGGTAGGATAGTCCAGATGAGATTGATTATGTGCTCCACAGTCTTTGAACCAATATGGGGCCTGGCCTTTTGATGTTGCAAGAGAAGGATTGTCTTCTTCTCTGGCCCAATTCTGAAAATGCAATCTTTCAATTTAGCAGTGTTCAGAGCTGGTTTGTCTGGGTTCCAGGAAATCCAGAAAAAGCACCATGATAGTGTGCATCACTTTCCCAATGAGGGCTGTATCTTCAGCAACTTCTTTGATGGGGAATTCATATATTGCCAGTTGATGGGCAGCTGTTTTGACCCCAGTCTGTAGTGATGATACCTTGTCACCAGTAATGATGTGATCCAGGAAACTGTTGCCTTCACTTGTATTGGTTCAAGAGGTCCTGACAAATCAGCATATGTTGTTCTTTCTGTTCCTGTGTGAACACACACTGGAATGTTCAAATTGTTGGTGCAAATTCTGCAATAATCCAACATTGCCATCATCGTTTCCAGTGTATTTTAGCCAATATTCAGCTCCATACACAATCTGTAATCTGCTGATTTGCATGAATGAACATGGGGATGCTCTTCATTTTGTAGTATGACAGCTGTGTATCACCATCCGGAACACGCCTTGTCTTTCACGTCACTGTCACCACTGCTGAAACCTGCCACCACTTCGCTGTGCTCACATCCACTCTTTGGTCTCCATGAATGTTTGCAGGCATCAATGAATGTTGATGGATGCCATTTTTTCCATACAAGAAATTCAGTGATACACCTTTACTTCATATGCACTTCCATGTCAGATGCCATTCTGTCAGGCTGCCCCTCTGCCACACAATAACAAAATGTAATGGAATATTGGTGGAAAGGTCCAACCTCTACTGCCATACCACCAGCATCCACCCCTGATGTTGTGGGCCGACATAATAAAATAGGAGGCGTTACTTTTGGAGAAACTCTCATAGTATGCTTCATTCCTGTGCTCGAAGGTGAGCAGTATTTGTATACCTGTCGTCTTGAAAGTCATTATCTTGTGTACAGAAGGCCTCACCTTCTGCATATGTCATGGTTTCTAGTTTTTTTTTCATCAGTATTCCACATCGTGACGTCATTGAATGCACTGGAGTTAAAGAGTTAATGCTGCAGTTCTGTGGCATGTTGGTATACTTCAATAGTAAATTAATTTTTTTTTCCTTTAGCTTATTGCTGCTGTTTTTCTCATCCGGGCCAATCTCCCAACTTTTCCCTTCCCTCCCTCCCCCCCCTTCTCCCCATGCTCCCTTCTCAGGGCATAGATCCATAGATCCCTTCACTCCCTTGTCATAGAAACCAGGCCATACCATGACAGCATATGGTTTGATTTATTGATTTATACCTGGTTTATGAACGGACTCCTTTTCTTTCAATGTTTGGGCTGCACTTGTTTCCTCTCTAGACTTTTAAGAAAATGCTTGCCTCAGTGTGACTGCTTTTGTCCTTTATCTATATGCTTGTAAAATTTTTCATTCTGTAGTTCTTCTATGGACTTGGGTCTGTGAGCCTTTCTTTTTTCATATTGTGCTGATCATAGCTAACTTTCGAAGTGGTTTTTAATTTTTTAATTTTTATTAGCAGTGGTAGGAGCTGCTTAATCTCAGAAATAGCCTGGAGTGAAGCTTGCTTGAATGTGATTTTGGGATTGATAAAGTCATTTTCATGACCTCCTTGTCTTTTTCTCAGTAGAACTCTGAATAGTTTTGTGTACAGGATCTGCTGTGTCATTTATAAAGATAGCTCCTCTCAGACGCGTTCTTTTATCTGTATATTGTATCATTTAAGTAGAACTGTGAGGAGAGCACTGCCAGCTGTCTGAGGGGTCATTCTGAAATTCATGTGGCTCTTCAGCTCACCTTTTTAGCATATTGCATCATTGCTCTGTCTCTGAATGTATTTTATTTTTAAAAACTGTTATATTTCACCTGCAAATCCCTAATTAGGTCCTTCATTCCTCTGTGCTTTACTTTGTGAGACTGAATTGGCAGTTTCAACAATGAGCTCTCTGGGATAATTTAAAGAAAAGTATTTGCTCAAACCATTCATGTTTCACTAGTCTACAAATTTCCTATCAGCCTGGTCATGGTTAAACCCAAAAGCAGCTGAGCACCACACAGCCTTCAGTCACCTCCCCCCCCCACAGTTTGATCGGGGGAGAAAACTGAAAAGTGCAAGAACTCGCACGTTGAGATAAGGACAGTTTAATGAAGAGGGGGAAAAAAAAATTAAAAAAGAGGGAAACCACCACCAACAAAGGAGTACACAAAGCAAGTGATGCACAACACAGTTACTTACCACTTGCTGACCGATTCCCAGCCCGTTCCCGAACAGAAGCAGCCCTCTTATCCAATGCCCCCAGTTTTATTGTTGAATGTCACACCATATGCTATGGGACATCTTTGTGACCTGTCTCTGTCAGCTTTGTCACCTCCCAGCAACTTATACACCCGAAGCTTCTCTCTGGCCAGGCAGCACGAGGAGTTCAAACATCCTTGACTGTTGTAAGCGCTGCTCAGCAGCAACTAAAACGTCAGTGTGTTATCAACATTAGTTCAGAACTGTATGAGAATAGCTACTAGGAAGAAAATTAACTCCATCCCTGCCAAAATCTGGACAAGCCCTTATGTTTTAATACAGTGAAATGCTACAGCGCATTTCTTTATGAAAAGCAGGAAGATGGTCTGATACTAAATGTATTTTAAAAAGTCAGAATAGCACACTAGAGGTCAGTAGCTCTGTTTTCAAGATAGTTTTGCTATTAAGGAAGAAAATCAGAAAGCTTGTTCTGTCATAGTGATTTTTCCTTGCAATCTCAAGAATTATGACAGATTCTACTACCAAGTCATTACTGAGTAATAGATTGATAAGCTACAGATTTTACCTGCAGACTTGGTTTATGTCTTACTAGGGAGATATTGATGATCTTTAAGTATTTTAGTTAATTACAAATAGCAACACTTAATTTTTCAGATGCAAATCCTACCACTATTTTTAAAATAAACTAATAAACTCAATTGGTACTGTTACCATGTTACTTTCTTGGCCTTTAATATTACATAAAGTGCACAAATCTGTATTCAGCATTCAAAATAGGAATTGTAGTTGTTCCTTAGGTACAAAAGGAAAGTAGCATTCCTGAAGGTAGTAGGGCATGTGCCTCCTTCTCAAAGCATGCATGTAAAGAAAGTCTGGTTGGCCCAAAGCAGAATCTCCTAGAAACCTGTTATTACATCTGTGGCAAACAACTCAACAGTAGAACTCTTTGGAGTCAATAGCTGTGCTTTAGCACAGGTCTGTTTTTATTTTGGAAAACTAAGGCTGGCATGAACCTAAAGACAACGCATAATGTCATATAAATATTTTGGCTTGCATGCTTTGATGCCCGTAGACTCTGTCAGTGTTTACATCCCCTAGAAACAATCCCTTTGGTTGTGTGCCTTCTTACAGATCTTTAGTTGAGGCCTTTGAAATGTATTTTTATTTCATAGGAAAATAATGACTTCAGATGTATAACTAGTACAGATATTATCCAGGTACTAATTCATACTAAAGATTGTGAACATCTTTTGTTCAAAGACCAGTGTAGGCTATTCTCTAACACACAGTAGCACTGCATAGGAGCAACTCTAAGCTTCAAATTAAGAAATGTTTACATGCATAAAATGAGGGAACAGTTAAAAATTGTATTTTGCTTTGCTAGTCTTAATAGACTGTCAATCTACTGGTCAGCCATACTTTTCAATTTCCCTATGGTTCATTCAGACTTCTTATATTAAGCAGTTTCTTTATCTTAGTTTTTTTGGGTTTTTTTTTGTTTTTTCTCCTGAGGGACAGTAGTTTGTGCCAAGCAAAACTTTGCTAAATGTGCTATTCTGCAGCTTTCTTTTTTTTTTTTTTCTTGATCAAGTTAGTTACACCCTAGAGTATTTGTGATACTGCACTGTGCAGGAGATGATTGCCTACTGTACAAACATCATACGGGTGAGATGCTGAGTGCACGTGGACCTGGTATGTCCTACCAAGCACTAACTCATTATTTGAACCAGAAGCAGTATTTTTCTACCTGGGATAAACAGTCCTTCAACAGTGATCCAGTCAGTGAAGCCAACAAGCTGGAATTAATTCTGTGACTCTATATGCCTTGGTTTGAAGTTAGAGAGTTACTAGAATCGTTTTCAATCAATATTTAAGTAAATCATTCTTTACTTATCTCGAACAACAACGCCATCTGTTTTGATATGTGGTTAATGAAGATTGGAAAATCTCTTTTGCATCTTTTTAGAAGAACTCAAAGTACTCTCCCATTGAGATTTGATTTTAGTACATGTGCCCAAGGGGATGATGTACACGCGTTGTCCCGTTTCTTTGGGCTGATTTGTTTATGATTGTGAAGTTTCTCAGGACTTAAGTTATGTTGTCATTAAGATAAAATGTTCCCTCTTGTGCATATGCCAAACGAAATTCGTATAGTTTGAGCGTATGGTAAATTACATTTTAGTTCTGTGAGCTATTCCTTAAGAAAACAGTATAAATCCCTTTCTGTTTAGATTTTTAATAGCTGCAGTGTGAATTAGAGTCATGTAATTAAAGTTTTTCTGCTTGAAGTAATCTGGTTGAGATTCATTTTTGTGTCATTTTCATGGCTGGGTTTATTCTTCAGTGAAGTGCTCTCCTTATCATCACTTTTGCTTTAGCTTAAGTATTGTTTTCTGGGACCAGTGTCTGTTATTGAGCTCTTTAAGGTACCTGTACGTGAAGATTTAAATCAGATTGTTCAGTTATAAAATTCTACGCAGCACAGGAATACGCAGCTCAGATGTTATCTTTTTTGTAATCCATTATCTGTTCTCTCCTTTCTCCCAATTTTTACAGGAAGACATCTACATGTACGGAGGCAAAATTGAAACAAATAATGGCAATGTTACTGATGAGCTGTGGATTTTCAACATCCACAGTCAAACATGGAGTATCAGAACTCCTGCTGTACTTGTACATGGCCAGCAGTATGCTGTGGAAGGTCATTCAGCACACATTGTGGAGCTGGACAGCAGAGATGTGGTTATGATTATCATTTTTGGATATTCTGCCATATACGGTTACACGAGCATTGTGCAAGAATACTACATCAGTAAGTGCTTTCAAGTCATTTTTATCATGAGTCGATAAAAAAAATTCCTTAGGAACACTTCCCATTTTCACAAAGGAAAATACATATTTGGCAATATAGTCTCATTGTTTTTTCCTTCAGACAAGACTGATCAGATTAATTGTTAGTAGCATTAGTATGTGTTTGGAATATAATGGCTTTGGCTATTTGTTAAAGGCCAAAACAATAAATTCCAAGCAGTAGTTGTTATTCTGATGAAACTTACCCTTTTTAACCATAGGCTTAATGTTTTTTACTATGTAGCAGAGTAAAAATCAAAGGGCAAAACAGTACAATAAATAGTAACAAGAATTCAGTTAATTTTGAAGATTCTTTAATTAATGCTGTGATATCGTAATGCTGATTTTTGAAATGTAAGAACTTTGTTTATCATTACACAAAAGCTAATCTCAGAAGTGTATATTTGCTCCTTCTAAAAGAAATAAAAACATTTTTGGATAACGTATACATTTCCAATTGGAATAAATTCCCAATATTAGAAAAAACATATTTTTAAGTATTCCAACATGTCTGTCTGGGATTTCCCTGCCACAATGGCAAGTTTTTCTGATAGACGATTTTAAATGTTAAAATTAAATAAACAAAGACATTTTATCTTGCATGCGGTACTTCTAAGACATTCTTATAATAGAATGATCTTGAAAATACACATTACGATTTTCTTTAGAAATATTTGTATACCCGCTAATTCAAACGTTGTTTGAATGTTTGAATTATTGTTTTCTGTAGAATCGATTTGAGTTTCTTGCAGTTATTTAAGCAATCACAGAATGCATTCAAAACTTCCAAATAGTGTTTTTATGTTAAGACATTAATCCTAAGTCTTTTAAGTAGTTTCATTTACTCATTTGCATTTATGCATATTGATATAGAAACTGTGTAAGCAGATTTGTGAGGCGGGGAAATACTTCAAAACATAGAGGATTCTTATAGAATATAGAGGCTTTCTGGCATTACCTGTGAGCTGTAGTGATGTTGAGCAAAGCTGAAAGAATGGGAATAAGAGGAAGAGTGCAATGATGTGCTTATTCGGTGTTGGAAAAATTTGATTAAACTGAACAAAGTTACTAAAAATTTCTACACTCAGAATTATGTTTCACAACAATACTTGAAGAGTTAGTAAGTATTGAAGGCTAACTTTTTGCATTTTACCTCATTGAATTTCCATCTCCCTTCTCCGACCCCTGAAGTCAAATGATTTTTGTGTCAAGTTTTCCTGAATTCTTTGTCTGCTGCAGCATTTATTTACATTTTTGGAATTATAAGGTCATTTTTAACCATGAAATTTTAGATATTTGTTTGGACTAAGAATGACTAGTTTCTGGGGAATTTAGCAGCTCATAATGAAAAGGTATGGGAAGTAAGAGAAGTACTGATATGAACCCACTTGAGCTGGAAAGAAAATTACTAACAATAAAGGGCTCCTGATGCTGTGGAAACAAATATCAAAGTTCCTTTTTCTTTTTTTTTTCTTTTCTTTTAAAAAATATATTGTGTGAATATTTCAAATGGTGTTTTTTTATTCTTATTGTTATCAGCTATTGCTTTTAATTCTAATGAAGGTTATTTACCATCCATGTGCAAGATGTCTTCTAGAAGAAAGAGGCATTGTACAAATCTTTCCTTTTGGTTCATATTAATTGAAACTGCAAGTGATCCAGATTTTTTAGTGAACTTTAATGATCTTGACATATGGAAGTCTGATGCTAAAAACTTCTCTAGTTACTATAATCCTGATTTCCATGGGCTCTGAGTGCAACAAGAACACCCGAAAAGTTTTTGCTATTTGCGGACTCCTAGATTTTCTCATAGGCATGTGGTTCTACTAACAAAGCATGTTAGATGAAAGTGTGCATAGTCTCAAAATTTCTCTCATATTTGTTTCTCTCATGTCAAGTAATTTTTATCAAAATCAACAAAGTCCTAGAAAAATCAGACATGGTTTGCAGCCAGAATTTCACCATGTGAAAACACAGGAATTTGTTTCTACTCCAAGGGTACGATAGTTACAGTAATAATAAAAGCTTTCTGTTGTCCTTTCTTGCTGTGATTGGAGTTATGACTTCTGAGGAAGCCATAAATCTTGGTATAGGAATTATGTGGCTGATTTTACTAACTTGAACCATAAAGCTTTTCTGGGTTACTCCCCAGGGAAATTTATTTCCTTTTAGGTTGGCAATACCTCATAAACCTTTTGAGAATCTCAATGTGAATCTCAAGGTGAATATAATAATGGTGTTTTGTTTTAGCTAAAGTTTATAAAAGCTCCATATACATTAAGAAACTTCTGAATAAATCTTCTGTGATTTTATTTTGTTCTTTAGAAGGTAGAGATTTGTTTGGATCGGCAACATATCACTTCAGTTTTTAGTCTGAAATTTTTTATGACTTTAGAAGTGAGTCTCAGGTTGCTTTTGATTTAAGGATGTTTCTTTGAAGTAGAGTTAAAAGAAATGGCCCTGTGATGTAATGTATACTTCCTCTTTGTCATAAGTTATGAGCTTCATAATTGCAAGAAAAAAATCTTACAGTTTATTCTCACTGCATTTAAACAAAGATAGGACGTTGAGGTGCTACCTTAGAAATCTGTTCCATTTACTTGACCTGTTCAAAGGCTTTACTATGTCAAGAAAGAGTCAGACCAATGTATCTACCTTTGCTTTGGTTTCTTCTAGGTTTATTACTGCATATAAAAACTTTTTAAATTTTTTTCAAAGATCTTTTTAGAAACACTTTGGTTATTTCCAAATTTTCTTTATTTGTCGTTGACTGATACAATCATTATTGCTTAAATTTGAAGGACTTTTGTTTTTTTTTTTTCTTTTTTTTAATGTGACCAACCTAATTTGTAATAAATAAATAGAAAATTGATAAATAGCAAACAATTTTTTTTTGTAGTTCATTGGATTTTCATTTATGGAACAATTCTACATGTTTGTATGTGATTAACTTGCTCTGAGGAAAAGTCTGAAATGAATCTTGATCATCACAACCCATGCTTTTTAGTGAAAAGACAGTATTTTATAATTTTTTCTATTATATGTGTAGATTAATCTTAAGTAGTTTGGAAAACATCTGGAGAATTAATTCAGGGCTTATAATTTTAGTGACTGGATATCATCTAAATCACAGCCTATCTTTATCATTGTTTGGTTTATGTTTGGTTATGTTATTTTCTGGGTGACGCGTTTTCTAATGTAAGCAGCTCATCTCCCTTCCTGGAATTATCTTCAAATTAAAAGTACCAAACCTATTTTTTTGCCAGACTGATTAATGCAACCTCATTTGTTCCTGTCTTGTTCCGATAGTTCATCTCTGTAACTTTTTCACAAGTTCATCTTTCTTGAATGTGGTTGATTAGAAAAATCTGTGGGATATTCTAGGTGTGTTTTCACCTTTACCTAGCTAAATAACCTTAGTCTCACCTGATAAATGACATTCATATTGCAACCATGAGAAAGCCATTATTGGCTCATAGACTTTCTGTGATGAAGCATTCTTCTCAGTTATTATCAACTGATGAGCTTCCACTTTATGGAAGGTTATGTTACTAATCCCAGTACTCAACATCTTTAAATTACTGTTGAATTTGGTTTTCTTTTTTTTTTTTCTTTCTGGTTCTGATCATCCAGTTCATCCTGCATGTTATTCTGCTTCTTTTGTGAATTGGCTATGTCTGAATGCGTGTGATTATAGCATCTTAAGTTTGTGAGCATGTAAAATGCATCCCTTCTCATCCTTAAGAAGTCTGGTTAGTAATTCTGGCACCTCTCAACATATTTTTCTTTCACTTGGAAAGTCTTCTGGAAGCAGTTGTAGAAAACTGGACATTAGTACTTGGTTCTGATCAGAACCGATATTCTGACTAGAATATTGCAGCATGTAAGCAATTATTGGATGGGAATGCCTGAGAACCAGTCTTCAAGGAGACAGGAATGGAAGAGAGCTGGCAGCTCTTTAAGGACACCTTTCTGAGAGAACAAGAGCTCTCCATCCCCAAGCATAAGAGATCAAGTGGAGGAGGCAGGAAATCAGCACGGCTGAGCGAGTACCTGCTGGTCAGACTGAAGGAAAAAAAGGAGATGTATAGGCAGTGGAAGCAGAGCTGTGTGGCCTGGGAAGAATACAGGGATGCTGTTTAGACTTGTAAAAATGAAATCATGAAAGGCAAGGTGCAGATAAAACTGAACTTGGCAAAGGATGTGAAAAATAATAAGAAGGAATTCTACAGCTACGCTAATCAGAAGAGAGAGGCCAAGGAGGCTGTACCCCCTCTGATAAATGAAAAAGAAGAACAGTCTTCAACAGACATGGTGAAGGCTGAGGTACTCAACAAATTCTTTGCCTCAGTCTTCACTGACAGTCAGCCTACCCATGTCGCTCCTGTTCCTGATCCCCTATAGGCAGGGTTTGGATTATGTTGTGGATGTGAAGACTGGACTGTTCGGTGGATAAAGAATTGATTGGACCTTTCCAGCCAGGGTGTTGTGGTCAACAGCTCTATGTCCATGGGGAGGCTGGTCACAAGTGGTTTCCCCCAGGGGTCTTTCTTGGGACTGCTGCTCTTTAATATCTTTATCAATGACATAGACAGTGGGACTGAGTGTACCCTCAGCAAGTTTGCTGATGACACTAAGCTGAGCGGTGCAGTCAGTGCAATAGAAGGAAGGAATGCTACCCAGCGGGACATGGACTCCCACTTGAAAATGGGAATCTAATGAAATTCAATGAAACCAAGTGCAAGGTGTTGCATTTTGGGTCAGGGGGAAGGTCTTGGGGGTACGAGTGGATGAGAGTCTTGATGCAGCAGTGTGCTCTTACAGCTTGGAATGCCATTGGTGTCCTCAGATGCATAACGAAAGAATGTTGGAAGGGGATTTTTCCCTTCTGCTCTGTTCTTGTGAGGCCCCATCTGGAGTACTGCGTCCAGGCATGGGACTCCCAGCACAAGAATGACACAGAGCTGTTGGAGAAGATCTGTTTTTTAACTATAAATTGCGTCAGAATAGTAAAAGCAGTAATCTTGTCAGTTCCAGGCTGATTTGGCTTTTTAAGCTGTTGAGGTTGCAGAATTGATTGGTTGATCAAGTATTTCCATTGATATAATGCTAGAAAGAGTGGGATGTCTTTTAGTATGAGAAGAGTTATGAAAATGCATTTAATGATTGGATTTCTGTGTTTAAAGAGAAAGAAAGTGAAGATTCATATCTGAGTTGAGCAATGCCTTGAATTTCAGACGGAATTGTTTCAGAAACTGCTTTTTGCACTGAATGATTCGGTATTAAGATGGCAAAGAATCACAAAAGAGATCAACACTGAATATCTTCTCAGTTTTAGAAGTCAAAGTTCAGGTGGTTCAACTAAATCTTAGAAAGGGGAAAAACAGAAACAGAAACTAATACTCTTTTTGATTTACTTCAGAATGATGCTTCTGAACCTCTTTTCTCAAATTTAGTTATCCATAGCACATTTTTTTTTTTAATAAACAAGATGGAACAGCAATTCATATTTCTGTGCAAATCCTGGAGAGCTATATAATATGCAATTTTACTGCAAGAATGTTCTAGTTATTACATGAACCAAACAGATATAAATGCAAAATATTATAATATACAAGTAAACTTTCATGATGGTATTTACTATGTAAAGTAGTAGTTCGTTTTTTCTCCGTGAAAAGCATATATGCTGATCTTGTGGACTGATTAGTATTTAAATGGAAAAATGAGGACAGAGTTGGTGATAGGGAGGTGTATCAGCAGGTTGACTTTTCACTGATACCCATATGTAAGTTGTATCAAGTAAATCTGTTTGTTAGAAGGTAATATGTATGTAAAATACAGTATTAGTGCTGCAATTTTGATGATTTCGTTTGGAGCCGCTGTTCTAATAACTTGATAATATCCAAGATGGAGATTGGAGTAAAATACAACTTACATTGCAGTACATATCAATAATGTAAAAAAAAAAAAAAGTATAACTAGTACATTATAAAAAAATATCAGCATTAGTGTACACACATGAAAAATCGGCACAAGTCTTCCAGTTCAATCCATACCTTCTCATTTGTTACAAGCATTTAGGAATAAAAGTGCTGTCTTGCATTTCACAGAATTCGATTTTGTTACTGAAAAAATGTAACTTGTTTATAAACGCAGTGCCTGGAAACTGTTTAGAGAAAGTGGAATAGTGACAGTAATAACAGAAAGTAATGAGTCTTTTCACTGCATAGACGAATCAGGAGGAAAAAAGAGGTAATCTTAAAATCCATACACAGCATCAGATAAAAAACTGAAATAGAGTGTAACTTTGAGATGAAGCGGGGTGTATGGTGTTGTGTGCTAGTTTTGGATAAGTATCTTTGTAGAAGTAACCAATGTAGGCTAAGAATTAGGAAGAGACTGTTCCTCATGTGAAGTTCTTGTCCACGCTTTCAATTTCGCTTGCATAATCTTCAAGAGGCTGTAAGTGAATTATTTTTCTCATTTCCCATTCTGCATCTGGCATCCTCATTATCACAGCCTCTTTTGAATAAGGTGGCTTCTACAGGAAATGTTCATCGCTAGCTTGCTCTTTGTGTGGCTCCTATCATCAACATCTGGAAAGACGGGGGGGAAAAATACAAATTTTAGGGCTACAGGCAACAAGAAGTTACTCGATTACTCTCAACCTTTTTCAGTGTTATGGCAGATATTTTCCAGTTGTGTTTTAATCTTCACTTGTAACAGCTATTGTGAATAGTTTTATTTGATATCTCTTTGTGGTTACTAATGATGTGATATAAAAGGTGGATTTAAGTGCCAGTTTAAAGAGCTGCTTTCAAATTATCCATTTTTGAGTCTTCAGCAACTGAATAGGTATGTTTGCAGTTAAAATACTAATAAACATTAGTTGAAAACTGGTTTTAGCTCAGTAGTTTCACAGTTCACTAGTGTAGTATCTGTATGTGTGCGTACCTACAGCTACTTTACACATTTCTGTGAGCCCACGACAGTTCAGTTTCTCCCAGACTTTTCCAGATGGTTTCCCCACAAGTGCTCCTAAAACAGCTGGAATGCTTAATTTTCACTAGTCATCTCTGGTGGGACTAAGTTAAGGCTGAGAGACACTGTGTTCCACTGTTTCATATTCTCCAAAAAGTCCAGGCTTCTTGTTTTTGTTTTTCTTTGTGTGTGCTGAACGTCTAGTGTTGCGTGTTAGTATTAGTAAGCCTTAAACCTATGTCTTCTGTACATATATTCCAGGGTCAAATTCTTGGCTTGTACCAGAAACAAAAGGAGCAATTGTACAAGGTGGATATGGCCATACTAGTGTCTATGATGAACTGACAAAATCTGTTTATGTCCATGGTGGATACAAAGCATTACCTGGCAATAAATATGGATTGGTGGATGATCTTTACAAATATGAAGTTAATACTAGAACATGGTAAGTTGGGTTTGTAACTGAGCAAATTAAGTTATTTGATACTGAATAAGAAAAGATAAAGAAGGTTCTAGTAAAGTCACGCAGGAGACTGTGTCCTTTGCATGTGGCAAGACATTATGTGCTCTGCAACAAAACTGAAGAATTATGAGAAGGATTAGACTCTAACCAGCAGATTAATGGTGCTGCACACTGAAAGAAAGGAGGAAAGTTGCATGTGTATTAAAGGTTCTCCTATTCATACATAGCCACCATGCAGAGGTAGCTCTTGTATTACTTCCACATGATATAACTATACTGCTGAGGCACATTCATGTACAAGTTACGTAAACAAACAGAGAAATCTGAGAACTGTGGAAGACTATATTTCACATAATTATCTGAAGGAAAATGTTCTAGTTGTTGAATAGGGATTGTAGTGATTTTTGTTCTCAGTGCTTCTATTTTTGTCAGATCCTTGTTCATCAAGCCTATTTTAACTTCTGAATGCTCCTTATGTGTTATATATGCAAGCTGACCTTAAACGCTTTTGTTTTTTTTTTCTTCCTAAAGATGATGTGAGACAAAGATCTATTTCTTGAAACATTTTCTTCTTGCAGTTTAATGTTTGCCTTGAGCATTAATGGCTTAACTTAAAGCATGCAAGACTTGCTCTCAGATCAGCCTGTTGGAAATAATGTGGGTTTGATTTTGCTGACGCTCTTTATTTTGAATGCTACTAGCTCACGTCAGTTAGAAGCATTAGACATTTTTTTTGTTCTCTTTAATATATTTTTTTAAAATTGCTAAAATTTTAGTGCTCTCTTACTATGTTCTTGGATCAAAGTGATCTTGTATCCTTTGAAAATCTATTCAATAGTATAATCACAGAATCACCAAGGTTGGAAAAGACCTACAAGATCATCTAGTCCAACCATCCACCTATCACCAGTAGTTCTCACTAAACCATGTCCCTCAACACAACGTCCAAACATTCCTTGAACACCTCCTGGATTGGTGACTCCACCACCTCCCTGGGCAGCCCATTTCAGTGCCTGACCACTCTTTCAGAGAATAATAATATAAAATTATTATTCACTATTACTGCCATAACTATTTATGAATGCTTCTATGCTTATATTAATGTCATATTCTTGGCAGCTGGTAAAGAGCATAAGTCAAATTTGTTTCATGAAGGTTTCATACTATGGGAGTGAAAACTGGCAGAGGGCATGTGTCAAAGACACTATCACACAGTAATGGTTCATTGGTTAATGTATCTATTCAGAATACTCAGTGAGGCAGCTGAGCCTGAATGAGTGGTGAATAAGGCAGAGGTGGTGTCACAACTGATTCTCATACCCGTGTGCCTGTTTATTTTCCCATCCCATGCATGCTCACTGTTTCTCTCTTATCCATTCCCTCAGTCTCATGTGGCTGAGGTTCATATGCTGTTCTATGTCTAGGTATACAAAGCCAATCAACTGTTTTATTCAGAGGCACATGAGTTTTCATTTCTCCATATCACTTAGGAATAAGCTTTATATTTCTTAAAATGTGAGGGAGTAGTAAGTTGTTTTCTTGTGTGAACATTATTTCTAATGTGTGATCAGTGTTTGCAGCGCTTCTGTTGCTTTGCATTACTTGCATGATGCTGCAATTGGTAATGGGGGGCAATGTTGTGCTGGGCTTAGACGATGGCCTGAAACCACAGAACTGCCTGCTTGCTGCTGGGTATTTCTGTTACCATTATAATATGCTGCTATCTACAACATTTAGCATCGATATAGTTAACTGGGGCTGTTTGCAACTGCTGCTTGCAGATACATGTATATGTGCATAGATTATTAATTCAGTGCAAAGTGCGCTGAGGTGCCTAATTTGCATAGGGTTGAAATGTTTTTGAGAGTTCTGAAGATTACTCTCATCACTGATGCTGATGAATAGTGAAAATCATGGCCAAATTAACAAACTCGTATTTGTATTACACTTCTGCTTCTGTTGATTCTTGGGGGAAAAAGAGACTGTTACCAGAAGGGGTGAAATTGAGCAAACAATATGAAAAAAGTTAAGGAAAGAAATCTACGCAACAAATCTACGTGGAGGCTGGAGCTGGAGCAACAGGGTTCAAGTAGGAAACTGAGTAACCCAAATAATAACTGATGGGATTGTTAATACAGCCCCAGTGGAGAGCAAAATCCTTAGTTTTCTCCAAGGTAGTGTATGACTCTTTAGGACTTTAGTGACCAAGACAGGCATTTGTAGACGGCTGAAAGGCTGGATAATCAAATATGGCAAGTAATGCAAATTGAGAGGATGGAGATGAGAAACATGACAAAGCAAACGACTTGCAAAGAGATATATGGTCAGAATGGTTAAGGACAGCATGTTTAGTGCGTTATCATACTTTCAACTCATAGCAGCAATATTTCTCTATTACTAGTAGAACATAACAGTTAAAAATAATGCCTTATTCTTATTTTTCCTGTCATTTCTAATTTTGTATTTTTATAACTGATGAATTGAAACAAAATATTGTGTTCTTTTGGGTATGCCTACCCAGTATACCTACCTATATGTTCTTCATCAAGCTAATTCCAGATTAAGAAAAATACATTCATGTGGTACAGTATGTTCAAAGTATGTTATTCAGGAATAGCAAAAACAAAAAAGTCCACCTAAAAAAAAAAAAGACAACAAACAAAAATTCCTCCAAGAACACAGAAACCAATAAAAAATCCCTTCCAAACAACAAAAAACTTGATGTTCTGCTAATTAATTCAAATCATTATGTCAAAGTAATGAGTCATACCTTGGACCCTCATCCCCGGACCTTTTAATGCTATAAAAATTATTGAAAAAAATGTTATCAGTGTGATCCAAGGCAGACAGTATTTTTCAATGAGAAGGAAAGATTGTCAAGTCAGGAATTTCATTACAGGAAATGAAGGACAAAGCAGGTTAATTGTATGTGTACATAACAATATAAGTCAGAATGGAATTTTAAACTTGAAACTTGTCAATTTAAAAGTTATATAAATAAAAGTTTACTACTTGTAGTCAAAGCAGCTTTTCACAAATGTGTCTAGAGCTGTTCTACTTAAGTAATTCAAGATGGCAAAACAGACAATTTCCCTTGCTAAGATTTATTTGCTGTGCTTAAACCACTTTAGAAATCTCTTCTCTCTGAATTTGTAGTACTTACAGACTGGGGCTACCGACAAGCCTATGTTGTTCCCCAGCACAAGGCAAGACACGTGCATGGGTTGAAATAGTTGGATAGAGAGGAAACGATGAATCTTTCTCCATTTGTGTGAATTTTTGTGTGCTGAAACTCTGTGTGAGTCGGGCAAAGTGAATATATGGACAAAGTGATGCGAGTGTTTTTCATCTTAACTGGAATGACTTCTACCATTTCTTTTCCAAGTTTGAGTGTTCAGATAAAAAATGTTTGCCCTCTTCTAATGCTTGGGGTGATCTAAATATTCTCTTAGCCTTCCTGAGTATCCTTTACTACATTTATTGAAGAAAAAAATATCATGGCTGGGGACATATACGATTACGAATGAATAAAAAGAATGAGTTTTAATTCAGTTGTAAAATTTATTATATCATTAATAACTTCTGGAGAATGTAAACCTGATACAATTTTTTTCAGAAAAGTCATTTGACAGACTGATTTAAAACATGGTGTTTTTTTTTTTTTTTAATGAATAAGTGTATTTGTTATAACATGAACAAATTCAAAGTCTTAGAAACAATGAATGTTATCTGTTTACTGAATAACACCTATAGTGTTTTCACTGTATTATTTTTTCAGCCATAAGTGTTTTCATGTATAAATTTTCTTGGTGTGCAGCACACTTACAACTTTTCCAGGTGTTGTTATGTATGATGTTGATCTTATATTTTGCAGGACTATTCTGAAAGAGAGTGGTTTTGCAAGGTATCTACATTCAGCTGTCTTAATCAATGGAGCTATGCTCATTTTTGGTGGAAATACTCATAATGATACTTCCCTGAGTAATGGAGCAAAGTGCTTTTCTGCTGACTTTCTTGCATACGACATAGGTATGTATTATATTCTCTTTTTCACTGAATTTTAAATAAGTGTTGCTTTCAAATGTCCAGCTAATGCACTCCTATAATGTCTTCATCACAAACACCTTAAAGTTATTTAAAAATTGTTCTGTAAAACTAAAATCAGACTTCCGTTTCATACCAGTCTTCAGGTTTTGTTTTGTGGGACAAAACACATTATCTAAAATGGTGACTTTTGTTTTCATTTGAATAATGTTCTCTTATGAATAGCAGATATTTCTACATGAATTGCAAAAAGTGCATTTTACTGTTGTCAAAAAGTGTTGCAAAAACTGTCTAGTGATTATAACCAACAAATGTTAGTTTATTTTTCATACTGAACATCTACCTGTTACTTACAAAGGCCAGTGCTGGAATTTTAAGAAAATGTTTTCCCCCAGTTTCTTAAATGGTTTGGAACTGGGGGCATTTTGTAAAACACATTGCTTAGTGCTTATATCAAAGTGCTGTGACCAAAAATGAAACACGGAGAAGACAAAGTAGGCAGTGGTCTGAAAGGTGATGTACTAGTCAGGTTGTGATGGTCAGAAAACTAAGAAAGCTGAAGCTGTCACAAGTACAGAGCAGTGAGGATATTTAGGAGGTCTGTATCAGAAAGAGGCATATGGAATGAGGACAAGGCAAAACAGAATCAACAAAAACTGAGGAGAACCAAGACCCTTGGGAGAGCAATTGTGGTAAGTCACTAGCTGTAGCTGAGTCAGCTTGAAGTAATAGCCAAGATGTGTGGATTGAACTGGATATCTCCATCTGGCAAGTTCCTCTCACCCACTCCCTTTCCCATGCATTTCAGATTAGAGTACCAATTAAGATTCCCACCTTTGAGACTGAAAAAAACATTATTTGATCAGGATGACTGGCTTGATGAATGTCTTTTCAGGTGAAACAGTACCTCACCCACAGTCTAGAATAAGCAGCCTTGGTAAGTGGAAGGAGAGTTTTGGGGGCTACTCCCCCATGTAGGCTAATGGGACAGTGACATGAAATGAGTCAGGGTGATAATAGAATATGGGACACTTACATAATTTTGCTAAAAATAAGCTTTGTTTCCACAGACAAGAAAGTGGCTAAGCTGTATGTGCTTTGTAAGTTTTATGGAACAGAAGAATTTTAGTTTTGGATATCTGAGCCTCAAGCGCTCAAAAATAAATAGGGTTCAGAACCACTGAAGCTGCTGGTATGCTTTGCAGATGTACAAATGGTGGAGTAAAATTCTCGGTGATTGGAGCTCAAAGGCTGAAATAAAATATCTTTTTGCTATTCTCTTCCCCCCTTCCCCAAACCTGAACAAAATAAGTGAAAACCTCTACATAAGAAACAAAAAGTCACAGAGTTTGATAGCAGTGAGAAGCTGGGAGGGGGGGGCTGAATTGTCATACACGGAGAATGAGATGATTTGACAGTTCAGACGATTGCAATGAAGTAGTATCATGGAACATGCAGTTAGGAAGTGTAAGAATTGTCTCCTATGAGCTGGAGTTGAGAATGGCTTGTGTGTCCAATTGGAATGTCATTGTGCTGTGATGGTGGGCTATGCAGTTCTAATGAAATAAACACACAGAGAAGAGTTCAATTTTCAAGACCCGGGAGATATTTTTATAGAAGGTTTTTTTTGAAGAATTTGTGAGGCAAGAGTTTCATACAAACAAACTCAACTCAGGCTCTGCATGGGTATTAAGATTGTTTGAAGCATGAAAAATCATTGTGAGATGAGAATAAAAGGATGTGGTATATTTAATTTTACAAGAGAGTAGCTGAGAGCAGAAAAATTGTTGTTTATAAATAGATGAAAAGAATACACTTTGGAGGAAAACTGTTTAAGGTAGAAGTCTCCAAAGAACACTAGATGGGTCTAAGCTGTCATTCTTAAATGTTTCCAGCCATTGCCTATTGTGAGAGCTGTGTGGTTGTTGTGAAAAGGCCTTTATGTAGGATTGTGCAGGCAGTAAACCTGGGCAATTTTTAGGAGTCCATAACGTTTTCTGTTTATTGCCATTGTTCTTGCCCTTCTCCTTTGTTCATGTTCCCATGTTGTGCAATTCTACAAAAATAAACACACAGGTCATATTTGGCCAAAAAGCACAACCACAACTCCTGGGAGTTAAAGTTCTGGAAATACTTACGCTTGATCCTGCTGAGAGTAGCTTGTAGATAGCAACTGCATGTGCTTTTGGCAAGTGTTTGTCATCTGGCTACAGTTGTAGTATGCGGTGAGACGTGACCCTTTTTTTGTAGGGATTAGTTGATGTCTATTTATGGATTTGTGTATCTATCAACCATTCTGCATTTGCTCATGTAAGAAAACAAATTGTAAATTTATTACATGGAATATGTGCTCTAACCTGATGGTTTTGCTTGGGCGTGTGAATAAAACCTTATCAGAATAGCAACTTAAAAAAATTTTTTTTTTTTAAACTTTTTTTTCCTATACTACATTTCTGTAGCTTTTTGTGTAGGTAACTGATGGACCAAGCTATTGATTTTTCCCCTTATTTAAATTTACAGCTGGTTTTAATTGCTAATGAAGCAGGACTATCCCTTCCTATTTTGTTAGAGGATAATATTACTTAGTGCTATACATTTGTTTATAGAATGTGCACTTGAAAACCAATAATATGAGTCCAAGGGTGTGAGTAAGTGTAACCTTTGGACTTTCACACACCAGGACACTTTTTTGTTTATTCTAGTTCATGACAATTAAGGACACTTCTTAGTTGCAACAGGATCTCTGTTTTTTTTTTTTTTTCTAGTTAATTACAATATTTAATATGCTGTTTGTATTTTCTTAAAAGTCATATTTTCCATGCATTTTCAAACTGGAGAAGTACAAAAGGGAACAAATGTAGTGATTATTCTTAAAAAAATTCTATAAAGATTGATTTGCTGCAAGCTTAATCTTCTGTATTATTCATTTGGCCAAATTAAATACACAGTCTCATGGCACACATTAGATACAGACATACTTATTCAGAAAGCAGTAAATACTTATTTTACTAAGAATTTGATAAATGGAGAATGAGTATATTTCAGAATGTATTTGTCTTGCCTGTATGATGAGCTTTGAACAACGACTGGGAGACAAAATATACTATGTTATCTATATCACTTTTCTTTGATACCTTGCAAAGGATGCTGTCTGGAAACCAGCTGAGTCTTAGAGATAGGGCCTCCACTATTTATGTTCAAGTTGAGCTATGGAATACTTTTGATCATATCTTTCATTGTGTGTGACATAGTTTTATGGGTAGTGTGCTTCAGCTTTTTATTATCCATGAAAATGCTTACTGTTTTTCATATTAATGTGAAATAATGATTTGGAGACATTCATCTGAGTTAATTTTTGCTGTCTGAAGAGCTGGCTTCTGATATCAACTGGTAATTGAGGCTCCTCCTGAAGTCAGTGCTGGGAAATAAGTATTTTCAGAGAGCAATTCATTTCACTAGGCTTGAACAGAATGATTTTATTCATCTTTTCTGGAGCCAACCATTGCTCTCTAGGTACTGAACTTAGTTTGCATACATAAATTTTAGATGCTTTAAGTGCCATGGGCCAAAAAAGAGCTGAATTCAGTAATTTTAAGTGCTTCCTGCATCTGAATATATTTGTTAATGCTGAAGACTCAGAAATCTGGAGGTGCTATAAAAACAATGCTGCCCTTATGTTTATAATTTAATATTATTTCACATATTTATTAAAAAACAACAGCAACAAAAATAACAGAAAAATGAGAAGTCTGCAACATAAAACGAGCTCTGCAGACATGTTCTTTGGTATGTGTTTGTCTTCTTCTGATGTTTTATCATCAAGTTGCTTTGGTAGCTTTGGGTAAAGATCCTCAAATGGTTATTCTTGGAGAGGGGAGGAGTTTTTTTCCTGACTTTGCCTATATGTGGCTGAAAAGGAACCGTAACAATAGGAAAAGGTTACCACTGCATTGGATGCTCTGTTTGACCTGTTTTTAGCTGATGATTATAGCTTTTCTTTATCTACTGTTCACTGGAGTGCCACAGTTACCTGTTCAGTATGTAAAAGGAAGCTGACATAGAATGGATGTCCTTCATACTGAAAGTAATGTTATGAACACTCAGTGATATTCCATTTTCTGGGCTATAACTACAAACAACTTCTGCCATGAGTATTACTGGTAATGAGTTCTGCAGCTAGAATCTCACCTTGCTCTGTTCTCTCTTAAATGCTCAGGTAGAAGAGAGGGGTGCAGGATTCTAGTTTTATTTCTTCACTTTTGTCCTGTGATTTTTTGGGGGGGGATTTAAGTGTATTTCATGTGTTTATTTTCCTTATGCTCCTGCATAATTGTTACTACAGAACTGATGGATGTATTATTTATAAATGTATAAATCTGATTTATATTTTTATAATATTAACACCACTGGAATTATACCCTTTCTCCCAGTATATTTAACTTTTCCAAACTGAAACCACAGCTTTTCTCAACAATGTGGAACTTGGAGGATTGGCCAAAATTAAGTGGTCTCTAAATAATGGGGAAAGCAGTTAGAAAGCTGTGTCCATGTGGGTTTTGACAGTCTGAATGAGAGTGCAATTTTCAACTTGGGGAAGTTGTTGAAAGATTTTTTTAAAAACAATACAGAAGTATATATTTATAAACATAAATGTTTTGTACACACACAAAATTACTCAGGAGCGTGTATTGAAGAACTTGTTTCCAGCCCATTGTGATTAAATAGATCAATGTTTTTTCTTGTAAAATCATCATCTAGGAGCTGTCCTCACATCAGTTCAAGCCTAAATCTTTTGCATTTCTATTCTTATCATAGCCTAGGAAGTATCTGAAGTTATATTTTATGAGTACTGAGTTGCAGAGTTTGCAGATTAAAAAATAATTTTGCATAAGAACTGGAAGTTAAAGCTGAGATTTTAACTACTAAGCTTGGTACCTAAAAAAGAAACAAACAAAAGGAAAGCTTTAAAAAAAAAAAATAAATAGGGCATTGATTTTAGTCTCTGGCTAAATGGTGATGTTAGTAAATATATTTCTGTATCCCTGAGGCAGTTATTGTTGTTTCAGTGTATGAAGTCTGAGTTTCTGCCTTTTAGTTTCATGCATTGCATCTGCTTCTCCCGAAATGTGTGCAGAATGACTGGCAGAGAACCTCTATAAAAACAAACAAAAAAAACCCCAACCCAACCAACTCTCAAATCATTGGAATGTGGCAGCTGCTTGCATGCCCTCTTCTAGTGGTAGCTGTCTGGCAGGTTTGCTTGTATTTATAGGAGAGTGCGAGAATCAATGCATTTATGATAAGGTTCTTTTGTAAGTCTTGCTACTTTCTGGATTTCTACTGACTGTTTCTTTTTACAGAATAAATAATATGTAAATTCAATTGCTTATGAAAGACAGTATTATTTGTAAAACGTTAAGATTTTTTTCTATGCTACTCAAAGTTTAAGAACTAAATTTCTGAAGTTTGGAAAGCATTTTAGAAGTTGACTCCTGAGGTTGACTTCACTGGTACCAATTGGTTGCCCATTCAGTGATAATCAAATTGCTTGTATTTCATGATAAAACTAATTCTTTATTCATAATTGCTGCATGCTTGTAAAATAGATTGTTTAAACTCTTGTTTTTGTCATAACTATTAAGTTTGCATGTCTGGTAAAGATTTTTTTTCAATCCTCCTTAAGAAAGAATGTATTTGTACTATTGTCCATTCTTCTGGAATTACAAGCAGATTATCAATAAGCTACCACAAAGAAAATGTAAAACAACATCTATGATATATTAAGTATTATGTTTTCCTGAGCTCTGAAGTCATATAAGTAATTCTGGTGTGGTCTGTAGTAGCAATTTCCTCTGTATCACTGTACAATTAGGAGAGGAAATCCATAATAATATAATGCACGAATTGCTTTATTTAAAAGTTAAGCTTAATTGTTTTTAGAATATTGCTTGTAGAGTTACTCTCATGTATATAGACTCCGATGTATACGTTACACCTACAGTTAAAATTGAATTTATGCTGTTTCAAATATGTTTTGGTTTTTAGACTGCCCTAACAAAGGTGAGGCTGGAGCAATGCTTCCACTTCCTCCCTGCTTCTGACAATATTCTGTCTCTCTTTTTTTTTTCTTCTTTTTCTGTTCAATGAAACAGCAGTAAGAGTGGTGAAGAGCCACCTAGCTTGAAGGGTTAGAGCATTTTCTTTGGAGATGAAAGCTTTAGGTTTAAGTCCCATTGGGGAGGAAATGAACCTGTTTCTTCTACATTTTGGGTCATTACTCTAACTACTATAGAGTTATAGAAAATTAAGTATTTTTCCTTTTATCGTCTTTTAGAATTATGAACTCTTTCTGTCCTTTAAAAGAAACTCTGTGAGCATCTTGTCACATTCCATCTGCAAGTTCTGAGTGGGCATGGTGCTGCTGCTCAGTCTTGAATGTGGTATTGAGCATTGCCAAGGAGGGAAGGCTGATAAGATACCAATCAGCTTCTCTTCGGTTCTATCCCTACAGTTTTTCTTTTGGAATTTCTACAGTATTTCTGTAAAGGGAACATTTTAGTTCTTGGTTCTTCTGTATTCCTTACAAAATTTGGTAGCATTGTAAGTTATTAAGCTTTTAAGGGTCATATTACTAATAATAATTCAATAAGAGATGCCCATAATATATTTAATATATCAGATGAAAAAAAAGATGAGTAGTTTCCTCTGAAAACAGCTTGTGATGTGCTGTTTTCTCAGATTTTTGTAAATCAAAATCTGAATTGGAGATGGTTGAGTGCTGATCTTTTGTATAATTTTTTAAAGTGTTTTAACTTAATTCAGATATAATGAGGCTGTGTTAACTCATGTCTGGTCCAGCTTTGTCCTAATGTTTTAGTAATATCTTTTTCAAAATTAGATTTGAAGAATAAGTGTAAACTTCATGCTGCCTTCCACAGCAAGACAGGTTTTTAATGTTCTGAACTGTCTCTGAAAAGCACAATTCACTCTCAGGAAGACTTGCACAATGAGCAGGACACAGTTAGGATGCAGTAATTACCTCATTTTCACCTCAGTTGTATTTTGGTAAATTTGGTCTTAGTTCAGTGTTGTAAAGCATATTTCACTTATGTGACAATGTTGATTAGAAATGTTTTTTTTTTCTTTCCTAAAACTCATGCATGCTAGTATGCACGAGTGTATTTCTCTACCAGCTTCAGCTGGGTTACCTCAAGACTAATGCATGTTTCTGGTGTGTTTCCTGATGTATGTGATTTGTATGGGGATTGAATTCAGTCTAAGAGCCACTTTTGTATTATCTCATTGTAATATCTCATAACAGCATTATCTATAACTGTCACTAGGAGAGGAATAGCAATCTTTTTCCTATGATATAACATGGTAATACTTGTCCTTGAAGTTGAAGCCATAGTGGCAGGAAGTAAGGGCCCTGTGTTCTGCATTGTACTTCTCACTGACTAGAAATTCTGTTCATTTGGGATGAATAGAATAATTCCTTCATCTTCTTAATTTGTGTTTCTTTAAAAGAAATATGTGTTTCTCAGTGAAAGTATTTTATTTTTTATTCCTTGAAGTTTACCATTCTTATTACTGCAATAAATGCAATGGACAAGGCTGTAATGTTGGTAGGTAATGTTGTGAACTATACGGTTTGCTATTTGTCATTTTATTGTTGAAGCCATACAGTAAATTTGGAAATGTGGGTATTTTGAAATCTTCAAAAGAAATTTGAAGATGATAGGCATGGATGAATTCTGTTTGATTTTTTCTTTTTTACCAAGAAAAAGCCCCACACCAGCAGTTGGTTAACTATCTGTATTTCACATCAACCAGTCTTTGCAGAGAAATTCTGATGAGGAATTTAAAGTACTACAGCCGGATTTTTCTTGCACAATGGCCTGTTCAGTGTTCAGCAGTCATTGAGAAGGCTTGGAGGAGATAAGAGGAAAGGCTATTTGTAACATGCTTCCCTCCTCCTTTTCCTCTTGTACTCTATTGAAAAGAACTGCCAGTTTGACAAATATCATCAGCAAGCTAGGAATTATTATATCTCAAGCCCTCAAGGGTTTTTTTTATCTGAAAATGGGTCTTTATTATGGTTTTATGGTTTTCTTTCAGTGTTAAATCCCATTTTTTTTCTTAAATAAGTTTCTAAGTACAGGAAATACTATTTGTATATATGTGTACAAATAATAAAAAAAAAAAGTAATGCTTTCCAAGATAGGCTGAAAATGTAATGTTTTCTTTAAGTGTTTCCTTTACCATCATTGACATGAGCTAAGACATGCTGTTTGTGCTAAGGTACAATGACTTATAGCGACAGCAATATTTTGGTTTTGAAGTGCAACACAAAGATTTTGCTGATCTGCTGAAACTTTAAAAATGTGTTCTTTTATAGCTTTTAAAATGACAATACATTCTTGAAATAAAAATTGAACACACAATTGTTGATCAGTTTTATTTTCCAATAAATAGTGCTGCTGCTGGTCTTAAGCTATCAGATGATTCAAACATCACAGAAGCTTCAAATGCCAATGTTCCTCCTATATATGGTGGATACACAACTTTTATATTTAATGTTATTCCCAACCTTGTGATCATAAACAATTGATGCCCGCTGTGAGCTCTACTATTGACCC
The DNA here is from genome assembly GCF_987193195.1 of Phasianus colchicus. Lineage (NCBI taxonomy): Eukaryota > Metazoa > Chordata > Aves > Galliformes > Phasianidae > Phasianus > Phasianus colchicus. The sequence goes on from NC_143443.1 coordinate 28,723,779, forward strand.
TGTTCAAGAGCATCTCCCTCTGGCATATATGTACCATTCTATTTAAGTAAAGAAAATCAAAAGGGAACAGTTGAGAGGTGCTGTGTGTTAAAAATATAATTGTATTATGATAATAGTTACGGTGACAGAAGGTAGAAGTTGACAGAGAGGATTCTGGCATCTACTGGCCCTCTAAGATAGTGAACAAAAACGTTATTATACCGTTTCTTCAAACTTTTAAATTCACTCAAGGTATGATATTGAAATTATTGTTGCTTGGACCATCTGCATTACTCTGGTAATGATGTGCTTTCGGTTTCTGTTTCCAAATAATAGAATGCTGTAATTGCTTTATCTATTACAGCTATCTTGACTTTTTATGGGTTCTGGCTGTTGCTCTGGGGAAGCATTGGTCTCCTGAGCTGCTTATTACTGCAGTGTTGTCCCTAGCTGTGCCTCTTCTCATGTGCCAAATCCACCCAAGTGACCTTCCACCAGGCTGTGTCAGCGTGGTACTATCACAGAAAGCAAACTGGACAGAATGCTGCTGTGAATGGCTTTCTGCATTCAATGTGCCAGAGTGGAGCTGAAATGTTCTGACAGTAGAAACGAGAGCAGAGTCAGGATGGCCTGCAGTTAGAGTGACTTTGGTGCTGGATAACATTGACCTTAAGGACGGTTTCTCCTTCTTGGATGTCCTAATTTGCATTTCTGTTTTTCTTCTTCTTTTTTTTTTTTTTTTCCTTTTTATTTGTTTTCAATCTAAGGGAGTAGGGAGAAAAGGTGTTGAAATTTCTTATTGTTTTTTATTTTTTTCAATCTTAAGCAAACCTTCCTGGACTATGTGCGTGGTGATATTGCTGTAGTTTTTCGTCAGATCTACGACTTGCAAAAAATATTCATATCTAAAAATATGTTTTCAGTGTGTATAAAGCTTACCTCATTTAGACACGCTTGTCTTTAGAATTGTACAGATAAATGAATTCAGCAGTACTAGGTAAAAATCTGCATAATAATTATGTTAACACTCTGGAAAGCCTTGGGTTTCAAAAGTGCTCTGTGCAGTCTTGCTGTACACCAGGGAACTTTTCAGACTGTTGATCTCTGTAGGATGCTTCTGCTTAGAGTAGGAAAAAGCAGCTTTTTCCTACTGGATAGAGGGGAAAGGAAAAAAAAAGTTCTGATTTTTACAGAACAGCTTAATTAAGAAACAAAATAAAAAAACTAAATGAGAAAAAACAACAGCAGGATAGTATTAAAAGTTTTAAAATATATTGGAACCAGAATTTCAGAGTTGGTGGGACCAACAGGTGATGAAATCATGTAAGAACATTTGAAGGAGGTGAGGAGTAGGTGGTCTCTTCTTACAGTGGACATAACCTTTTTCAGATCACTGGAAGTAAACACAGTTAAATAGGAGATAAAATTAGTTGATGCTTAAAATACAGATGACTGTCCAATAAAATCCATTCTGCACATATTTTGTTGCAAATTTTGAGATTATTTTGTATAATACTGTATGTTTTCCTTTTGTCTTTCAGCTTGTGATGAGTGGAAGATTTTACCAAAACCTAATCTGCACCGAGATGTCAACAGATTTGGTCACACTGCTGTTGTCAGTAATGGGTAAATGAAGCATATTTTAAATTTTCTTGACCATCTTTTGTAGTGGAAAAAAAAAAGACAGCAATTATATCCACGTGAAGTATGGCTCAATGACATATAACTGATATAATTTATTAATGTGAAAAATAGCACTTATCAGTGGCTTGACATATCAGCAGTCAGCTGTAGAGTTAATTTGAGATGCAGTGGAACCTATTCCAATGCTGTTTCATACAAACATCCTAGTGTACTGAGGTGTTTTGTCACTACTGTGAACTGCAGTGAATTTGAATTTAGGACCCACTATAATCCTCACTTGAATGTGATATGAACAATGCTTTTTCTTTATAGCACACAACTATTCCTTTTTCTTCTACAGTCATTAAATCAGAAACATGTAAATTTACTGGGGAAAAAAAGCAAGTTCGTAGATGTTGATAATGATCACCATTAACTCGTTGCAAGAGGAAAAATAAAAGCCTGTCAGCATCTGACTGCATGGAGTTTATTGTTTATCCTTTATAAAATATGTCATACTTTCATGACATTTGCCATGAATAGTAAATCTCAGTGAATCTTTGTCATTTAGAACTAGGAGATGGGTTTAGAGTTTACAGAATTTGATGGTTGCACTCTCTGCTTCCCCCACTCCAATCTCCCAAAATAAAATTGTAGGGGACACATCTCCTTTCTGGTAGCAGAACTGTAGAAAAGTATGGTCAGATTTGCTTGTGTGAGTTTTATTATTGCTTGTTGCCAAATGACCCAATGTCTGAACATGGCACAACTGCAGATGACTGTCCCACACTATTGATCGTTACACATTATTCAGCATTATTATAAGCCCATTATTTAAGCATACGTAGACAATCTTCAGATCCTCTATATAGGATCAGAAATAAAGGTGGTGTAATAATTCAAGTAAGATTTTAACAGATTTTAATAAAAACAAAGCAGTAAGCTGTAACACAGCAAATGTTAATCAGCAAATGTTACTTAAGAGAAAATTGGAGAAATGAGTGATTTTAGCAACAGATAAATTTTCACATTCTGATCTTTGTTGCTTTGAAACAATTAAGCTATGTCTAATACTCAAGAAATGTAATTTTTCAGTGAATTGGATTCAAGGTGAAAATGACTTTCTTTTCTAGAGTTTAAGGGTATTTTTAGAAGGGCTTTATTTAAAAGATAATATATTATGAGATACTCCTCAATAATTTCTCTTATTGGTAACTATATGATTGTATCTTTTATGAGAGTATAGGATACAGTAGATACATGAGTTCTTTCTAAATATCTCTTAATTGAGACTGTTTTTAATCCTAAAGGAGAAAAAAGGGATAAGATCTCAAGTCTAGTTTTCTGTCTTTGATGTTAGCTGCTACTGTACTAAAGCCAAATATCCATCTCTAAGCATTACTGGTAGGCTCTGAAATTTTCAAGGAAAATGTTCTCATTTCTTGCAGGTGATTTTATCACACTTCTTTCATTATCAAACTAAAAAATGAGTACTGTTTCCTGCATATTCCTTCTTTCTTCTTTCTACACATTTGGTGTGTGTCACTCACTTATACAACTAGCATGGAGTAATTTTTTCTTAGTCTATATTTCCAATGAAAAAATATGCAGAAAAGCGTATCAATAATTATAAAGCAAACACTGAAGAATGTTTTTTTATAATATGTTATTTTTTATTGTGTATCAAGACAGCTAAAGAAAAATAAATTTTTAGTTACAATATCTTATATTTGCTTGCTTTTTCTTAACAGGTCAATGTACATATTTGGGGGATTTTCAAGTGTTCTTTTGAATGACATCCTTGTGTACAAGCCTCCAAACTGTGAAGCATTCAGAGATGAAGAGCTGTGTAAGAATGCTCGTCCAGGGATAAGGTGTCTGTGGAACAAGAAACACTGTGAATCCTGGGAATCTGGGAATGCTAACAACATCCTTCGAGCAAAATGTCCAAAGAAAACAGGTAAGTCTTGTTTTACAGTATGAGATTTTTGATGCAGTATAGGAGACAGAGGGAAGAAAAAGAAAACAAATCCAATGAAATGGGAAAAACAACCCAAACAGGCTGATCTAGTGATTCTGACAATTTAGGGATTAATGTTTTAAAATTTTTGAACTCTGATTTTGGGGGGATTTTAAATACAGGAAAAAACAAGCTTAAAGTGCTAAAGAATGTGAAACATAAGAGGGTTCAAAGAGAAGAATTTACAAAAATTGCTTTAGATTGAATTTTGTGCATTGTATTTGGAGAACTTGAAGGTTGAGGTTTGAGATAATTTCTCTGAAATAATTTTCCTTTTTCTCCACCTTTTCATTTGCTGGACTGTGTGTGTGTATGCATGAAAGTGTATATAAATAGATGCTTACTTAAATAAAAGCTCTCATGTTGTTCTGATTCCAGGAAATCATAACAGCAGACAGAGCAGACATGGCCCCTGCAAGTGATAGCTACCATTACAGGCATATGGCACTGTCATGTCTGTATGTACCAGTATAGGAAAAGGAAAACATCACTGTTTCAAGTAGTTTATATATCAATGGGAATATTTGCATAGAAGTATAGAGTTCAGCCACAGCTGGAGACAAACTTGAGACAAACAAGTCCTTTGCAGCACTATGTTGAAGTGGGTGCAAGTTTGCCTGGTGAATTTCTGTGTGGCATTATGATAGCCATATTTGTTTGAAAGACAATTGAACATTATGAATAACTGTAGCACTCTTTTCCTGAGTATTTTGGCATGTCATAAATAAATTGCTTTTGAAAGTGTAATTCTTATACTTTACATGAACAGAATAGGCATTGCTACTACATATACCTATTTTCTACTCACATCTTTCATTGCATACAGTATAAAATCACCACCCGAACTTTGGCTGTTTATTAAATGTACAAATAGTAGTATACTACTTAATAAATTATTAGTTCTGCTATTAGTGCTTCAAGATGTTAGTTCTTATTTGTTTCTGAACTGGATATAAACTTGGAAAAAGATGCATTATCTAACTGAAAGGTTATCTGGGTAGTTTTCTGAAGAACTGCTTTTGTACTGTTTCATAATATTAATCTGAAAAGTTTCAGCTCTTTATAGAAAGAAGAATCTTGAGACTATAAATTCAGAAGTAACACAGATGAAAGTAGAACTTATTTTCAAAGAAAACCCCAGCAAAGCTTTGTTTCAACAAGTGTTTACGAAAATAAAATGTAGTCAGGCTGAAGAAAATAGAAAATTTAGGCCCAATTTCCAATGCTTCTGCACTGGGATAAAACTGCACCTCAACATAAATGTGACAAGCTGCTCAGAACTGCAGTTCTGAAGAAACTGTGTGGATCTGTCAAAACCTTTGCTAACTGGACAGCACCTCTTCACTGCTGTCATATCCTTCCAGTTTCAGGTGATAACACTTTGCCCAAAGCCGTGCTTTCATTCTGTTCTTTTACACCACTTGGCTCAAGTGTTATCTAGTTGAGAGCATCATGTGAGAAAGTGATGATGGTCAAGATTAAAAGATAAGCAGAAACTTTAATGGGTTTGTGAAAGAGCCACTCTTGGATAATAAGCCTTTCCTGGCAATGGAATCTCTTAAACATTCATGATCCCAAGACTTGTTTCTAGATACAGAGGCATTAAACACAGCAATTAGCATAAATTTCACTCCAAGTCCTACGGCTTTGCGTTAAGGAATTGACATGAATATTCTCCTCCAAGATTTGTTATACTGAAATAACAGAACTCTCTAATTTCTAAACTAATGATGATAATTTAACTTGGAAGGACTATGTGTTGCTAACAGCTGTCTTAGATTTTTGTATTTGAAGCTTTTACTGTTGCTTCCTGACAGCAATCTAATTTTTTTTATCAGAAACTTGCATCTAAAGAAAATCTATCTTCTGCATTAAAGAAGTGAACAGTGAATAGTTTAAGAAGCTTTCTTATAGGTTAAATTTACACACTGTCCTGAAAATGCTCATGTGCTGCAAATCAGTGAATGTTCATTTAGCTAACCTTCAAATATGATTGTTACTTGGGGAATTTTTAAAGGATATTATTAACTGAATAGAACTTATTTCCCAGAATTGCTTAAACTCTCATTTAATGGCTACAGCTTAAATAAAAGATGTAACAGAAAATACTCTAGGCACTTTTTTAAAATATAGTCCTATGTTTCTTTTTGACTTTCATTTGTATTGCAGCTGCTGCAGATGACAGATGTTACCGATATGCAGACTGTGCAAGCTGTACTGCCAATACAAACGGGTGCCAATGGTGCGATGACAAAAAGTGCATTTCAGCAAATAGTAACTGTAGTGTGGTGAGTCTTTGCAAATTCATGATCATGTTATTAATACTAATTTTTTTTTTTCCCTAACTAAACTCAATTTCTGTTACACTAAATAGAACAGTGAACAAATAGTAGGTTGTTTTGAACAAAAGTTTGACTTTTGCAGTAGAAATATTTCAGAGGGCAGTCTTGGACTGCAGTAAAGATATGCTTTGCAGGAAAAAAGGATCTTTGATTATGTTAGCCCACTATGTATATCTCTCAGTACAAATACAATTATCTCCTAATTAACAATATTTGGAATGTCCCAGAGTCATTACCAGTTTGGTTTTTGAGCGTATGCTGCCCACAGTATGCAGGCAGAAACTGTGGAATCCCATGATGCAGGGCAGTTCATTTTCTTTCCCTTTAGAGCAGAACCAGGTCAGTTTCTTTAGTCTTGATGTTTTGATCACTGGTCATCATGCAGATGTTTCTGTTTAAGTCATAGGGTTTCATCTCTTTTTATTAAAGGAATATGAGCCTGTGTCAGCATAAGATTAGATGAGTTGTGGTGATTTGCTGAGATTGTATATTGTTTATGTTTATAAAGATAGAACATATAGATTTAAACAGCTTTGATTTTTGTTTTTAATACTGCTTAGAGACATGCTTTAAACTTTGTCCGCTGCATCTCTTGCTCATTCATTTGATTTTTGAGAAACTTATAATACCGTTTTAGCTTTATAAATTTTGTTTCCTTATATATATATATATATATATATATATATATATATATATATTTTTTTTGGCTAGGTCCAGCTATACTGGAATTCAAAATCTTTTATTTACGTGCTTCCATGACTAAATGTTGGCTTACTTTCTAGTTTGAACCTGATGCAAATCAGTCTTATTCTCCAGATAGATAAATTAAGGCATGAGTTGGACTGACTCTGGATTGACTTAAAGCTTGCCCATTCAGAGTGAGGCAGCGCAAATCACAGCATTATAATAGTTTCTCAGAGTGATTTAATATTCCAGGCTCTAGTAGTTACATTCTTTTGTGATTTTCAAGGGTTCTTCCTTTCCTAATATTGTGTTAAGTACCAATCCTCTCGCCATGGCTTTCAACTCTTAAGCAAGAAATAGTTGCTAAAGAGCAGACTGTCTTCATACCTAGAAAATATGGAGTGCTGGGTATTCTAGCACAGGCTTCTCAGTTCAGTATCTTTCTTTGTTAACTGTTCAGGACCAAGATTGTTAGCTGAATTAGGGATAGATGCACCAGTCTTCTGTATCATTTCTTATGTTTTATCCAGGATTTAAGGCAGGTAGCAAAGGCTCTTAGTGGAGTTACTAGAGAATGTGATAGTGACAATGTATCCAAAAGATTTTTGAAAAGAGTTACCATAAGTTGGATGTGGCTATTTCAAAATTAATTATTGTCTGGTAGACTACAGTGGCAGAATTGTGAGGCTATCAATATAAACCTACCAAAATAGCATCAACAGAATGGCACTGTGTGGAGAAATGGCACAAATCAGGCTGATTACCCATTTTCATAGTCCTACAATTTGAAAATGTTTTGACAGTGCTGTGATGGCAACATTGGATAACAAGCTGAGGACTCAGAAATATCTCAAGGAGAAAGCCCTGTTTTTGCAGCTGTGCAAGTCTTCGATTTATTACTTAGATCATAGAACATTCAGCTGAGAATGACAATAATGTTGCAAAATTTGTTGTGTACTTTTCATGGAAACTGGCAGAGAATTAAAGGTATATTGACAGTCAGTTTGGCATTGGCCTCATGGTCACAAGTATGTGAGGGACACTGATTGGCGGGGCTATAAAATAAGGAAATTTCCCAAAACCACTCTGCTATTTGGACAGATGGACTTCATAAGCTGTACTAATGCACTGATGATACACATATACCTGCCTATGCTCACCATCTGATATGAATCAGCACATTCACGGGGCATTGTATTCCACCACTGTGGAGGCACATGGATCATCAGGATATATCATAATACTGTATAATAATCTGGTGTAATTGTGAGCAGAGGCTTGCAATGCCAGGTTGTTTGGAGGTCTGTCTTGTTTTAGCACTAGCAAGCTGGCTTGGTTTTTTCCTCATAAAACCTCACCTAAATTGAATACTTTTGCATACTATGATTTTAATTGACTGATAATACAAATATCTGATACAAACATTGAGGGATGAAGCTTATCCTGTCCAATCTTACCCAACTATTACCTATTTAAAAAAGAATTTGTGTACTGCTTGTTTTATATATCTGTTTTATTTGGAGTGTGAGTGTGGAGTAGATTGTATTGATTTTTACCTGTGGGACTCTGGTCATCACTGATTCTGATGTGTTCTGCCTGTTTTTTGATAGAGGAAGTAATTCACCTGTGGATCAAAATAATTTTTTATGAAATTATAATCACCTTGGACATCTGCTTATAAAAAACTTTATTTTGCACTATATGTCAGTGATACTTGCTGAATGTGTTCATAAAACTGTATTTATATCCTGTAAAGAAAAAAATTCACAAAAAAAGCCATTTATCAACTTTACTTTCCAGTCCTTTAAAAAAAAGAACAGAAAGAAATATGTCTTTGGAAAGATTTTCTTTTCAATTTGCTGCATCTTTACAAGATATTGCATTTCTAGCAACATTGAAGTATAAGCAAAGAATTGGTCAGTTCCACAGGAAGGAGCTGAGCCATCCCATGAAAACAAAATCTTTCCTTGTGACAAGTACAGTGAACATAGGCTGAAGAGAATTTGCAGGCTGCAACAAAAGACAAAGAGAGAACATGAATTTTACAGTAAAAATGTGCTTTATCAGTTTATTTTTTCTTCTGCTCTTTTGAAATGGAGCAAAATAATGGTAGAGAATGTGGCAGTTTCTTGATATATTAAGAGGGTAATCATTTGTAAGGACAGTAATATAGCAAAGCAATACGGCCATAAAGCTGCTTTATTTTTGCAGTTGTGCTTTTCAAATACATGCAGACACACTGAAAAACTATTTGCATTGAGGCCTTGAAAGTGCTAGATTCCCTCCTGCTTGCCAGTCTTGTCTAAGCTGTGTCCTTGAGAAAGAGGAGGTGAGCTGGGTTTTGGGTAAATACCGTGCCACTTTCATTTGTGATCAGCTCAAGTGCCTCTGGGCTTATAGATTAAAACGTCTGGAAATGCTGAAGCATACATGTAGGTTGGTACCAGACATTGTTGATTTATTTTTGATATATATGCTACCAGGTTTTGAAGACTTGGTTTTCTTTTTCCTTTTTAATATCTTTTCCAAACCACTTCTTTGTCTTCTCTCTCACCCAGTTCTTTGGGAAATGCTTGCACTAGGTGCATATCAAAACAAATTGGTTTTGCTTCTTCATATCTTAAACATAAATCATCCCCTTTCCTGATTCACATCAAGCTCCAGTTCACATCCAAACATGAGTCCTGAAAGGCCAGCTGAAGGAATTAATGGGAACTTCTTCCTTCTATCCCAATTTTTGTTGTTGTTGTACGGCTCTACAGTAAAATTTGAAGCAGTCACTCCAGGTAATGTAGGTCTAGTAATATGCTGCAAATTTTTGCTCTTATCTTGACTATAACCCTTCAGTATATAGAATTTTGCACTAACATTTTGCAAATAAATTATTTCCATATTAGAAAATATTTTGAAGAGTTGAAATATAGAAAGAATAGGAAGTAGTGCTAACCATCACATGAAAAATGTTGTCACTGTTGATTGAAAGAAAATGCTTTCTTTTCAAAACTGTACGAGTCCTTGGAAAATTTGAAAAGATATTCCATATAACATTTCAGTTCTTGAGCTGAATCCTCATATTTTTAAGCTTGTTAAAATACTTATACTTTCACTGTACCAAACAGCATATATAAGGACGGCTGACTACATTGAAAACACTTAAACTATTGGGATCAAGAACATCAGGCAGTAGTGCACACGTAATAATTTTCTGTATTAGAGAACAATTTGAGATGCGTCTTTTGAAGAGGAGTGTATGTGCTTTTCTTGTTTTGGGGAGACTGTGTTGGGAAGAAGCATAGCTGAGTTGTTCCTGCATCCAGTCTGTATAGCATTTTTGCTTGTGGCTACAAGGAGGATGTGTTCTTTCTGCAACTGTGACCAACCCACACCTGTGTCTCCAGTAGCAGTCTGTGCATTTCTTGTGTCAATCTCCACAAATGCAATACAGTGAAACTTCAGTTGATTTAGGTAATCTAATACACTCCAAAGTGTTAAGTTACTTTAAATTATTCAATTTCTGAGCACGGCAATGTAAACTAAATGTTTTAGAACCAGTGATAGGGATGGTAAAGAGCATATTGTGGAGGGATAGAGGGTACTAGAGGGTGCTTCAAAGAAAAGTGTAATCCTGCATTATTAAGTGTTTTTATGTAATACCTTAGAGGCAAGAACCATTGTCTTAGTGTAATATTTACACAACTTCCAGAAAGATAATGGTCTCTTTCATAGTGACAGTACAACACTAACATCAGTAATAATAATCATAGTGATATCCCTACAGATGAGGAATTTAAAGAACAATCAAGGGGGAAATGCTGTATAAAGTAGTAGAAGGAATTGTGAATAGAGAATTTTTTTTTTTGTAAAATGTAAATATTTAGGTAAAATTTGGTGGTAGATTGAGAGAAAGAGTAGCAAACCTATCTGATAATTTACAACTAGGCTGGGCAAACTAGGCAAGATTGTATCATTACCCTGGGAAATCCAGGAGGAGGTGGAGATGTACATTGTTCAATAGTAATTTCTGAAATTTTAACATTAACTACTGTAATATTTTCACTCTAGAGTGGAGATGTTGAAAATCACTGCAGTTCAAAAGTTTGTCTGTATTACCACTATATCAAGATCAGTTCTGAAAAATCAGTAAATTGGATGGAAATAGGAAACTATACATAACAATTTAATGATACTTGAGTGTGCAGAAATAAATATCCTACAAAAATACAGAACTTCAGTAACAGATGGGCTGTCATATTTCTGAATTTTATTGGTTTGCTAGCTTAAGTTATGACCTTAATATTGTGTTAATATGAATTACCTGTTGGATTTACATCTACATTGAACTAATGAAATTTTTAGGCAATGTTTAAATTGGATTTAAGGGGAATAAGTGCTGGGAATAAGGGACTACAACAGAACATTGTTATGGAAGACTCACTAATACTTTGAATTTTATTTTAAATAGTAAATAACTAGCGCAAAACAAGCTTCATGATTAGAAAATAATGGAACAGATAGTTTAGTTGGACAATAGTAATCTGTATATAATGTTACTAAGGAATATATAATTTTGAAAAGCAGTCGGAATGCTTAAGGATTTCAAAGAATCACAGAATGGCCAGGGTTGGAAGGGACCTCAAGGATCGTGAAACTCCAACCCCTCTGCCACATGCAGGACCACCAACCTCCTCATTTAATGTTAGACCAGGCTGCCCAGGGCCCCATCCAATCTGGCCTTGAACACTTACAGGGACTGGGCATCCACAACCTCTCTGGGCAGCTGTTCCAGCACCTCACCACTCTCTCTGTAAAGAATTTCCCCCTGACGTCCAACCTAAATCTCCCCTCCCTCAACTTAAAACCATTTCCCCTTGTCCTGCTGTTATCAACCCTTTTGAAGACTTGATTCCCCTCCTGTTTGTAGGCTCCCTTTAGGGATTCAAATGCTACAATGCGGTCACCCCGCAGCCTTCTTTTCTCCAGGCTGAACAAGCCCAGCTCCCTCAGTCTGTCTTCATAGGGGAGGTCCTCCAGTCCCCTGATCATCTTCATGGCCCTCCTCTGGACCCTCTCCAACAGCTCCCTGTCTTTTTTGTGCTGGGGGGTTCACACTTGGACGCAGTACTCCAGATGGGGCCTCACAAAAGCAGAGTAGAGGGGAGCAATCACCTCCCTGTCCCTGCTGGCCACCCCTTTTTTGATGGAGCCCAGGATACCATTTGCCTTCCAAGCCAGAAGGGCACACTGCTGGCTCATATTAAGTTTTTCATCTATCAAGACCCCCAGGTCCTTCTCCACAGGGCTGCTCTCAAGGACCGCTCCTTCCAGTCTGTAGGGATGCCTAGGATTCCTCCAGCCCAAGTGCAAAACTCTGCACTTTGCCATGTTGAACCTCATCAGGTTCACCCAGGCCCACCTTTCTAGCCTCTCGAGGTCCCTCTGAATGGCATCCCTTCCTTCCACCGTGTTGACCGCACCACTCAGCTTGGTGTCATCAGCAAACTTGCTGAGGGTGCACTCGATTCCGTCATCGATGTCACTGATAAAGATGTTAAAGAGCACCGGTCCCAAGGCAGACTGGTGGGGGGACACCAATTTCAACAGTATCATGTTTCAAAAGTGGATTAGTTGAGGGCTTGTAAATGAGCAGGTGGTGTTTTTCTCTCAATATCTCTCAGGCAGTTTTGTGAATATGCGTCGTGGCTGAGCAAAACTACATGCAGATTCATACCAGAGGTATTGCATGCTTTACTGTCTGTATGCATTTATTGGTCTAGGTAGATGTTCTGTTACTTTGCAGCATTGCCTTTGGCTCTGTTTCATACTGTGGTGTGATGCTTTCCCCTTGAACAGTTTCCATTTCTTTCTATGTGCTTCACTGTGGAACTTCTTACAGACAGAATTAGAGTATCTTCCACGTTATGCTCACAAATGGGAAATTCATCCAATGAAGGCATAAAAAAAGTATTCTTAAGCAACAATAATTAAGCTGGTCCTGTGTGAGACTAAAAATTCATTTTAACAATTGCATTATTTCAGGACTAAAAAAAAAAAAGAGAGAGTTAAATAACTGAAATCTAGAAAAATACTTGTATTTAAAATAAATTGAGAAAATATATTTCTATCGCATTAAATATATATGTGACTGCTTATAGCTGTGAATTGACCTCTGTCAAATGAGAGAATTTATCTAAAACTTCTGGTTACCTGAAAGGCTGAGCATGTTCTGAAATCTTTAGAATATATTTTGATGTTACTTTAGTTAATGGGGTCATTTTTCTCTTAATTTTACCAAAAATAAGCTATCTCAATATAATGATTTTCTTTTTCAGATGAATTATACTTCTCTGCAGTTTGAAAAGCCTATAATAACTCAAGATTTTTTTTCCTTTTTTTCCATGAACTAATCTCCTTTTTGGTACCTTTTCTTTTTTTCATAACTGCTTTGTTTACCTGTCTGTTATGGAAATGTACTTTAATGTGAACTTGCATATTGTATGTTTTAAGGTAGTGGAATATCTCTCACACGAGAAAAATCTGAGAGAGGTGGGACTGTTTATTTACCCCAGAGAAGGGAACCTGAGCATAGATCTTGTCTGAAGGGAGGCTGCAATAGCTAGGCTGTGGCGGTGCCCAGTGACAGCACAGAAGGCAGTGGATGCAAAATGGAACACAGGAACATCAGAAAGCACTCCTGTGCTGTGGGGGTGGTGGAGAACTGGCACAGGGTGCTGAGGGGCTGTAGAGTCTCCTCCTTGGAGATCTGCAAAAGTCACATGCATGTGGCTCTGCTTCAGGTGGGAGTTGGTCCAGGTGACCTCTGGAGGTCCCTTCTAACATCAAGCAGTCTGTGGTATTGAGAATATATTGTTGTCTTCAGTTAGGATTTGTTTTAATTATCCTGCAAGGAAGTTATTTGAAACAGATTTAGAGATAAACTGATAAATGGGCCAAAGATCTTGGGCAGTTTACTAAATAAGATATCAGCATAAGACCTCAGATTTAAAGTAGCACGTAGGAAAAAGCCAGAATTTGTATTCAGAATGTTTATTTAGAAAGGAATACTTCAGTTTTCAGGAGAATGAAACCCAACAACTGGGTAAATATCTCCTTCATATCCACTGCTTTTCTTATGCTCTCAAGTACCAAAGTTATTCCTGCTTTTATGTAACTGATGGGTAAAATGCTTGCCTGTTTTTTAAATTTTATAGTAATTAAGTTGTTTACAGATTCACAATTAAAACTGTAAAATAACAATGACTTTTGACAAATTCTAAAATTATCTTCTTGCAATCACCTGTGTCCACCTATAGTTCCTATTTTATTTCTCTGGATCCAGATAAGACAGTGCAGAGGGTGTTCTCATATCATCAGTAAGTGAAGTGTAGTTATTTTACACCTGCATCTTGCTTCATTTTTTATCTCTTGGATTGCTTCACTTGCTAAGCCTGCAGATAACTTGGGAATGAAATGATTTAGTGAGAGCATATCCCTAAACTATCTAAGGGAAAATGTTTAAGAAATTTAAGCTTTTTCTGTCTCCTATACAGAGATGTGGCATTTTCAAAGTGCTGTTTTACCCATCTGAAGTGAGCTGTGTATGACAAGTGGGGCGATTTGTGCTCTAGGGATGCCTTTCTTGCCCTCCACCAACTGCCAGGTGAACCCAGGCAAAGAGCTGATGGCTTTAGATGGCTGTGGTTTTCTGAGAGAAGCCCACCTGCTGTGTATTTCAGTTCTGACTTCTGGTTTGTCAACAGTTTGACTTAAAATGTGTCATTGTGTCTGTTTTGTTTTTGTAGTCTGTTAAAAACTACACCAAATGTCACGTGAGAAATGAACAGATCTGCAATAAGCTGACAAGCTGCAAGAGCTGCTCTCTGCACCTGAACTGCCAGTGGGACCAGCGGCAGCAGGAGTGCCAGGCTTTACCTGGTAAGGGCTGCACAGCAGGGATGCTGCTTTTTATAGTTGTCAAAACTGAGGAAATCTCCTTCGTTATTGTGTGCTCTTGCAGCCTGGAAGGCCAGCTGTGTCCTGGGCTGCATCAGAAGAGGGGTGGCAGCAGGGTGAGGGAGATGATTGTCCCCCTCTATTCTGCCCTGATAAGGAGTACTGCATCCAGCCCTGGGGCCCCCAGCACAAGGATGTGGAGCTGTTGGAGTGGGCCCAGAGAAGGGCCATGAAGATGATCAAAGGTCTGGAGCATCTCTCTTATGAAGATGGGTTGAGGTAGTTGGGCTTGTTCAGCTTGGAAAAGAGAAGGCTCTGGGGAGACCTCACTGTGTCCTTCCAGTACTTGAGGGGAGGTTATACATAGGAGGGGAACCTACTTTTTACACAGTCTGACAGTGACAGGACAATGGGGAATGGCTATGAACTAAAAGAGGGGAGATTTAAGTTAGATGTTTAGAAAGACATTTTTTACTCAGAGGCAGTGAGGCACTGGCAGTGCTGCCCATAGAGCTGTGGGTGCCCCATCCCTGGGGATGCTCAGGTTGGGTGGGGCTGGATGCTCCTTAAGGTTCCTTCCAACCTCAGCTATTCTCTGATATTGCCAAGTTCATTTATTTAACAAGTAGGCCTAGATTTGTTTTATTCATGACGACTCTTCACAGACGAGTGAGCCTGCGCAATGTGAATACGTGTAATTGCAACTCATGGATTGCTGGTATGCAGATTGGTGATGGGCTCCAGTCTGTGGGGATCCCTAAGTGCAGAACTGTATTGCTGTACTACCGTGCTCTGCTGTTACACATTCACTGTCAGTGTTACTTCTGCTGGCTGGAGTTTTGCCTTATAAATTATACTTCAATTATACTTTGATTTAGCTGCTCAGATATGGCCCAAGATCTAGTTTGTGATTATATAATGTTAGTAATACTATGGAAGCCTGTGAATATTAAAATGCTAATATAAGATATTCTCACAAGGTGAAAGCTAACATTTTGAATAATATTTATTCTGTAATTTGTATTCATAACTACATATATGCAGGTAGATATCAGGGCCTTTCCCGTTTGATCTTTATGTCCAGTTGAAGTTAATGAATACCATTTCTTACAGAAATTGTTAACGTGTTATATGCAGTATTAAGCTGTGTTTGTGACATTTATCTAAATATTAACTTAAATAATTGCTCGGAATTATTTACTTATCTTTTGATAGTTATCTACATCTGAGTAAAGCTGAAATATGTTGAAAAGGAAATACTTCCTAAGATGTTACTAGAAATTCTTATCATTCTGATTGTGTTTCTATTTAGGCTTAAATATGATAAAGTAAAATAGGATACAGTTTTGATCTCTTAATTCCAGAATGGTTGCTTTCATGTTTTTTGAAATGTAGACTGCAATTAAATAAACTGATTGCTAAGTGCTGTTAATTATATACATAATCTGATCTTTAATGTAGTTGTGCACAAACATTAATACAGAGAAAAAGTGTAATAACAGTATTTTTATAATGAAAGTTAGTATATCTCTAATAAATATTTCAGATAGTTATACATTAGTCTTCAAAATAATATTCTATTTCTTTAATAAGAATGCTTGATATTGTATTATATTCGTTTATTTTTATTTTATGTGACTTGAAAATGGAACGTTGTTATTTGCCTATATTTTGAACTACAGACTCAAGAAAATAAAATTCATATTTTCTTAGAATTTCTAATTGTTTTTCAATTCAACTTTAACCATATGCTTTTTATACTAGCTCACCTGTGTGGAGAAGGATGGAGTCACATTGGAGATGCCTGCCTCCGCATAAATTCTAGTCGTGAAAGCTATGACAATGCCAAACTGTACTGCTACAATTTAAGTGGGAATCTTGCTTCATTAACAACCTCAAAAGAAGTGGAATTTGTTCTGGATGAAATACAGAAGTACACACTTCAGGTAACTTGGGTAACTGTAATTGATGTTCCTGTGAATTAAATTTTCTGTGAGGAATCTATTTTAAGGTTTTATTCACAGTAGACAGGGGAAAGTGTCTGCCACCATAAGGACTTGAAGGAAATGTAGTGTGGTGCTAAAGATTGATATCAGTGATGTGTAGGATATTAAAGAAAACTTGTGCTTAAACCTAACGACAAAGCAGTTCCCAAGTATTTCTCCTCACCTGCTTTAACTGCTTCAGATTACTGTTTACAAATGACTTTCAGGAGATGAAAAGAAGGCTGATTAGAGGAATTCTAGTCCTCTTGAATGCACCGTGACAGCAGGAATCAATGTAAGGCAAAATATTTTTTAATGTAACATAGAAAGATGTCTTTGCTTTCATATCAGTGTAAGTAAAACTTCTCTTAAGATTGTTTTTGGGTGGTGAATATCTTGACTATTCCAAAAGCTAAGCTTAAAT
Organism: Phasianus colchicus; assembly: GCF_987193195.1. NCBI lineage: Eukaryota > Metazoa > Chordata > Aves > Galliformes > Phasianidae > Phasianus > Phasianus colchicus. The sequence continues at coordinate 28,740,786 of NC_143443.1, forward strand.
GACTACTGGCATGGCATGACTTTTCCTTCTTTTTCTTCTGCTCATTTTGTAGCAGAACAGACTTTGCTCATGATACGTGCAGTTTAGCTGATGAACACCTTCCCATCAAAACAAAAGGAATTTTCTTTGTGTTTTTTTCATGTGTAATACTCATTGAAGTTGTAGGTATGTGAGGATTCCTCAGCCCATATGTGAAAGCATTGCTTTTAATTGCCTCTACAGTTAATCTTACTGTAAGTGAAATGCATTTTCTACCTTTATCTGGACATTAAAATTAAAAAGCAAAAGAGAGAAGTGGAATAAACTCACCTGCTCGAAAAGAGCATTATTGTGCATACTGCAGATCAAAACTCTCTAGAAGTTCATGGTGAGCCTTTTCTTCAGAAAAGTGTAAATTAATGTTTTTATCTCCGCTGAAATAGCTTCTCCCTACAGCATCTAAGGTAAGTTATTAAAAATATAACATGTAAAAATACACAACAAAGTTTCCTCTAATCATCTAAGCACGCTATTTCCTATTTTTAAATCTGGTTGTCATATTGCAGTAATGGCAGCCTGTGGCTGAGAGCAACATGTCCAAGGCAGAATTGCCTCTGTCTGCTATCTCTGAAATGATTGATGACAAGGTACCACTTGTACTGTGATGTCTAATGGAAAGATAGGAGTGGAATGGGTGTGAATACAACTTCTTAAAACCTTTGGGATTCCTAGACAATTTTTTTAATTTTTTATTTGAATGCTCTCCCAGCTGCTGCATGGGTTTTTCTTTTACTTAATGTTACTGTTCTGTTGAATGTACACCTACATATACCTATATGTATATGCTGTGCATGTGAGTATGCATATGTGTATACATATATATATATATATATATGCACGTGCATACTTTTGTTTTTGTCAATATGTATTTCTGTAAAATATAGAGCCATTTAATTTCTGTTAGAAACAGACATATTTCAACTGAAAGTCTTTGGATAAAGAAAATACTTTGTGTGGATGATGTAGTAAAACAACTTGCTCTGACATATCACCTTCTTTAATTAATAGCTGTTATCCTTTATGTAAAAATTCATGGTATTTCCTAAGAGCTTTTTTCCCACTTCTGGTACTAAAAGATTGTCAGTGTGAGACAGAATACATCTCTTTTACCTGTCTGGACCTTCGCTGCCTTGGAATTACATTACTGTAATGTGTTCTGTTGAGGAACGCTGGGAGGACTGTCTTCATCTGTTTGCTTACAGGTAGCTTAGAATATAGCAGCTTTTTCATTAACTGTTTGATTAGACTGGGAACCTGTAGTGTCAGTGATTGACTACATCAGCTGTTTAGGGAATTGCTCTGAGAACTCAAGATACTTGTTTATTTTGACTTTTCAACCTCAGCACCTTCAGATCTTCAAATTACAGCAACTTTTCACATGCTGGTCCTGGAAATGCAGTCAGTAGCTGCCTATGACAGTATAAAAGAAAGCAGTCATCGACACAGCCATGTATTGGTGAAAACATTCAAGTCTCTGATAGTCCCATGTTACTTGAATGCACATGCAAACCTGTGCCTTCATTTCACAAGGGCTGCAAACAACTGGGGACAGGGAAATGCTGAAGAAGTGTACTTTGCTGCTGGAAATCCCTGGCTTCCTATATGTCCAGAGTGTGGGCTCAGAGGAGTTGTGCAACTGCATGAGGCATGTGGGAATGCCCTGCAAGGCAGTGCTAGAATGAGTCAGAATTATCAGTCTGATAAGGGTGGTGGAAGGAATTGGTTAAAAGTGCATACTTATCTCAGGGAAGGAGATACAACTATAGGTTATATATTTCAGTTTCTTTCAATAAATGGAGAACTTGGATGGAAAACATTTTCTTTTTTTTTTTTTTTTCCAGTAACACAAATATTTTCCGTTATTTGCTAACGAAGGAAAGGGAGTAGTAATGCTTTGGTCAGAAGATCTCTCCTGACACTGTACTTAATGAAACTTTCAAAAGTTCTGTCAGCTGACTCTTTGATGTGAGATAATATTAAAGGTGTGATTGAAATCACAGTAACAAAATCAGAAAAGGCAGTGATTTGTCTAGTTACATATTATGCCTTTTTTTATTTTTGTGGTCTCCCATTAAAATTGCTGTATAGCAGATCCTCAAATCTAACAGTGTGTACTGGACTTCTGGTATGATTGATACTACCAGACTGGCTTGAAGTATTGATGAAAAATTGCTCTGTGTGTTTGGAAGCCAGATTTATTGTTGTGTGTTTTGATTTTTGTTTCAGAACTTAGAACTTCTGCAAGGTGACATCCTACTGTGTGTATCTTTATTTAAATGTGTTGTGAGCCGATGAAGTGATATAAATTTTAGATACCTCATATACAGTTTATGTAATTGTAGACAAATGTGTGCACTTCAGAGGTATATCTCAAGTTAAACAGTCAGTTAGTTACCTGAATCTCTAATGGAATGCTGCCACGATTTATGCTGTTTTTCAGTTGCATTTAAAGGAAAGAATACATTTGTATCTGTCCGATTGCATTTATTCTCTGTGAGAGAGTCTAAATGTGTTATCAGGTTTGACAGAGGCTCTCTGAAATTTTGCTTGATTTTCTTTTGTCTGCCTCTTCCTCACAGAATGCAATCATGATGATTTAAGGTGCGAGATTTCATTTCAGATGGCTTGTTTCTGTGACAGATGGTGGTGTGGAGTTCACAGATGTAGTCAGAGCAGCTGGGAGGTGAACACTGTGCCTTAAGCTGAAGGTGGAGAGTGTGACTTGGGGGAGGTTAATGTCAGAGGCTTTCAAACCTTTCTCCTGTTTGGAACAAAAGCTATCAGGATTAGGGAATGGGTCAGAGTGACATTTCAAAATAAGAATATGAATTTACTTTTATCTTTACTTTATTTGATATTCTTGTACTGAGAAAAGAAGGAAAATTTTAGCTGCTGTTGAGTGTTTTAAAAAACTGCTAAACCAGTATTAAGGACTCAGAAATTCCTGATTTTTTTCATAGAAACCATGTGGGGCTTTGTAGATTGATTTCTAACACAAAATCCTTCTTCTGGGACAAATCTAGCTTAATTTCTTCATCAGGTTTTTAAAGTAATACAGAACATTGATGTTTTGGAGAAATTGAGAGGGAGAAGATTGCCCTTGTCTCTACATCCTGTCAAGAACTCATACTGTATCAGTATTTTTTCTTAATTCTGATACTAAACTGGAAATGCATAATTGCCTCCTTTTAAAGGATGAAGTTCACTTCACATTAAAAAAAGTGACAATGTGCAGACCTGTGCAATGAGAAATCAAAAACTGCTGAATTTGCAATTATATTCTAAAATGATGACCAACAACTGAATTTGTCTAGCGTGTATTTTTATTGAAAATAAATAGAATTCATTGAGAGAATGCCAAAGTAAACACAATGGATAGACAGCAGAGTTCACCATAAAACAAAATAGTGCTTGTCATTTTTTTATATGCTGCTTTATTGACCTAGTAAGCAAAATATTATAAAAGATTCATGTATTTCTGTAAAAAAAAAAAAAAAGATAAAAAATAACAGCAGTATAAGGGTAATTAATTGTTTCTGATATTATCCTAACATGTCTATATTTTAAATGAGCATACTCATTTAAAAGTGCAATTAGTTCTCTTGTGAGTTTACCTACCACCATGGGATTTAACTAGAAATAAAAAATTTCTTGCAGTTAGGTAATAAATTCTGAGAAGATTTGGTTTTGTTGTAGTAAGCATAAACAAAAATGAGAATGGTTTTTAAATGATGCATTTCATTATATTAACTGTTTGCAACTTTTCCTTTACTGTGCTGTTTTCAGGGTGAGGCATTCTTTATAAATCACTCTTGAGTGCCGGTTGTGGTTAATTAGCGAGGCTTTGGATGGCAGTCTTATTCCTTGTTAGCTCCAAGTATTCTCAGAGGACTGTGTGTTTTTAAGGTTTTGTTTTGTTTGCTTGTAGTGAAGCTGACATCCACTTGGTTTTTTTTCTGAGTTGGTCTCTTTTTACACTTCCTAGCAGTCCCACATTACCACTGTGTTTGTGGAGATGTAATAAATTCTTTCAGCATTCAACCTCTGTATTGTTACATTAACTGTCCATTAGTTTACCTCTCGATGAGCTAATTTCCTACTTTCAGAAAGGTGGGAGCTCAGCTCACTTTGGATGCCTTGGGAACTCTGTGTACATATTAACAAAAGTAAAATGTGTAGGTACCTATTCTAGAATAAATGCATACTGTCTTAACAAAACCCGTCAAATGAGTAGTAACTGAAAAATATAATTTTTCTTCTTATAGCTCTTATTCTCATAAAGCATTATTTCATAGATAATGACGTAGAAAAGAACGCTAAGGGCAAGCTCTTCTCAAACCTGTGAATGGTGTGGGAATGTGAGTGTTACGGGGCAGCAGTATTTTCAAGGCTCTGTTGTATGCTTTTATGAGGGCAAGGAGTTTAAGTGGTTCTTGAGAAGTTCTTTGAAGTTTTTTCATAAGATATGTGACAGAGTTAGACAAAAGAAAACAAACAGAAGTGTACTGAGAACTTACAGCAGAACTTAATATCCAAAATGAAAAGCATTTAAATAAAGGTGGAGATGAATTTGGTGATTTTTTTTTTTAAAGAAATGCACGGTTGCTCAGCGATTTCTATGCTTATGAAACAGGGTAATTATATGCCGCGGTACTAATTGGCTATTCAGTAAGGTAGACTTGCTCACTTTACTCATCTGCAAATTATTCAACCTTCATTTAGTTTGTGCTGAGGCAGCAGTAGAGCCTGAAAAATGTTGTGTGATAAATAAATGATTGTGTTTGCTGTACATCTCGAAGCAACTTAGTCTGTCTTAAATCTTCGGAGTAAACAGTGGAATTAATGTGAAGTATCAGCTCTGTAGTTAATGGTACATAATCTCACTTTCTAACTTAGTTCCATAATTACTACTAGAAGAAAATTAAAATGTTAACTGTTTAGAAAAAGAGCACATTTTTAAGCTAGTGGTGATCAGCATTTAATAAATTGATGTAATTATTAAGAGCTTTTCTTATGTTCATCTGAGTAGGACTGTTGATGTGAGTACAAAGTGACATGAAATATTCTATAGGACTGTGTCATATGATTGTAATCTTGCTCGTGTTAGATGAAAATAAATCCCTGTCCAGCAATTTTTCTCTGAGTTTAATAACACCCAAATCTTTTCTAACTTAGCACAAAGTTTAATTTTTCACTTAAAAAGGGTTTTGGCAAGTTCTTATCATTGTTATGAATGATTGTTCTATAAAAATGGATAATACTTCAGTTGTTGTATTACAAGCATAAGAGCATGGCTTATTAAGACTGGATGCAGGTTTTAAAAACTTGCCTAGAAAGAAATAGAGAAGGAGAGAAGTAATTTTAGAAAATAGTTCCAAGGTTTTGATCATGTAATGGGATGAAGTTATGGATTATAACTCTCAAATTCTTGAGATTTATCCAATTGCATTCCCCAGTGCGAGGTTCGTATGGCCTATTACAAGCTTTCCCAAGTCAGACTTTACCACCTGCTGTATATTGCATTGCTTTTTGTTTCACTATAAAATTCTACTGAGCTATACTTTGATCATTTCTTGGTATTTTTCGTCCTTCTTTTCTTTTATCTTTTCTCTGACAACTTACCTAGAATGCTGTAATGCTATTGGAAAAACTGTAGTTGTTGTTGCTGTGGTTTTAAAATGAATGATATCTAATATATAACCAGGGTTTTCATAGATACATTCTGAGCCCCATTAAAAAAAAAAAAAATAAAAAATCCACTGATACATTTCAGAGTATTCTTTTTCTTTTTCAAATCAACTCCTCAATTTTAAATAGAAATCAATAATTGAAATAATTTTGAAATCCTATGAAGAGTAATTATCTGTTTTACACAGTCACAAAGCTTTTTGTTTGTTCAGTTTTTTTGTGGATGTGTTATAATGTAAATGAAAAATAGCTTTTAGCTCTTTATGATTTTACAAAAGAACAAAAATGCTCAGTGCTAATGTCGAAAGTAACGACAGATTTTTGCTTCAGAAGATAACCATAGTTTGTGATTCCTTGGTGGCATTTTAAAGTAAAAAATTTAAAGTTGTAGGTGGAAGTTCCTTCCTTAGATGCAGTTGTGAATCTTGATTAGAAGAATCAAAATTAAGATTATGAGTCAGAGCAAATGGTTAGTTTATGCAAAACAGTTTTTCCAGGTAATAAAGCTCATGTATTAAGGAAGTGAGGACTTCAAATAAGCATGTTCATAGTTAATGTATAAAAATATAGACCACTTATTTTAAATGCTATTTTTTTCCACTTAAGATAACTTCTTTAGGTTGATTGAAAAAAACATTATTAAAGCAAACATGACAATTAAATTGAAATTAGTTTGTCACAGCACACTGGTTATGGCAATGGGTGACCGTGAAAATTCCTGAATTTTTTATACACTGTATTTTTCTGTTGGCTTTGACTACACAGCAGCAGTCATTTTTGCTTGATGTTATCAGCACATTAAGTCTGCTATCTCTAGCAGTTTTTGACTGTAGTCCACTACATCATGGAACTATTGCTGCGTAATTCAATATATGCTTTAAGCATGTCCTTGGAGCATTTTGCTGGCCTACTTCTCTGCCATCCTCCTAACTACATGCCCAAAGCCACACAAGTGAGCCTGCAAGGAAGTAGCTTTGATAATGTGTTTGATAGCATGCTAATCAGTGCCAGGTCTGTATTTAAATGTGTTGCAGAAGAGCCAAAGATGGTACATATGGAATTTGAGATATCTGGCACAATAGCTGTAGGTTGTCCAGATACTGCTGCTGTTAGAAAGGTAGGCAACAGCTATATGATATGCATTACTTTTGTTTGAAGTCTTTCATTTTTTTGGGGTTATTGCTTTTTTCTCCTATGGCTGCTCTGGCCTTGCTGATCCTTCCTATGACTTTGTCATCACTTAAAAAGTTCTGAAACCCTCTTACTCAAGTAGAAGAATTTCTCTCCAAGTGTCACTGCTCCCTCTCAGTTTTCATTATTGGCCTGACATGTTTTTCACCATAGCTGGACTAGGATCTCTGTTTTCTTTGAACTGATGCTAGGGCTTAATTACTTGGCAACATAATCAAAATTGTTAGTAATGTGTTGAATGTGTTCTCTTGGCTAGAATCTCTCAGCTCAAAAGTAGGCATTTAAGGTTGTTTTAGGTCTGTTTGTCAGCAGTATATCCTATCTGCACCCCTGACATATTCTGTACAAGCCTGGGTGCATTCTAGAGTGGAATATCTAAAACCATGCATAAGTACCTACTGTTTTTTGATGCATATGGACCACGTACATCTAGAGCAATCTGGGCGATTAAATAACAAATGCAAGACTTATCTTTTGTCACCTTCCAGATGCCCAATGGCATGCATCACCACACTCTTTCCAGTGCCTAGAACCTGGGAGCACTCAGACACTTGAAAAGTTGGGTCAGCTGGGGAAGCAATGAAGTTATGAAACCAATAGAGAAGTGAGACAGGAGAGCAGGGGGTGGAATTTTTGCTGAATTTTCCTGTTGCTTGAGTGTTTCTAAGCATGCATCATTCCTTATGGAATAGAACATTTCTTACTCATTTTCTAGTTTAAGTCTGTTCTTGCATCTGCAAGTCTGTTAGATGCTTAGTAGTTTTTATTTGATCATGTTTCAAACCGATAGGGAAGAAGAGGGAGAGGACACAGAGTACATAATTTAGGAAGGTGAGGAATACTAATCATATTCCTCCTGATTTTTCTGAAGGAAAATTTATGACCCTTCGTGTTTCAGATGCTGCTAATGAGGCAGAGGAAAGAGGTGAAGAATGCTCTGATCAGGTATAGATTTAAGGTATCTGAAAGATAAAACCTGAGTGGCTGAAGAAAGATGTGAGATGAAAGATGAAAGATCTGAGACACGACGGCAGTGACTCCTGATTCATTTGTGAAATAACATATAGATCTGAAACCAAGGCAGTTTACCTTTAGGTATATTGTGGTGTTTTACCTACTTTGGTTTGTAAATTACATCAGTTGAGAACTGAATTCACGAGCAGATCAACATATTTTCTTTGGAGCTAACAGCATCTGCCCTTTGTCTGGTACACTTGGCTGTGTTTGGCTCTGTGGTACTAACCACAAGTGTTGCAGCCCATGGTTTCTCTATAACTCTTCCCTATATTTAAGCTGAGGTTGATGATAACCACCTGTGGACAAAGACTATGTGAGAAAAAGTGTTTGCTTTCAGTATATTGAGATTTTGAAGTGAAAGGAGTAAGAATGTTTTGTAGATTTATCTTGGAGCAGACAAAGGCCTTTTTCCTGCTTCTCTCTAGTTAATTGCACAAATAAGATGAAATGATAGTGAACAGAATTTGTGATTTAATGTTACTGATCCATCTTAAATATTTTTGGAGAACTAATACTTATTATTGTTGTTTGTAGGATAGAAATCAATAACAAAGTTATATTCAATGTGTACTTACTGGCATTGGACTAATGGATATATCTCTTTCATCTGTCTCTGATCTGCCAGTAGATGTTGATCAATATCAGCAGTACAAATTTTAGAGGACGTTATATTTGTCCTGTTTTTTCCTTTCATTTCTATGAAGTACCAACTCCTTTGTTTTATCATCCATGTTGACCTGGCAATTGCTAACAGTATCCACTGGAAAAAATACATTTTCGAGTATTCAGCTAGACTTAAAATTTTTTTATTGAATGTTATTAGTGAGTGTTTGACTAATTATATCTGATTTGTTTCATTCTTCTTCACAGAAAATTTCACCTTGGGTAGGTTTACGCAAGATCAACATCTCCTACTGGGGATGGGATGACATGTCTCCTTTTACAAACACAACTCTGCAGTGGCTTCCTGGAGAGCCGAATGACTCTGGCTTCTGTGCGTATCTAGAAAGAGCAGAGGTGGCAGGTCTGAAAGCAAATCCATGCACTGCAATGGCAGATGGTCTTGTCTGTGAAAAACCTGTCGGTAAGCAATCTTTTATACTCTGTTTTTGTTACTGTAATGATTAGCAAGCTGTCTGGATTTTCACTTGGCTAAAAGGGATTATTGCCAATTTGGATTAAGCAATTACAAATCAAAATTTTACTTTTTACTTTTTGAAAAATGTGAAGCTTTAATTGAGAAAATGAATAATATTTCTAAAGCAGCAAGTATTTATTTGTAAAGTTGTGTACATACCAAAAGTCTTATAAGTTGGCTCTGAACCATTGCTAGTCAGTCAACAGTAACAGTAGCATTAAGAGTCTGTGATGATGTTTAACAAAGCTGATGCAGCTAAAAACAACCTGTCTTTTTGAACATCATGGAACGTTGTTGAACATTTTAATGATCTAAAAAACTGACAAAATCTAAATGTTTTATTTCCCCTGTTAGGTTTGTGTCTAAAAAAATTCTGCGACAGATAGTCACTGGTCAGTTCTCAATACTTTGAGAAAATTGAAAAGGGGTTGACTGACATCCTTCAATAAGATGACCCCCATTACTGCCTACCCAAGGGGCTTGGAAAGCTGGGAAGCTTTCTCAGTGCATGCCCCTTCTTTAGAGTCCTAATAGATAAGTTGGTAACCAACGTTAATGCCTAAGTCACAATTGCTCAGGGATGTCATGAGTAGGCTCCTGCACAGAACCCTAAATATTCTGTGTGGATAGAAGGTGGACTCTGGCACTTTCAATACCTACTCATATTGCAATTGTTTCTCGAGGGGTATTTGGTGTCCTAAAAGCTATAGATACTCAAAAGTGTATTGTTAGAGCTGTTATAGGAGTCATTTACTGTCTGGATTGCAACATGAAGTGCATAAAATTTCTTTGTTTAAAGGTAGTTTATTTGAATCTTGCTTTCTCAGAATTTCTTACAGCTGCTTCTTGTTTTTAACTTTCACTCTCTAATGAGAATTTAACTCCTGTTTAATCAAAAGATGATGCTAGACCCTTACCCTTTACATATTATACTTCAAACTAATGTATTTATTCTCTGATTGTCCCATATATTTCTTCATAGCTGTGCAGTTAAGCACACAGAACTCTCTACATTTCCTTTCAACGCTTATTTTTTCACCGTCAATAAATTTTCAGTGGAAAGTAGCTACAATGTATGTTGACAATACAATATATGAATCTGGTATTTTAGCTGAGACGTTGAACTTTTGTTCAAAATCACAACTTTTTGTTTTTTCTAGTTAGTCCCAACCAGAATGCAAGACCCTGCAAAAAGCCATGCTCCCTGAGAACAACATGTTCCAACTGTACAAGTAATGGTATGGAATGTATGTGGTGCAGCAGTACAAAACGATGTGTTGATTCAAATGCCTATATAATTTCCTTCCCATATGGACAGTGTCTAGAATGGCAAACTGCAACATGCTCCCGTGAGTACCTTAACGATCAGTAATCCTATTAAATATAATGATGTAATTTTTTCCACTCAGAAGTATACCTGTTTGAATAGAATTAAACACATTCACTAGAATTAAAAACAAATTCACATAATGACTTTATTTCGCCACTAATGTCAGCAGGAAGTATTACGTAAGTATTTCTAGATACAGGTGAAATATTTGTCTATCTTAAGATGAGACATATTTAATCTTTTGAAAGAGGAGAAAAGTGCTTATTGCTTTCAAATAAAGAAAAAAAATCTTTTTTTTTTTTTTTGATGACTCATTTTATTGTATGAGATGATGTCCATGAATTGGAACAAAATACTGGTAAAATTGGAAACCTAATATTATAGACCTTAGGTATGACATCCAGTTACTAAATAAGGGAGGTGAACTGAAATTAGAGTTTTTAACGTTCTGTTGTATTTTGTTTGTAGAGTCAAAATAGTCTATTTTCCTACTGTGCAAAGATAAAACAGTGATATAATAATGATGATAATAGTCTTGAGAATACTGTAACCATGGCAAAACAAATGGTCTTAGTCTTCATTAAATTCTAATTTGCAAATGCTGATTATAGACTCTTGCAAATTACTTGTCCTCTCCATAGAAGTATAAAGAGTTCAGGCAGATAAAAGGAGGTGCAGAAAACTTTTTCCTGATGTGATCAGATAGGGTCAAGTCTGCAAATGTAGAAGATGGCTCAATTCACCCTTAAGATTTCTTACTTTGTCAAGCAGCAAAGATATTCTCCAAACATCCCTTTTGGAAACACATTTCATCAGAAATCAATTCACTGCCTCTCTAGGAGAGAAAGAAACCTATTCAGTGTACTTTTCAGTGTACTATTAACTGATGCTACTTTTTTTTTTTTTTTTTTTAACAAGTCTGTAATGACTGTACCTTGTTAAGTTGAACGTCAAGAAGTGCCATCACGTATCTGTGCCATATTTCATGTAGATGCATGAGCGATGAGTTTGGTGCTTTAGATTCTTGTCTCAGTCAAGATTGATTTGAAAAAAAAATCCTTAAACATCTTCCTACAGAAAACTGGTTCTTGTTATTTTCAGTACTTACTGTCCTTAATAACTTGATTAAGACATTTCCCACATGCGAAGGACTTCAGTACAGTGGGACTTGACTTTAATGTACAGGGCTCCAGAAGCTGACCACTGAGTGTGAAAAGTAATACAGGCAAATTTTTCTTTCAATTGAAACTATCCAAGCAAAGTGGAACCTGCAGAGCCTGTATTACTGTCTTGAGACAACAGCATAATTCATAATCCTCATAAAATATATTGATCCAGTGCAGTGTTGACCTGTTCTGGTAAATTTTCATGCTTAGTAGAATTTAGTTGTTAATTCAGCATGGTTCAGCATGGACTTGAAATAGGGCTTTGTCCTCTAATCCTAGCCATCAGTCTTCATTTAGTCTAAGAATAAAGAAATAGGATCACTTAATTTCTTGCCCCATATATGTGTGTAATGTAACTTTGTAAAGATTAAGCTTTTTTTCTGTCCTTAAAAAACTTAATTTTACAACTTATAAAATGTGGATGGTGAGTTGTGGTGAAACAAAAGGTGATTGAAAATTTAGGGATAAAGTAGACAAAATATCACATGAATGATGCTTAACTTTTAGATGTAGCATACATTATGTCAGTCCAAACTTGTAATTCTGTTGTTGTGTTTCTGTAGTATTTGCACATCATGCAGGTTCTTTGTTTGAGGAATACAAAAGAAAATGCTTTTTATTTATTTATCCTTTTTTTTGTCAAGTCTGTAAAACTTAAGATTAAGTAAGCCAAATGGAATTTGCCAGATCATTATTATGAGTTTTGTATCAGAATATTTTCTACTCAACAGATTAGAGAAAAACAGGACTCTATGTTTATAGGCTGATTTTTTTTTTTTCTTTTTTTTTTTTCAGTTTAAAGCATTAAACAAGAAGATTACTGTACAATTGAAACATGATTCAGACTCTTTTTCAGACTAGATTTTAACTTGAAAATTCTATTAGTTAGATTTATCCTTATTGCTGCTGAGGTAATGAAACATTAAGTGTATTCCCTTGTCAAAGAGCAGTGTTTCTGCTGGAAGAATAAGATGTAAATTATTACCTTTAAAACCAAACACCTCCACTTTCTGCCCTACTATCCCAAGTAAAAAAAAAAAAACACCAACTAAGCAACAAAACCTCATTCTCTTTTGTTTTGTTTAACCGATTTCTGAGTTTTGGGATGTTTGCTCTGGATTGAAAAGAGATTTCACACAAGCACAAGCATTTTAAAAAATATCCATCAATATCAATGAGACTGAATTTTCGTATTTTGGAAGGAAAATAAAGAATGCCATGTAATTAGTGATGTCTGGTCATTTTAATATTTGCTTGCCCAAAAGTTGCATTCCACTCTTCCCACTATGAATTTTCTGCCCACTATGAGTAGCTGACAGGAGAACACCCTTGGACCACATGTGGAATTTCAAAGAAAAAAAATTTTTTTGGAATATCATTCTAAAATCATTAACTTATTTAGTTCTTTTCAGTTTTTCAGCTGAAAATAAAATTTTGGTTTGAATTTGAATTACCACAGTTTTTTTTCTCTTTTGTTATTGGCCTTTTCTTGAAGTCCTAAGTGTTTGTATTGGAGAGACAGTTTACATGAGTATGTTTAGTATACTTGCATTCTATGATATATGTTAATAATAAATACAAAATATATATTTAACATAAGATCTGAATTTGGATGAAGATGTGCAATTTTGCTCTTCTGTGTCATTATCTTTTTTGCTTTGTGGTATAACAAACATCTGTACTATATTCTGTTATTCTGTTCTCTGAAGAAATACAGCCTTTAAACTAAACATGGAAACATACTGATAAATTTTACTGAAATGGTTGAATTTGTACCAGGAAGTAGAAATGCAAAATTATTTTTTCCTGAAATGCTGTATAGTATAATCCTAGCATCTTATTTAACAAAGCAAAAAACAAACAATAACAAAGGAAAGGAAAACATAAAAAGAAAGCAAACAGACAAGCAAACAAACAAAACCCCTCTTACATTAATACTGTATTTCATCTAAAATAGCTCAAAACTGCTCTGGACTGAGGACCTGTGGACAGTGTTTGGAACAGCCTGGCTGTGGGTGGTGCAATGATCCCAGTAACACTGGAAAAGGTCAATGTTTGGAAGGATCATCAAGAGGTCCAATGAAGCCTGTTGGCATGCATTCTACTGAAATGGTGCTTGACGCCACTCTTTGCCCCAAAGAGAAAAGCTATGAATGGTCTTTTATCCAGTGTCCAGGTAAGGTCTGCTGATTTATTGTCCAATTTTCTTTAGATTTTTTTTTTTGGAGTAACATTTCTGGACAGAACTTAAGTTATAAATTAAGAATTTCTCTGTTTAGACACTAAATTAATGTATTTACTTGTTGGAATACAAATAACATATTGATGGGATAGATGTTTTTCCAAAATACTCCCTAATTAATTTATTTTATATCTGTTTTGTGTCTGTCTAGAGCACACAAATTTGCTTGGTTTTGTACAGATTTGTGTGTAAAATACATTACTTAATCAAAATTACAATTACAATTTAATTGCAAATGATTTCTCACCAATTCCATCCTTGAAATCCAGCTTATTAATTTGCTTCAGCTTTTATGCTGTTCTAGCTTAGAAATTATCTATAAGCAACTGCTGATGGCCAGGAGCATGAGCCTCCTGCATCTCAGCTGCTCGCACTGAGGTTCAGCTGGCTGTGGGAAAGCACTGCAGGACTGCGTGTGTCTGAGCAGTGCTTTCAGTTACCTTTTAGACCTTAAGACTAAATTGAGTAGTGCTTTTATAATATTGGAACACTGAATTTAAGCCATGTTGATCTGACTGTAGTACTTTAAGTTCATTGGAAAAGATATTGAGTGCTTTAAGACAGTGGAGGTTGAACTGATACGGCTGCACAAGGGAGGGAGTAGTGCAGGTAGCTGGAAGGCACACTGCAGCTGGACAGACTTCCAGGGGTAACCTGCACAAAATAATTTTTTTAGAAGATGACTTTATTTTTTATTTTATTTTTAGAATAAATGGTGCAATTTTACTATAGTGTTATTTTTCCAGTCTGTGTTCCTAGTGCTGGTAAATATGGAAGCGGGGGCTTCTTTAGAATCAAAGTCTTTGGTACATGCAGCTGTGTTTGTTCCTCTGGGTACTTCAGTTTTTTTTCAAAGGCATTTGTATGGATTTGATTTGAAAACAAGCAAATAACTGTGCTCTCTTTTTACTTTTAGACTCATTGGCTTGCAATCTATTTATTTATTTATAAGTCTTACTTTAAGTCATTCAGTGTGTGAGAAATACAAACAAAACTCATGCAAAATAGAGCTGCAATTCATAGTATTTTCTTTTTCTGAGAAGGCAGTAAAGTGTGCAGAATAGTAGACTGTGCAGAAAGGCACCACAAAGTTGTCTAAAAATTCAGCATTCTTTGGAAGGTGAAAAAATTATAATTTCTTAAGAGATTTAGCAAACAAAAAAACAAACAACAAACAAAAAACTCCCACTCTTATTCTCCAGTATTACAGAAATACTGGATACTTGTTTACAAGATTTTATAGCCATGGCTACAGAAGAAGATTCTAAACTTTGAGGTTGAACAGTTTCTGAGCGAAACATGGCAATGACTGTAATTCTAAAACAACTTCAAAAACTTTTAAGGCATGCAGTGTGAGCCACTTTTATTTCTAGCCAAAACACCAGTCGATGTGACACTTAAATTAAAAATCCAAATTACAAAAAGAGTAAACAGAATGATCTTACTGAGATAGCTGCCCTCTGCTGCGTCTACTCACTCCTCACCAACAGGGGATTGGCAGGTTTGACATAATCTGACACTTGATAAGCTTCAGTAATTGGCAGGTTGCTAATCTGCTGAGTACCATGAGCTTGGAGGTCCCACTGCAGAGAGATTGTCTTGCTTTCAGCCAAGGCCTAGCAGTTGGATTAATGGGTTCTAGCAGAATTCATGTTATGTTTTTTCTTGCAGTAGTGATCAGTGCTTTCTGAGAGTCTGTGGGTGCTGGAACATGGGAGGAGTGTGGTGTTAGAAGACCAGTGGTCTTCCTTGTTGTTACTTGTCAAAGAGCTTAATTAGGCTTTCAGGGTCAACCATAAAATATTTATGTCTATAAGATTCCATTTTCTTCTAGTTTCACCAAAGTCACACTGTGTAGATACTAGAGATGTCTGAAGTAGTTTTGATGCCTTAAAAAAATCTCCTAGTGTGCCAAAGCTAATGAAAGGACCAGAACTGTTAAAAATAAGATGATCGTTGTTTAATTTTTTATGTATGCCTTCTCTCACCAGAGAATACGCTAAAGAGTAAGTTGATTTTCTCCACTGCAGTAGCATTTCAGATACTTCACAAAAGATTGCATGTAGGTACGGTATCAGTGATTTGTGGACTCTTAAAAGGTTTTTTAAGGGGCTAGGCAGCATTTTAAGCTATATAGGCTGGATTCAGTCACGCCAATATACTTTCTAACAAGCCTTAAGCTCAAAGTCACCCCATTATCAACTATATATAATAAAATATATATGTGCTGATGATTAGTCAGGATTAAACTCATTGGATTTACATTTTTCTGCGGTTTGGTAACAATGTAAGAATGATTTTTTTGCAATATACTAATGGATTTGTAAATGTTGTATTCTAGCTTGCCAGTGTAATGGCCACAGCACCTGTATCAACAGTAATGTTTGTGATCAGTGTAAAAACTTAACAACAGGAAAACAATGTGAAACATGCATGCCGGGATATTATGGAGATCCCACAAATGGAGGACAGTGTACTGGTAAGTTCTGCTGGCATTTAAAAAAAAAAAAAATTGAAATGACAATTTATATAATGTGAAATCCACTTTTCTTTTAAGATTAAATGCTGACTTGATACCAGATACACTGATCAGATAAATTAATAATTCAAAATCTAGATTAATATTTTTAAGAGCAACTTTGCACTTGGAATCATCGTTTTGCAGTTGTCACTTGGGCTGCACACTCTAAGAACGAGGCTGTAATTTAAAGATGCTCTCTCAGGCAAAGGTAAAAGGAAACTGTTACATGGGGAACATCACCTTACATGGTGGTGCTTCAGAGAGGTATCATTTTGTTGCATTTAAGCAACCCTTTTGTAGTAAAGTACAAATGAAATCTGGTATCTAAGAACATGCTTAATAGCACTCATTTCTGTAAATATGTGATGCTCATGGAAAAATAATGAATTCAACAGATCAGCAAGTCTTATTCATGCATAGTTTGGACAGTCTGATATAGTAGGAATTGTATGTTACTCTAACTTTTTCAATCTGATTATTTTTATAATTTCAACATTGGAGAATTCTCCTTGAAGTGAAAGAAATTGAATGATAAAAGTGTTTGTTGTGTATTGCTGTAGGACTGCTTTTTTTACTTGCATGAGTGATTTTGAAGTTGACGCTAACTCCTCTCTATAACTAAATGGGAGTGTGGGAATATTTTTAATATGAAAATCTATTAAGATAGTTGAGATTTAATATGATAGGCAGCCAGAGACTATTCTCCTGTAACTCTTCATCTTTGATATTGATGTTTGTTTAACTGAACCTTTATCTTGAAGTATATTTATTCATTTAAAGGGCTCACTTGTTCCTCAGCACTTCAACACCCAGCAGTCAATGCATGAAGCTGCACATCTGGTAAACTTAAGCACAATATATTAGAAATGTGTTCAAGGGGATGGAAAGATTAATGCCTGCCCCTATTGACAGTTGCACATTTTTCTGGTGCTTTATGAAGCTTTAAATAATTCTTAATAGTTCTCTTATTTCCTGAAGTTGACAAAATGTTCTTTTGCTGTCTATAATACCTTTACGGCAAAATGACTTATTACTATAGCTTTTATTCTTCAGGGATACATTAGCTATCTAACCAAATAAGCATTCCATCACCTTTAGTGAATTATGTGTCTTACAATAATGACTAAAATCAATTTAGAAGACTAGTAAAATCGTAAATTTTATAACTTGTTTTTTCTGCCCTAAGGAGTTCATATTTTTATTGGTAGATGTGATTTTAACAGGAGCTACTTAGTGTAAGGAGTACTTTAAAAATAAAGACTGTAATTATTGTGAACCTTTGTTTTCATTTTTATTGTTTACCCGTATTATATTTTGAAGTATAGAGTCCATTAAGATTTAAACTAGTTTAAGTCTTTAAACCATTCTGATGAATGTAGTTATTATGAGCTATTAGATATTACTATTGCTTTTGTGATAGTGTCCAAATTGTGGGCAGGGATTTCTGCAGAAACAAATATCAGTGATTAGTATAAAATGGTCATATTGCTTTTTCTTGGATTTAAGAGGACTTTGGACCAGACATCTTCATACTCCTCTCCTACTTTGCTGCTTCCAGCTGAGCTTCTGGTTGGACCTTTCCAACATTTCTCCCTAGTCTCATCCTTCCTAAAGAATACCTCAGAGCTGATTTTTCTTTTAGGATTCTGATTGAAAACTTTTAAAAGGAATGATCTTGCAGTACTACAGTATTCTTCATATATTAAATTGCTATAGTTACATGGGTGTGAATTAGTGAACAATTGGAGATGGGAAAAGATTTGTAACCAGTGTCTCTAATTGAGAGATGATGTAGTGTACAGTGGGAGAAAGCCTGAATATCTTTCTCAATATACTCATATATCAGAATAACTTATTTTTCCCTACTGGTCTCACAAAAGTACTTATATATTCTGTAAATTCTGCTGTTGTACTTACAGGTATAATTCTGCTACTAAAATCCCATTTTAGGTACAGTTTAGAGGGTATGAATATCAAAATTATGTAATAGGAAATTAATTGTTAAATATTGATGGATTTTTAAAAAATAAAACGCCTAACTTTAGATGGAAACAGAGAAATTAGCTTGTTTTCTTAGTGATTTGTGCTCATGTTTTCTTCAAGGTCTGGTTCTGTTGTACTACATATTCTTGAAATGCACAACAGTTTTATATAAATTCTAGAAAAAGCAGAGTAAGATTTGTACTAAAGACTGCCATGTGAAGTAACAGAAGAAAGCAGTATAAGAAATTGCTTGAACCAAATTTGTGTTGTCTTGGCAAAAAATGTTGAGCATTATTTTCAAACTTATTAATCATCTACTTACTTGACAACGTTAAAAAAGTAAAAATACTCCAACTGCTTATCATGTTGTCATTTTTTTATGCAAGATATTTCTGAAATTATTCTTTAAATGTATGAGATGCCAGGAGAGAGTTCTATATACTAACTCATACTGTGAATATATAATACACTTAATAATAAGATAACATAAGCTCTCTGCTGTATTGCCATTTTTCATAAAGCGATAACATCCCAAACAGTGTTCAGTTTTCCCATAATTGCACTACTATTGCTGTTGCTTTTGCAGTAGGAGTGAAGCTGTGAGTACCAGCACATTGGGAACATTGTGTTTTAACTCCCACTGCTCTCCCTCTGATCAACCTTAAGAGACATGATGTTGAAAATGCTAATGAGCCTTTTGCAAAATCCTCCTACCAGATAGGCTGATGGATAAAGTTTTTTAAGTGAGCCTGTCTGTTGTCTTCTCTGCTGTTGTACAATTGGAATTTTCACCATCAAAGACAACAGCTTCCTCCTCGATTTGATTTGTAATCATTCTGTTTGAAAAGATTTTTATCAGATCTTAAGATTATTAATTAATGTAGGTGGATGTGATTCTTGTGAAAGTGCACTGGGTTGGTAACATCTGTTGGAGACAGGTGAAAGGTCTGGATACCTTCCATGTTCATCCAGAGCCTGGAGTGTGAAGGGAGAGCACAGCTGTTGTTCTGCTGTTCTGAAACATCTGTCATGGAGAGAGAGCACCTTGTGCATTGTCTGCTCTTTTATGCATTGTGTAGCTTGGCACTTTTCTCTTGTTTTTATATAAATGCTTCTATGTAGCTATGATTATGTATATGTGTGTATATACATACACCTACATATACAACTCTCCAGATTTTTATCATATAAGACTTAGATTTTAGATTGAGTTCCTAGCTTTAAGGTATCTTGAAGAGGATGAATTTGGCCCAGGCAGTAAAACATTTGTCTAGAAATAATTTCTGATTATTTTTATTTCTACTCATTAAAAGAAGTAAAACGTATTTGTTTCTTATGAATACCAAGGTTGTATCTTTAGTAACAGAAGGGAAATCCATGTTATTCTGCTACTCAAAGAATATGATTATTCTGCTGAGTAGCTTCTTTCTGAGTGATATATTTTTTGTAGAAGAGACTCAGGAAAGGCAGAAGTCATTACTTCTGGTGTCTATGAAAATTAAAAAAATGTTAGACTCATGGCAGGTAATTGCAAATGTCCCCTTGGTTCTACCTGTGACAGATAGCTAGACTTAGGCATTGCTTTTCCTCTGGCACTGTCTAACATTTTATAGTTCAGGAATAGCAACATTTGCAACACTTAACATTTTCTTCATGATGGTCCAAGAAGCAGCTGCAATTGAAAGATCCAGTCCTTTCTGTCCTGAGAGTCAGGAGATTCAAAACGATACTTCCTTAACGCAGATGAAACCATCAGGAGTCAGAGCTGGCTAACCTGTGTGCTCTCTGTGGGGTTTAGGTGTCAGACTCGGAGGAGTGAGTTTCGCTACCAAAGCTGTAAGCCTGATGTCTTAGTACTGAAATCTCATTTTGTAACCTGCCCTTGAAGCTTTCTCAGCCTCTGATATCCATCACTGGTATCACTTCCAGCATCTGTTAACAGGAGTTTTCAGCAAGGAACGGCCATATTGACTGTCATTGAAAATATGTAGGAATTATTATAAACTAAGATAACCAAAGAAACGTAAAATATACAAACTTCACAAGACTACATTTTAAAGAGAGACAAGGAATCAGTCATTTCATTCAACTTTTACAAAATTATATGCATGTAGTTGGATTAAAATTATTAAACTAGAACTAGTTTAAGTCCTTGTGTTCATGTCTTTGTTTATTTCAATTGGCTTTTCCTGCTACAAAGAATGCAAAGTGATGAGGTGCTCACAGGCATGTTTTTCATTTAAGCTGTAGTTGTAGTTGGTTTTAATAGCACAAAGGCTGCTGATCTTAGCCATTAATTAAGTGAAGAATGACCTATTCTTTTTGCTCATATATCGTGTATTATTTAGAAGAAAAAGACAGATGTTCCCAGTTCAAATTAATATAACAAAATGAATTTCTATATGCAATGATTATATGAAGAAGTTACAAATTTCAAATAGAACATCTTAATTCTGGCAAGCAGTCATCAGTCTTTCCTTCCATTGAGTCTGCTGATCACATAAAATAGCTTCTTGTAGTCAGACAAATTAAAATTAAACAGAATTAAATATTTAGTTTCATAATAAATTAGACACCTATTTTCATAATAAATGGCATATAGATTATTGTTAAGCGACTGAAAAAAAATGATGCATTTTTAGTGTAGGTTTTCTCTTGTATCTAAATATTCAAAATGAGGTAGGCGTGATATGTCCTGCTGCATGAGTTCAGTTAGCATGAATAGGGATCCAATAGTTTTTAATCAGCTATAAGGTGGTTTGTAATTACTGCTGTCTGATGCTTTTCAGCTGGTTGTGATAGCAGCAGCAAATATTGTACTAGGTGTGCGTGTGTGTGTTCACAGATGTCCCTAGAACATAGCACAGGCCTAAGAGGAAAATACCATGTAGAACTGGTATAAGATATTTACTGTCAGGTCGTGTTACTCTTTGAAATATTTGTTCCTGTTTCATAGTGACTGCCTTTGTGCAGTGCCTGCAGATTGGGTATTTTTGTCTAGTGTTGTCCACAGATTTCAGCCCCTTCACTGTTGTAAAACTGTTGGGGCACAGGAATAAGCTCTGTCAGTATGTAGTGTTTGGGTTATGAGGTTTTTATTGGAACACATGTGGAAGTGATACTCAGTGTTTAATATCAGAAAAAAGGTGAGTAGATGAACCCTACTATTGCGGGCAGCTTTAATCTTCTACAGTGGAATCAGGAAAATCAAGTCCTTTGTAAAGTAGGACTGAAAATAAGGACAAAATGCTTTCAACTATTATTTGCAGTAAAAATTAACAAATATTAACACAATATCTTTGGCTAACTACAGTAACAACATCAAAAGCATTTTCTTCTGTACCTTCCTACAGTAGAATTAGGGATGAACATAGCTTGATGGAAGTTTTGATGCATTTAGAAAATGACATGGCAACTTGGAATACAGAATTTTTATTCAGTTTTTCTGCTCAGTCATTTTGCTGTCTAGCATATAGAGAAATGCATTTATCGAATACACTGTTACTTTAAAGATCTTATTTTTTGGCATCACGTTGCTCAAATTGTGGAGGAAGAATATTCCTGAAGCCTTCTTCTCGAAGTGACTCGATCTGTACCGTAAAAAATTGCTAACATATTTGAGTATAGACACTCTGTGGTCATTCACCTCATCAGCAGATACTCAGTTGATTGGAGGCTTGTGATACCCTTCTCAAGACTCTAGGTGAATCAACTCATTTTGTATAAAAGTGAATAAATGTTGCAAATTAGTGAAAAAAGTCTACAGTGTGATTCATATTGTAGTAAGTCAGTGCTAGAAAATGGAACTAAGTTTTAAGAGATATCCAGTTCCACTTTTTGTCATGTATCTTTGTTTCAGTATCTTTCAGTTGCTTTTTCTTTCTTTCTTTTTTTTTAGGAGTGTAGAATGGAGATAATTATGCCATTTTTTTTTTTTTTTTTAACAATACACTATTATAGAATAAACACACTTATTATTAACTAAAACACTGGAATTTGTTTTTAGTAGTAGGTAGAAGGCTTACTGCCTGTGAAAGATAATAACATGAGATTGTTGCACAATAAGATATTCAGGAGAAACTCTCAATATTACTTTTTGTAGAGTTTGTTAGAATAAGCACTTTTTAAGACCTTTCCACCAAATGTGATTTGAAAATTTATTTTCTTCCTGTAGAATCTTGTGAATCTTGTTTATTGAACATTATTCAAGATAATCTGAATACAGAGTGAATAAAATGCCCATACTTGGGTTTAGCTATGAATTTAAATTGAATTAAATCCAATCAAAATGTATTCTAAGTAAGCAGAAGAAAGGCAGAATACCATAAGAAAAAGTTAGTTGAGGAATGATGAAAAACATCCCTGTAAAAAAATCCTATTTCAATTTTCTTTGGCTTTGAGGCAAATTATGCTAAGCAAGCTTTTTCAATATACTGTTAATCATTGTGTATGTATAATTTTTTTGTTTGTTTGTTGTATGTTAGATCTGTATCATAAAGTATGATTTTCAACAAAGTTAATGGCAAATTAAAAGCAAAAATTTGGGTAGAAGTTGGAACCTTTTTGTAGATGCATTTGTATTCTGTAACGTAAACTCAAAATAAACCTTGCCAAAAGAGCCTCAACGACCAAAACCCACAAGTGATGCAAAAGCAACCACTTAGCTCCTCCCAGAAGAGGGCTAACACTCAGTCAATCTCCGGAAATGATCAGCTCCCAGTGCCCTGCCCTACCCAAGTTTTTATTTCTGAGCTTTTAAAACACTGAGAAATATGGAGATTGGGCAGAGATGGAGCACCGTGAACTTCCATTTCCTGTCTGTCTTGGGGCAGAAGGCAAGAATTTTTCATTTTGTCATTCTCTCCCTACTCTGCTATTGATGGACAATAAATGAAATTATTCTTCCTCAAGACAAGCAGGGTTTTCTTGTGATGAGGTTTTCATCTTCCTTTCAATCCCTTTCTCCCTGAGGAGAAGTGAGAGATCAGCTTTGTGGGGAGATGGTGACCAGCTGAGGGTAACTCATCACAGCTGAATATTTCATCATGTTAAACTAAGCTTTTTGGAGGCCTGTGGTGCAATAATATCTTAAATAGTAGTAAAAAGTGTAGTAGTAACTTGTGCTATCTTTGTCTGTTTAACTAGCAGATTTTTGTGCCTACTGACTATTTGAACATGAGAACTAATAATTCAAGAGTTAATGATGACTTACTAGTTTTATATGTATTGTAGAAATACAGTAATTTGATTTCTTTAGCTCTGTGTTTATCTGATTGTTTCTCAAAGCTTCTCAAATCATTCTGGCAGTGATGAATGAGTTCCTTTACATTCTTATATTTTCATAGTTTAGTTTTACATTGTATGAATTTATTTTTATATTTATGCCTGTTATTTAAAATCAGATCAGAGATTACACATCAATCAGAGGTATGACAGTCAATCCCACTATAACAAGAAAACATGGAGTTGTTGGCTTGAATCCCTACACTTGAGTATGCTACTAGGATATGAAGAGGCAAGAAATTGCCATGCTTAGAGATGGTCACTCCAGTCCATAAGGCTCTTGAAAATGTCCTATAGGCTGTTGATATAATAGATTCTTTTAAGGCTATCAAATCATTTATCATTTTGCAACTGGTAGAATGAAGATTTCAAAAAACTGAAACTCCTGTAATGGCATTTCTGTTTGATTGCAGTTAATTCTGCCTTCATTTCCTGAGTGGTAAATGCAATGCCTTACAATGGCAGACAACATTAGTTATTTAAGAGGAAAAAAAAAAAAGCATTAAAATGCATTAAAAATCAGCAGTATTTTGTACCTCCTAATGGCTAATACAGAAATGATTAGCTGACTTCTTTACATTTTGTTCCATTTTTTGTCTGCTAAATTGTGTAAATTTCTCTTCTTTGGGCTTTTATCCTGAATGAC
This sequence comes from Phasianus colchicus, assembly GCF_987193195.1. NCBI lineage: Eukaryota > Metazoa > Chordata > Aves > Galliformes > Phasianidae > Phasianus > Phasianus colchicus. The sequence goes on from NC_143443.1 coordinate 28,765,030, forward strand.
CAAATACACACAAATAGTTGCAATCACCAGTTGTTGATTTTAGTTGTTTTTCTCCTTGGATTGGAATAATTTTTTTATGTTTAAAGCCACTATGAATAGTTACTGAGTGGTTTAAATTGTTTTGCTTTTCATGCTGCCTTATAATAATCTTTGACTTTTTTTTTTTTCCGGTTATAATTTAGGAAGTTATATGTTCTCTTCAGAGAGGGAATCAGACTAGTCTTTTGGCCAAAAACTTCCTTTCATCAAATTTTCAAAATCATTAATATAGAGGCAGCTATTTTTTCTAAGATTTTTTTTTGTTGTTGTTAAACTTATGAAGCCTCGGGTATCTGAAAAAGTCTTCTTAATCACATCTCATAGAGTGTAGAAAACAATGAAAGCATGCAAAATTATCAATTTCTGTCTTTCCTAATAAACAAAAAAAAGCTAACAAACAAAACCACAAGAAAACAAAAAATCCTTGGGTTTTAGTTTTTACTAAACCTAGTCTTCAGTCTACCACATCTGAAAATACCCATTTTTTTCAGCAACTCTAATTTTAGCCTATGTATTCATGTGAAAATTCTCTTAACAATCAAGTAAAAGAAGAGTAATTCAAGAAATGATATTTTTTAATCTTGTACGCATGTGAAAGAACGTATCAAAATATTTGCATGCTTGAAGAAGCAATGCTGCACATCTGATGCAGAATTCTATTTTTGACCTGAACTAACAAAACTCACTATTGAACCCACTGTAAAATTGAATTTGAAGGCTATTTAATAATGTATTATACTTTATTTAAAAAAGAATGAGTGGCAAGAATTAAAGGGAAAGCCATACATAGCATATGTTAATTTTTTCTCCAAATAAAGTACTTTAATTTTTCCATGTGGAGTATTTCAGTTTATGTTTAAAGTTAGTTTATGTTCTTCACAGATTAACATTTGGAAAATAAAGTTGATACTATTCTTTGAGTACTCATGGAACAAGATATAGAAATTCTGTACTCTATTCCCATGAAAATATTTAAATGATATTAGCATGAAAGAAACACAGCTAGACACTCATTAATTGCTTAAGACTGTTCCGTTAATAACTAGACAAATGGTCTTTTCTTTCAGTATTAGTCTTCTGTTTTGAATTTTTCTTATTTAAAAGAAAAAAAAGTTATTTTTCTAAGCTGTTTTATAATATTAGCTGCTGACGATTAAAGGCAGATTTATTATGATTATTTGAGAGAGATTTATTAGAAATGTTAAAAATTAAAAAATCAGTTCAATTTTCGGGGTACTTGCTGTGTACAGAAGCAATAATGAAATACAGGTACTGCAGAGCAATGTTGCCAAAGTGTAAAAATGGATTAAGAGAAAATGGAGAAAATTGTCATTAGATAGTGTTGGTTTAACCATAATACCTTTCAGTTCCTGGAAGAAAAAATCCAGGACTCGCTTCTTGCTTCCCAGATGAAATATTTAGCTAAGGAAATTTCACTTGTTATTTCCATATAGTTTAATTGCTTGTCACAGCATTCTTTGTCAGGAAACAAATAATCACCTTACTGGTAGCCAGATCAGCTTGATAGTCTTAAGCCACGGCCTGACTGTGTTTTGCTGTGACTGTGAACACCAGAAAAGAAGTTAAATCACATTCAGGTTTGGGCAAATTGTTTTTTTTTTTTTTTCCTTTTGAATGGGAAGATGAGCATTCCTGTAACTGCTCAGAACAGATACATTCCTGGATCTGTTAGGTAGAATGCACTGCAGTTGAGAGAAGAAATTTGGTGCATATTGAAAAAAATTACCATATTCTGAGGAGCTTCTGATTTCACAAAATATGGCTGTCTGAGTGATTGGGAATATTTAACTTTTCCAGAACAATATTTTATCTAGTGTCTATTTAGAAAATTGACCTAGATTTTATGAATGTTGGGAATAGCTGACCTTGCTTAAATGATGCTGTATGTGTACTATATAAGTGATGTTAATTTTTGTAGTGCTTCTGCGTATCATATACAGAAGCCATATCCCACCTGTATAATTCTTAAAAAATACTTCTTTCCTTTTCCCTTTTCTCTCTGTTGGACAAGTACAATGTACAATTCTTTAAATTGCATCAATACACATGCTAATTATTGTACTGTAAGAAAGAAATGGGCGTGAGAGCAGTGAAAGCAAAACCACAGGACAAACAATGAAGAATGAAAATAGAATTAATCATATCAGTGCTAATAAGACTGGCTTATCATGAAAGTTAAACATGCCACTGTGGAGTGATAGTTGCATTTGACCTGTGTATACCTTTTGGAGGACTTTCAATTCTTTGAAAGGGTGAGTGACAGCAGGACAAGGGGAAATGGTTTTAAGCTGAGGGAAGAGAGATTTAGGTTGGACATCAGGAGGAAGTTCTTTACAGAGAGAGTGGTGAGGTACTGGAACAGCTGCCCAGGGAGGTTCTGGATGCCCCGTCCCTGGAGGTGTTCAAAGCCAGATTGGATGGGGCCCTGGGCAGCCTGGTCTAGCATTAGGTGGGATGGTTGGTGGCCCTGCGTGTGGCAGGGGGGTTGGAGATTCATGATCCTTGAGGTCCTTCCAGCCCTGGCAATTCTGTGATTCTGTGACTTACTAAAGGAGAGCAGTCCTTTTCAATATCACTTTTTCAACACTGTTCATAGGTTTCCTTTAAAAAAAAAAAAAAAAAAAAAGTCACTAGGACATCTTAAAGAAGTGATCCATGGACAGCTCCTGTTTTGCTAATCTTAGAAATAAACAAACATATCAAGTTAAAGTACCATTTGTAGCGAGCTCCATTTCAGAGAGCACTTTCTCTTGCAGCTATATGTCAGATGGAGGCTAAACAATAAATGTTTTTAAATTCAATTGTCGAAAAATACGTATTTCATGGAAATGGTGATGGGCATTCTTTGGTTGTCAGCGTAAGCAGGGACGCTTGTGTGCTGAGCTAGCAACTCAGAATCAATTGTGCTGTGGATTTATTATTTAATAAATTCTGTAGGCCTCTGATTTTATAGCGTGGATTTTGTCTGCTGTTTTATTTTCATACAACTTTCCTGTTTAATTAGAAATACATCTTATACAAAACAGTACTGTGAAATGCTATTTGCTTAAAATAGAGTAGAAATTGCCTATTGTTGTTTTTTTTTTTAAGTTGTTGCTATTTTAAAATTAATGTTGTGATTTCAGTTAATATGTGAAATAAAGATAAAAATGTGTTAAAACTCTGTATTTTAAGCAGGTGTATAAGTTTTGTATCTTTTTAACATTTAATTATTTTTTTGCATGACAGCTAAGGTTTTAAAATAACTGTTTATGTGTACAGGCTTTTCTATAATGTAAACCTAAGTTAGAGAGAAGAGCACTTCTTTTGCATTGTCAAAGTTTGAATCTCAGTATCTCTATCATTTGATACATACTTATTGTAAAGAAAATTTCATATGTTTTCTGTTAGAGAAGTTCTATGTCAAGGTTTTTAACGATGGAGGAAATAAAGTTTGTCAGATGCTGGCAGTAGTATGAAAAGATCCCTGAAGCTGAGCTCATTTCTGTGTTTCTTTCCTAAGGAGCAACAGGGTGTACGTATGCATTAGAGCAGTCCAATAGGTTGCACTGTTGCAATGGTGTTACACATCTGTAGGGTACAATGCTTAGTAAAACTGTCCAATGAGCATTTAGTAAAACACACTGCATGCAGTATGGATTGAACAAATGTCACAGATTGGATAGCACAGAACAGCTGTAAGTAGCTGGGATCCTTGAGGTGAGCTTGTAGAGTCACATAATTGCAGACAGCCTGAGGTTGGAAGATCCTACGAAAATAACTTTGACAGACTGCAAAGCCATTCTATGATACAAATCCCACTGGGACAGACGCTGGTTAGAGAAGCATAGGATGTTACATCTTGCCAGTTGGTGTTGGGGATCATTTCCAGTACCTACTGAGGGCTGAATTTCTAAGCTGTATCAATCAATACCTTGAACAAAAAGAAATGGATGCACTGATAACAAGTTTCTCTGAGATCTGTGGACTGAAATTTATTTCAGAAGGTGTATTGCTAATACTAACATGCCTAATAGGTAGCAGCTCACATTTATTTTGAATCTCAAGCTTAACCTTATAATTAAAAACTCTCAGCACTGTGTGAATAATGACATAGAGGATGAAGAGAAGACAACATGTATATTATCATTTCCCTTCGTATATGTATCCTACAGGTGTGATTAGCTTATTTAAAATGTATACAGTACATACTGAAAAATCTTTGAGTCAGGAGCTTGAATGGGTGTGCTGAAATTCAAGCATTCTTACCTGATAACCGCTGTGTTTCTGGTTGTTATTTTTTCCTGCATTGGTGTTTCCAATATAGACATGGAATCATGGGCAAAGGTTTAGTTAATATCTTTATTGATAAAGTGGTATTGTTTTAGATTTTGTAGCTTGTGACTTAATGACTGCCTTACTTCGAAATCAAACAGTGCTTAAGGTTGCAGTTTATTAATTAGTAGGCATGTTTCATATTCAAAACTCATAATTTATTTTATATTATTTGTAAGTAGGCCAATGGAAAAACCTGCAGTGAGGTTCAAAGATAATATCTCAATTTTTTTCCCACTGCATGTCCTATAATGTCATGCTGCTTCTATTTCAATTGTTTGATAACATATTCACATTTACTTCACTGACAGTAAGTAAGGTTTATGTGTATTTTGCTTAGATTTGCTTTTCATGTAGAGATCCATGGGTTGGTAGGAATCCCCTTTTCATCAAAGACTTGCAAGCTTGAGATTAATTAAAATATGCATTTAACTCTGTTAAACAAAATTTGTCCAGATGAGATTTTAAAAATAATGTAAAAGTGATTAGCTCATGATGTCCTTTTTCAAGGTGTTATCTAGGGAACAGTTAAATTACTAGGAACTTGATTAGTGAGAGTAATTGTTCTTCATCTTGCAATAGAAGAAAATTAGCTACTGGGCTAGTCAGAGCTAGGGTTTTTTTCCTTTTCTTTTATTTATTTTTTTTACTCATGAGGAAGCAAGGTTCTGTGACTTCTTAGCTTCTATTTTCTTATGCCTTTTCAACCATACCAATCTTAGCACCATGCAAACTTCTTATTTGTGTCAGAAGAATGTAGATGAGGTGGAGCAGCTCCATTTGTTTTTCTAGAAAGAGAGACCAAGCTATAAATGTACCCCTTATGAACATGTTTATATTATGAATACGCACAGATCAAAATTTAGATATGACTCCATCGTTCCATCAGCTATTACCTTTGACAATTCCCCAGTATAAACCCAGGAAACTTTAGAGGAAGGGCAGAGTGCAGAAACTAAAATGTGATGCAGTTTAAATGGAAGTAGATATCTGTCTGATTGGAGAGGAGTGCATCTGTGGACGCCTGTGTGAGTGAACACATAATACACTAAAGTGCACTAAACAGGTGCTGATTTGATTTGGATATCCTTGGGGATGAATGGCAGTGATAATTTTTCTTTATCAGTAATTCTGTGGTTTGAGTATACAAGTCCTGTCAGAGCTGCTGAAGGAAAGTTTCTCATATATTTTCACAATATATGCTTCATTTTATCAAAATTATCACTTTTTTTCAAGACGATAAAGATTAATAATATCTAAAAGTTTTTATAATTCAGTGTATAAAAACTTCTGCTGAATAAAGGCTTCTCAAAGCAATGAGGTTCCACTTCCACATTTGTGGTTTACTTCTTATAAAGTTTTCAGTAACTATAGAACTAATTAACATTCACTGTCAATAGCTTCTGAATTTCTCAACATATCGACAGCTTTTGGAATTTCATCTGGAATGCAGCATTTTGGTTCCTTTGTAATTTTTGTTTTGTCTTATACTGGTGCTTTTTTTACTAATAGCAGTTAAGCAGAATGAGCTGTTAAGACTATATTCCTTTGTTTTTCACTGACAGTATGGCAAGGATTTTACACTATTCAAATTAACTTTTGAGAACAGGCTTTTCCATCTTAGAAGTGTAATGAAGAGAGGAAAGCGTGAATGGATTTAGGAAAATGTAATTGATTATAGAGAGTGTAACTTCAGTGATCATTTATTGTGGAGGGAGGGTCGAGATCATACTTTCAGGGTACTTAACTTGAATGGAGAACACTGGAACTCAGACACTTCAGACAATTTTATAGGCCTAATATGCAGACTCTAAGAAGCATTTTAGAATTCATGTCATTTTTTTTGGAATGGATAGCTAACCTCATGGCTATTGGTAATTCATGCTATGAATAGTAGTGACTGCAAAATCAGGTCTTCATCCAGGGCTATTAATTCTTCCTATCCTACTTCGGTTTCCATTTTCCTTGGTGGTCACAACTATAACTTAGGTGGAAAAGCAGCTCTAGAATGCTTCTGAAAGATAAAGGACAGTTTGTAGTATCTTTTAACAGGAACTCTTCCTTCAGCTACAGCTGGCTAATTAACAAGTTTTGTCAGTGATACCTTATGTCTAATTGTTGTTCAAGTCTGGTTAACTTTTTTTTCCTGTTTGTCTTCAGTTGGGACAGGCATTATAGTGTGTGTGAAAAGGGACACATCCACACTAGTAGAGTCACAGGATGGTTTGGGTTGGAAGGGACCTCAAAGATCATTTAGTTCCAAACCCCTGCTGTCTACAGGATTGAAATTGTATTCACTGTGTATTAGAAAAGGAACATTAAAACTCCTCTGGTAGAAATTAAAAACTACATTTCAATATTAGGATTATAAAACGGAAAATAATTTTTTATTATATAAAGGTCACCAGTCAGTATTATCTGCTCCCAAGCAGGAACTCAGATATTAAATCTTTTATCTTAGTTCAAAGAAAACACCAGTAAAAGGATAGTATGATCATCAAGAAAAGTTCAGAGTTGCTTTGTACTAAAGAAAGTATTTAAACATAGTGTGAATATTAGCAGATAATTATTCCAGTGTGATGTGGGAACTTAATAATATTTACCAGAGGGAAGTTATTGTTTTGTACACATGGGTACAGAAGAGGGATTACTACATAAACAAAAGAGTCCTTCCCATAAACATGGGAAGGAAAAGCAAAGAAAATGAAGAATTTGGAATACAAAACGTTGAACTGAGATGGGAATCAATCAGGCAGAAAGAGTTGCAATGCAGAGGCCATTGTGGAGAGATTTACTTTAGCCACCGAGTTTAAAATAAAGACATTAGTGCCGAGTGTTGATTATGATGTTTCTGTGATTCTCCTCCAGTTCAAACTTAAGGAGCTTTTCATGGTACCTTTTTTTTTATTTTTTTGCTTCTAGAAGATTCCTGTTGTGGACCATAACTGTAGTATTAACTCAGTCTTTGAATGATTTCAAAGCATTCTTTTTATTCTCAAGAGTAAGAGTGCCAAATATATTTAAGATTTTAATGTGCAGCTACAATAATGTATTCTGTAGTTTGACATCTAAAATTAATGGAATTTTGCCTCTGCTTTTCCTATTGGTTAGAATTTTATCTTGTCTAGAAAGAATGTGTTGATAATATTCTGTGTTATATAAAGGAACATAAAAATGGTTGACTGTAATGACTCCTTCTCAGACTTCTGTTATTTAAATTGTCAATAATCTGCGGTGGAGAGCATCTATTGACACATACAAAGTTATTAACTCTACAGAAAATAAACTAAATGATGTATTTGAAATATTCCACAAAGAATTGTAATTGAAGTAGTATTTTTTTGTATAGCGTGTAGGAAGTGTGTTTGATATGGTATTAATATCAATGAAAATTTCATTAGTTATAAAGTATAATATGGGTGAATGAATCACACTCTTCCCTTTTCATTTTATAGCTTGCACGTGCAGTGGACATGCAAATATTTGTCACATGCAAACAGGAAAATGTTTCTGTACAACTAAAGGCATCAAAGGAGACCAGTGTCAACTGTGAGTACAATTAAATGTAGCCTGAAATTACTGTGATTCAATAGTAATATTTTTCTCTTAAAAAAAAAAAAAAAGATTTTTTTTGTTTTTGGATTCTGAAGTTCAGTATTATTTAGTCACTTCTTAAAAAGCAACATCAGAAGTATTAGTAACATTAGTAATATTTTGTAACATCAGTAACAGATTTTTAAAGTATTGTAAAAGGAAACAGCTTAGAGAAGGAGTTTGCAGTTTGAGATAGAGGACTAAGAACAAGGAACAACTGAAGTGAAGTAGCTTGTTAAGCAGGACAAATAACACTGACTATGAATAGCCTCACATTTATAGATGTTTCTTTCCACTAATTCTATCTAATACACAGAGATACCCTATAAGTATTTTTTGTGGTTTTTTTTTGTTTGCTTATTTGTTTTTTTATAAATGTTAAATGTATAAATCTTTAAAGATAATAAAAATTTCATGAGGAGCAGCTGAGGGAACTGGTGCTATTTAGCCTGGAGGAAAGGCTCAAGGGAGACATCACTCTCTACAACTACATCAAAGGAGGTTATAGAAAGACAGGGGTTGGTCTTGGTCTCTTCTCCCAGTCAACAAGTGATTAGACAAGAGAAAACGACCTCCCGAAAGGTTTAGGTTGGATAATTAGGATAGACTTCATTGAAAGGATTGTGAAGCATTGGAACAGACTGCCCAGGAAAGCAATTGAGTCACCATCCCTGGAGTTATTTAAAAGCCATGTAGATGGGATGTTTTTTAGTGGTAGGCTTGGCAGTGCTAAGCTAACAGTTGGACTTGGTGAACTTAGAGTTTTGGTTTTTTCAACCTAAATGATTATGTGATTCTAAAATGTATACAGAACTATTATCCAGGAGAAAATTATCCTTATGTTGAAAACCTGTTTTGAAAGTGTCATATTATATTGTCAGAGTATATACGCAGTTGTTGTCTTGAAGGTAAGGAAGATTTTTAAGTCAATTTATAGCTTTACTCATATTTATTACTTTATAATGTTCTTGATTCAAACAAAGTGAGAATACTGTTCTCTACAGTTCTAGATAAAATTGTTTTTGCCATTTATTAGATGGGCTGTTCTGCGATCTCAGCAGCAAACCTATAATCCTATAATTTCTAGAATAAGGATTTCTGTGAAAGTTTGAAACTCTAGCTGTGTGAAAGTTAGATTTATATTCCTGTCAAGAGCCCTATTGATTAGAAAGCATTAGCTGCAGGGCTGCATGTTATCTCCCTTTCTCTCTCCCTTCCTTTGTTCCTCCTTCTCTCTTGTGATTTTATAGCTGTGTGCCATGTGCAGTACATGTTGTGCCTTAGGGATGGAGGTTTTAGGAAATCAGGGAGACCCTATGACGCTTTTTTTTTTTCTCCTCAGAGTGAGAGCTGTAGCAACCTGCAGAGAAAACAATTAGTTTTTGTCTTGGGACTGGCAAATTGTGTGCTCTCACTTGCTGATTTAAAAAACAAAAACAACAACAACAACAAAACAATGCATGAAAACAAATCTTTAAGACTTTTGTAATGAAATGTTAGTGAAAATAAACAATGTTTTTTTCAGTGTCTTTTATGTGGTTGTAAGAAGGGTAAATTTAAGAGTAGAAAATTTATAGATCCAGGCTATTTTTAATGAAAATTTAATATTTTGCTCATTTTAATCATGCTGAGCATTCAGACAATTTTTTGTCATCAAGGAGGTAGAAGAAATACTATTTTTTGTGATGAAAATATATCCTGGTTTTTTGGTGTTCAGAGGGAAAAAAAAAATTAGAAACATCCAGCTGTTCTCTCCTGTGTACATCCTCTTCCAAGAGTTTTGTAATCCCTCTCACCAAACAGGTAAAAGCATACTGCATTCTGAGTAAAAGACATCATTCTGTTAATAGCACTGCTGCTTTATTTGCTTATATAGAGTAAATTTGTTCCCCATTGTTTCCTCTCAGCATTCTCTTTTGTACTTTCCAGTAGGGGGAAAGTTAACAATAATCATGTAACAAATTAACTTAATTAGAATTTTATCAAGCATGCACACAGATTGTAGCTGCTGAAAGCTGACTAAAGCAGGCTTTTATATATATATCGAGCGGTGCTTTTCTAACATGAAGTTCAAAAATATAATATACAGTGTTTTAAAATACTAGAGGTAACTGTATTTCCAAGATTTTTACTTTCTTTTGCCGTTTGATCATATTCCACCAATACTTTTACATGTAGGGTGTTTGACATGAGGTTGTTTCTTTTCTGTTTCTTCTCTGTTCCTGCTGAGTCTGGACTTTGAATTATCCAGATGAAAACTTCTGTTCTTTCCATCCCTACATGTGTTACTCTGTTAGCTGTGATCTTTCAAGGAGAATTCCAGCTAAGTATGATATGTAGATCTTTGTGGATTTAGCATCTGTCTCTGTTCTTTAAGTCTATGAAAATGTGTTCTTGCTTCTGTAAGGAGAAAGGTTTGAGCCCTTAGCTAGTTAGTGAACAGCTAGATTATTGGGCTGCTAAGAAGAACAATAAAATAAAACTCCCACTTCAACACTGAAGGTGTTTTAAACATACTAATTTTCTGCTCTACCTGTAGTAACCATTACTAGATCTATCAAGGACTTGAGATGCTTTATTTTTAAAAAATCATGTTTCTAGCATCAATCATTTTGCTTTAATTGTAGCTTTCATTTAAGCAACGTTTATAGTATCAAACCTTCAGAACATGATGCAAGTGCTGTCTAATGTCTTAAAAACTCACAAGGCAAATATCAGGAACTAGAAATATTTGTTATAGTATGTAATCTAAAATTTGAAGAAAAATAAAGCTTATGATTTGGAAGGGGCTTTGTGCAGTATTTTTAATGAGTTTTGGCAGTATTGTATATCGCTATCTGCCTTTTTGTTGATTTTTCTCACTGCAGTAGCCTTGCTTCATGTTCTTTGCTATATTCAGTGTATGGTGTGTAAAGTTCAGAAGCTCTCTGGGATCTTTGAACTGTGGACCCTGTAGATATGAAACAACACTTTTCATAAGAATTGTTACATTGCAAACATTGCATTTTATTCAGAAAATTGCCCAGCTGTAAAATGGAGAACTGGAGTTTGAATACCCTGTGTTATTCCTAAAAGACAATTTTCTCAGTGAAGAAATGAGAAGGAGCTATGGTTTTGTGGAACAGCTGCCAACAATTAGCCAAGAGCTTTGTATATTGGTACTTCATTATGGGTCAACTGTGAGTGTGTTAATCTTGAGAGTACTGCAATATTGATATTGCAGTGTAAAAGCAGTTATGTTAGCAAGATGTCTCTTGCTAGGAGCAGAATTTAAAATGCTACGTGCAATTTGCTTAGATCTTCCAATGAAATACTCCTTTTGTCTTTCTGACTTCAGTACTAATTGTCTGGATAAATGGGAACAGTATGGTGAAAGAGAATTTTTTTTTTTCACAAGAATGAAGTAATTTTGCTCTTGACATTTAACTTAGATTCTTTCCTAAATGACTGTATTTATGTATATATGTAGTGGGGATGATGATAATGGCTAATTACTCTTACACTAGAGAAAAAAATGGGACAGCCTTTGCCACATGAAAGTCATACAGAGGAGAGGACAAGTAGAAAGACTGAGTGCCATGAAACTGCTTTATTATTCAGCATATGATCTTTGGTATCCAATGAAGTTGTGACCTTAGCATCTATTCTCATTTTTTGAAAGAAATTGGTGGATTCTGAATCTACTTCTGTAATGCAAAAAACAGAGAAAAGAGTTGCATGACTGGGGCTGGCTTTGCATTCTGCTTATGTTCATGAGAACCTTAACACATAGCATATAGATTGTCCTGGAGAGGATAGTATCCATGGATTAGTCTCTGCTAGAGCACTTTTTTGCTTTTACTGCTAATGAATTTCAGTGCCTCATTGTAGTCAGGCCCCATGTACCTTGTCATTGTAAGGCTTCAGTATCTACTATTTTCACTGTCCAATTCCAGCTTTTTTTGATATATTAACAACTGGTCCACCTGATGTCATGAATGTCTCACATCTGCTTGGTGAATGTTCTGACTCAGCTATTTCTCTTCAGAGAAAGTGTATATTTGCCTAAGTCCAGTAAATGCTTTGGATCTGTAGTTTTTAATTATTCAGACACTCATAACAGAACAATTTTACTGACTGTTAAGATGCTCTTTTAAAAGAGTCAGTGAAACTGCAGTGTTGTCCCTATGTACTTGTTCCTCTTTGAAATTAAATCTTTCTGTATGCAGACTGTACACCACAACTTAACTTCAGCAGACTTTAAGAGTTTTAAATCCTGAATCTCAGATGACAATGTGTTTAATCCTCTTTTCTAACCCAAAACCTCAGTTCAGATTTTAAAAGTTAGAATATTTGATGCAGAAAAGAAAGGAGAGAAAAAATGATACAGATTTCCAGTGCAGCTTGAAATTGTTTGCGTCTTCCTACTGCTTTGGTCAGAGATGAGGGATCTCTTTGTACAGATGGGAAAAAAAAAAATTGGTGGATTTTCTGGCTACTCATCCTGCTTACTGGAATAAAACTTTCTATTGAGTTGAGAATAAGAAATCTAGATATTTGAGGGAGCAGTTTTCTATATTTCTTCTATATGCTGCTAAATAGTAACTGATTACATTCAGTGGGTGTTATTTTGTAGTATCTGCATCATTATTATTGTTGGTGAATACTTCTACCAAAGTCAGTTGTGGACAATTAGCTATGGAGCAGAAGAGAGGAAAGAGATATTTCTTTTTGGAAGGAGAGCATTTAAGGAGAGGATTTTTTCCCCCCTCCAAAGATTCAAATAAGAGACTCTTCTAGAAATCATTATGGAGGACAGACTGTGTTCTGTGGCACCTGCATTCTTAATGCATAAGCAGTCCTGCTGACTTCTGTTTCAATATTATCAAATATTACCCTTTGAGTAAATTGTTGTCCATTCTTTTATTTTCCATGCAGTGTAGTTCTGGGCCTATAATATATACCCATTAGTATGGTAATTAGTAATTGATACAAGAATTGTTATCATTAAAATATACATCAGTTTGAATCACTTCATCCTTAATCTAAGAAAGGCCAACTAGGTAGCATTGAGAAAAGAAAATACCGCAGTGGTAGCACAGAGCGCTCTGTAAGCTTTTGGTGCACAGCAAAGTTTGAAATTAAAATACTTCTTCTTAATGTTGATGGTATGGGATACTTATGAAGAAAATATTGTGGCCTAGTTTTACTTTTGAATACATATTCAAAATTTTATAAAGCAGTAAAGGGAAAAAAGCTGTTTTGTCCTGAAAAAATTTACTGATATACCTATCAGCTTTGGCTTGTGATATTTATTGGTTTTATTCACTAAGGAATACAGAACTGGTTTCAATACACGAATAAGGAAATGCTAGGTCAGAGGTGTACTGGTGACACCATTTGTTTGTTAAAATCTCCTGGTGATGGAAAGATTGCTTTTCTTCTGCTCTTATGGTTGCTAATAGAAGTAATATGCATCTTCCTACTGCTGTTTTCATTTAGTCAATTGTATACCTTTACATATAGATGAAAATTTAGCTACAATAGGTGTACTTCTAGTTTAAAAACGTTTTGCTTCAATTTCTTGCCAATTATTAATTTTAAATTGCTTCAGTAGTTGTTAAGCATGTTAAAAAGAAATTTTCACATAAAGTATTAAAATTATGCATAGATGGAACTAAAAACTATATTTTGGTATTAAGACATAGGAATGAGAAATGGGTTACATTTCATTTCTATTTTTCATGAAGCTTCTGATAATTGTATAGAGTAAGCCAATCAATTACACAGTGTTACATTATGCTTAGAGAGAATCCTGACTTTGGGGAGACTTCCAGTTACAACAGACACATTTTCTTCTATAGGTGAATATGCAAATATTTTGAAGTCACTGCACATTTTCTTCTATATTGTATTTGCTTTCCATCTCAACTATGCAGCTGCTGCAGAAGACCCTGTGCTCAGTTGCATCCCCGTGGCCCAACTTCAATAGCTTGGAGCTTAGAAAGCTGTAATGCCTGAATGATAGGCTAACTGAAATGATACAGTCTTTTTCATCCTGTTATGAAGATAAGAATACTCTGTGCAACATTTTAAAGAGAACAATCAATATTTGATGTGCAAACATATATATTTGCCATAGTATATGCGTTATTATCAAAAAGTACCTATAATATTTTACCTTTTAGAGTATAAACTAACAAAAATTGACACTAAAAGCAAATTTCCATCATATGTAAGGTATTTTTGGCAAATAAAAGCAGTGACAACAAATAGCATAGAACTTATCCTATCTTACAAGCTAAAAGATAATAATTTCTTAACATCAGAAATGCTCCCTTATGTTTTTCATCTTTTGTACTGAATAACCAACTTTAGAAAGTATAAAATAGAAATTAAGCTGCATAACCTTTCCATGCTTTGATCTCTGTATTATTTTGTGACTGAGTTGGGAGTGAGGAAAGGTGGTGTTCTTTATCAAGCGTACGAGATAATGGGGCTGGAGAGCATGATTATGAAGGCATAAAGCAATTCAAGAGCTTCGATGATATCCTAAACTTCAACAGTGATGCCCAAGTGGTTTATTAGATTATCACTTCAGAAGGATTGATTTACAGATTTAGTTCTCCAGCTCCATCTGATATTACAAGAAAAGAAATTTCTTCAGCAATTTTAAAAAAGAACAAAGTGAGAAAAGTAAGTACTTCACCTGAAAAAGCTGTTTTAAATAGCAAGGAGAGTCAGATTTAAAATCAAAGCAAGTTTATAATCAGATGTGAAAATGTGACTACACTATTCTTTCATTTACTGTTACGCAGAGCTATGATAGAGTAATATTAAATTTAAGCAGGAGGCCAAATAGACAGCAATGGGATTGCCAAACATGTCCGAAGGGCTTACTGTCCCCTAGGATTAGTTGTTGGGCTGCTCACAGAGAAGTGACAAGAATTATAAGGGAAAGGAACAGTCAGAGATGTTGAAAGAGATTTAACAAATCAGTTTTCATAAAAGAGGTTTAGCTTAAAAAAAAAAAAAAAAAAAAAATTGGCTTGCGAATGAGTTCTTACGAGATCCAGAAGGAGACAAGGACCACAATTACTTCTTAACAGATGCTTCAAAATTACTCTGTAATCCCATTCTTGTTTAGGTCATTTTATCCTTTCTTACGTATGGTCTTGGTTTAATCACGGATTTGGGCCTGGATCCAGATAAATATTTAAGAGCACAATAACGCCTTGTTCCTGAAGTTTAAGAGGGAATGTTTCCTGATTTGGTGTGCACCAGGGTCCACATGATTTACTTCTGCTTTATTCTACTCTTGGGTCAATAACCGTAAATTATCACGTACAGAATGGCAGCAACATTTTCACAAAAGCGGTTCAGAAGTTCCTCCCATTCTCTCCTGATATTTTGCTTATTCATTCATTTTCCTTCTCTTTACTATTTTTGTTTTCTGGAGTCAGTAAAGAAAGTCTGAGGTAAATTTGAAGGTAACAAATGATGACTGAAAAGAAAAAAAGGAAAAAATAAATTAAGGCAATCAGTTCTTCACACTAAAGAGAAATACCATCTCTCTATATTTATGAATAGATGAGAGATAACAGCATATCTGAACAGCTGAAGAATTTTACTGCTGTTCAGTGCCATCTATGCAAAAATAAAATACTTCTAAGATTCAGAAGTGGGAATTCAGTAAATCCATTCTTTGGAAAAGATAATCATTATTTGTTATTATTTTATTTCTAGAAACTGTGCTTATTGTTGAGTATTATGTACAGATTTTTCCAGCTAGTTCTATTTAAATCATCCTGACATTACAAAATCAAATGCATTTTCCAACCCTGCTTTCAGAGTAGAAAAAGGATAAAACTATGTAAGGTTATAATTGTATATGTTTTCATCAATTTTGATTTTGACTTTAATTAAATCTTTGCTATACTATAATTTTTTGGGGGAATTTTTTCTTGCTTTGAGGAGAAATAGTTTTGTTTTAAGTATTTACTCTTCTTGGTATTATACTCTTGATTATTTCAATCAGTGAAAGCAAGATTGCTTATAAAATATTCTGCCATTTCCAAAATGCCTTGTGGTTTAGGACTCTTCTCTGAAGCTATTTTTAAACTAGAACTGTAGGATCATGGAATGTTTTTGCAGTTATATTTCCTTTAAAACTAAAAAGTCCAGGAGGAAATATGTACAAGCAATGATGAAAGGATTAAAATTGTAGTACAGAAGATAACATTTTTTGAGCTTATCTCATAATGGTCACTTGAGAATTTTAAAATTAAAAATGTAGATTTCATCCAAGTTTGAGGTGTTTGCTATAATGCATCAGAATACTCTGAAAGCATTATATAATCAGAGTGAATTCTTTGGAATTTTTCCAGTCCCATCTTGCCAAAAAACCATTTTTCTCAGAGTGCATTTCTCCACTCCATCAGATGATTTCTCTCCTTTATTTATGGAAAATGTGATAAGTACTTTGTTTCTCATCAAAATTGCTTCAAGTGACGTTAAAGTATTTTGTTTTTCTGATTTGTGTGCAATATTACAAATTATAGTGTTACTTTTGCATAAATTAGAAACGCGATCTAAAAACAAGAAGGAAAGAAAGAAGGGATGAAAGCAATTCAGGGTAGGATTCTATTTTAAATATTTTAAAAAACATCATAATGTAAAATACATATATATATTTCTGACAAATATTTTAACTGAAACTTTTCTTCCTGGGAACTAATTCTGAGCTTATCTCTCTGTGAAAAAAAAAAATAATAATCTGAATATTTCATAATAAAACCATTGGCCATATTATTACTGAAGCAGTTTATTATTCTTTGACTTAAGCAAAATGACTTGGGACAGATTTTCATGCTGGCATGCAGAACAAATTTAATTCAAACTGAGATGAAAGGCGGTTAATGTAATTGTAGCCTATTATCCTATGCAGGCTTGAGTTAAGAAGCAAACCCAACAGACAGTCAGAAAATGATGGATAGAAAATAGAAATGCTCAAGGCTGGTGAAATAGAGACTTGTGAAGGGATTAAGCCGTAACTGTTCCCACACAATCTCTGCATCAGTTATATCCCACCTCTGCCGTATGTCTGGATTACCAAAACAGGATTTTTGGATGCCTCCTGAGTTCTCTTCATTTACCTCTGACGTCAGAAAAGGTCCCCGTTTAGTAAATTTCAATACTCTGTAATCCTGGTTGTTTTTTTTTTTTTTTTTGCTCATTAATCTGCCACATTCATCAGACTCAAGCATGCACTGAAGATTTCTGTTACAGCTGTTTTTCCTTTCTTTTTATTTGTTTATTTTGAACATACTTTAACACAGAAACAAACGATCATCATATAGTTACTTAGATCCCAAGCATGTTGTTTGATTGCAAAACTTGGGAGGTAATTACAAATCATAACCAAAGCCCTGCTCATTTATTGTCTCTTTGTTGAAAGATTGAGTATTTAAGGTGCAGTATGGGATAATAATATTGTTTTCTGAGGAGTCTTTGTCTTTCCTAGTCACTCCCAATTGGTATGATAGAATTCTAATCTATTGCAAGATAGTAGCTAAAATTTTTCTTTCATCAATCTGTCAGTGTTTAGGGTGATTTTCTACCTACTGTTTTGAAAAGTGCTTTATACTTTGCATTGGGATTACTTGCAGATTTAAACACTGTTTGGCACTGCACTGGCCCAGGAGCAGGCATTGCTGTTCATGGTAATCCTCTGCAGCATGCTCTTCTAAACCAACATAAACAGAGTTTGAGCTCTGTTCAAGACTGACAGGCCAGGACTTCTGCTGTAAGATACTTTGCAGTAACCTGCCATGAGGTTATAGTGTGATTTTTAGTCTCTTTCTCTTACAGCCATTTATTTTAAGTTTTCTTCTTAAAGACAAGATAACTTTTCAGTAGAGCCAGCCAAGACCAGAAGTATTGGCAGGTATACAGTTGTTGTCATAACATACACAGTAACATTTATTTCCACTTATTTGGCATTTCATAATGGAGTATCAGTGTCATCTCTGCTCTAAGAAATTTGCAAGACTTTGGACTATAATGGGCTACTGGAGTTTGAGGCCCTTCATGGTAAGGGGACCAGAGAAAAATGAACACATGTATTTATCTTCATGATTTCTCCAACCACCCATATAATTCCATGTGTTCTACCCTTAATAGATATTTCTGTATCTCTTTGGATTGGTATCACTTTTTAGTAAAGTCAAATAAGAGATAGTGCAGCTTAGATGGGGTTGATATCTTAGATATTAAAAAAGACTTGAAGCTGAACGTGGTTATAGTAGAACAATGGCTGGCAGTAAAACATGAACATAATGGACTTTGCTGTATATGGGATGGGAGAGTGAAGGAAAACTGAATAAAAATTAATTTTAGTCAGAGAAAGAATTTGTCGGATCAACGTGGAATAAATATTGACATGTTCTGATGGACAAAAACTTGGTTTTAAAGGTCACAAGAAAGTATGATAAGTTTAATATTATCAACATACTTTCTGAATGACTAATCAGAAATTCCATAGACACCTAGAAATACTGAACATATGACTTAAAGACACCATCTAAAAATTGCCATTTGCATTTTATCATTTACTTAAACCTTTTTCATATTTATTCTTCACATTCATATTGTATGAAGCCCTTAACACTATGTAAGTAGTTACAGGCAGAGAAATAATTCACCTAACATCCCTGTTTTCTAAAACTTGGTATAGAATAGCATCATAGAAAATCCTATAGGAAGGTATCCACCAGCATCACTGAGCAGTCTTCTCAGTGCCCTTCCCTAAAGGGAGTTTTAGGCCTACAGTTCCTCATGTATACTTTGTTCAGTTAAGTGATGTGTTTTGATCAGGTTCATGTAAAACTTGTATGTATTTGAATTAAACTTTATCTTTAGGATGTGAATTTTCTTTTAGTTCTTTCGAAGTGCAAAGGAAGAAATGTTTGTGTTTCTTGTTCACAACTTTGAGAGAACAGTTGTTGATAGGAGAGAAGCCTGCTCTTCCAAGTGTGTCCTTTTACATACATTAAAGTTTGTGTACATCAATGGCAGCATATGGAATGAAAACAGAAACTTGTTCTGGACATTAAACTAGGACATGTACCTCAGAAGCAGGAATTTGGCAGCAGAAGCAAGACCTCTGACTGGACAAGAAGCAGAATGGAAAAATTAAGGCTAGACCAGAGTAGAACACTAGAGCAGATGATAAACAGTACTCCTGGAGGACATTATTACTCATCTAAAAGCTGGCGCAAGCCGCTGACTAGGGCTATGAAAGAGTCTACCAGAGCCACTAGTCTTTATTTATCAGGAACCTGCTGTAGTTCAAGACTGAGATCCCAGGCAGAATCAGTCTGAGAGCTGTCTGTAACTAGCTGAAGGTCAGAAATATGATGGTTCTCCCTCAGATTCTGTGTTAGTCTACACCTATCACAAATCTCAGATTTGGAAGGATGCAATGTGAGTTATGGGTCATCGTTCTTTAGTAGCTATCTGTACCTAAGCCAAAACAAGATAGAACAGCCCCAGAAGGGCCATAGCGTGGTCTGGCATACATTTTTATTTTCCCTCAGAATTTGGCATTAGGAACAAATGCAAATCAAGGAAAGACCAGTGGTACTTAGGTTTCTCTTTCCCTGTTCCTTCTTTCTTTTTTGCATTAATTTTTAATTAAAAAGAAATACCAAATAGTTGTAGCAATGGAACTACAGAATATCCTACCTTTGTGATCAAAGGTTGGATGGAATATTATGAGGTTCCACCTGATCATCCAGGTTGGTTTTATATTCTGACAGGTTTATTTAGGTGTGGGACCTGGAGATACTTACTTGAGGGAAATACCGATAAATACCATGCAACCTTTTGTAAAGTTGAAAAATGTTGATACGGTGCACAAAATCAAACATATTACTAATCTTCATCATCATAAGGTCATTTATAAATGTTCTTACAAAAAAAAAAAAAGCCTTTCATCCATTTAAAAAAAAAAAAAGTAAAAATCTGTGAAACTTAGTGATAATGTGTTTTTGAAAACATGTATTTGAAGAGAAAACCAGAAATTATTATGAACTTGGTAGGAAACGTGAACAGTATTACTATTTTATGTATTTGTTCATAGCTTTTTAGCTTGAACTTCCAGGAAATACAGAGGGAGGGGAAGAAAATGGTTTAGTTTTGAAAGCATAACTGAGGGAGAGATTGGAGGATGACTGTTAATAGCTGGCCATCAGTTCAGTAACTTGATGAACACTTCTGTACTGAACCAAACCAGAGTACTTGTATGTAACCTGTTAGGAAATGTCTCCATTTGTAATTGCAAATGGAAGCTCGGTCTCTGGAGGCAGGCCAGAGAAGAACTACTCATTCATTATTGCCACTTAAAGCAAATGATCATAGCCTCACAGCACATGTTATAACCAGTGTAATTCCCAATTTACAGATATGAAGCATACATTATGCTTCAGATATGCTCAAATGTGTACTGTCTTTTGGAAAATGTACAAAAATTACTACAAGGAAAGCTCATAAGGAAATAATTCAGCAAATATAAAATTTTTTAATTGGAAGCATAATTAGTGACTAAAGCAGAGCAATAGATATGCTTAATGAAGTATGGTTGGATTTAAAGACAAAACTAAATTTAGTCAGAACTTAGCATATATACTCACATGAGTAGTTTTAGATGTAGTTTTATCTTTTTACTGTGCTGAAAATGGAGTGTTTAAATAGTATCTTTCATTCTGGTTAAAGCAGACTTCCTTAATTTGTAAGAATTCCACCTCATGTTACTGCTAATAAATGTTATAAAATTGTTTTGCACCAGGGGACAGAGGGGAAGTGTAAGAAAGGGTGATTCCCTTGTATTTCAGTAAGAAAGGCCTGAAAATGAATAGCATCATAATAAAATATTGTTTTAACAAGTTGGATGAAAAAGAGGAGTACATATAGGGGGAAAAGCTTATGTCACTGCAGGTGGTGGGAGCCCCAGGCTCAGGGTGATCTCTAGATGGACTTTCCCCGGCATGCTGCACAGTTCTTTCCCATGGAAGAGGTTCCTTCCCACACTGTGGTGATGTAACAGAGTTGTGTGTCTTCGGACAGGCTTGGAGGTTCTTGTTCATAGCATGCAGCACAGGACTGTACAGGGCATTCCAGTATATCCCCTTATAGCAGTTCTTCATGCTCATGTACTGTCTCCTAAGGCCAGTAGACTGGACATGGCTTGCCCAAAATTGCCAACCCCTTGAGTAACATGTCTTCTGCAGGGTTCACTACACAGAAAGTATAATAAATGTGATAGTACATCAAATGCTGTTACTGTATTATAATTCACTTTTAAAAATATTATTATGCGTATTTTATCATTTCATCATGCAGTATGTTGAAATGGTAGCTGTAAAATTGTATTGCCATTTTCTCCTCAAGTTTTGAGAAGGTCATGTCTAAAATTATCAGGAAATTAATGATTATTGGGATTTGGATGAATACTTGTCTATGGCAAAGTATAACCTACCTAATAATTTTTGTATCAAACATTCTTTTGTGTGCTTCCTTAAGTAGTAGGACCTGTGGTGCATTACACTGATTTTTATGGTTAATTTTATTTTATGTATTCTTAGTTATTGTTTTCCCTTTCCTTTTTTTCTTCTTCTGTAATATAAATAGAAATGTGTATGTGATTCTGAAAATCCTTGGTTTCTGATAATTATTGACCCACAGGAGATGGTTTCATCTGGATAGAAGGGGAACTGAAAGGTGAAAGGGAGCTGCATGGAAATAGCTTTTTTTTTTTCCTCCTTCTTTTTTTTTTTTTTTTTTTTTTTTCCAATAGAGATCTTCAAGAAATAAAGAAGTCCTATTTTGTGGTAGGACTGAACTAAGCTCTACCTGATTTTGAATAATGAGCATGGTAATAAACACCAGGTTTGAAACCAGTGAAGAGAACAACAGAAAGGCAGGCAGTATTGTACAGCATGCTCGTTAGCTCACATGACATCGAAATAGGAAAGTTTTTTAATATCACTTACAAATAAAATAACATAAGCAGCAAAAACTCCTTGCAGTTTAAATTTCTCTAAGAGAACAAAGTAATGAAAGAGTATTCCATGCATTAACTGGGCCAGATTTCCTGTGGGAAAATATTTCTATGAAATTTAATAGGCGGTGATAAGTTTTCTCTCTGTTTTATGAAACATTCTGTATGCTTAATAGCAAATTATAATTTTCTGGAGACTTCTGTACAATAGCCAAGAAAACCTAGAACAAGATAGTTATTTTCTACTAAAGTACGTGTCATTTTTAGAGAAATCTATATAACTCAATTTGACCACTATGATATTCCATAGCATATTTCATGCCTCTGAAAACAAAGATATATTTATAAGGAAGGTATTTTTCCTGATCTTTTCATGCGCATTTTTTTTTCCCCAGCAGTGACAGTCTGGATGCAGTGTGTTCTATTCAGCCTAAATTTCACCTCACGTTCTGTGCATGGTCTGCTGCCTCTGGAACACCACAGTGCTATGCCATGGCTGCAATTTGTGGCCCCAGAACCAGTTGCCATTGTCTAATTTACAGTTAATAGTTTAGGATTAGCCTCTCTTGAGCAGTCTGTGTAGTTTTGGAGCACATCTAGGTTCTCTTAGGTGCTGTGAAAGTGTAGTCATTAATTTATGCTTACAGGTATTTTGTTGTTTTCATATAAAAGAGTTTGAAATAATGTTTGTGTGTTTGAACCTGAGGATGTATATATTTCCATCGCTGAAGGAGTGGCTTGAGCACATTTGGAAGGTTACATAAGGGTGCAAAGCCTGCTCTGATAGTGTTTTGGGGCTGTGCATGTTAGGGGGAGATTTATTTGAGAACAGTTTCTGCAGTGAACGTCTGCCTGATAAATGCTTTCTCCTTGGAGAGAGCCAGTGGAGGGATGGATGGCAGCCAGGAGGTGAGCAGTCCCTGAGGCTGAGTGGATAGTGGCAGATTCTGTGTTCATCTACCCTGCCCTGCTCCCATTTATCCAAAGTGGACACAAAACACTGAGGCCTGCAGCAGGCGTCTGCTTTAAGCACACCTGAAGTCCCTATTCAAGTGCCTCATCACTCCTGGTTACTTTTGCAAGAGAGGTCCTTCCAGAAAGTAGCTCATCTTGATTAAGAAATATATCCTATACTTTGTTTCCCTATGCCAGTGCTGCTACTAACCAAGCTTGTGCTATTTGGAATAAATATTCTGGCTGCATTTGTATAAAATCTATGCTTTATTTAATGGGAATGTTTGCTTTTGTCTTTTTCCCCCCTGCAGCTGTGACTCTGAAAATAGGTATCTTGGAAATCCGCTTAGGGGAACATGTTACTGTGAGTACTTATATTTTTGATGTTCATTACTTAAACGCTGTTTATGCATTGTGTGGTAATTTTGTTGCCTCTGAAAAACTAAATATTTTTCTTGGGATTTTTTGAAGCTGGGGCCTATTGATTCTTTGAAAAATGAAATGCCCCCCTGGGCTTCTCTGATTGTTACTAGAGAAAGCAAATTAAAGTCTACTGGAAGTTTCTCCAAAGGTAGAGGCAATGACCAAGTCATTGCATTATAACTCTGTATGTGAACCAAAGGAACCTATAATTGCATCATTGTTCACATGACAGAATTTGTGATAGGAAAATGCAAATAGACCAAACTAGCATTTTCTTAGGGAATTGTGAATGGCTTAGCCTGTATACCTCCAAGGGGCGTGATGCACAGCTGTTCTCCAAAGTATCATAAATGGTAGAGCACGTATGTTGTCTGCATATCCTTATAGTTGCAGGAAAGGTGCCTTGGGCAAATTAACTTTTAAAGTATTACATTTCTGATAGTCCTAATGAAAGACTCAAAGGCATAGGAGTGCTTATTATCCATGTACAGAAATCCCTCAGAGAGACGTGCCAATTTTCCTGAGCCAATATCAATGTTAAATAGTAATTTTAATCATCATAAAAAACTGATGCTGAAGAACACTGTTATATACTTCTTTTATATACTTTTATCCAGTGAAGAACGCTGTTTTATATCTTCAGACTTTTGCATATACCTGCTCCATGTTAGACTGAATCCATTTGTCTTTTGTTTCCCAACACCATCCCAACCTCCAATTTAAATTTACATAAAGTAGTATCTCTGATTATATTTGCGGCATCCGTTCAGAATGCACACAAAAGTTTTGTTTTAGAATCTCTTTAAGGCATAATCTACCTAACAAATTAGTGGTTTTTTTCTTTACTAATGTTTCTTTCTACCTTTAATGGTCTGTATCTGCAAAATGTGTTTTACAGAACAAAATAGACGTGTACTAAATTAGAGATGCTGACATATCCCTAGGCTTACACTTTTTGCCAGTTATAAAATTTTTTTTTGCTTTTTTTTCCCCACAGACAAGTTTGTTTGTAACACTTCAAACTGAAGGTTCATTTCTAAATATTTAAAACATGCTGTTGTAGTTGTTGATATTTTATATAGAATAGACCTGATTGAAAATAGTCCTTAGAGCTATGATTAAAAGATAATGTGAATCAGATAAATTCATTTTCATTTATTATTTGTCTCCATGGGTACATTCTTACTACTTTAAATGAGAAATTTCATTACTCAGATATTTGGATTTTCTTATCTGTTTGTTTTATAAATTATATGGAATCAAAGATAGGTAATGAGTACATGAGAAGTAGTGCTAAAGAATCTATTTTGGATACGTCCATCAATGGTTGTTTTGCCCCTTAAAAATAAAAGCTATTAAATTTAGAGGTTGAAAAAAAATGACGTTAATGAGATTTGTAGACCTCAGGCACCTCCAAGAAAAACCTTATTTTTTGCTATCATGTTACAGGTTGGGTCTATAAATCATATTGTAGACAAATTGTGCCGTATTCAAGATAGCCTTCCACCTTTAGCCCACTACCAGTATTTGTCTTCTGTCAAATTCCAAAATATTTTAAAGTTCTTGTTGTTTTGGAATGATAAATTTAATACTTTCAGTAATTTAAAATGTAGCATATATACTATAATATCTGGAGGTAAGAAGGAATCCGCACTAATTAAAATAATGGAATTCTGTCTGTCTTACGTTTAGTGGATAATGTATCATAATGAGAAATTATTTGTTAATTTATGGATAACTGACTGACCTAAGATTTCAGTAACAATTGCTTATTGGCACCGTTCATTACCTGCTAAATCATGTATTAAAGCTTGTCATAAAGCGCAGCTTTCATTTCTTATATGTTTAAGTATTTTAAAGTATGACCTTAATATTGACTGTCATTTATATAAGAATGTTTTGCTTCTGTTGAAGATATGCATTTGGATGCTATTTCTCTGTACTTATTTTGCTACTAGATAGGAACTTTCTATTTAAACACCTGTATTGCCATTTGCTTCTCCTTGAAGTGAAGAAGAATATTCTTGTTTTCTACATCATGCTAGTAGTTACTTCTCTGGAGGAAAGAAAATACTGAGAAAAAACAAATGAACAGAGAAGAGTATATACTTATAATCATCATAGGTCTATGAGAAAAAAAAAAATTCGAAGTAAATTTGTTTCTTCCTTTCATAACCAAAATCAATTAATGAATGGTACTGAAATAGGAATACAGCTAGCAATTCACTGTAGTGGCTGGGATCTTCTGGAAAGCTTTTAGTTACATACTTAAGTTTAGCCATCTTCACTACATTTTGTGTGCTTAAATTTTAAATTCTTAACTGGAATGTTTTTCTTAGCCCAAACTTTAGAATTTAGTTCTGAATGTGTAGCTAACTTTTGTATGATGCGGGTTGGCCTGAGTTTCTCTTCTAAGCAGGGTGTGGATTGAGAATGCTTGTTGTCTGACAGAAACTTCTGCAACTTTTGATGTGAATACCCACTGCCATGTGAAAATTCAGCTATTTCCACCTCTTGCTCTTGCTCTCCTCCTAACTCTTGCCTGCACTCCTCCCTCTTGCCTGTCATTGCTATCCTAAAGACCAGAAAGGGGGAGCAGACTGGTGTTGATCTAGGCCCTGGTGTTAACATCAATTGACTGTTAACTTAGTAAGTAAACTCTAAACCTAGTGGGATAGCACAGATTACTTTATTTTCTTCCATATTTTTTTCTTCTAGTAGTGATGTAGGATAGTAAGCACAGTATGAGTGCTGTGCATAGATACTGCCATGACTGTAGAAGTGACGTGAGTACTAATGAGAACAGAAGAACACTTACAGAAAGATCTGGCATGATCAAAAAGAATTATATATATGCATACGTATGTGTGTACACACACACACACACACACACACACACACACACATATATATAACTGAGTTTTATATATTATGTTGAAACGTCATAGATGTTAAAAAATACAGATTTTATCACAGGAAGATAAACAGCAGAAATGTCATCAAATTCTGTGTATGACAGGAGCAGCTCATTAAACATCAGATTTCATTCTAATGTGGCATTTCAAATCTTGGCAGCGCTGGACATGAGTACTTTCCCTACTTGGTTAAAATTATCAAAACTTAATAAAAGTAAATAGGACATTCATAATAGGGCATGCAATATTATATTATCCAGATTGTGTGAAAACTGCAGCCTATTGCTTCTATTAAACTTATGTTAATTTCATTTTTCATGACTTCTCTGCATGGTTGGAAAATCACAGCAGCAAAAACAAACTTGTCAGAGTATGAGAATGAGAACAAACCACGATATAAAAATTAGAAAAATATTGAAAGTAGAAGAATGTATGAGCAGCTGTATGATGGTCTATCTGCTCTAGTACCGCACTGTGAGCAGCTAAATATGAATATCAGGGAATAGCATAGCAAATGGATGACTATATAGTGATGTTTCCTTCTTTACATACAACAATTTGCAGCTCATGAAGTCCATGGGAGGGAGGATTTCTTGGTCTAGGAATGTTGGAAATGCCACTGTTCAAGAGTATGAGAGAAAATACTATCCAAGATTTCTTATAAACATTAAAAAGTAGAATATGTATAAAAAACGAGGAGCTTCATTAATTGAAAAGTCAGATTTGTTTGCCTTTGTAAGTGCTCTTGGAGATTGAGTACAGTTCTGCTTCTGGGTTGTTCCTCTGTGTTTCTAACTAGGAGGCTCAGTATCTCCAAACCCTTCTGTTAGAAACCAATTTTTCTGTGTACAATTGCAAGCTGATTTAATCCATATAAATGAATTTTGAATGGAGGCCAGAAATGGTTGTTCAGCTGACTAATGCATGTACGCAAACCATAAATATGACATTTTGTCGTGATGCATTTGTATTTGTTGTTGTTATTGTTCTTCGGTATCTGAGCCAGTGTGATGTATAACAGTGACACCTAGATAGCAAAGTATGCATCCAAATTGCTGGATTAGTTCTTCACACGTCAGCATTAGAAATATGCTGCTGTCAGAACCAGTGCTCCTGGGTGCAGAGAAACATGCAGCAACCAGATGGTTTTAGACTGATTGGAAAGAGTCACTGGGAGAAATGCCACTTCTGAGATTTTGACCCGGGTTGTTTTTGGACACAGTGCTTTAAATCATAAATGGAAATACAGTTAAACCAGTGCTCTAGAGAAATGAGATTTTAAATACATAATTCATGGTATGTTTTTACATAGAGGGTGGAGTATAGGCTTGCTTACAATCACTCCTTTTGAAAGGATATTACACTTTACTGCATAAACTTCTTTTAGAAATCTGCATTAAGGTCAAAAGCTTTCCAAAATGTCTGCAATATGTACGTTACTTTAAATGTCTCAATTCCAATGCTACATTTCAATCAAAGAGAGTGTCTGTTTCTGATAACTGCTCTGTGTAGAGACATAGACACTTTCAGCAAATCAGTACTGTGAGTATAAACTACATTATTCACCTGTGTGGTTGTCAGAATTTCCAGATGAGTAATTTAGCACAAAGCATTCACAAATCGTCTCTGCTTTTTGTCCATTCTGTTAAAGCTTTCCCAAGTCAGAGTGTGAGCAGAAATTTTTCCTGTGATTTAGGCAGGGCTGAGCTACACTGTTGGAGCAGAGCTCTCAAGTGTTGCCTGTTCCACCAAGACAGTTCCTAGCCAAAGCCCACATGAGTAGCCAGCTAAGAAAAAGTAGTTAAAAACTATACACAGATATAGCTTTGATGGACCTTTGTTTTTTTCTCCCTTTTACTGCTTTAAATGTGCTTAGAAGCACTTTTCTCTTTTGGAAACTGAGATCAACAGTGGTAGTTCTTCTGGTTGCTCTTTTGAAACAGGCAGCAGTAGTGGGTTACGTGGCAAGACAGTTCAAAATATGAAGCATTCATAGATTCAGCAATGCACAACAGGTGTGTAGTTGCAAGCAATAAAATTACAATAACTTAACAATTTTTATTAATCTATTGCTCATCTTTGGGTTAGACATCTTTGGATGTATGACTATATGTAATCTCAAAGAGAAATCAGAAGAGTCTTGTATTTTGAATTCAAAAGGATGTGCATTATATATCCAGGGTGATATTATAGACTTTGCTATGTTGAGGAGCAGGTCTGCTTTTAAATTTGTGGGAGATTAGAACATGACCTTTGAGAAGGATTAGAGAATCCAAGTGTGTGTAGAGGCCAAGAGGGATGGGTCACTTAGGAAGAGAATTAAAACAGGGATGGACTAAATGATTCATGGCTTTCTGTAAAGTTAAAACCTATTCATTGATTTTTTTCCCCCCCACATCTTTGCCAGAATATCTGTCTCTAAAGGAGATTTGTTGGATTTAAAGCCTTTAGAAAAGAGGAAGCACTAATATCTGTCCATAAAAGTGGCTGAAAGGCCATACAAATGTTAACTGTTTTCCTAGCTTTGTTGTGTTTTCTTCCACAGTTCTAATTTTTTCTCTCAGCTCAATGTTTTAGGAAATGTTAGCTGTGCAGTAGAACATCAGCCACTGTTTCATGTGATCTGGGATGAAGCAAGGTTGTAGGCCTATCTGCAGAAACCTTAAGGTTGAGATGTACTGCAAAGCACTGTCACCACTCAGCTTTCCTTATTTGCCCAGTGGACATAAAGGGAGGAAATGTAAAGCCAGGGAAAGTCTTGCTGAATTCTCAGTTGTTCATAACTAAAAACATCCAGTGTAACAACTATGGGGAAATAATACTTGTAGATTTAAAACAAATCTAAGGATATCTTTAAGTTATTTTAATACATTATTTTCTTATATTTTACTTAAAATGCATTTCAAGGAGAAATGTGAGGTATTAAATATTTTGTAGCAGTTTTTGGGAGTGCAATATGAATAATGAGTTGATGGCTTTACAATGCAATTCCATGCTGTCAGCACTGAAACAATTATAGTTCTTCCTTGTTTCCTTGGTGGACGTGCAGATAGGATGGCAGTGTTCAGTTCTCTCAGTACATCAGTGACTTAACAAGATACTTTCCAACTGAAAAGCATGAAGTATGTGTGCAGAGGACACCCTTAAAATAAAATCTGGTATCTGTGAAGAGAGCTCAGTGGGAAAAAGGGAATTTTGCTTCTGGCTGTAAAACCTTGTAAACCTTGTTTATATTGCAGTCCTGGAGCTGCATTAGCCCCATTACTCGATACTCCAGGACTCCAAAAAGGGCAAAATAAAGAGGAATACAGTCCTTACCCATTTTCCCTACCCTTCTGAAGAGTATAATTTTAATTTTGAATTTTTTAAGGGACATTGTTATGCAAAGTGAGTGGTGTCTGAAACAAAACCAAACACTTAGTTTTTATGTTTCTTGTATCCCTATTTATATCCAAAATTTCCTTTTATTTAAAATTCATCTCGATAAAAATTAAGAAAAACAAATCTTAACTGATTTTTGATATCTGCACCTTGGGGTAAAAGGTTTTAATATTTCTTTAGAGGTGTTTATATTTTTCCTTTCTGACTTCTTGCTTGTTTGTAATAGCAAACCATCTTTCTGTGGGGGATAGATTTTGAAGGTCAGTAATTTATGGCAACATCTTACTTACATTCACTTCTTAGAAGCATCAGCTCAATACTATCTTCAAGCAGAATGGTCCTCAGGTAATGCATTCTTATTTATGTTGTCAAAATACATTTCAGGCCTGGGCTGAACTATCAATAGGTCAGACTACCTGGTGTTTCCTTACTATTTGAACATACCTTTTTTCTTTTTCTTGACCTTGTAATTTGAGTTCTGATATAGGCCACAGACATAAGCAGTCTCTAAAGAGAGTTGTTCTAGGAGCAGGTGGGTGCAAGATCTGGGATGACGCTTGGCTCTGGTTGCTCTCAGCTTGTGAGTAGTTCTCACAATCGATAAGTGAGAGTAGAAGATGGCTGTATGGGTTAATAGCTGTTGAAATATGTAATGCAACCTGTCAGCAAGAAGATTAAATGTGACTTTTAAGCACTGTGTGTGTACATGTGCATGTATATGCATTTATGAACTTAGAGCGTGACATCCTTTATTAAAATAATAATAATTAAAAAGATCAAAGAAAGAATGTACTAGAGGTGGCAATAAAGCACTAGATGGCAGACTTGCTATTCTTAGGAAAAGATTAAACTCAAGAACATTCCAAGGAGAGTGTTTTAGGAGATAAACAGCAGTAGCACTTTTAATAACACTGTTAACAGAGATTTTCCAGATATTTAAAAATTATGTTGAAACTTAAAGGGCAGAAACAATAAATTTACACTACTGAAAAGGTGTTTGTTTTAGTTGAGTTGTGAGATACATACTAGCAGTTAGATTCTCTGCTACTGATGTGTACAATTCCTGTTTCTTTTTGGAACAGCATTAATTTAAACTGGCTACATATTGTAATTGTAAAACTGTCATGCTTGACTTAAATTAATGAGTTCCTCCAATTATATCTAGTACTGATTGACTTTGATACAGACTGAGGCAATTTTTATTATTTATAAATACATAAGAATGCCTGTCATTGTCTTTTGAATATGCAGGCTTATACAAATAAATTCTATTTAAGAAGAAATGTTAGTCTTTCAAGTACTTTCAAGTCTTTCAAGTCTTTCAGTGTTAGTCTACAAGTAGTAGAACAGATTAGGGTTTGAATCAGGCAATTCTAGGTAGTTTTAGAAAAGATTAGTCTCAACAAACTAAGAACATTAAAAAAAAAAAGCAACATTATGTTTGCCCTAAGCTAAAATAACCACACAAATGAATTGTAGCCTTCCAAGGAATTAAAACAATAACCATACCAAGCTCCTAATTAAGTATCACGATCTCACCCCAGGCTCTATATATTCATTTGCCAAATGCTAGGTTGGCTTGCAGTTGGGCAGGCTAAAGAAACAGTTTTGTTGCCAATCATCTTCAGATTTCGCTATGAATTGGCAAATCTTTTTATTTATATTTGTTTTAACTCTGGGAATTTTCTCTGTGTATCTGTTTCAGAAAGCTCACTTGAGTTTTGAAATAAGGATTACTTTCTTTCTCTGATAGGTTTTACTTACGTATCAGTGAATTTACCAACTGACATCTCTTTGCATGTACTATTTACGTTACTTTTGCCAAAGTAGATTGTTTAACTTCAGTGACAATTTGTTTAGATACACTTTTTATTGAGACTGCATTTAGCCCAAGAAAGATGGCTAAATATGGAGTATCCTAAATTTTAAGCAGAAGTTGATAGACAAATATTTAAAGGTATGCAAATAGAAGTCTGAATTAGGTTCTTTCATTATTTATATGGCTGTTCCATGTATGCCATATTATTCAGTAAGTAACTACTACTATTACATTTAAGTACTACATAAAGTTAAGAAAATATAAGCTATATAAATTATGATTATTTATAAAATACTACTCTGAAAAGGGAGATTCTGGACTGGAGAACTCATTCAAAAGAAATACTTTTCTCTATACTCTAGCCCATGAGTGAATTATTATTATTTTTTATTTAGAAGGAAACTGATCCAAAGATCTGTGTATATGCAGTATTTTATTTAGTTTACTGACCTGGGATTCACTGAGATGGGTACTTTTTTGAGTTGTTACATTGTGCTTTGCATGTGTTTTTTTCCTGGCATGTCCATAGAGAAGTGGATTGTCACTCCTCAAACACCTGGGAGGCCTTACAGCTCCCCAAACCTAATGCTGTAAGAAGCAAGTAGAACAGAAAAGTAATCATCAGTATTCCTTTAGTTTACCTTCTGTTGGAGAAGGGAAATCCAGCTCTTTTACCTTTGTGATGGGTTACAGTTGCATTGCTTCTACTGCTGACTTCCTAGGGAAAAGAGAATTCTTGATCAGAGAGACTTTGAGGAGAGATCTGTAGTGAAATCTTGAACCCGTTGAAATAAGAAGAAAAAGCAACAAAAACACCTGACTTCAATAGGAAAGGGGCTTAAGGTTTGTAGGAGAATTTCTGCTGGTTCCTTTGGGAGTTCTTCAAATGGTCTAATAGCTTTTCTGTGTCAGCTGGAATATTTTTTGCCAGTGGCTAATATGAACTGCTTAAGGACAGCTTAGCCTCTTCCTTTATTACAGCCTGAGCACTTAATTAACGGTCTTGTTAGCACAAGACTCACTGTGCAGGTGCCTTGAACCACCTAATCTTAGTACACATTTGAAAAAATCAAGAGAGCAGTCAATAATGTTTTCTGCTTTATAATGAGTGGTGTGAAGCCCTTACAAGGTATTTGGATGAAGGGCTTTGATCACTGAAATGTATTGAGGGTCATTTATGTCTAAAGACAATGGTAAGACTTTGGATTTCATGAACTTTAAGAAAATTTGTATTATGTTGAAATGTGGTCATTATCAAGTTCAACTTTCTCTTTGAATGGCTAACAGCTCAATTTCAGCATATTGTAAAGTAGTCAGTGACTCCTTGTCACTTTTTCTTAGCTTGAATTGTAAATATCATTTTAAAATATATTGCAGAAATATAACTCTTTGGCAGCAAAGTGTAATTTACTCGTCACTTGATATAAAGGGTAACACTGGGAAAAAATGGAACTGCAAACCGTGTGAGGTCAAAGCGCAGCAATGCACATTAGCAAAATAGATACAATAGCAAATGACATTAAGGGAAATTTGAAAAATATCACTGTCAAGAAGCATGAAGATACACTGGTAGAGAAGTAATATATATGCATTTGATTTGTCTCTTTATGTTCACTAGCATGAGTAAATGAATATGCTTTATTGTGTTACCCCCTTAAGGAAGTGCCATGACCATCAGAATAATTTTGTAAAAATGATAAGCTGTGCAAAATCTGGGCAGAAATTTTTTTTAAAAGGGCAAGAATCTCGCTTTTTTTTTTTGCCAATAAAGTGACATTTTCAGGATTACAGTCTTGTTGAGTAGAAATGTGTATCGCTTCTTTAGAGATCCGTGAAAATGCAGCTAGGCAGATTTTCAAGTAATAGAACTTTTAGTGACATTAGGGACAGCTGAGGAAAGAAAAAATAAAGGTAGGATGTTATTAAACCAAGCAGTACGTTATATGGTAGAGAAAAACTGAATTTATCTTGAAAAGACAGTGCAAAACTACATCATGCAGATAGATCACTTTCTTTGTGTACATTGTAATGGATTACTTACCACAATACTAGATCTTTGAAGTTCAGATGTAGAAGATATTCACTGTTAGTGCTTTTTCAATAATGAAAGCAAACAGGCTGTCACGCTGTTGTCTACATTTTGTTGTTATTTTGCATGATATTCCAGTTCCTAGATAAGTTGTGTTAAAGAGCTCATGTCTGACATCTATCACAAAGTGGAAATAGCTCTGTGTTAAGCTAGTCACTGCTAGACAAAGCAGTAAATGAAAACGTGGTTTATTCTGTTTGTGCACTTTGGTTAGCAGTACTTTCTTGTGTGGCCAAAAAGGTCATGAGTTAATAAAAACACAGCTGTAGCCGGTTCCTGTTTCGTAGAAAAAAATAGTGCAATGAATATTACTTTTAATGTCTGACAGCTGTTTGGGGTGGAAATTGAATATTGCAAGCTATTTCGGAAAGGAGATTATTAAAGGAGGTATTGAGCCCTGCCACAGTGGCCAAGATTCCCTCTCTGAAACAAAGAATAAACCTCCACCGAGGAGTGGGTGACTGAGAAAAATCAGCAGTTCAAGGCTGTATTTTTCCTCCCTGTGTTATTTCCATTTGGTTAGCTTAAGCAAACAGTTTATGATTTTACATGCTTAACCGCCAGCTCTACCAGCTAAACATGCAGGGAGTGGGGAAAATAATCTGGATTTATTTTTTTCTTACCAGTCTGTACTTTCTCTCTGTTTTAAAGGCTCCATAGGCTAGAGTAGGCAATATTTGTAAATGAATTGAAATTTTAATATTTCATCAATGAGCCAAGAGCAGTGAAAATTTTATTATTTAATTCAGCAGATTTTACTTGAAATACACCTGATCTTATTTTAAATGAAAAGATTCATATTTTACCTATCTTAGAAGTTCTAATGCAAAAATATTCTACTGCCCATTGTGAGAAAGTGCTTTAGCATATCATTTTTTACAGTGCAACTACCTGTTGCAGTTCATGATGCTATAATGCTGGAGGCTGCGCAGTGGGGTATACAACATTTATTTCTATTCAGTGTTAACTGAAGCTTTCCTGAAAACATTTTGGTTTCATTTGCTGTAAAGGATTTTAATCCTCAGAACGAACATGTTAAAATTATTTAAGAAACAACAAAGAATATCAGCAAAGTTGAAACATCTCAACTTCAATGTACATTGTGTGTTTTATACAACTCATGTGGAGCTGAGCAGTATGGAGTAAGTTCTGACATTTGGGACTGTAGATTT
Organism: Phasianus colchicus; assembly: GCF_987193195.1. Classification (NCBI taxonomy): domain Eukaryota; kingdom Metazoa; phylum Chordata; class Aves; order Galliformes; family Phasianidae; genus Phasianus; species Phasianus colchicus. The sequence goes on from NC_143443.1 coordinate 28,799,789, forward strand.
AAGGTTTCATAAGCAAATATCAACTAAATGATTAAAAAAAAGGAAGAAAGAATGTTGAAAACAGTGAAATATTAAAGAAATACTTTCTGTGTATATTTGTAACCAGTTTTCAAAGGGTATGTTCTGTTTCCTTGTGATAGTTGATCACTCAGAGGTCGCCGTTTAATTGCTGATGTCTGTATTGAATTATTGAAGGGCTGGGAAAAAAACGATGATAAATGTCCAACTATGTAGGTTGCTCCAAAAGTAATGCCTCTTACTTATTTCCACGGAAACTACAACTGTTCCAAGGAGCACAATAGCAAATTCTAACAGCAGATTCTCAGGTGCAGACCACTGTTTTTCAAGATAGTTAGCACCAATAGCTATGCATTTTTCACCAGTGATGGACAAGAATCTGCATGTTGTAAGCAGCTATCTTAGAAACAATTAAGCTGTCTTTAGAAAGTTTTGGCTGAGGTAGAGTGAGCCTAAACTATTAGCAACATTTAGTTGAATAAAATTTTAACATGATCATATTTTTCTGTATCTGATTGTCCCAGGATAAAAACTGACAACTTATAATACCTTTCCAAAAAGAAGGTAACATTTTGCAAGAGAGAATTTCTCTTTAAATAAAATTTAGTTACTCAGTTTGTTGATTATGACTGCAATCCCTATGTCTTTTTGTACTCCTTTTAGCCTATTCTATTTTTTTAAAGCACATTAGAAGAAACACTGATTTGTTGTTACTATATATTTCTTTTATTATAGCTTTGAACTTCTGTGAAATTCATTCTCACATGCTTTCTCTACATGGAAGGAAGCATTTAATTAGTAATTGCTGAAGTTTTTTAAAGCTCGTTCCATTCTTACTACGTTTATCAAAAATGCAAATTTTGCTAGTTGATAGCAAAGTCTTTACAATAAATGACTTTTTGTTTTGTCACAATGGACAAGCAATGTTGGACACCAACATATTTTAATATAATAACGAAAATGAGGCAATGGATGACAGAAGCAGATGATAGAATGAATTAAACAGCTGCTCTGAAAGTTCAAAATAATTATCCTGACTGAAAATAGCTCTGGTAGTAGTCCCTTAACTTCGTAATACAAGCAGAACTTATTTTGGTCACAAATGAATTTGATTTATAGCATTTGATAATGAAACGATTTCAAAAGCAACACTTCTGCTGACAAAGTTGAATATGAATAAGGCTGTTCTCAACAAACTTACTGAAAATAGAGAAAAATCGCTTAGAAAGAGCAAAAGGGAGGCAAATTGTCTGTACACTGAAGAGGTTGAAGTATAACTTTTAGAATCATCATGAATAGAGAGTTCCCTAAATAGAAGAATGTAGGTAGACTGACTGATGGGGCTATGTAGCAGTCATGAGTGGGGTTCCTGCTCTAGCTTCAAAAGTGATTTCAAGAAATAAAAATAGAACAGTGCTATTTTATGGTGTGTCTGTTTGCAGAATTAGTGTATTTGGTCGTACAGAATTATCATGAAAATGTACCAATTCAGGCATGTAATTGTCTTTCTTTTTTTTTTTTCGCTTTTACTGTGAAGAAAATATTGAGATAATATTATTGGTAGCAGTGAATGTTTAAAATATGGTATCTTATCTGTGATCTTAAAAGTTTTTGTTAATATGTACACAGCTGTGTGTAAGGCCAGACATTTATTCAGTGAATGAAGAGGAGTCTCATATTTCTATGACCTGTACCTTGCAGTTACACAAAGAAGAAATATTGAAAAAAGACTTTACTCATTGATCAGGTGAAGGTCATGTGATCCACAACATTTATAAAACATTACTTTTCTTGTTACTGTAGACAAGCAATTTTTGGGTACTAATATGTTTTAATATAGGACTGAAATGAGGCAGTGGGTGACTGTTAGGTACAGACAATGGAATGAATCAGCTGCTCTGGAAGGAACTAAGTGATGTTATGCGTGGTTCTGGCAGCACAGTGCAGGGCTCTTTGACATGTACTGCAGTACTTCTGGCTAAGAACTACTCCAAACATTAATTTTTGGGTAAAATACTGAACATCTTTCTCTGGGTGTTTGCACGTAATGAAAAGTTTTTGTTAGTTCAATTTTAGATATACATATTAAGAAATGATGTGACAGAATCTGTAGGAGAAAGGCCACCAGTCAAAAGCATGAGTCCCATAAATATATCCAGCTATACACATCCTTGCTAGGAATTCAGGTTCATTCTTTCCTTCCTGATGGAAAATGGGATGCTCTATTGGAAAGAACAGGCAAAAGGGAGATACAGCTCAAGAGAAAAACAATCCTCTACAATCTTCTTCTGTCTGCTCAAAGTTGCTTAATAAAAACCCCTTTGAAAGTGAAATATGCTATGTAGGCATCGGATGCCAGGAAAGTGGAGGAACTAATTTCTAGCACAATTACTTTTGTTCTTTAGTAGGGCAGGATCAGGTAATTATTAGTATCACGTCTATATGCTCTTTCCCCAGAATTTTTCCCTTCAGAATAAACAGAATGGAATTGTTTGTGGGGTACACATAAGTGATCGTGTAGCTGAATGTATGTTCCTTTCTTATTTTCTAGAAAAAGTTGAAAGAATGATAGTGAATGATGGAAGGAACTACAAAATAAGAATGATCATATGTATTATTACTTAATTTGAAATATGAAAAAGTCATACTCAAGATATTTTCGATTGGCTACTCATGATTAATGGATGCTTTAGTCCTTGGTCTCTTTGTTTCATTTCCTGTCCTGTAATAATGGACTAATAGTGCCTGCTCATCTCACAGTAATATTATAACAAATTCATTAACTTTTCTGAAGAACTTAGAAAATGATAGTGATGAATACTGTAGAAAGCCATGTTAGAAATTAATTCAGTCTTGGGAAAAGGGTTTGTGTGGTATGTAGTAAATGAGGCATGGGCCCAAAACTAAGTACTGAGCAGAGAACAAAGTGTTGAATAGCTGCCCATTAACAGAGCACTCACCCAAAAATAATTCACAGGCAACCTTGATTGTACTGGTTCATTTTACAGTCCTAATATTCCTCTTTAACATACCTTTTTGTATATAACTTTATCACTGCTATATTATATATATCCATGTTTTAAAAATAATAGCATAATTCTTAGAGGGTTTTAGTGGCACTTAGAAATAGCGAGGCAGAATTTCAAAACTTTTGAGGTTTCTGACCAGCCTTTGTTCTTTTGGAAGTATTCTTGTATTATAGAAAACACAGTTTACTTTTAATTTAAAAGCTTAAATATCAGAGTAAGTCTGCTCCCCATTGGATATGAACAGAAAACTCCCATACTAGCCATATTGAAAGGCATGGATTTCATTAAAGAAAGAGCTGTTTCTTGAAAATTAACAGTAATATTAGTATTAAAGAATTGCTTTGAAATTTATTTTCTCATTTAATTAAATGGCTTTCTTTGCCTAATTATTGGTGTGTTCTCACATGTGCTCATTACTGACATTTTGAATTATTTTAATGATTTCTTTTGACAGTGGAAATTGTCAAAAGTGTTGCAAAATTTTGAAATGGAGATATGAAAATGCTCAATAACCATGAGTTCTTGTTATGTCGGGCTGTTGATAATGTTGGGATTGTATTGTGGTTCTTTTTCTATTTTATTCAGTAGTTTTTAATAAAAAACGGAGGAATGGCTTGGGAACAGAAATTAGACTGTAGGACTCCTCCCTGCCTACTGAGTGCCCATGTCATTTGACTTGCTCTTGTCTCTTTCCATCTGTGTGCAAACTGAATCCTTTTTCCCTGATGGCCTTGAATCCTCCCACTGCTTCTCCTTTGACTACACTGAGTTGACGGAGGCATACATCCTGCTAGACAAAAATAGGACTCAGTTTTTATACTATCAAAAAGAAGGCAGCACACAATGTGGTGGGATCTCTGCCAACCACCATGCACATATCTGTGCTGAATTCTTCAGGAACTGAGCTTAGTATTTCATCACTGGGCGGGTTGCTTGGGGACCTTCAGCTCTAGACTGTAGATTCAAAGTACAGCCCGTGCTGAACTAACATCCGAGTTGTGGGTTCGTTAAGTTTATGAAGGAGATTTCTCTAAAACTTTTCCTAAGAACGTTTAGACATTAAAATTCAGAAGGGTTATAGATTGCACTCTGGCATGTGGCTGCTTAAATTCTGTCTGCTTGCCCCTTTAGTCACATGCATCTTCTATCAGATTTGAGATGAAGGTCTGGGCTGCAGAGCAAACATGCTGGGCGTTTTACAGTCATTTGTACCAGCCCAAGTTAGGGGAGATTACTGCTGTTATCATGTGATAGTGCCTCAGTGACTTTCTCTTGCTCATTGGCATAGAGAAATTCTGAACATAAATTTTAAAATATATTTATTAAAAAAAAAAAAAGTAGGCAGTGTAAGCATGAAGGATATTGATGGCATAAGAAAGTGAAGTACTGAATATTAAAATTTTACTGAAACAATCTAAAGCTAAGATGGAAGTGCATAATATGTCCAAAAGATTGGGGAGGCATAGAAAAACAAGTAACTTAAGAATTGTCTGTGTGTTTCAGGTAAATTCTTTTTCATTTTTTAAAAATTAAAGAATACGACCATCATTCTGTAATGCCATTAACATTTCTTCCATAGTTAAGAGAAGAATCTATGCAGTGCTCAACATAGTTAACTACCTGGTCTATTTAGAAAATCATTATAATGATTATATATATCATTATAATCATAATTAATACTTTGTGAATTAAATTGAGGTTGAGAATTTAATTTAGGTTGAAGAAAAATGTTTTCAACAAAGGCGATATTCATAATTGAGAATTTTTAACCTTTGCTTTTATCTTTTAACCATCGAATGTAAAACCAAATGTAAAATGATATGTGGAAGATATCTTAAGAGAAACTATTACAATGTTCGCACACACAGCCTTGCTTTTTCTTACAGAAAAAATGAAACAGTTGACCAAACAAACCAATTGTAAAAACAAAACAAAACAAAAAACAATTACATAAATTGTAATTCTAGAGAACCAAGCACTTTATTCTATAATTCACTGAAAAAATACTCTTAATTGATACTGGCTTTTGAAACATAATGGTTATTGACAATATTTTTATTTCTAGCACTTCTTACAGAAGTCTTGTTGGTTGAATTTGTTTATTTTGTTTTCATAGCTCATCAGATTTTAAAAGTTTTGCAACCTTGTTATTTGTATAGATCAGGTAGTTGAAAATGATTGCTTTTATCAGCTGTTGCTTCTATGATAGTTTGATTATTGTGTTTCTTATTTGGTGTCTGTGTGCTTTTGTTTTTTTCATCCTATGCTATGTATAAATACAGAGAAATTTAGAAATCTCTCTGTATCTGTGATACAGATTCATTTCCTGATTTAAACAATCTGTTCTACATCTGTTTTTATAAACAGAGGCACTTAGGATATGTCTTGGATTTATCCAAAGGGTAATAACGCTTATGGTTGACTTGATCAAAATTTATAGTAGAAACAAAAATACATGCAGTAAAGACTCAGGCTTTTCTGAATTCTTGATTGTAATCATACGTAGCTATATATCAAAAGCATGCATTAAATGTACACTTGAATAACAGTTTAGCTATTTATATTTTTTACTATTCAGAATGGATCATATCATGCGATTAAATTTTACTTAAAATTTTGTATTTATTTACATGATGAGCTGTCTAGGCATTATGAACTGGGAGACACAGTATGATGTACCGTGTAACTGCTTAGTTCGTTTATGGGTATTTGCAACACATTAGCACAGATTATGTATTACATTCAGGATGGGGTTTGGCAGCATGAAGTAAAGCTGCCTGATACTGTCTGGAGAAGGAAACCTATTAGAGGGAGGAGGTAGAATAGGACCCAGATACAACAGAGGAGTGACTTCTTTACAGCCCTTTTTAATTTCTACTCTCACATTGAATTTCCTCTAACATTAGTTCTTCTAATTTATATTCTAATAAAATCTAGTTTTATGGAATCTATCCAGGCAAATTTTGCTCAAAGTTTTGGCTCACTGTGAAAATAACCCATTCTCCAGGCTGTGAAGGAAAATAAACTTAATTCTTTAGCAGTCCTCTGAATACTGCAAAGGAATGTTGCTAAGTATCAGCTCTTTCATTTGCAACTGCCTCCAAGTTGGCCGATTCAAGAGATTTTATCAAGGCCTTTTTTGGCCTTGCTACTCGTGATTATTAAGGGACTCATTGATCTCTTTAATAGGGATCAGTCTCTGCTTCCAATCTCTTGCTGTTCTGTTACCTCTGTATGATAGATGTAATGGTAATATTCCTATTTTGATATGGTACATTGGCATTAGTAAAGTCAACGAGACTTTCTTAATTATATTTACATAGTTACAAAAATATAGTGTCAATAATTTAGAATTTAATAATTATTCATCTTTCACTTGTATAAGTTGAAAATACCAGATCAGAACTCCTTACCTAAGTTTAATGATAAGATTAACTTATTTAAATAATTGAAATTTGTGGACTGGTAGTAGATAAAGTGGACTTTTCAGTTTCCATGGTCATGGTAATTCCTTTCATGCAACTCTTCTTATTTTCTTTCTTTGCTCAGTGAATTAAATAGTTACTATTTTCTTTAACTGTTAGGATGATACAGTGGGCTATATTCACACTTCATTGATCAATTGGCTTTTTTTCTCCTTCTAAGTTAGATTTCCCATGGGATATAAGAGTGTATTTTTTTTCAGATTATATGTTGCTGTAAAAAAGGTGGTTGTCAGCGTTAAGCAAACTATTGAGTCCAACAGAAGGCTGACACAGCTTTTTCCTTTTTTGTCTTGATCTCTCACTCTCTTTGTATTTACTAATTTTGTTTTTATCATTACTTTTAAGAAGTTATTTTTAATATTTTGCTAGTGTGGTTTTGATAGCTAGTACAATGTCATCAAGAGATGGATCAAAATAGAGCATGGTAATCATTCATTAGTGTCTACTGTCAAAGATCACTTGGGTCTAACCATATTTTTACACACACATGTACACTTACACTTATAAGGCTCTTTATTTCCATTGAAGAAATTGAAGTAGAGAAAAAATCAGAATCTTTTGATCCTTACAGGACTGTGGTGATTAGATTTACAAAACTTCTGTTAGGTCTGAAGATATTTGCCCCTGTAAAAGAGCATTTAAGATCCACCCTACCCACCCCTGGATCCTGACTGACTGTTGCACAAGGATTATTAAACTGCTAGCACAGTTCGTGTCTCTGAGGGCTCTTGCAATTTTTGACCCATCTGGTTGCCCTGAACAGTGTGTACTGGGATTCTCCACAGCTGTCTCTAAGATGCAGCACAGTTATCCTTGTTGATGGGGTCGTCTTGCTGAAAAGCTGCTTCACCCTGATAAATACTTAGTCTGTTTTACCCCTGGAAATTCCTTTTCAGTCATTACTAAAGACATGATCCTACTAAGACTCAATCTACTTCCTCCAACTTCAGGAACTCAATAAGTTGTCTCAAAATTCATGTCTTCAGCCTCACTGCAATCATTTATTGTCCTTTCAGGAAGTGTTAAATATGACTTGGGTCATCCGAGGGTATTCCTTTTGCCCTTCTGTACTTAAGGCAGCTTTAGTTGGCCATAAGAAGAGCACTGTTGGGATTGAGTGATGGAAGCTGCATGGGTAGAAACAGCATGGCAATTTCTTGCCTCTGTTACTTTAATAGGTTGAATGAAAAATCTGTAGAACAAATGTAATTTGGGAGTGTAATAAAATCTGAGTCAATGCTACTACTTGCTTCTCTTGTATGGAAAGTTTATATCACTTGCCATTTAGAAAATGGCTTAGAATTCTGGCAATTTGGAATGGGTATGTTAAATGATTTCTATTCAGAATTCCTCTGTGCCATTTCATTATTAGCAGTGTTACTTGCTATAGCATCATACCTTCAAACTATGTAATTTTATGGTAGATGTAACTTTTTTTTCTCCAAAACTTTAAACCTACTAATTCTGAGCTGTCATACAGTAATGTAGCTATGTAAACTGGTTTACACAAGCACGGTAAAACTTATGACTGGAAAACTATAATACTGGAAATATTTTGAACATAATATTTGAATAACTATTTCAGAGTAACCTTAGGGAACTGGTAGCACTCCAGCAACACTTGATATTGTATTTTGGAATAATCAAGGAATATGACTCAGTGATAAACTCAATTTCTTAATTTAGTTATTTTTTGTCATTTTATTTTTTGTCATTGCTTCACTTAATATTTTTTTAATTGCTTCAAGACATTGTATAGTCACAAATATTTATAAAATGGAATGCATGTGAATACGTCTGACTTTATGATTTTTGAAAAAAAAGTGAACAGTAAAGCTTTCAGGTAATTGCATAATATTTTATTAATGTACAAACACTTCTTTCTATTTTCTTTCTACATTCCATTGTGCCCACAGACAGCCTTTTGATAGATTACCAATTTACCTTCAGCTTATTACAAGAAGATGATCGTCATCACACTGCCATAAACTTTATAGCAAATCCAGAACAGGTAAGAAAATATGGTTAGCTGTTGTGATTAAGATTTCAATTGTATTTGATCATAATGAAAGATCTATCAGATGCATATAAGGCACTAGAGATATTTCAAAATGTTATGGAAACTGATAATATTCCTGTGCATTCAGTAAGAATTTTTTGTAAATGTTATGTCAACTAGTTTAAATGAACTAATATTCCAAAAATGTATCAGTTGGTTCTATCTTGTTGTTCCCATGAATAACAAATTGTAACGTTGTCCTGAGTTGAATTAAAGGAATATACTCTTCAGTGAAAGAATGTTTATTAACAGATATGAAAGATAGTTTCTGAATTCTAACTGAGATGTATCTTTATGTCATGCATTTTTTAATTTATTTTTGCAAAAATAATTATTTTGCTATTTGAATCACAGTCTGAAAAGATAGCTGATGTATTGTATGATGTGACCCATCCAAATCAAAGCAAAAGAGACTACTGCTTTTGCTTCTGTAGACTGCTTATTACAGTTTCTGCTTAAGCTATAAAGTGGAAGAGGAGTGGAAATCTGTATTTGATTCTGTGCACTAAAGCTATATTCAATAAATTCTGATATATTTTGTTAACTTATTTTATTTTTTTTTTATATACAGTCAAATAAAAATTTGGATATATCAATTAATGCATCAAACAACTTCAACCTCAATATTACATGGTCTATTGGTTCAACTGGTAAGGATGAATTTTGGTATGATGTCTTTTTCCCATATGATTTAATGATCCTTTAAACTGTTTTAACCTGATTGTCTTTTTGTTGCTCATTTTGATAATAAAACTTTACAAAATCTATTCTTTTGCCATTATCATTATGCCATTATTAATTATATTATTTAAACCTCAGATGATAATTTGCAATCTGAACAAAGCTTCATTAATATGTTAACTTTCTCTCCTATTCAATTAAAATTACTTTGGTAGGAAAAGCTTGTAGCCTATTTAAATTTTTTAAATGACAGTGTTATGAAATGCTGTGATTTTAATTAAGATAAATTGCTTCCTTAACTACTGTAGAGACTGAGATTTTAATTTCTTTGTTTCAGTGTTCAAGCTAAAAATTTAATTATTAACCTTAACATTGATATCAAACAATAAAGTTCTTCTGTGTATGCTGATAAAAGGAGCTGCTTATCTATTTTTCTCCAACTTTCAACCCCATTACTCTTCTTTGTTTTAATAAGGAGGAAGAAAAGATTTATTTAGACAGTTTCTCTGAATTGGTTGTATTGACTTTCGGAAAATACATCCAAGGAGAAGCAGGATGCTTACATGAAATTGTACTGAAATAAAATACAAAATAAAAATGTTTTTAAGGAAGGTCAGATTTTGTCTTACATTAACTCATAAATTTCTTCATCAGTGTACTTATGAAATACTTTAATATACTACAGTCAGCAAATTCTAATACTTTAATGTAGAAGAAATCCAACAGCAATCTATGAGGCTTTTATTGAAATTGAATGTAAATTTCTAGAGGTAACTTTTTTTTTCTAAATTTCATGCAACTTCTATCATGTTTTTTAATTCATTCATAATCTTTTGAAAGCAGAGTAAGAGATTAGTAAATTCTCTCTATATATGAAATATCTGTTGTACCATTACATTGTAATAAAGGGTAGTTAAAGTTGTAGAAGGCTGAAACTAAAAGCAATTCAAGAATCTAAGTTTCATTTGCCAGTTTACTTTCTCACCTTTTATTATGATTAATAAGTTTCATAAGGGTGTGTATATATATGTACATATATATATATGTTGTTGGTTTTTTAGCTGGAACAATATCTGGAGAAGAGATTCCTGTTGTTTCTAAGGCAAATATTAAGGAATACAGAGATAGCTTTTCTTGTGAAAAATTCAACTTCCGGAGCAACCCAAACATCACATTCTACGTCTATGTCAGCAATTTTTCCTGGCCAATCAAAATACAGGTTAGTACAACTGTTTTGCACTTATGAAGGTGTGGACATCTTAGTTTCACTTGTACAGAAATTGTACAAATAGTATTTTTTGCGTGCTGTATTATCTGTGTGTAAAAGTTATATTTTGATGTTTGTGCTTTTTTTTCCTAAAATGAATCAGACTTCAGATTGTCAGTTTTAAATCTGAAGTTAATATTATTGAGCACTACATATATTTGTAATATATCTTATTCATTTTGATGTATATATAAAAGATGATATGCAACAGAGAAACTTGTAAGTCACCATGTGATGCATGTGATGACTATGCATGTATATACCTAGATGTTTGTGTGTAGTTTTTTACTAATCATTAACTTTCTTAGCTTTTGGCTCTCTTAAAAATTGAATGTCTACACTGTCCTGTAATATTTCAAAGTTCAGATTTAACATTAGGCGCAGTTGAGTAGAACTGATATTCTTCTTTGACTTCAATTGAATGAATTTTGTTGATGATTTTCTGGGATACTGAAGTACTGTGTGGTGGCAGACTCAAGCAAGTCGGTACAGTGATGTGTTGTTTCTTTGCTCGAAGTTTCATAGTTTTTTAGTTACTATTACTGTAGCTGTATTTGTAAATGCTCTGTCACTCTGCCAAACAAGAGCTCTTCTTGTGGGTGACCAGCTTTGGACTATAGCTAGGCTTTTCTTAACCATAAACGGAAGCTGTAAATAAGTTTCACGTTGTCAAAGGATGAAGTTATGTAACTTATTTACATTTATTTATGCAGTGTTATGCATAACAGAGACTTTTTCTAGCCACCAATCCCATTTCCCAAGGATAGACCAAGTTCAGTTGCTAGAGAGCCTTCCTAAACAAACCCATGAAGCAATTAAACTGTAAATGCATTACATTACATTACACCTTGAAGACTGAAAGATGTCTATATAACTGTAAGACAAACATTATTAAGGCAATGCGTTTTCTTATGATGTGCAGCCTTTTGTCAGATGTTGGCAAATTGCATCTCTTTCCTATGCTGTTTCCACTGCAGTATAAAATCTTAATGGCAGCGTGTTTTAATGCTTGATAAAAGTAATGCCTAATCAAGTTATATTCTTTTTTTTTTTTTTTTTTTTTTTTAATCAGCCTTCTATTTTTGCTTCCTTACCTGCCTTAGACACACAGATTTTGTTTTTATTATTTATTTTTTTTAATTGTGAGGACTACTGGAATTTCACTTGTCTCAGAGGTGATGGTGTTTGGCTATTGCATTCCTTTCCTGTCCTGCTAATTTCTCATAAAAATTTCCAAATTGATGTAAGTCACAAATTTTATGCTGAGGAAAAGGAATGCTAAGGTTCAGTTATGGAAACTAAGCTTTAGGATGATAAAGTTGTCCTCCGTGTTTGCCTTCCTAAATTGAGAAGAATTAATATTTATTCCTTGATATTTTCATGCTGGGATTTGTTATTCTACAAGGAAGTGTGTGAAGTTCACATTAGCTATATTGATTTCGTAGTTACCAGCATATCTGCAACAGATAAAATATAGGGATAATGAGTATGGAGCTTTTCAGATAACACATTTAGGTTTGTGTGATACCTTTATGATTCCATGTATAGTAGAAATTTTTACAATCTATTGGCCTTCCCAAGACTTAAGATTAAGAAAAGGAGGTCATGGTTTGTCCCAATCCAGAGACTGTAAATTCCAAAGCCAATATACTAAAAGAGCTCATAGTTCTAATATTCAGGAGCATCTACATCTGTTAGCATACCAGATTTCACTTCCACATTGTTCAAAGGTGGCTAAAATCAGTCTACTACTAGACTGATATCTTTACTAATAGAGAGCATCCATTTAGAAGATGATAATCCTTATAAAAATGATGTTGCTGTTGTACTGATGACAGGACTCTTTGGGAGAGTCCCTGGAGAAATACTGCTGATGGATTAAAATTTCAGTTAGAAGTAAGGATTTTTTTCTAGATAGCCTCTGAAGCTTTTCTAGCCAAATTAATGTTCCTGAATGAGCCACCTTAGCTTTTCTGTGGTGATTATACAGCTAGCCTCCTCTCCCAGGGGCTTTGGATGGCACAGAAAGCTGGCCTATGCATAAGTGCTCTAGACACTGAACTATATGTGCTGTGTCACATGTATGATCTGTATGTGTTATATGGCATTGGTCAGATCACTTTGGCTGAAAGCATAATGATATTTTATATCAACTCAGCACTAAAGGTTTCATTTAATCCTGTTAGAGCCAAAGAAATTACTATAACTTCCATGAGAGATACTGTATTCATACAAATAAGTAAGATAGCAAAATGAGATTTAGCACATGCTTTTGGTAGAGGGCTAAATACTCTCTTCAACACATCTAATGTTATTCAAATACAGTCTGAGTACCAGTGTTCTATATCTGTATTATTGATTATGATTTGTGAAGAATAGATTATATAAAGACTTCCTAAGAAAACAGAAATAGTGACTTTACTTCCCTTTAAACTGATACTTCAAGATGTGTTCATATGCACTTCACCACTTTCCCTTTATGCCTGCTGTGCTGACACAAGAGTTAAGATTACTTGTCTTTCACTGGGAAGGTTTTGCTTTGGGTGCTACAGTTACTGCTCTTACCAGTGCAGTTTCTATAGCCGAAGGACCAGTAACCCTGTCCAAGTACCTCAGTTTCCACATATACAAGAAAGAAAAACTGTGCATCTCATCAGGTGGTTCTTTACATGGATAGATGGCTTACAGTTGCTCAGGTATTTTTATTATTCCTGTTATCTTTTCAGAAAATTTGGATTCTTTTTCTAGACTTTAACAAATACCTGATGACCCTAACATAAAATATCTTTTTTGAAATGTGATTTCCTGCCTTTGAAAAACGGAAATGGGAAGGTTGTATTCATGCATCAACTTCCTGAAGAAATGTTGATCTGTGGTAACTCAGAAGCAGCAGCTTGCTACCAGTAACCCATTTTGTTTATTTTGTCACTGGTGAGCCTAATGATGATCTAAGAATCCAAGCTCTTCAGCCCTGTGTACTCATAAATTACTTGCCAGCCATGACTGAATAGAGAGACACAAGCTGTATGCATCTAGCCATAGATGTGCCTGTTCATTGCTGGGGAGTTGGACTAGATGACTTTTGAAGGTCCCTGCCAATTCAAACAATTCTATGATCTTAGCTGTTAAATGCTTTTGTGGACAACAGAACTTTATGAATCTTTTGAGAGGATGTCTCTATAAAGTATCTTTGTTATGAGAGACTTCAAGTATCCAAGTAATTGGACATGATTTTTCATCCAGGTTCATCATCTCTGTGTTTGACGTTCTGAATTCTAAGAGTAACACATCTTTCATAGTGCTGACCCTTAATATGTACTGATGTTTTATACCTCATTTAAATAGGACTCCATCAGAAAATGCAGTTATCTTAAATTGGCTAGATTTGCAAACAGTGAATGTGGCAAAACCCCATCACTTTCTTCTGCTCATTTTTATTTTATTTTGAGAGTAGATGTAATTCAAACTCTGCTGGTAATAGAATTTCAAGGCTGTAGCATTTATTGAAAAGCAATAATTCAGGATTTAGCCAGCAGTTGTAATAATGGTCAGCGGTCCCAGAGTAGCCAACAATCATAAAGTCTGGGCTTCTGACAGCTATGCAAATATTAATAACAATAATAACAGTACGTTCTTCAGTCTCTGGAAACTAACTTTATGGCAAAAGATTTTCGTTGCTGAAGTTAGTAACATATTTTTCATCTTTTCCATTAGTTGTCCCCATAGTCGGAAAAGTAACAAATGCGTGAAGCAAGCAAATCCCTTTCAGATGTTGTCCTGACTGTGTGGTTGATGAAATTCATCCCAAAGGGCAGCATTCCTGCTTTTAGATCAGCTGCTTTCATGCCCCTTTACCTCTTTATAAGTGTCAGCTGTGTAAGTCTGATCTCACCTTGTGCCTAATCAGCAGCATTTTCTGCCAGTTTTAAACAGTTTTTCACCTTGGCGCAGGGAATACCATCACAATTACAGTTGCTCAGTCCTTCCTACCTGTGCCATCAGAGTGTGTCAGCTGTCAGTTATTAACTTGACTAGCTCAGCTGTGTCTAAGAATGATTCACACAGTTACTAAGACTCGGGGGAAAAATGAAATCCTCTATAAAAAGCAGAAGGTAATAATAACTGTTCAAATAGTTATTTTCTTTCCTCCTGTAATGTGTAAATGGAAGATTCACAAGTGTCAAAGTTTTAATTGAGAGGGTCAGCTTAATCTGTGGGGTTCAGAATCAACAAGAAAGAACCGCCTGCCAAGATTAGGCTTAGTTTTGTATTTAAAGAAAAAAATCCAAACAGCCTCATTCTTCATTTTTCATCAAGGAATACTTCATCCCTTATATTTTCCTGTAATATATTCTGTGCAGTTGTTTTTGTGGAAAACTATCTTTACTGCTCTGTGTAAGTTTGTATGCAAGAATATAATATTATGAGTGATGGTTTACATTCCATTTGGACGCAGCAAAACAAATCATTTAAATGGCTTCATATGTAAATTTCCAATGTTTTTTTTTAATGAGGAAACCAGTATTCTTCTAGCTTACTGGCTCCTGTTTCAGAATTGATTTTCTTCCTCCTTTCAATAGTCTGAATGTACCATCTGAAGAAGTGGTTTAATGTAAATCAAGAGTCTTATCTAGCTTTGTAATAAAATTTACTAGGTGTAGCACACTTTTATTTTAACTTCCTTTGTTTTGTTGCTCACTTTGAATTTTTAACATTCCTAAATTGTAAAAGCTGTAAAAACTGGCAGGAACTGCCATCAGAATTTACAAGAGTAGCACAATCCTAATTACTAAATTAACAAATTAATTTCAGAGCTTTTTTGTGGTTTAGGACCTTTGCAAAACTTGCAAAGGTTTTGTAATCTTTGGAAAATGTGTGCGTTTCTGCATGGAGCTGTGCTTGTACATAATGTCCTTCCATCGGTGACTGCATACCTAAAATCCAATCTTTATGATTTATGGTGAACGATTTGATTTCTAAGTGCATTAATGGTTTTCATAGAGGCTGCTGAGTAACTGTGTATAGCTGTGTGTGAAGACACTATAATTCTTGAAACACTGAACAGGTGTTGATGATGGAGTGGATGCATTAGTTTTCAGAATCGCTTAGATATTATCTTTCAATAAATTTAAAATCCCTCTTGAAATTGGGTTTGAAGGTAATAGGGAACAAAAACCTAGGAAATCCCCCAAACAACCTCTTAGATGTGATTTTGCAAGGTGTGTGAAATTCTTTGGGAGAAGAGGGAGAGAAAGCATCCTGTACAGAGTTATACAGAGTGGTAAGACTTGTGATGGCTGAGGTATAGTCTAGAATGTGAATACATCTATAGTTTTATTTTTCAGTAAGAACGTCCTGTGTAACATCAGAATAGATAATAGTAATAATAAACACTTGTCTATGAAAATTCTCAAGAATTGTATGTAAAAGTCAAGCAGCTTAGTGTGCTCAGATTAGGCACCATATAATATCGGTCCTAGAATATGAAAGAAATGATGTGAAATTATGAGGAAAAAGACAGGAGACTAGGACTGGAAAATAATTATTTATCTGAACATAAGAAAACTTATTTGCATAACAGTTTTAGTAGTGTATAATGCCTTGGAAGATATTTTGAAAGATTATATTATTGTATTTTAATATTTTCTCAGTTTTTATGTATTGACTGTTTGCATCAAGATGGTCAGTAAGAGAATTAGTTAGTGATGTTGAAGTGCTTTTGAAGTGAGTAAGGATTGAGGAGTGGTAGGAATGTATTGATGCAGGGAAAGACTACAACAACAGGATGCATGGAACTACTTATTCCATGAAATAGGAATTCTCAAAAACTAGTCTTGAGGATTCAGATGCTTAGTATGTTGATTGATGACCTAAGAAAATGTTTTTAGAGTTTAATAGAGGACCAGTTAGAAAAAGTTAGCAGACTTTACCAGTGGGAAGAAAGATTTACTCACAAAGTAATTGTGTGTTGTCAAGGCAGTACAGTTAAAAAAAAAAAAAAAAAAGTGGGTGCAACTGTGAAAATTTATGATTTTATGGATTTAAAAAAGATACAAATTCCTAGTGCAGTTGTTTTAGTATCTAATGAGAGCTCTTCTGGAATACTTCATGTAGTTTTGAACCTCTTTTTTTAAGGATGAACTCAAACTAGATACATAGCTGTTGGCTACGAAAATTAGGGATAGAGGGTTCATCTTAGCAGGGTGGCTTTTTTACATAGCAAAATCAAGACTGGGAGAAGTTGTATACATCTGGAAAATACATACTGAAATATGGAAACTATGAAAAAAATATGAAATAGTACATTTATACAAGAATTTGGAAGATAACGCTTAACCTTTCAAAGAACAAAGTCCTAGACAATATCATAATGGAACAAGCAGAGAGAAAAATTAATATGCTTCTGTTAGATCTTGATAGGTTTGTGTAAGCTGCAACCATATTTGGGTGCAACTGATGTGATGCTTTGTAAGCAAACAGAACTTTGAATTATGGCAGAAAGATATAGCAGAAAGACCCTTTAGAGGATGCTGTGATAGGAAACTGTTATTTTGAACTTCTATTTAAAGCCACTTTTTAAAATTGTTCTATTGATATTTCCCCCAAAATATTTCTCCAGAATATATGCTTATTATATGAAACACAGAAATGAATGAATAAACCATGGACTCCACCATGAGGAGATATTATTGTTTTAGGTCTATCATAAAAGGATGATGCAGAATTAGGGTTACAGGAATGTGGCAATAAAGAAATAGCTTTCAGTAGCAGATCTCATAGCTACTCATGGTACATTTGCATTTCAATATTCTGCCAAAGTGGCTCATCTAATTACCTTTCTGAGCATGAAAGACTGGAAACATTGCATTTGTCTTATAGAAAAAAGCCTGGAAATTCAATTTTCTATCTCTTGTAGGATTATTTCTTATATCACATTAAAATATATAAAAAATTTTTTTCATTGTTTCTAAGCTCAAAGTAAACAGAGTATGTTCTCTAGAGTTCCAAACAACTCCTGAATTCAAAATACTTCTAAAATTGAAATCAGTGTGATGGCAGTGTGGGAGGTAGAGGCATTTACTTTCAATATTAGATTCTAAAAACTAAACTCCATTTTGTTTTTTCAACATTAGAGACCACTACTGAAATTCCTGTGTCATAGTTACATTGTTAGAGACATTGCTTAAAAGTGTAATTATTGCATTAAAGGACAAAAATTGGGAACCAAATACACACTGTTATGGTAATTTCAATTACCTTTTTCTTATTGTACAGTAAATTTACTGGTTCTTGCCTTGGAAAATTGCCCCTCTATAATATCAATAATTTATTTTCTTGTAGTTTTAAGGCCAATATTATGGAGAATATATTACAAGATGATATAACATTTCCTAAAAATGTAATATGCCCAAACACAATATAGCATTTTCCAAAATGCTTCCTATGACTCCTGAGAATATCCAGAATTATTGCTTAAATGAGTTTTTTTTATGATAATCTTTATTTCTTAACAAATAGAACTGTTACGGTTTGTTTTAAAGTATACCAGAACAAGTTTGCTACCCATATTGTGCAAGCTTCTAGGCCACTCCAATACATGTAAATATTAACTTAATTACTTGATATATTTATTTTTCTAGTCACTCTAGAACAGGTATAATATGAGTCACCAGAATGTCAGAGAATCACAGAATTGTAGGGGTTGGAAGGAACCCCTGGAGATCATTGAGTCCAACCTGCTGCTAAAGCAGGTTCCTTTTCATAGGTTCATAGGGAAACATCTGGGGGGTCGGGATGTCTCCAGATCAGCAGATTCCATAGCCTCTCTGGGCAGCTTTTGACACATTAAACATAGTTGATATAACTGTTATTTCTCAGAAAGCAGAAGTACTGTTAATAGTTCAGCTCATGATTTAAGGGAAGCAAAACAGCCAATTAAGAGATAATTAATCCTCAATGATGCATAGTTTTAATTGGTGTGTAATTTGAATGTCAGAGATAAGAACTCCTGTAACTGATTTGCCAATTGTGTCAAGTTTTCATTTCCAGACAGGCTAGGACACAATCTGCTGATAGCTGTATAATACATTAGAGATGTATAGATACGGTATTTGGTAGTAAAAATCATCTCTCTGTTATGTTTAGCAAGTAGATATTGAGACTTTTTTTCTGTAATTTCAATTTCTCTTATCTACTTGAGTAAATGAGAGTTAGAACATTTAGAATGAAATGGCAAATATTGTTTAAAGTAGCTTTTACTTGTTTACTTTTGATTAGCTATAACGGAAGAAATCAATTTGAGATTTTGCGAGGGAGTTTATGACAGAATGTAGAAATATATATTTTTAAATAATAAGGAGAAAAGAACATTTTAAGGTTCTCCCTGAAAAAAATATCCGTGCATTGTTGAACTATAGAAGCCTACAAAGGCCGAGCACGGTGGCTCTCACACAGAATAATTTCAAAGGAAATGTTTGGCTCATAGGGAATCAGAATGGCAGTAGAAAGATTTTCATCCTATTTATCATGACTGTTGTTTCTAGAAACCTGAGTTGTCCTCTCTAACCAGGATTTCATAGGTGTGAACAGATTTCTGCATCTTATATTTTTGTTTAGGTTTCAATTTGTGCCAAACTAGACTGAATTGCATTTTTTCAATATTCCTAAATAAAATGTCAGTGGCCAAAGTGAACTGAAAAATTCCAGTGTAAGATTTTTATGAAGTAGGCTTCTTTGGGAACCCCACATCTGCTCAGTCTTGTGATATGATGATCCTGATCTTGACACTGTCTAACTAATGTTTATATGGTTTGAAATGAGCTAACCGATGTGCTAAGATGTGAGAAAGTCAAGTCCACAAATGTCATTCCTGAGCAACGTTCAAAGATTAGCACAATGTTGGGCAGAATCACAAGTTTTCTATAGTGAGAAGACCGAAAGGCAGATACTGGGGAGGGTTGTGCTCTGTGCTCTTTCACAGATTATGGTGTGAATGCTCACTTCTTTGGACTCTGCAAAAAAAATGTTAGATCTGTGATTCTGTTTATTTTCATGACCTGTTCTTATTAGTTCTCATTTTAAAATGTCTTAAGGACTTTCAGTTTATGTTAACGGTGTCATTTTTATAATCTGTCCGAATTATTTGTTATCAGGAAGCTATATTTTGAAGAAACAAATAAAAAATCAGCTTGGTTTGTATTAGATAAACTTGTTTTGTGCCTTCAGAGAGGCAATGCAAATAACTCTATCAGGCACAGATAGCCAGATAATTATATTAAACAAGGGAATGAAGAGCTTTCATGTCATCTGTTCCTTTTTTTTTTTTTTTAGTCTGACTGTAAGTACATTAGTTACTTGTCATTACTTTTTCATGTAAGCATTTGATTTCATTGCTACCTTGGTGTTTTATCTCTTAGATGATAAATCCAGAAGGGACTGCTATGATCGTATAATCTGAAATGAGACATAAACCAAAGCATAGGCTTTCCCAAATTAATTGCTGTTTGAATTAGACCATATATTTAGGAAAAAAAAATAATAAGATTCAGTCTTGGCTTTGATGTTCCTAGAAAGGGGATACGTACTAGATATCTACTAAATAGCTCTGAATGTTAATCTTTGCGCTATTTAAAAACATATTTTTCATTGTAAGTGTGGCTTTTTATGCACTACCTTGAAATATAGTTTCATGCTAGAGAGAAGAGCTTGTGCTGTTGTAAATATTTATCATGTACTCCATCACCTTTTCTTTAGTCTTTCTCCAGTCTTATTCTTGTGGCTTTCCTCTTGACCTTCAATATTCCTGGGGAATTAGGGATGTTAGAACTGGATATGGTTTTCCAAGCATGATTACATCTGTTTCTGATACAGAGGTAATGATGTTCTTGAGGGTGCACAAAAACGATGCTCCTGCATTGGCCACACCATGATGCTGGAGGAACCAAAGCACCTCCTTTCCTTCCCTTTCTTCTTGTGACTCCACTCCAGCCTTTTCCCAATGTTAAGTATTTTCATCTATACTGTCTGGATTACTGTAGTCCTTTCATCATGGCTTTTGAAATTTAATCATCTACCATTATTCTGTCTCTGTGTTATTGAGTACAGAATAGTGTCATTATGAATGATCTTCTTCATTTTTTGATTCCACATTTGCAGTTCCAAAGACAGTTTTTTATTACTTTTGCCTTCCACTTATTCTGTTGTGGAGATGGCAGGGCTAAAGTGACCTATGATCTTCACTCCCTTCCCTCAGTATACCATAGTGGAACTTAATAATGATGTTTTGTTTTTTTTTCCAATAACCGACAAAAGCTTTAACGGTAAAAGAAAAGATACAAGAGTTTCACAGTGCTTTGCATTAGAAACATATTTGTATGAATGTGAATCTCTATTTGCAATTACATTTCACATTATTTGATAGAATTCATGCCGTATTGAAATCATGCTACTCTAGTTTCTCAAAGCATTGCTGTTGCCAGAAGGATTAATAAAACATTTGGATATATAAACAGGAAAAATCTCCAGAAGGAGTAGAAGCTCTGCTATTTTTGTGTTGGCATGCATGTTGTTGGGAATGAGTCAGGAAATGGTCCGTGTGGGTACGAACTGGAGAGTAGTGGTTGCCTCTAGATGTGTAGGAAGTACTTAGTACAAAATACTTGTTTTGAACACATATGTTCTATAGTTAATAAAATGTATTTTTAGATTAAAATGCTATATAAATTTTACTGTTCTGTTCCCACGCTATTTTTTATCCTGCTTGCACTTTATGTTTCCTCCAGTGTTCCATTTTGTTATCCCCTGATGACCTGACACAAAACTGGGCAATGTGAATCTTCTGACTTTCTTTTCCTCTGATTGACTTCCCTTCCTTTTTTTTTTTTTTTTTCATTTTTGTTTCATGATGATCTCATTTTACTTTCTTAGCTTTTCCTTTTATTATTATTTTGCTCTGTGACAAGAAAACTACTCAAGACTGACATTGTTACAGATTGCAGTCTTGTTAAAATTGCCATATTAACTAGCAGTCCATGTAGTGAAAACCATTCAAGCTGTCAGATATTCACAAATGAGTGAGATAAAAGCTGTTTGTATGTATATAGAATCATCATTACTACTTTGTCTTGTAATACTATTTTTTGCAAACTTTGAATTGTTTTCACTTAAGGTAATTTTATTTTTCTTTATATCCCAGCAGTAGTGTCTGAGAAATTGTCTGCTGCATACATAGAGTTATACAGAAATGCTTAATTTACACTGATAAAGTTTTCACATTAATAAACTTTAACTGAAATGTTTTGTATCAAGCATCTTCATCATAGAGCACAGAATTCACTTGCAGTGGGTATGAAATTTTGGAGTCTGAGAAACAGAATACTTGATGTTGGGAGAATCTCTCCAAAGGTTTCTGGTCCAACTACCCACTCAGGGTAGGATCAACTTCAAAATTAGATCAGATTGTTCAGATTCTTGTCAACTGACATCTTTTCCTTCTATTCAGAATTTCTCATAATGCGATTTGTCCATTCTATGTAATTCTCTTCCTTTGCATCTTTGAAAAGAGTCTGGCTCTACAACCTACCTATTAGCTGAAGACAGCAATAAGTTTCTTTCTTTGGCATCTCCTTGAGACATTTGAAGTTAATGACTTATTACTCTGTGAGCTCAGTGAATTTGCAAGTACGTTAAGATCAAACTCAGGAGTGCAATTCTGCTTGATACTCCCTCCAACCCCCAAAATTTCAAAATAATGAAAATGGCCATGATCTTGAGATTATTATTTGAATTATTAGTGCAAGATGGATTATTTTGGTATTTATCCACTGCTTGGTCTCTTGAGCTCCATATTTAAATCCACCTTCTTGGAGAGAAAAACCCTTATTTAAATGGCATCTGGATAGTTTCCTTCAAAGGGAGCAGGTATAGCTTTAGTAGAATTAGTAGACACTAATTCTAATCATTAGCATAGTAAAATATGTGAATGATATTTTCTGTGAGAAACTTGTGTTCAATTAAATCTTGTGAGATCTTATTTTTTCACTTTTGAAGGTATTGTTCCAACAAGTGTCTACTTTCAAGACTGTAAGTTGCTTATTAATGCCTGTAAGGATGAGTTAGCAGGTAATATGTGATATGACCACATGATTCACTTTGAAGCACGCCACAGAATCTTGCAACTTTTACTGTGGAAGGAATTTTTGGTTGCAGGCCACATGCATTGTGCAGAGCTTAACATATGAAGTGCCATTTCAGTTTATTTTTTTCTCTGCAACTGTTATCTTTCCTCCGTAGTATTAAGCTATTGGTTCTTCCCCCCATGGCTTTTTTTTTTTTTTTTTGTAATATATAATCATGTAAATGTACATTTCTGGATTGAAAAGTTTAAGATTGTCGGTGTTTACAAAGTAGGGATTGAAAAGAACATGGATGAACTGCATTTCTTCTGTAGAAGCAAGATAAAAAAAGGGGGGAAATAGTGTAAAGCAGCATTTAAACTGGAATAGGAGAGTCGAAACATTAAATTTTTTTCTTGTTAACCATTGCTCTTTGCAGAGTTAGTGGTGTTATGTCAATGGAAGAAGTGTTTGTAAGGCGTGTATTAAAATCATTCAAATTGAACTTTTCAGTTCTGCTTTCTCATTTGAGGATGTACTCTTGCTATGCTCCTTAATAGGAGCATGGTGTAACTGTATTGCTGTATCCATGACAAAGAGAAGGTATTCAATGGTATTCTTTAAAGCGTGAATATAACAGATGTGTTGTCTGACCTAAGGAACAGCACTTTTGTGGTTAAGTCCTATGTGCATCAGTACAAATAGATTTTTTCTCATCTCTTCCTCTCTCTTTAGGACTTAGAAAGGGGGAAAAATTATTTAATTCATATTGTACGTGTATTAACTACTGTAATGCTTTTTTCTAGTAAGCTAATAATGCTTACTAGAAAATTCTTTTTTTCTGTAGAATGATGACACTTTTTTTTTTTTTTTAACTAAGCTAATAACACTTCATTTATATTCTATGGACATGAACTGCAGAACTTCATTTGTTTTGAAAATCCTTTTCAAAGCTATGTTCATCTGTGGTAACTAGTGGTGGTAAAAAATCAATTGCAGCTGTATTATTTGCAAAGTAATCAATTCACTTTTCCATTCTAACTAGAAGAGGCATCCTGAAGAGCTGGAAAAATTGCACTAATCTGATGTGCTTGGATCTTATCTTTGTTTCATTTTAAAGACAGATACTCATCTCTTTTCATCCACTTCCTTTAAATTTTATTTAGAACCCGTACAAATAAGGGCTACTTGAAAACTTGGATCTAAATCACCCTACTCTTTTTTACAGTCCTCTTTTTTATCTGGTATTATTTTGTCTCTTCTCATATTTAAATGATATTTTCATCTTCTATGTTAATTATTATGACCCTAACAATGTCACAAATAATGTATTTAAATGTAGAAGGGGATGCATAGAGTAACTTTTCAGTCCTTGGGTTTAATGCACATAGTAACTTTTCAGTCCTTGGGTTTTATGCATACTAACCATTATTCTAGCCAAGATTTGATTCCGTTATTAGTCTTTTCATTAATATATTTTGAACTTTTTTTTTTGCTGACTGCAATGTGTATATGATTTACAAAAAGTATAGTGGTACAGGTGTTATGAGCTGAGCTCCAAGTTTTGCAAATACACATGGTACGTCCACATTGTGTTGTTAGTGGTCTTCTGACACATTAGTAACATAGGCTAAGGTCCAGCAGGGAACTTTTCTGTTGTCAAGGTCACGTTACCTAATATTACAGGCAAATACGTTTTCATAAACATATCCATCTACTCTAAAAAATACATTTCTTTACTATCTGAACTTTGCATATTCTCAGAAAATTCCTTTATTTCAAATGCTAACATATTTGTTAACGTGCATCCATTTTCTGTGGCTTCAGTAGCTCTTCGTTATTCCTGTTGGTTTTTTTTTAATCACCTTTTGTATATTTATACATAGCAATCATATTCCCCATCAGCCTTTGAATTTCCTGGCTAAGCAAACTCTATTCGTTGCCTTTTGTAAGATTTATGTTCTGTTCACCTCCTGGCCAGCCTAAGGTTCTTCACCTTCAGTTTGAATCGATCTTCGAATAGAGTGACAGTGAGTATGCAGTTATTAGTCTGTCAAGACATTGTTTTGCAGTCAGAAGAATAAATTGCACACTACTATTGTAATATTTAAAATTCTTGTTACTCCAATAATGTGTTTCATGTTCCATTTGTGCTTTTTTTTTTTTTTTTTTGAGCTTGATGACAAAGTTTGTGTAAGTTGCTTTACTGTTGATTACTCCATGCTTGTTGTAGCAGGTAGTGTAGAAAAGATGGGACTTTCAATTAAAAAAAAAAAGTAAGAATTTGTCATGCAATTGATCTCATTTGAAGTGGCACTCTTAAGTGCTACTCTGCTGTGATAGAATTTAATTTCTTTAAGCAATCATTGAAGATGGCTTTATGTCATTGCAGTGGTTGGAGTCTTTATCATCCTAGTACCAATTTTTGAATTTACAAATGCTCAATCAGATTATTAATGTAGTTTCATTCACAGTGATAAACTGCATTGTACTATGACGTTAAACCATCAGTTTCTATTCAGGTCCACTTACACGCTTTCTCTGATAGTATGGGACTGGGGCTGCACTGACTGGAAAAGGTGCTTCATGTATGAGTTTTTATTTTGTGGAATACTGCTTAAAATCTTGTTCATACTTTTAAAACAAAGTTTCATATACTTATATTTAAATGTTAACTTCTGTTTGACCTCAGTCACTACTGTAAAATCAAATTACAGAGGAAGGATTTTTTTTTTCATTTTGATATTTTCAATTTAAATTTACAAATATACAAGATACAATACTGACAATGTATTTTACTGATAATATGGTATCAGGTGTGCTAAGGTGAATTGTGTTTTCTATCTCTAAGAACTTATTTGTAAATGCTGTGTCAATGTCATAATATTTCTGGAGTTTGAAATTCAATTTTTATTAACAATATATTATTAATAAGGCCTTTAAATCTTACAGTGTACAAAAAGTAAATTGTTATTTAAATGATCATGCTAAGTAATGCTATACCTTTAAAATTTTATTGCTAGACTGACATTCTTGTGCTAATACTATTCAAAAAATAAGTCAGGATATAAACGGAACAAAATGAAAATGCATCTGTGATTCTGTGATTCTGTGATTTAGTTCCCTAAATATTGAAAACAATATTTTTCATATTGTTTTAAGTGAAAGGTGTAAACACTCCTTTTAGTCTACTCAGCTCTTTCTGGTTTCAGCTTGAGAGTTCAGAGGGTAGTAAAAAGTGAAGAGGTATGAAGAAAATGACTTGAAATTCTGAAACGATTTCACTTTTAATCACATGAAGACAAGATTTAAAGGATGATATTGCAGTCAAGCAGCAAAAATTTTTGACTGAAGGAGAGGGAAAGAAATGGAGAGAGAGCTTTAGAGGAAGAAATGAGACTAAATATCACTAAGTGATATTTGTTAGACATTAAAATAAAAGGTGGCATGGGAATTTTCTGAAATTGGTGAAATCAGTGTTGGTTTTTTTTTTTATTAAAAAAAGTATAACCATCTCTCTGGGTAGGTTTGATTCTTTGCAAAAGCAGGTATGTGCCACTTGCTGTACTTGCTATGCTTTTATGATGTTTTGAGATATCATTTTCTTTTTTCAGTATTCCTTGGTGATTTTGTTTCCATTTTTGCTGTGAATATTTTATAGCAAAAGTGAGATGACTTTATTGGTGTCATCTAGATAAAAGAATGTAACCATTGTGAGATTCTTCATTTAGAGTTCTTAGGAACTACAGAGAGAAAACAGTAATGTGGAGGAGTGTTTATGATTTTGAAGCTGTTAAGGACCACTAACTCAAGATAAAAAATAAAATTAAAAGTTTGACATAATTAAACAGTGATTACTAGAAAGAAGTTAATAGGCTTTGAGAAAGAAGGATTGAGTTGGTCCATTTTTCAGCTATGCAAGTGTGACTATTTTAAAAACAAAAGAAATTGATCTTTTACCTGTTGACTCTTCTTTCATTGCCAGTTCATTGACACATACATCCCTTTACTCCACAAGGAGTGATGATACAATTGGTTTAGTACATGCTCTTTAATTGAATTACCCTGCTGCTCAGAGAACGGATAAATTGCTACAACCTTCTGTTCTGAGTGCTGTTGTGTTTTTTTTTTTTTTTTTTTTTGTTTTTTTTTTGGTATGTTTTGTTTTAGGAATAGAAAGAGGTTTGGTGAAATAGCATTCAGAATTGGCTAAAGCAGTATCATTGCAGTCTTCATTCTGTGTAATATTTTAGGAATTGGTAAATGTTTACTGTTATGTGTGGTTTAATCATGTAGATAAAATAAACTTTCAGTTTTGAAATACCAGTACTGCTAGTCTGTAATTGAGAGTTATGAGGTTTCAATAACAGTTATTTCTTTCCCTGAACATTTTTTTGAAGAGTGTCTTTCTTGACCTCATAAGGTGAATATTAATATTGTTTTTCTAAAGGTTATTTGACTTTAAGCCACCGGTGAATAACTTTTTGTTATTAATCAGGTTAACTGGGTTCTCAAAGTGATTATTTAATCATACAAATCAAAGAATCATAGAATGGTTTGGTTTAGAAAGGATCATTAAAGATTGTCTGCTTCGGCTCCCCTACCTCCTAAAACAGACTACAGAAAGAAAGGCACATCATTATGCCATGGATGGGAAGTTTGTGAGTGTGACTGTGTGTCATTCTGTAATTTAAATGAGTTTAAATGTGTCATTTTTTTCTCCATGTTTGACATTAATAATATCCGTCATTCATTTAGATATTGCACTGAAAATGCAATTTTTTGAAAGCGTGTAGAATGTTCACATGACCTTTAGAAGATGAATTGTACAATATATTTCCTGTAACAATGTCCCTTTTTTGCTATTGTTTATTAAATTATTTTTTTAACAGTTGTACTGCCTCTGTGCTTTTATAAGGCCCCAAACATTTCAGAGGCAACTGCAGAATATCCTCCTGCAGCAAGAGATAACATTTGATTAACTCCTGACCACAGATAACTGTGTCCATCAGGATATATAGAAGCTTAGTTAAAGTATTTATTTTCTGTAAAGGTTCCAGAAGATGCTCAGCAAATGGTTAGTAATCAGATAAGCTTAACTTTTATTTACCCTTTTATCAGTGAAATAAAATAAATCATAGCCCAGTAGTTACAGAATCAAGATTGCTACCAGGATATTAAGGCATGACTCCATTAACTTAAGGTAGTTTGCATTGCCCCTGTATAAGATGAATTGCCATTTATTTTCCTAAGCTAGTTGTTTTGTTTTGTTTTCTTTTTTCCTTTTTTTTTTTTTTTTTTTTAACATAATATTGAAGCTTAGCACTTAACTTAGCAACTTGGTCACTGTGGGAAAATCAGATAAGTGTTTCATATGGATTTGCATGTTGTGTATTGGATTAGTTGAGATTACACTTTGAGCTAGATAGACATCGTAAAAGACTCAGAGGATACATTATAGTAAATAATACAGAGCAACTCTACCTGTGATTGAGGATCTGTTAGGCAATGAGTTGTTTTCTGTGAGCCAAATCATTCTTTAGATCATCATGTTCTTGTGTGTGGTGAAATAGAACTGATTAGTTCCAGGAGGTGTGCTATAAGTATATCCTATGCTGTTCTCATGAAGGTGAACATCCATCTTCAATTTAAAAAGATTGACCTTAATTTAATTTGCCATGTGAGTAAAGGAGATTAAGTCAATCTATCAAACGTTATTCAGAAAAAAAAAAAAAAAAAAAAAAAAGTGTTAAATTTTTAATGATCTCTTCCTATGATTTAAGGCTGAAAAAGTTTTATCACCAAGTTGGTGTCTATTTTGTTTTTGTTGTTGTTGTTGTTGTTGTTGTTTTTGTTTTTGTTTTTTCTACCAGGGAACTCAGAACACTCCATTGGCACCTCATAGTGATCAGGGATATTTTCAGTTTAGCCAATTTTAATTCTGTATTCTGATTTCAAATTTCTGTAATAATATAGCCCCGGATTTATGCACACATTTCCCTCAGTGAAACATTCCATTATTCATAGGCAGAGAGAACAAAAGAATTTCTTTTTGTTTGTCATTAGTTAGTCTTCCAAAGGGAAGGTCTCTTTAATCTTCTGGGAGTAAGTTAACTTGGTACAAGCTTAGTGTAAAAGTACACTTTTTTGATTTTGTTTTCCTTTAAATCATTACTCATCTCTACAAACACACTATTGATGATCATTCTGGTTTTAGCTTCATTATACTGCTTGTAGTCACAGATCTGATATGATAGTTTTTTGTTAAACTTTCCGTAAGAAATCAAAAAGTGTTTTGTGGCTGCTAAGATATACTTTCTCCTATTTTTCACTGCCTGTGATCTGAACCTCTTTTATCACATCACCCATGTCTTTGTCACTTTCATGCTGTCAGATAAGCCTGTTCCTGTTCCTACTGTATCAATAGTCTCACCTTCCTATCAATTTTCCTTAAAACATTGATCTTGCAGCAAAGCAATGTGGGGTAAGCGTTTATTAGAATAATTGTGATGTAGTGCTAGTCCTAAATCAAAGCCTCATTCTATATAAATGGAGAGCAAAAGAAAATTACTTCCTCAATCTCAAATTCCTTCTATGTCAGGAATTGAAAATAGCTTCCACCAGCTGCTCTGCTGGGTGGTTGCTGTGCCACTGCCCATGGTTGCAGCAGTACATCACTATCTGTAGCTGTTCAGCAATCTCTTCCCTTTCGCTTCTGCTGAAATGTCCTTGGATTCCTTTGGTTTTTCAGTTTCTTCCCCTTAACTTTTGAGGAGCTATTTTAATGACCACCTTGACGAAACACTTTTATTTATGAAATGTGGAATGCAAGCCTTCTACTTCAACTTTGGAAACGTTTTCATATGAATTAAGCTCATTTTTTTGGTAGGAAATATAACTTTAGATTTTAGTCAGTGGTTTTCTTTTGCCAATGATAGGGTAATTTTTTTCACATATTTAAGGTACCTTCTATTCAGCCCCCTATCACTGACTCAGTATTCATGTCTCAATGAAAACAAATTCTTCCTGTGGTTAAGGGCAGTGATGAATAGTCTGATTATTGCATGTGGATTGTTCACAAATTGCTTTATGTATGAACTCCTTAGCTTTGCTTTGTTATCAGCTAAACAAGATATATTATCTTCTATAAAGAATGAGTGTAGTTAATAGAAAAAATGATATAACAGTATTGGTCCTTTTTTTCTCACAGGAAAAAAAAGATAGGAAGTGTTTATTCAGTAGGAAAAGCTAAGCTGAATGGATTATGGATTTTATAGGACGTTTTGAGGCACTTTCTGAAGATACTTCTACTCTGACCTTGTCTGAGACATCACTGCCAGAAAAATTAGTTATGTGACATTAAGACATAGTTTCAGGTTTAAAGGTATTTTTCCCTCATCACACTCACAGATGTAAGAATTTGCTGCAAAGCAGCATCAGTTTGCCACAGGATCCTTCTCCTACCAGAAATAAATTTCATTTAGTCATAAAATAGATTTTAACTATGAGTCTGAAACTGATTTTTCAGAAGTGCTGCATCAATATTCAAATGAACTTTGTTCAATGATATTTTCTCAATTTTATTTAATACCTTTCCTTTGTCTGTTCAGTTGGACTTGAAATATTGTATATAAGAGGGGAATTGGTGATTGATGGAAGAAGAAACTAAATTGAGAAAAGAAACTGAATGGGAATTTAAAGCTGAATGTGGCCTGTTGGTTGTGTTTTCCTGATGTCATTTGCTTTTTTCTAATTTATATATACGTGTATATACATTTATACATATAAACATATATATTTGTACATATATATGCATATATACACACATGCTTCTATATGTAGTATCTGATTCTTCCATACTACTTCCATAAACATGTCAGAGTGATTCCAGTCTCAGAACTGTATATTGTAAGAATGCCATTAGTACTTAGATTGAATTAAAAGCTGTCTGTTACACAATTAATTCCAGCACATCATTTCTGTAATAAAATTGTGTGTTTTAATGCATTCATCTGGGTGATTGGGCAAAGCAGACCCTCAGCAAGTTTGCTAATGTCAGAAAGCTGGAAGGAGTTGTTGGTACATCCATAGTGACCTGGACAGGCTGGAGGGATGGGCCAACAGGAACCTCCAGAAGTTCATCAAGGAAAAGAAGAACAATTCCAGGTACCAGGACGGACTGGGGCACCCAGCTAGAAAGCAGCTTGTCAGAGAAGGATCTGGGGATCCTGGTAAATACCAAATAAAACATGAGCCTGTAATCTGCCCTTTAGCAAAGAGGGCTGATGGTGTCCTGGGTTGCATTAAATGAAGTATTTCCAACAGGTTAAGGGATCCACTCAGTTCAGCCCTAGAGATGTTGCTTCTATGTTATGTCAAACTGTGTTAGATTTAGCTTTTTATAGCTTAGCTTTTACCATCATTCACTTGCCTTGAAGTTAAGACAAATAAGTGCAATATTGTGGAGAAAAGAACCTGACAATTTGGCATATGTCAGTAGTATTCTTCTGTCTTTTCACCTTGTAATATTGAAAGATCTCAAAAGCAAAAGATCACAGACCTCTGTAAGGTCACTGTGAATAGTCTCTCCCTGGAGATCTCAATGCTCAAGCATTTTGTCACTGTCTAGAGGGAGTGCTGGTATCATGGATTTGGCAGGAACAAGAGGCTCTTCCACAGAATGCGGATAACCAGGAAGTATCTCTGGCAAGCAGCGAGCCTGGGGGAGCCTGCCTGATCCCCAGAGGGCTGTTTCAGTGACAAACCTCAGAAGTTTTCTCCAAAAAATCTTGTCTATTACTGATGAGTCACAGCTGAGTGTTTCCTGTTCATTTTCTTCCAGCCATCTTGAGAAAATGGGCTGGTCAGCATAAAAAATCAGTCACAAATAAATTAATCATCAATTTTGAATTAGAAGTTGCAGCCTGTGAATATGTCAATAGGAAATTTTAATTAATAAAAAATAGCAAATTGGCTATATATTATGATGGTAAACTTGTATATGGTCACTGGTATTACAGTCTCAGAGGCTGGTATCTAAGATAC
Organism: Phasianus colchicus; assembly: GCF_987193195.1. Taxonomy (NCBI): domain Eukaryota; kingdom Metazoa; phylum Chordata; class Aves; order Galliformes; family Phasianidae; genus Phasianus; species Phasianus colchicus. The sequence continues at coordinate 28,831,486 of NC_143443.1, forward strand.
AAGTTGTGTTGTATTGGTGTATTCAAGCAGATTAACTATGAAAAGTCTGGGCTGTGAGTTTTAATAATTGTAAATTTATAAAAATTGTGTTATTGGTCACTATTCTGAATCTACACAATATTATTATGCTTTTGCAGGATGGGAATGCAATAGAAGGCAGTAAAACTATGTACTCATTCTAACTATATGAATAATTATTAAGTCTTTGAGTTAACTCTTGAACTATTTTCCAGCGAAAGATGGACTTCTGAACTTTTCCATCTGAGTTGAACAGGAGTATTTGCTGGTTGTCCTATAAGAAACATTTGAATTTTTTTTTTTGAAAAAGCTTTTGCTGTCTAATTTTCCTTGACAATCACTGCAACTTTTGGGTCACTGTTCTATATTGTTTCAAAATCCTCCTTTATTTTCAATCCATTTGAATTGGTTTTTAATTCCTTTAAATTTTTCTTTTGATTATAAAAATGTAAAAGAAACGATATCAAATTACATATTTCAAGTGAGAAGTTTAAGTGTATTTTGTTGCCACACTATTAAAATCTAGATTTCAAATGTTAGTAATCTGCATTTTTTTAAAGAGCTGTAGTTATGGCTCTTTCATAGGGACAAACCCGTGTCATGTGGCTGTTGAACAAAATAATGGAGTACATTTGTAGCTTGATTTCTTTGTGGATAATGATTTTTTTTTTTTTTTTTTTTTTTTTTTTTTTTTTTTTTTTCCTGCATGGTAGGAAAATGTGTTGCTGAAATAACTGACATGGATTACAGACTTGATTTTAATACCATTTGTTTTTATGGTTCCTGATACTTTTCAACTCCGTCTTTGAAGGAACAAAAAAAATGAACAGAGCTGCTGTAGCTTAAGCAGCAGTGACTTAAACTTAAGTACTTTATATTCTTATGCAATAGGCTACTAATCAACATTTATATATAACAGCTTAAATTGAATTAAATTAGATTGAAACTAAATTACTAGGTCCTGAGTAAATTGGATTTGGTAATTTACTATTGAGTCAATCTGCAACTGATGTCATAATTTAGATTTGCTTCTTTTGTGAGAATGATGCCAAGAATTGTTCTTCCTTTTGCAGTTTGTTTGTGGGCGTGATGAGGAATGTGGTTTTACTAATGATCCTGCTTGAAGTTCTAAACCAGAAACTGACTACAGGTTAATAATGAAGGTGCTAAAATGGCATAGCAGGACTGTCAGCTGCTCTTGAACTTGCAAGACAGGGTTGGAACTCATTGACTCTCAAGAATGCTCAGAGTAAGAGATGCTTTATAGTTTGGGAAACAGACAAGATTCAAGGTGTAGGAGAAATGTTGCAGATGCTGCACTTAGCATTATTTATAATTCCTGTTTTTATATGCATTAGATGCGTATAAAATGTCTTCTAAGTTTTAAAAATTTTTTAGCTTTTCCTGTTTACAGTTTTATCACCCTAATTTCTAACAGCTGGTTTATTTATGGAATACATGGGAAGTATATATATTTTTTGCATTTCAGTTATCAGTCTTCAAAGTATATTTCAATTTGTATGGAATCTTAGGAGATGATTTGACATGGTATCTCAGATAGCAATCAGCAGGCTGTTTTATTTCATATAAATCTTGCTTGCATAAATGCACTCTATTTATGAAATTTCTTACATATTTATGAAAATTTCATAATGCGTCATATTACTGTGAGTTGTTCTTTTCAGCTGGAACAATGGCCTTGGGCACGAAGCCCCATAGTTGGGCAAAATAATGGCATAATTTTAGAGCTTGATAATGGCACTATTAGCACAAGGTATTATCGTATCACCTTTTTATAGATCCCTATATTTTAAACCAAGCTCTATTATATGAGACATAAGTGCAGCACTGGAACAGAATAAAAAAATGAAAGTGTGAATTTCTTCTGCAACAAGTTTAATATTGTAACACTTATGTGGCTATTATCTTTATTCTGTATAAAGCAGTGAGATTCTCTTAGAAATGTAGCTGAAATATATATAACTCAACAATATTATATCTGAAACAGATACTGAGGTGTAAGGTGTTTCTTGACCCATCCAGTATGACTCTTACACCCAAGCAGAGGATTAAAGGTCTTGTCCAGTCTGATCCAGTTTCTGACTGACAGTCTCTTAAAGCTGCTGATGCTCTGGAGATTATAGAGACCTTTCAGCTTTGCTCAGGGACATGATTTAGCAGAGAGTTGTTAGTTAGGTTAGTATGGTTAAGTCATGGTTGGACTCAATGATCTTTAAGGTCTTTTCTAACCTAAGTGATTCTATGATTCAAAAAGTTAGTTCTGACTGTTCTGGAACTCAAGTTTTTAGCTTTAGCCTGAGTTTCCAAGTGCTGATCTGCTTACAGCGACATCAGGCTTTGTCTCTGTTAGCATATCTCCAGATGCAATTAAAATGTTGAAAACCTACTTCCCTAGACAATCAACTTCCGTATAACAGGCAAATCCATAGAAGTAAAAATTTCTGATTTTCTGTTCTTTAATAGATCAGTCATAACTATGGATGAAGTACAAGTATTGAGGTCTGTGGACAAATATACCATCAGTCTGGCTTCCTCAACACTAGCAAAGTTTTAATCAGTTTTTTTTTTTTTAAGCATCTTAGAGTCTTCAGTCTTTATACAGAACCTTCTACTGGCTTTCATCTGCCATTCCATGACACTTCACTCTCATCATTTTCAGGTCACTACCACTCATAATTTTTTTTTTCTCTCTTATTTAGTCATTCAGAGCTTATTTTTTCTCCTCATGAAAGTTCAGAGTGGGTGTATTTTACAATTTCATTTCTGCTTGTTTTTGCATTAGTTTCCATTAAAAGTGCACTTTACTTGCTCTGGCATATTCAGACTGCAAAACAGAATTTGGAGATTCCTAAAAAAACACAGATTAACAGTAATTACACAGAAATTCCAATTGATTATCAAGTTTTATAAATTCAAGATAATATATATATAATACAACATTTAATTCAGTGCAAAAGTGTTATTTTGGGTGAAAATATTACGAGATTGGGAATACCACTTATATCATTATGTGTTAGTGTTTGTGTTTTTGTTTTTAGCAGTGTGATGTGCCATGCTACTGAAATCCCTTTGAATAAAATTTATCATAATTTTACTCTGTGTTTTAAGTTATCTCCACCAAAGATTAGATCAATTGTTGCTTAAATATTTGTTTTTGAATTTTGGGGGGCAGTTTAGAGTTTAAAATAAAAGTCACACTTAAGATAAATTGAGTTTAAAGTGTTATGGAAAATGGTTAAGGTTTTGTGCTGAATTGAGAGAGTTAATTTTCCTTTTAGATTATTCAGAATTTTTACATTCCAAAAATAGTGTGTTTAACAGATGTATCAAATGGAACATTGGTATACTGACTTAGTCAAGGAATCATAGAATTATAGAATGGCCTGGGCTATGAAGGACCACAGTGACCATTTAGTTTCAACCCCCTGCTATGTGCAGGGTTGCCAACCACCAGGCCAGGCTGCCCAGAGCCACATCCAGCCTGGCCTTGAATGCCTCCAGGGATGGGGCAGCCACAACCTCTCTGGGCAACCTGTTCCAGTGAATCAGATCAAAGCCTATCAATGTTCAAGAAAGGAAGAGTTAACCTGAAATTGCACTTGAATTCTACTATATTTGATTCCTGTCAGAATCTTAAATTATAGCCCAGTGAATATTTTGAGACTGAAGAGTGAATAAAATTTATAGACAGAATTTTAGTAGTTAAGAAGCAAAGGAAAAATAAGCATAAATTCTTCCTTTGGTATGGAGAAGGCATCAGAAATTTTATGTTACAGATGATTCACTATTGAGATGTGTTTGTAGAGTCATAAAATCATTTGAATTAGAAAGTACTTTTAAAGGTCGTCTTAAAGGTCCTACTCCCCTGCAACAGGGGACATCTGCAGCTTGATCACGGGATCAGAGCTCCATCCAGCCTGACCTTGAGTGTCTCTCAGGACAAGGCATCCACCTCCAATTTGAGCAACCCATGCCAATGCTTCAGTACTCTAATTGTAAAAAACTTCTGATAAATCTCCCCACTTTTAGTTTGAAATGATTTTCTCTTGTCCTGTTGCAACAGGCCCTGCTAAAGAGCCTGTTTCCCCTTCTGAACAGTGATCATTTTACACAAGGAAATTGTATTGCATAGGAGTTTTTATTTGTCATGTTCATTCTCAGCAATAAAACATATTTGTAGATGATTTGCCTCACAGACCATTCAGTGTTGAAGGTGTGTGACACATTTTTCCCAGAAAATGAAATTCTAGATTTTATCTGAAGATACTTGTGCTTTTTGTATGCTGGTACACTATATACAGTTTTCCCTTTGATTTTAATCAAACCATAATTCACAAATACTACTTCTTTGAAAGGAGGATAGATCTTTGTATGTACATATGAAGGCTCTCAATAAAGTAGGATTACTTCTTCTTTTTCAGTAGTCATCCTTTTTTATTACTTTAATCGGTCCATTCTCTATACTATTTTTTCATTTAATATTTGGACTGATGAAGGACAATTTCAAATACTGTTGATGATTAAATTAAGACTCCTGTTTTTAGAACAGATGCATTTTAGCTAAGTCAGGTACAGTACAAATGCAAACATGAAGGGATTTTTTATTCTCCCTGCTATATTAAACTTTTAAGTTTGATTGATTGAAGGTAAGAACTCCAAAGCACCAGGGATTAGTTGTGCAATCAGATGGCTTAAAATTTCATTGTTGGTGACTGCTACTGCATTTTATCTTCAACCCCTTTTTTGGATTCGAATGTAGTACCTTAATAAGGTTATAGCCAGCATAAACTTTTATAAATAGATTTTCTGTTACGTCTAGTTGTAGCATTATTGATATCTGAGACATTTCAAGCAACCAAAGTTTATATATGCGTAACATATATTAATCTATATTATTTTTCATTGGTATTCTGTATTGAATTTTGCAGCTATTGAGTTTCTAAATGAAGTGCAAAGAATTTTAATACCATACTTAAGATTTCATGCATATCAAGAAATAGGACATAGAAAGCAGACTTACCGCAGCAATTTCAGGTCTTGCCACTTATTTTTATTGGTATCACAGAGTCTTAGAATGATTTAGATTGGATGGGATATCTGGAGGTCATCTTGTCCAATCTCTTGCTCAAGCAGTCAGCTAGAACAGGTTGGCCAAGATGATGTTCAAATGGATTTTGAGTATCTCTAAATTTATCTATCAAATATCTTTGTTTCCTCTCTCTTTTCTTTCTTCTCTCTTCTTTTTTTAATTGCTAAGAAGGTTTATTTCTGTACTTCTGTTTCTGTATTTCTACTTTGCATGTCAGGAAATGCAGCTTGTGTTTGGGTTAGAACATGAGCCTTGAGTTTTCTGTAGTAGTTAACTATGCATGATAAGAAGATGATTTTCACTGCAGGACATGAGACCTGATCACCCTGTTTGATTCTCCATGGTCATGGAGAACCTTTCCTATATTCTGCAAGTTCAAATGCTCTAGTTTTTCTCCATGTAAGATTAGACCTGCCACCACGTTCTCACAGTTCATGTACAGGACATATTTAACATTCAATTATTGCATGCAGCTGTTAGAAATGTTACAAATAACTAGCAATTTAAGAAGCAGCTAATAAAGGAAAAGGAAAAGGGGCTGAAAAGGCTCAGTTGTCATAAAAGTTGATCGTACTTCCAGCTTGCTTATTGGCAAAAACAATTTTAACTCTTTAGTTAGGTTAAAATCAAACAAATGATACTTTACAAAAAGAGTTGTTGAGTGGGCATGTTTGCAGTCCGATACAATTCCAATTGGTACTTCTGCAATAGCATGTTGCAGTAAATATGATCATCATGGTATTGGAGACCAGCTGGAGATAGTCTGACTCCTCAAAGTAGGGTTGACTGGAACAGGTGACCCAGGGCAGTGTCAGATTTTGAATATCTACAAAGGCGGAGAGTCTGAGTAACCTGTTCCAGTCTTCAGTCACCCCTGCAATTAAAAAACAAACAAACAAAAAACAAACACAAAACAGAACCACAAAACAATAACTTGTGTTTAAGTGGAACTTCCTGTATTTCAGTTTGATCTGATTTAGGTTCAGATTTATACAGCCAACTGGATTGTGAAACACTTTGACTTACCATTTTTAAAAAGGATTATTGAGAATGAATTTATGATGATATAGGATATGTACTGTATCGAACACCTTGTTTATGAAAATCTTTTGTAACCTTTGAATATGGTCATGTGATTTATTTTTGTGAGACTTTTTCCCAACAGGGCAAGTCAAGATTTCAGTGAACAACATAAATCAGCATCAAGCCCTCTATAAATACATAAAATAATTTAAAAACAGATTAAATTGCATGTAGAAAACAAATATTAGGTCTCAGAATTAATAAATGGAAAAAAATTAGAGAATGTTTTCTTTATGTATGCTCATTTCTCAGGGAAAACCCTGAGATAACTTTCATTTGGACAAAAAGATATGATTGAATGAAATGATCTTGAGGATTTCTGTAACCATTGGGGAAAAAATAGCACAATACCTTCTCTTTGAGTGCAGTCAATGCATTTAGTTAAAGATATGTTAGAGACTGCTTCTGCAGTATTCTTATTCTAGAAAATGCACTGAAATCCTTCCTGGAATACTCTGAGGATCTCTCTTACATATGGCTTCTGTCAAGAAAAATACCTTTAAAATCTGAATGTGAGGAATTTCATTCTGCAGGGAGTAAACATTATGATTTTAATTTATTTTTCATCACTTTGCTATGCTTGAAGCCAAATAGTTAGAATTATATTTAAAGGTATTTATCTCTTTGGGAATGTCATTGTTAATATTTGTTCTTCCATACTCTGTTCAGTACTACTCTCACAAAAGCCTGCTCAGGCTTATACACTAGCTGAGCTTGTCAAATATAATGATTTTGTGGGAAAGTTTCTGAGAATTTTTTTCTTTTTCTAGAACTCTAGAGGAAAATATTTAAGAGTTAAAGCAAGTTTTTTTTTGTTTGTTTTGTTTTGTTTTTAAGCTGGAACTTTTCCCATATTTTCTCATTTTACGAAAGTAATCTTTCCCTGCACAGGTTGTCATAGTCAAAAGTTTTTTATATATATTTTTGGCCAGCTCAGCCAATAAAAACCTTCTCAAAGCTAATAAGAGTAAGAAGAAACCTCAAAATTTCTAGGTCTCTGGAGAAGCATGGTACTTAAACCTGAAAATGTGTCCAGGCTCTATCTGAAATTAATGCTAATAATTGCTTTATAAATATATTTTTTTCCATTTACTGGTGATGTCTGATAATGCATACACTCGTGTTGTTGTCTTCCATATATTTAAGACCATCTCTCCTCTACTCTTTCTGTAAGTTTTGTAGGCACTGTATTTTTAAGACCCTTAGCCTCCTATGTAGCGTGATTAAAATCAGCCTGTGAGCCTGTTCATGCAGGACAGGCAGAGCTACGTTTTGTAGCTTTGATTCTTAGGAAACAAAAAAGGATTTCTTAGAAATTGCCATACTGTATTTTTGAAACGTGTTCCTAGTTAAAAGAGAGAAACAATTTTACTGAAGCATGAATATAGGCTGGAAGGTACCCAAACTTCTATTGTGTTACTCTTCCAAGTAGGTTTCTTACTCATTGCCTAACTCCCCTGCCATACAGATTTGGAGCAGCAAATGAGATGTTTCAGAATTCCAAACTATGCATCTGTGCAACAGAAACTGAAGTCATTATCTCACTGGATGTTTTCCATCTTTGCCCTGACTTATATACATATTTTGTTCAGAAGATGTTACTCATTACTTTGGGATCAAATTCTGCTCTACAGATGCTCTTTCTGCTGCTATTCAAATACAAAGAATCAAGGTAGCACATTCTAATGATTCTCCTGTAAGATAGTATGAAGTATTCAACATAAGAAAAGATATGATCTACATTCAGGTCACTGTTATAATTATATAGGGACCTTGAGAAGTATTATCCTTTGTTCTTTGAAAGTATAAGGTGCCTAACAGAAAAAGCACTGTTTATTTTCTTTGAATTTGGATTTTGTTAAAGCTGTTCAGCTACTGAATAGTTAATGTTCATTTGCACTTGCCTAATTAGACAGTTAGATCTTCTGGAAAATATAATTGAAAAGATTTTTAAAGGGAAGTACAAAAAGTACCATCAGTACCCTCAGTGTTGCCAACTTTGAATTTTTTTTTGGCTTAATGACTGAGGCCTTTACAAAGTGCTTTATGGTTTGCCCGTGAGGTGGGAGCGACTCATGCAGAACTGTATGAAGAGCCTTCAAGATTGCAGTTTTAGCAGGTAGATATCTATGTCTCATATATTACAGTCTTGTTTTGGCATTTCAGTTATTGGGCTTTCATTACAAAGCTCACGGTTTCACAGAAATGACCTTTGCCAAAAACTTAACAGTATGGCACATTGGTCTATTACCCAAGTGTTAGCATGGCAGCTCATAGTCTCACAGCCTTACAGCATAATCTCTTGGAAAAAAAATTTCTATTCTGCAAGTCCCATTTTTCTCCTTGATTTACATCCTTCTGAATCTGCTTGAAAGCTAGTTACCCATCAACCTTTTCCTAGCTTATTGCAAGTTTTTAAAAAATATGACAAAGATTTCCACTTATTGGCATTATAATTTTCCCCTGCATCTTTTTTGAATATTTTGCTGGATACGACAGTGTATCATTCAATGATATAATAGATCAGTGACACATCAGCCTGACTCTACAGAATATATTAGAAAGTTGAGTAAAATGTTAGCTGTCAGTTGCCTGTTGCCTGTTTTTTGTTGTTTTTTTTTTTTTTTTTTTTTTCATATTTATTACAGCTTGCAATACAGTAAGAGTTTCAAATGAGGGAAAAAAATAATGAAAGGGAGTAAGATTAACATAACAAAATTGGATCACAATGTGTTCTCTTAATCCTCACCATTTAATTTTCATTTTATCTTGTAGAAGTCTCAGTTGTCACTTTCCTGATTTTGATCACCTCTTCAAGGGGGAGAATATTAAATTCATTTCACTCTTTATGTATTATATATTTTTTTGTCTGAGGCTGAGGGCATTTTTTAGTTCATTTAACCACTTCTACTGTATTTGAAGTCATTTAAATGCGTTTTCCATTGGTGGGAACAATAGTCCTTTCAGCCACGGATCTATTAGAACAATCTTGTTCTTGAATAGATAAGTGGACACCATCTCTCATATATGAAGAAAAGAAAAGAATGAAACAACTAAACCACACACAAAACTGGACACTTTTGCTTCCACAGAGTATATGTACAACAGAGGAAGCTTAATCAGTTTTATTTTTACATCATAACTTCTTAGGTGGGATATTCCAAATTACATAAGTTAGTATGTGACCTCTTATTTTTGTTCTCATATACCTCAGTCTTTCTGACTACAGAGGTGGATCTTCACTAAGAAATGGAAATAATGATAAAGCTAATGGTCTTTTCCCCTGTATACAGTTGATGAGATTTCTGTGTCTTCATTTGTCATGATTTGACTATTACAGTAAAAATGTAAAAGTTCACTTGGGTACTCATACTCTTCAGAAGGCTTTTCTACATGAGCCACTCTCCTGACAACTTCTGTCTCATTAGTCTTGTGAGGGGCAGGACTAAGTATTTCAATTTCTCCTCTTACCATGTTTTGAAATCCTGGCTCTTTGGAAGTCGAAAGTAAGTAATTTACTATTAATGTTGCTGTAGTCAGTGTTTGCCTCTGAAGGTGGCAAGCAAACCAGACCAATTTCTACTTCTAGATGCATTCCATAATAGTTCTAATTATAAGATGAACAAAAGTGAAGTGTTTGTTCTACAAATAGCTGCTGGAAAACAGGTTCCATTCTTTTTCAGAGGTTTAATTATATCAAATATGCTCACAGTGACTTCTACTCTTGTTGTAATAGCGTTATAAACATCTTGAAATTAAAGCCTCCCTTTCATGGCCTTATCTGTAGGTAAAGAGAGGAACAGGAGGATGGATGAATGAATTTCTCTGCTAAATGGGAATCCTTTTTGGATGTTCTACACCTTAGAGTCAGGAATCAACAAGGACCATGGAAAAGATCAGAAAATGTAATTTCTACAAAGTGGTATTATATACATAAATCTTCTGAAAGACAGATACCTTTGGGATATTGTAGGCTGTAGACTTTTGTGTAATCCATTACCCATGCTGATATAAACCTTTGATTTGTGGGTTAAAACCTGAGGCTGAGTAACCTCATAAATATGTTAATCCAGAGTAATCAAGAAAAGTGCTACTGCAAATACAAAAATTTTATTCCATAGTTCCAACGGCTTTATAGCATGCTCTTCATTTATAACAATAAACTTTGGAACATTATTCTTTTCACGTTTAAGAAAATGCTTTGCCCTTTTCTTGGCATATCAGCAATGACTGTTACATACCTTATTTTGAGCAACATGATCTTTATGCAAAATTCAGTGCGTGTTTTGCATTTTCTAAGTATTTGATTTCTAAAATGAACAAAACAGTACAGAAATCTAAGAATTTGGCTTATGTAGTCATAATTTTTTTGAAATTATAATTTTTATTAGCTTGAAGATTGTAGATTGTCTGACCAAACCAGATGAACTCTATACCTACAAGGAGAAAGGTGTCAATTTTTCAATACATTATCTTATTTAGCAACAAATTTTCCCTGTTATATTTATTTCTACAAATGCACATGAGCTTGAATATACTTATTAAGTGGCACAGTAACCATACTAAGTTCTGCAGTTATTCAAATGGCTAAGGTAGATATTTTTTAGCAAAGGTGAAAAATGTCGTCCATGCAAAAAAGTAAATATATTTTTTTATGTTTATAAACTTCAGAATGTGAGAATTCTGCTTTTCTTTGAGGATATAATTAATGTATACTAATAAATCTCCACTGAATGCTGTTTATAGAAAGAGTGGTATTTAAAACTCGCTCTTTTCAAGAAGTAAACAGCATTTTCCTTTGGTTTATATTTTATTTCCTAGGTACTGCAATACAAATATTTACTTGGCTTGTTTTGAGTAGCCCTGTCTTTAATCCATGTATTGAAAACTTGAGTTGTTTAAAAAAAAAAAAAAAAAAAGGAACAAATAATGAGTTCTGAAATCTTATATTTCTTAATTCACATGAAGTACCTGTCATAAACTATTTTTTTTTCTTCTTTCTGTAATAAGTAACTACAATTTTGTATTTGGTACCTAAAGAATTGAAAGCTGAACACTGATAATTTGAGCAATATACTGTTTTCCATGGTGTTTTAAGTTTGTATTTTTCAGATATATAACTATATAACACAGATATATCTCTCTGCATGTGAATCTGATTTTATTTTACTTTTTATTATAAAATCAGGGTCTACTTTGGTGAGCTAAACTTGTGCTAGCGGCTACTTCACTCTTCGTAAAATAAGACTGCATTTCTACATCTTATAGAAATAAAACTGCTATTAATGTCTTTAAAAGCAGAAGATAATTCAATACTTATTTTGACTTGAATCTCAGATACCTTTAAAATTCATTCATTGAGGTACAGTACCACTGATTAGATTTCTATGTGGGATAACAGTAAAAGTGAAGTCTTGTCATTCCTGAGGGAACTCATTGCCCTCTGAAAACCTCTTCGTGTTTTCTAATTTGATCTGATTCCTCTGAATTTCATTTTGAATAATCTACAGGAGTAAAAAATTACATATTGATAAATAATAAGAGGTCCATTATTCTAAGCCATCAGGATAGCTTTGTAAATTAAACTCATTTGAACAGTATACTTTTTAGTAGAGCCAGTACAAAGTTATTAACTGCCTACAAGATTAATGAAGTATAATGTTTTGGCACTTGTGTGTCCTTTCACAACATCCAGTGCCCCTAGCTTAGATTGGAAGAACAAGACATATGGATGTAATGGAGTTAAGATGTCTACAGTCGTATCCTGAAGCTGCTAGTTTTCTCCTGTAGGCTGTAAGGAGGAATTTGGGGGGGATTAAAGTTGTTTTTCAAGTAGAGGCACGTTGTAATAGACACATGAATGACTACCTAAGTGTGCCATTTCGTGAGACATTTTGTTTTCCACAGAATTATGTTTCCCCCTTAATTTGCATGCATTTTCCACAGGTTGCCTCTGCTCAGTTTGTAAGCTTTCCCATTTATAAAAGACAACTTGATTCGGTGTCAACTTCTGTGGACTGAATAAACTAAGGAACACAGCAAACTCTTGTGGAGTTCTTGGTACTCATGTACTGTATGGTGGAACAGTGCTGAGGTGCACACACTGCCACAGGATTCCCCTCCTCACGGGACAATGAATAGGAGATATGGGGTGACTGTGGTGCAGGCAAAGAGGTGAAGTGCTAGTCTGACTTGGTAGACGTTTGCTTTAGCTGCCCTTAGAGAAAATTTTGCCCTGATTTGACCAGTTAAGAAGCTGTGGTTTGGTGGCATTTCTGCATCCTGTCTGATCAGTCAGCACGTCAGTGGCTGAGATCTTGACATGCTTATGACTGGTGTGTACTAGACTGTTGTATTTCTTGAATTTCAGAAAATTTTCAATTCTTCATATGAGAAAGAATTCTAAGCCACTGTCTGCACTGTATAAATGTGGTGAAGTGACCCATTCACCTCAATGAGATGTACTCAGATTCAGCAGATGGCATTACAAAGGCTAAATATACCCTACCACTGTAGATGACTTCATCATCCAGGAAGCTTTTGTCTGATCTTTTACACAAATTCTATAAAACATATATTTTCAAATCGCCTTCTAATTTCATCAGTGGGTACAGAACTGTGACTTAAAAATTAGTTGACAGTTGGTATGTTCTCATACATCAGGACTCAAAAAGAATTCCAAATCGCTTCATCAACTCTACATCTAGCTGCCATTTGACAGCGTAATACAACAGTAATGTGCTGGCATTACTATCCTTTATAGTTTCTTTTGATAAGAAGAAAGATAGCACTTCAGTTTTGCTTTATTAAATTAATGTTACTATTTTTAATGCATGAAGTTAATCTGTATGGGCAATTGGTTTGTGTAGAAACCTCAAACACGTATAAACTTGAGGATTTTATATGTTTATTTTTTGAATGAATAAATATAATTTGCAGTTTTCACTTATTTTGGTACTCTAGAGCAATTCTAGTCTGTCAGTTGTTAGAATCTAATTCTTTATTATGGCCAAAATCATTATTGTGTTCATTCAGCTTTGCTTGAAAGATTCCTTTACTCCATTCCCTCTAATTCCATATTTAATTAATTTTCCTGCCAGCCCATTTAAACAAGTCCAGGCTTTAAAAAAAAACCAGTTACTGCAGAAGTTGTCTACAAACTTTGCCATTTCACTCAGTTTTTGGGAGAATTCAATCCTGCAAAGATTTATGTCTAAAATAACTTTCTGGTACTGTAGGTACTATAGATGTCAATGACTTTCTTTATTATTTAATTTTGAAACCTGTCACTTCTCCCTTGTCCATACCTTTTAATTTTCTTTCAATCTTTCATTGACTTTAATACTCAATGATTCAATTTCTTAATAATGTCTATATTAGTTAATTTAAAGTTATTTTTTACATACTGACTTAAACAGTAAATTAGATAGCAGTTCTCCTCTTCCAGTTTTTCTCCTTCACTAATTTCAGGTTATTAACTGAGGATTTCACTGTGTGGTATGCATTTGAACATATGTGTACGTATGCACATGATTAAAGATAGCAGTAAAATAAGTGTGTACATATTGATTTTAATAGGCAAAGTGCAAGCTAGGAAAAAATTCAACAGTAAAAACCTACTTTAAGAATGTCGTTCTCACTTGAATACAAACTTAGATTGTCTTTCAGCCTTTCATCGTTCTGAGTAGTGGAAATAATATCCTGTAATTATTACATTATTTGAGAAAGAAAGGGGTGGATATTTGGATAATCTAATGTATGCTACTGTGAGAGACAGGACTTCAGCATGCAGAACTAATCTCTAGAAGCTGCTTATCAAATCTCGATACGAAGGCTGTGATTCTGAGTCTAGTTTTCTTGAAGTTATCTTTCATTCTCTATCTTATCAATATAAAAGTTTTACTCACATTAATTCTCGCAAATGAGAGGACTGTTTGTTGAAATTGGACTAAATTCTTTACACACCAGAAAGCAGTAGGATTCTGCCAGAAGGCACTTAGTTCCATACTGCTTCTCTGATCACTTCATCCCAGCAAGAGGGAATGTTTCTTATCTTTCTATTTTAGCATTGGACTGTTTGCAGAAATAGCCAATCAGTATTTAGAAACTCTGCGAGAGTTTTTATCTCACCTAACATTACTTATATCATGAGTCTGACATAAAATCATAGTCACAGACTCCCCACATTGTTAGCAGAAAGAAAGGGCAGCTCCATTGGGTAATTCATCCCACATTATGTTGGTCCATTTATTTTAGAGTTGCTCATCTATCCTAAGCCTTTCTATCTCCATTGATTCCTATAAACTAGATGGATAATTTTCACTAGATTCAACTTCCACATGTCAAAATTCTGAGTTATATTCTTTCAAATTTTATTTTCTATTTTTGGCAAATCTGTGCTTTTCTTACTGTATTCTTTTGGAATTTTTGTTTTCTGGAGAAAAAGAATAAAACATAGTAGATACTACAAGATAATGTTTTTACATGCAGTCTGTAATTTTTCCTTTTGCTAGATTGGTTTCCTCTGAATTACAGACACAGCTTCTTTTTCATGTTAAAATACAAAATTCTATGTCCAGACTTACTGTTTCCATATGAAAGATATATCCAAGTTAGACTTTAAAAGTTGTCTCATTTTCATGGTGGAACAGATCTTGACCTATTGTTCTGTCGGATTATTATTGCCCTATGGCAAGTAAAAATAGCCAAGGTGAAGATGACATGAAGGATCTAGAGCAAGGGAAGAAATTCTACTCCTTCAGATACTAACCTTTGGAGCCTGGAAAAATTCCTGTGTTCAAAAGTTTTTCCTATTTTAGCAGATACATTCTATACATCATTATCTAGGGTAAAGTGCATTTCCCCTGTCATGTAAGCAGCCAAAGATTTAAAAAAATTTAGAAATAGAAATGGGGAAATGTTGTTTGTAATACATCCTTGTATACAGTGCTCTCTGAAATAGTTGTGCAGTTAAAAATTGAGGCAGAAATATTGGTAGAGAAAACATATAGTAATATTTCTAAAGTTAAAATGGCAATATGAAGCTTGGAGATAAAAGTTGGATTCTTTTCTTAAGCCAGGTGTGTAACTAGAAGAGTTAGACAAATATTCAGATACACAAGTCCTTCATGTCTGATACAGAAGCTCTAGACTTCAAAGCTAAATCCAAGTTGAAAGCAATTGCTCAGAGTTTAATTATAGAGAATTTTTCATAAAATAGTTGCTGTAGTTCTTATTTCTTGGTACTGATCCTCACAACTCCTTCACAAAACGAACTTTGAGACTAGGATACAAGAAGCCTTGGATTTAGAAGTACCAGTTTTAGGTATGTAATAATTTCCTTGCACATGCTCATCTTTTCATGTTTCACTGGTTATAAACTGCCCATCCCTCTTTTTCTTTCATGACTTCCCTACCTTATCAACTCCTCCTTCTCTCTTACCCATCCCTTCTGCTCCACCCAAGAAAACTGCATTATGTGCACATATATATTTAATTAAACTGAGCAATCTTCCTAACTTCTACTTTGCTTTCAAGTCACCTGTACTGGGCTACTAAAAGAACTTGCATACTCAAGAATTTGACTCATTATTATCTTGTGAAAAATGTATTGATGCCTATGGGTTTGTCTTATTATGCATAGATCCTCATAGCTGGAGCTTCATTACAATTAGAATGTCTTGAACTACCCAGGAAAAATTCTTCTTGCAAATTCATTAAGGTTGAAATTCTCTAATCATAAGTCAGCTTTTATTTTTAATGGAGCTATATTGCTGTAATAATTCTCTTAACATAGAAAGAAAGAAGGAAAAGAGGAAAGTTCAGAAAATGTCTGGAGTTGGTTGTTTTTTGTTTGGTTTGGTTTTTTTGAATTATTTGTTTCAATTTACACTTGAACACAACCTCTGAACACAACCAAATCTATTGGTTCCATTGCTGGCCTAAAGTTCTGTCATTTACTGCTAAGAAAGTTCACAGGCAGTGAAAGGGAATCCAAACAATTTGGTATAACTGTTAGTCATAATCAGGTATCAAATGCATGAATACTTCTAAAAAATCACATATGACCAGGCCAGGAATAGAGTTAGATCACTTTGTGCAATTCAAAGTAGAAAGCTCTGTATAGTGTCAGTTTGGTACTTATATATTATGAAATGTAGAACAACTCAGGGACTTAGGGATATTTGCAGATATGCCTTCAATATTAAGTGCAGTCCTTAACATCAGTGATAAGTAATTATAATAACAATTATGGGCTCTATTCCATGCAAGTGTGGGTGTGTGGCTGTGTGTGTATGCTGTCTTAGAGATAATTATTAAATCTTCATAAGAAATTACAGTGAAGGGCTGAACTAATGCACGTTCATGTGAGGTTGTAGCAATGTTGCCAAAAGAATATTTGTTGCTTTATCTTTAATTTGCTTTGAAATATTTTGCTTTATTATGCACCAGATTAATCTGTTTTTCTTTTAAAATTAGCATTCATTTTTAAATTGTGCAATTAAAATATTTTAAATGTATTAATTTTAAGGAAAAAGGGCTTTTTTCATTTCTAAAAACACGTCTCAGTATTTTAATTAGAATGGAAAATGGTGATAGTTGAAAAATAGTTAACTATAAAGAAAATGATTTACATCAGTGTGATTTATTAGTACTTTCCATGTTGTTTTCAATTTTTATAACAAGCAAAAGTTACATGGGTAATTTCTATTAACATTACTTCAGAAGAAAGACTATATTTCATTGTGCATATTTTGATTCTGACAAAGACATGGGAGTTAGTTACTCATCTCACTTTATGGTGAATGCAGGTGTGTGCACACCAGACGGCAATTACACTTGAAGCTGATCATCCGTGGAGCCATAAAGCCCCAGCCTAAAAAGAAAATGGCTCTGAAAATGTTGTAATTTACTTCTATTTTATTTGCAGATTGCCTTCTCACAGCACAATACTATCATGGATCTGGTGCAGTTCTTTGTCACCTTCTTCAGGTAAATTGCTTTTTCTGTTTTTTGACTGAAATTGTGCTGATTCTGTTCCATCAAACAAATACCTTTCCAAACTTTTTAATCTTAAGAAATGCCTGAAAGGAAGCCTTTAAGCTGTGTTCATTAATTTGCACTGATGGAGAATCAGGGGCATGAAACTGCACGTTTAAGGAGCTTTTGGCTTTGTTCATAGGCTCATATTGGTACAGTGTTCACACTTACACATCTGGCTGATCTTTATGCAGCACTTCATATCACAGTGATTAAGTGAAGCCAGCTTTACTTGACTCCAATAATGTGCATGCATGATTTTTTGTGACCTGTTTTACTGAATTATTAAAAATGACGGTTCTGTTCAATGTTTTGTGAAAGTTATGTTTTAATAAAAGACCCCAAATCACTGTTAATGCTTTCGTGAGTTAGAGGTGAATTGTGAAAGTCACTAAGTGATGCAGAAGCTTTAGTGGCAGCAGTGCAGGAATTCGCTTTATCTAGGATCTGAACAAAACTCAATCGAAACTTCATATAAGTTCAGTTGTCTTATAAAATGTCACAAAGCTAAATTACATGAGTTACTTACAGTTCTTTGAAATCTTGCTATGAATGCAGTAACCACAATGTGTATGTAAAATGCAGAGACTGATGGACCACTGTGTTCGTCAGACTTTCTGTATCTTGAGAATGCTACGTGTTTATTTTACAAGTTCACAGCACTGCTCTTCTTCCTGTTTTCATAACCATGGTTTGAGGAACTGTACTCAAGCAAACAGACAGTTAAATGCTGTGAACAAGCAAACTTCTATTAATCACTGTCACCTGCAGAAAGGAGCAGGCCCTGATGTATTCTGCATCCAATATGTTGGCTAATGGAGGGCACTTCAACAGGTGATGCCAAGCATTCCATTCCTCTTCTTCCACTGCAAATGGAGCATTACAATGCTGATTGCTTGAAAGCCAGTCTAGCAGTAGTTCATTTTGTTTCTGGGGAATAAAGATCCAGAAGGAGGTGATATTCATGTGAACCTGTTACCCCGTACTGAGAGAAAGGGTGTCCTAGCTGGCTGCTAGGGTAACATTGCCTTTGATTCAGCTCAGTCTAATTAACAAGGCTTTCAGCTTACACTCAGCTCAATAAGAGTCTTGCAGCTGTTTTCAGTATAGCATTAGCAATCAACCTTTGGAATTGAGTTGCTGAAATACTTAGGGTTAAAGGTGATAAGAGTATTCATCTATGAACAGTGAAACAGATCTGTGTGCTCTTTATTTTTATGGATTATTTAAAAGAAGATAATAAGGAAAGTCTTTCTTTAACTTGATTTCTATGTGTATAAGTGTGTCTTTATATGTCTTCAGATACAGACACAAAGCTTGTGATGCTGAAGAGTGTTCTGGTGCCTTTAGATGCAGGCAACGTGTCTATGAACATAGAAGGTCTCCTATACATCCAAGAAAAAAAAACCTAGAAATAAAAAGAAAAACATGTGTCAGAGTCACACTATACAAAGCAGATCTGGGAAAGAATGGAAAATATCTAAGGAGCTTGAGTTGCTGCAAATTGGTGCCATAATGACATAAAAAGTTAGTAGCACTGTGTTCCCCAGTTAACTAACTCTGCCTGGGAGATGAGCCTGAGCGTGCGATTTGGCTAATTGCCTCTTTCCTGTACTTTGTGCATGTTTATTTGTTGTTTTTTGTTTGTTTGTAGTTTGTTTTCTTCTGCAGTTAGAATGAAAGATTTTCATTGTAAACATCACTGCATTTTCCAGTAGATTTTAAACTGGATGTTCTTTCCCCAGGAACAGTAGTCTTAACTAACTGCAGAATATTTATAATAGAAACATTTAGCAAGGACTAGCAATTGGCAATGAATTGTTTTTCATTGTTGTTATTTGTGTGCTTGTTTTCACACTATGTTATACCAAGGGAAGCTATAACATGAACTCTCCAAAGTGGTTTACAGTGGTCAAGCCTTTTGCTTCAACAAGAATTGCAGCCTAGCAATACTGTGTATGTATACATACACGTATGTGCATATATATATATGCATTTATATGTATATATGTATTTTTAACTGGATAGTTAAATGTAGTATATTAAAACATTGACAAATTATGGTGGTGATATTAATACCTACAACACATTGAGCAGGATTGTTGAAACAGCAAATGATTCAAGGACTTTCTTCCATCTATTATTATTTTGTATTTCTGAGCACATAACCCTATTCACATTGGCTGCCTAGCTAAACCAGGAAGGAGGTTTATGTGATAATGATGTTCTTTTTAACAGTCATTCATAAGTATAGCTTAAAACTCTTCCTTCATAGGGTGAATGTTCCAGAGTAAAAGATGAAATATGCATTTTATTCCTCCAGTCACAAACATCAAAATAAGGAGACTTTTTAGAATTTTCAATATGTATCAACAATTTTAAAAGTATTATTCTCTAAAGTATTTATTTTAAACTAAAAGTGGAAAAGGAAATCAATTTAATTTTTCTTTTTGTACTGGGATGTATCATTGTACCTACTGGCTTAGTGACCTCTTCTCTAAAAGCAGAATTGCAATCAGATATCTAAGGGCAGCACATTCTTAATAGGACTACAGAGACTGTAGCATCTGTGTTGCTTTAGTCAATGCTTTTTAGCTTATGCCTTGAAGAATTTTAGCTGTTGCACCAGTTGAAAAGTGAGGTTTTTTTCCACCTGCTTTGAAGCAGTAAAAATCTCATTAGAAAATTTCACAGGCAGTGTGTGTGAATGATCACCCTTCTTATACTGAAAAAATTCCATCCCAACTGTTGTAGAAAGTCCATTCCAATGTTACCTTGAAAAATAAACATTCAATAACCTAAAATCTGTCATTTTCAAATAAATTATAAATTATGATGGGGTCTTCAATGTTTGCAAATCTTTAAGTCTTTAGATTTTAAATCTTTAGATCTTCAAAGTATTTTTAACTTCTGAAAACATTATTTTATCTTTAATTTCCTTGTGCATATAAAATTTGTAATGGCCGGTATTTGTTAATTTTAATTATATATTTTTTTCTCAGTTAATTCAGAATTGAAAGCTCAGAAATTCCTGAGTTCTAAAGCTGCTCTCAGTAAGATTATAATTAAAAATTTAAAACAATGCTCATCCATTTCTTGGAAACTTTTTTGTATCACTAATCTGAAGCAGAAGTGTTGTAAAAAAAAAATAATAATAAAATAAAAATATTTTTTTTCCTAATCCTGCAAGTTATTGATACAGACCAAGTTTAGTTATTCATATTGTTATGATAGGCAATGATATTCATCTGCTACAGTCATAACTATTTTCGTATGACGTATTTCAAATACAAAATATCAATCATTAATTAATTAATCAGGCTTTTCTCTGTGTATGCATCTTTATGCTCTCAGAATGGTTCCTTCCTTTGTCTCTGGTTCATCTGTTGGGGTGGAGCTGCCAGCTGATACCCACATGTTATTTGTATTCAGATTATGACTCCTTACTATTATGCATTACTGAATTTAATTTAGTTTTGTAATCTAAGTGGAGTGTTATTAAGAAATATGGAACCAAGATTTTCTTGTGTGTTCATCAGATGTTCAATGAAAGCCATGGCCAAATCAGGTGTATGCTGTTGACACATCTTTCTGTGCACATTAGAAATGAGAGAAAGCGATAATCAAAATTTGCCTAGAACTTACTGCAGGAGGAAGGCATGGGCATTTAGGATATGACGAAGTCTTGTAGAGAGAAGTCTCGTAACTGAAGAGCCAGATATATCATGCCCTTCTGTATTAATGTTGGTAACAACAACCCAAACCAGTTCTTTCAATTAAATATCATTCAGCTGGACTGGATGGATGCACTAAAAGTGATTATGTAAGATGTCCTGAGAGCTTCAATAACCGAAGGGGCCATTCTTGGTGATAATTTGCAACAAGTGGATTCCTTCTCTTTACTAGCATGCTGTAGTGACTTGTGGATTTGTTTTAAGTAAAAGTAAGGATGATAAATTAATTCTGGATATACCATACTTAGTTTTGTAATGTTGTCGTGAAAACAAAGTGCAGTCTGTAAGGATCAGATCATATCTGCCATGGCTGGATTCTCAGAAAATGCAGAAGTCTTATAAATCAGAATTAGAATATCTTATGGTAAAATCAAGTTATCCTAGCAAAAAAATAGATTTTATGTTTGGGGCTAGAATAAAATTGATTTTTACTTAGTGATGCATTAAACAGTTTTTACCTTACTTAGAGTCTTACTTTCAGTGGGATGAACATGTCTGTACTGCAGTGGCCAATTTGAGTTCGTGTTAAAAATATGTGATTTTGAACTGTGGAATGCAGCTCTATTTTGTGTTCTATGCTTCACCAGGAAGCTTTGTTATCACTGTAGAGTTATTTGATGCATTCATATTTCCTGAGAAAGCAGCCTTTTGTTATTAGCCTGCAGGCAGAGGAGATTCCCCAGTACCACTGGACTGGTTGCTTGACAAAACAACTGATGAGTTATTTAGTTCCTCAGTGAATAGAAATGTTTTTCATTATTTTGTTCTTATTTTTCTTCCTTTGTTCATCATCCTTTTCAGTCAGTTGGAAGTGCACTTCAGTATGCCACAGCTTGCAGTATTTTTATTTTGGCATATTGTGTTCCTCAAAGTAGAAAATATTTGCCCAGCTTTAAATCTGGAGGTGGCCTATGCACTTTCTTGATATATAGCAGATTTGAGGTTTGCCTTCCTTCAGATACATGCATGTAAAATATCCCTTTTCTGACCTGATGTATTTGTCAAGCACAGCGCAGGTTTGCTGTTTGCTGTACCTGGTGAAGTGCTGAATCCCAAGTTCTGCTCAGTTAATAGTATCTAGAAATATGTTCTGTAATTGATAAGCTGCAGGAGGAATCAAGGATAGATTTGAAATTCTACCTTTTGTGGGTTGCGTTTTCTTCTGTGACTGAATGAAATATTAAGTGGTGATTGCAATTGAATTTGATGAAGGGCATGAAAGAAGTATTTCCTGGGATGGAACAGATAGACGTAGATGTATAAGTCCCATATCTCATATGATATATTCATTTTTATTCCCTTGCTATGATCTTGAATTTAGTTACAACACCATATTAGCATCCAAATAAGGTTTGGGTGATGGTAACAGGAATTGCAAGATTTATTTATTTGTTCCAAAAAAAAAAAGAAAAAAAAATAAAAGAAAATAAAAGAAAATGTTAATCCTAAATAGCACTGCTCATTTTGTATAGCACTGAAGTCTTTCAGTCCAAAAAAACACTTTTGCTATTATAAAATCTAAATGGAAACAAAGCTGCTACTTCCATAGTAGTGTTCCACACCAGAAGTCTCTCACTCCATCTTCTAGATGGCACCTAGAAGATACATCCCAAGACATGCTGAAAGTATGTATTTTGTTTTGATGCCTCAGCCAAGAGTTCACCCATTGCATTACGTGTTTGTCTAGTTGTAGTCCGTGAGAAACATTACTTGAAGGCTTTCTTGAAACCCAGAAAGATTACATCAACTGGCTTCCCTTGGTCAACTAGGTGGTCAAAAAAGGAGTGAGCCTCAATGATCCTTATGGGTCCCTTGGGAAATTCTATGATTCTAAGTAATTAAAGAAAATGGAAAATAAAAAGTAGAATTTTTCTTTAAGGAATAATGTCATTATCCACTTCTCAACCGCTCTGCCAGTCTGTCTTTGCAAATGCAGTCAATATGGCATGCTGTTAAATGAGTGACATTGAAAAAATGAACAATTTGCTTATGGCAGTGGAGAAATACTGAGAGTCCTTGCGTTCAGTTCTAGTAAAACACAGAAAGATAGCATTAGACTGCATGTATTATTGTCGTTTACATAGTTCTTAAAATATTAAATCTAATTATTCTTTTTGAAAGGAGAAATCTGAATTCAAAAGGCATTTATGGAGCAGGCCTCTTAAATGGAATATTAATAAAAATACCCCAGTGAAATTTCCACGTAGCAAATGAAGCATTTAGTGTGGAAGATTTTGTTATAAAAATAAGCGTGTGAGTGTATATTTGGGAGTTGGGCTATGTGTTAAATAGATGCAAGATTATGGCAGTTACACTGTGGACTCCAAAAACTGCACTAAACTATTGGAGGAACATTAGACTTGCATTAAGAAGCAGTTGTATCATTTGGTTATGTATTAAAATGGGGATTTAGTCTGTATGTATGGCTTAATTATGTTCTTTATAATAGTTATCTTCCTATACTTTTTCAGGCTGTTTTTTTTTTTTTTTTTTTAAATGATATTTTAGGAAAATTCTCTGCAGTTTCAAAGTTATTTTCCTTCTCTTACATATCTTGAATCATTTCAGCTGACCTTCTGAGTATCAGATCCAAGGACACTAGGGTTTTGAGTTCTTAATATATTGCAACTAGAAGAACAATAATGATGGTTCTTTGGTCTAGAAATCAGAGGATCCTTATAATGTCTTCAGAAAAACTTTTTTATAATGGGGATTTTAATAGGGAGAGTTGCGACTTCTTTACACTTACAGGTTCAAATATATTTGCTGCTTTGGAAAAAGGAAGTAGAAATAGCATATAATGAAGGGAAAAGTCATTCAACAAAGTATTAAACATCTTAATTATATTTGATTCTAGTATGCTAAACAATGCTGTCTCTAAACAGCCATGACTTGGTGGCTCTCTAAATATGTATTTCTATGATTAATATCAAAGTATAACGGCCAGACGGGAAACGGCATAGAGGAAGAAAAGAAGGAAGGGAAAGCATTAAAGATGGTGTTGAAACAATGTGAGTCTTTTGATCTGTAAGGCTGCTGAAATGTGGCTTTAGTCTGCAGTACTTCCCCAAATTCACTAATAGGCCATAATTAGAATGAGATGGAGCTTCTTTCCTTAACTTAAAAACGTAGATAATTATTATAAACTAGTAAAATCAAAATCTGAAATGAAAACTCATCTATTTTTAAGTTGAAATAATATATTTCATTTCTTATTCTTTGTGAAAGTTACTGCAGAAAATATTAAATTTGGTATTTCATACTGTGTCTGGAAGTTTAATGGAAATAGATTTTTTATCTTTTTCGCATTTTTGATCTTTTTTTCTGTGTGAGTATATATATACATATATACACACACACGCATAACAGCACTTTTTGGAAAAAAAATATGGAGTATTTTACCCATGAAGGGCAAGCTCATAAAATTATGTGAAATATGGAAGTCCTTTCTGTGAGTAAAAGAAACATAATCACACTTTATGGATGTGATGTTCTATTTATTCTATGGAGATTAATTTCAGTTCATGTTAGATTAAACCTCTTTAATTATAAATCTTCTTTATTTGCTGCTTCAAAGAGGTGAAAGGAGGAACTGCTGAGAGTTGAACTTCACATCTAAAACTTTATTGCATAATTTATTACAGTCCTCTTAAATTGTTCGCTTCTGTTTGATATTGTATTGGCAGAATGAAATGTGGATGTTAGTCTTCTAAATAGCATCCTGATGTACACTATAGCTATTTTCCCTTTTTAGTTGTAAATAAAGGCTGTTCACATAATAGAGCATGCATTCATACTTTATTACGGTAGCTTCTGGTATGGCTTCTGGTATGTTTAATATGAAAAGACAGTTTCTGTGTGTGTGTATAGATTTAAAAATCATTTATGCACATAGAAAAAATACTGTATCTACGTAGATTGCTCCAAAAGTAATGCCTCCTATTTATCTACTTGGAAACTACCATAGATAGAAAGAGCACAGTAGCACTATTCGGTAGAGCAAATTCTCAGATACAAAACTCTGTTTTTCAACATAGTCACCAACCATTAGTTATATGTTTTAACCAGCAGTGAACAAGAGCCTGCACGCCAAACTCATAAATATCCGCATGCCCATCTGGAATGTGGTTTGTCTTTCACAACACCATCACCACTGCTGAAATACACCACCCACCCATCACCATGCTCATATCCACTGACTGCTCTCCGCAAATATTCAGGAAGTGTTGATGAATGTCAGTGGATGCCATTTTTTTCCACTTGAAGGAATCAGTTGACACTTTTTTGCTTCATCCATGCTTCCATGTCACAATCTATTTTGTCAGACTGCCCCTCTGCTGCTGTCTGTTACATGGTAACAAAATGCAATGGGATATTGGTGGAAGGTTCAACTTTTACTACCATACCACCAGCACCACCTCTGACATCATGGCCCAATATAATAAAATAGGAGTCATTACTTCTGGAGCATCCAACATACAATATGTATGTTTGTACTTATATTTGGCTAACTATTTAATAATTATTTCAATAAATAAATTGGAAAAAGAAATCTAAATACTTAATTTTACTATAAATGACAAATACCCTTTACAGATGCATTTCGTTCTTCCTTACCTTCAATAAGAATTTTGACATTTTGCTGTAATGCAGATTTCTGCTTTGGTGTGTTGTGCTCGTGCCTAGGAAGATGAAGGATTGTTTTTCTAACTCAATATGTATTAAAGACCAATTAATAGAAGAATGCAGTAGCTGTTCTTGCTAATTAAGTAATATGTATTATAGCAATGTTTCATTGATGCTGCTTACTTTAGCTAATGTATAAGTTATCCAAAAAGCAGTAGATGCCATAGGAATTTCAAGCTCTGTGTTGTCAGTTATGTATTCTGTACTTAAAGTGCAAGGCTTTATTAATAACAATATTAAAGCTTTAGTTTATTGTTTTATTTAATTTTGTTCTTTCTTAGTAAATGAATTTTGGTTACATTTTCAGCATTCTGTTTAAATGCACTTCTTTAGGTGTTTCTTATAGTATGCTTTTACAATATGCTGCTCTTCAGGCTTCTTTAAGGCTCATTTCCTTCATGGATTTCTTTAAACTCCTATCAAGTACTTCAAACGTTTTATGGCACAGCATGCATTTGTCCTAAGGAGCTGCTCTTGGTAGTTGATTTGCAGAAAGAGTATACAGATTTTTCAGTTGCTAATTTTTTCAATTAAGTAGTTTTGTGTACGTTAAGGAGCAGTGGTTACAGCTGAGTTAGTATGCATAAGCCTTTTTTAAACCGTGAGCTAAGGTATCTCCTCTGTACCCTTGTAATGTTTGTGAGCCTTCATTTAAAACATTGGTTAGTAATTTTATGAACTCACTGTGCAGATGCTGTTGTTGGTAATCAACCTCAACACAGTAGAACAAATATAACATGGGTCTCCTTTATGTGCATCTTTACCAATGATCTGGCCATCCCATCTGCCTGGGATGACCAGCTTAGCAGAAGGCCATATGTGTTTCTTTTTAATTGTTACTCTTTTTTTATGAAGTTGGTAGTTGTGGTTGTGTGAGATATGAATTTTAGAGGCAACTTAATGTGACTTTCATGAGATGCTTCAGGTTAAGACTTATTTATGGAAATGTATGGGTTTTCAGGATTGCAACCAAAAATAGCATTTTAAGCACTGTCATTTGGATAAGAAGAATTATCCATGTAATTAGCTTTAAATGAACTTGAAAGGTGTTGCTTAACTTGCGTGAATTCCACTGAGAGACAAATAAATAAATACAAATTTGCATTTAAATGACATTTGGTAATACTTGAAGTTTTACATACCGTAATATATCATTTGCTTCATATCCAGATGTTTCTTTCACTTCCCAGTTCAGAAAGCAAAAACTAAGGGCCTGAATCTTTTGCACAGCTTTGGGATTAGAGAGGTCACAGCTGAATTAAGTTTTCCTCAGTTTCTCCTGTTTAATGGAGAGAGTGCAAGGGAGAAGTTGGAGTTCTAGAACTGTTGCTGTATTAGAACAACAGGAGCAGGAAAATCTGTTTAGAAATGAGATATAACCAGGCTGACAAAAGAGGAAACATTCCTGCCATATTGCTGTATGTACAACAATAAAATGTGTCTAGGTGAAGAGGGAATAATCGTGCAGCTATTAGCTGATCAGTTGCTGAAAATGGCATGTAGGGCACAGCAGGTGCATGGGTCTGCTGGTGCTAGTTGCTTCTCACAAGTACTTCTCACAGCCAACAAAAGTCAGAGGAGAAATCTCTTAAACCCACCCAAATGGTAGTGGTGGCTTAGGAGGCCTTATATTTCATTGCCTTTTGCAGTCAGAGATCTTAGACCAGGAATGGAGTTCAGTTGTGTCTTGGCTCCACGTGGTCAATATTTCTTTTACAGAATCACAGAATGGCCAGGATTGGAAGGGACCTCAAGGATCATGAATCTCCAACCCCCCTGCCACAGTTGGCTGAAAGTTACGTATCCAACTGGATCAGCAGTTAAGGCTCCATTCCTATTTAGTCCTCACAAATGTTTTGATTTGCAACTGTGACGCTTCACTCCCAGAAAAATTTAGAATTGCTAATCATTGAAATATTGCTATTTCTAACAGTGTTTGTAAAACTCTATGATTCAGAGCAATTTAATTGTTCAAAAATTTTATCCTGCTCTCATACATATCAGACTCTTAATATCATGTTTACAGTATTTTTTGCTTCAGACAATCCTGTTGAAATCTTTGAAGTGCTTGTCATGTGTATATTAGTTAACACAAGTAAGGATGGCTGAACCTAGCACATCATAATCATAAACACAATGTTCTTGTCAAGTACAATGAGAGAAACCAATTGCTGTGACAATAATTACTATTCAAATTCATGGCTTTACAAAAATAATTGTTCAATTATGTTTATTTTAGAACAGTGATTGCTTCATAACATCAATTAAAATGGGCTCTATTTGCCAATAAAAAGATAGTAAATAATACTTCAGAAGGACAGCATATGTGATCTCTTAGGAAACTTCTGCAATATTGATTTTAAAACATTAACTTACAAGACTTTTTTCTGTGCATTAATCTACTTTAAAAAGCTTTCTGTTATTAGATTATTATTTTTTAAAGAATACTACTATTTTTCATTCAAATTTAAAACTACCGTAGTTGGTATGAATGAAAAGCTTTAAAACCACGTAGGGCACACTGCTAAGATTAATGTTACAGTGTGAAATGTACATTTTTTTGCTTCTAGCAAAAAAAAGGGGCATGAGTTTTGTGCATCTATAGGGATATTTAATTGTTAGCTCAGCTCAGCAAAGTACAAGTAACAAAGCAATAGTTGCCTTGATGACCCATCTCCTATTTTTTGAAAAAAAGATTTAGGAGTAGTTCTTAAAATAAGTGTAACTGTACACACATAGACACTCAGTGAGACTAGCATACACCTAAATAACTTTATGAATGGAATCATTAGTTGCTTATATCTCCATGAATAAGCAGGGTGGACAAACAGGTCATCTGTTGAATAAAACAGTTGGCATGAAGGACCTGATGTCCATACTGGACACATCTTATTTTTTGGCTAGCTCTACTGTAGCTCTGTGTACCTGACATCTTCCATTTCATTACATCTTGAGCTCCAAGACTGCTTGCTCTTACTTCAAAGCTCAACATCAGTGACAATGAGGAAGTTCATTCAAAAGTCTGCTCCTAATCCACACTAAACCGCTGTGTTGCACTAAGTAGGATCCCAGCCAAGTTTTAATTTTAATACAGTTAAAATTATATTAAGTTTAAGGTAAAGATTTTTTTATTTAAACTGTTTCCTTTCATCCAGTACTCAACTGCTATGCAAATTGGGAGCTTAAATAAAATCATAGAAACAACAATTATTCATGCATAGATGTTTACATATATTTTTTTGGACATTTTCATTTTCTTTTGCATGTTAGACAAAAGGAAATGAGAAAAGAAATAGCAAAGGATGGAACATTTTGTTTTGTTCTGTTTATCTTCCACTTACAATATTGGTTCTAAAAATATTTGTATTCAATTCATGACATAATTCTTCTTACATCACTGCAAAAGTGAGTAAATGATCTTCCCCTCTATTTATCCCAGTAATTTGAATTTGTTTAAAGATGATCTACATGTTGCATTTTAATTTTCAGATTCCAAGCAGCAACACATCTCCTAATATCCTTTACAGTCTGTGCTAGTGAGTAATCATATTGGTTTTTTTTACTCCCTGAGAAAAGCTGTTTCTCACTCACAGAAAACACGACCATCTCACTCCTCAGCCTCTGGAATGAACTAAACACGTCTAAAAGTGATTAAGTTTAAATTTTTACTCTGTACATCAGTAAAGTGGTTGTGCAGATGGTAATTATCCCATGCTATTTTCCCTTTTTGTGTTCAAATAAATCAATCTCCCTTTGCAAGGAAGATCATCTGTTTAGCTTAGATCCTGCTGCTAGACCATGTTGTTCTATTGCAGACCTTCTTTGGTCACTTTTCTCTACTGTGTCAGATATAAAATACTTGTATTCAGTGCATCCTTTTCAGTTTACCCATTCTTTAATTGTTTATTGTATTCTAGCTAATGCTATGATGATAACCTTCTGACCAGTCTGTAACATAAGTCATGGTGATGAACTATTTGTTTTCAAGCATCATTTTTTAGCATTTCCTTATTTGGTTCCATGTTGTTTCAAGCTATGTCACTACCTTCCTCTGTTTTAAAGACAACAGAATTATGGTAACACTTGGGTTGCTGCAGCTTTGAGTGTGTATTCACGTGATAACTATTTTCTTGAGTAGATTTACATTCATCAGTGCAAGTAGTCATTCACTCCATCTGTACTCTAGGACAATAATTCGTAACCAATCTGTATTGCAGAGGCGTTTATCTATTTATTATTTTCATTGTGACAATTATGATACAGAAAATAACTCATAATAGTGCCAGAGTCTAATTCCAATTGTTCTGCTTCCAGCTAGTCTTTTTTACTATGCATTTCTGTGCTAGATGAATGAGACCCTTAGTATTTACTCCCCATGGAAACTCATGCACTCTGTAGGCTAGTCACCCGTAGGTCTTTTTAAAAATTGAAATGATTGAGCTTATTAATGCACTATCAGTAAAAGATTTTCTCAACTTTTGAGTATTTCCTGATTATTTTATGTATTCTTTCCATGTTGTCAAACTCTTTAAAAGAATATGAAAAATGGAATTTTTGTAGGCAGAATTTCAATAAGTCGCATCATACATGTTTTGGGAATATCCTGTATAGTGATACATTCATCTCCAAAGTGCTGCTTAATACAGTTCATCTGGTTATCTGAAGTTGTTTTACTTCTTTTTTTTTGTTTTAGCAGCTAAGCAGCTCATTCACACTGATTTGTGAATTATGTTGGGAATTGCTTCAGGCCAAGGAGAACATGTTTACTTTACTCCTAAACAGGGCCCAGAACCCTTGTCTTCACAAATACATGTTAGCAGTGATTGTGCATCTTGATGAAAAAGGTGCAGTTGATCAATTGGTACTGGCATACTGTGATTTTCTTGTCCTCAATACGATTAAATTTTCTTATCAGTCTTTGTCATGCGTAGACATCTCAGAGCTGTAGGTATCTCTCTCATCAAAACTGGTTGGGTCTGATACTCTGAACTTTGCAAATCCTTTTAGAAATGTCTTTTTGTGATATTGACCACATTCTGACAACATTTGAGATGTTAGCTGGTAAATTTTTAATTCAGTTATTTTGTGTTACACTGATGTCAGTTTTGCCATAGTATTGTGCTAACTGAGGGTAAAAACACATTTCTATTAGTATACTATATTCAAATTGACTGTACTCCTTTCTACATGCTTACTTCCAGAGATGGTTGCTTTTGGCAGTCTGCAAGACACAGACATGCCATGGATTTATGCACTGACATTGCAGTGTTTTCTGTCTTGTTCTTTTTTTCTTTTTTCCTTTTCTGATCTCACCTAACATCCTATTTGCTGTTTTGACTGTCACTAAGCATTTGCTGATATGTTCAAATAACTATCTGCGATGATTTCAAGGCCATTTTCTTGAGTGGTAATTGCTAATTTAAATCTATTGTGTACCTGTAGCTAGATTGTTTAGTTTTTTTTTTTCCCTTCAGTTCATTGGCACTAAATTTCATTCTCTTATTTTCTTGCCAAGTCGGTCAATATTGCAAGATGCTTTGCAGTCAGGTTTAATTTTTTTTTTTGTTTGTTTTAATTTTATTGCTTAAAATAAAAAAAGACTTATCTCCACACAGCCTGATACAAGGTTAGTTTGAGAAAACCTATTTTCCCTATCTTTCTTCTCTTCATTAATTAGAATTTTGATTCTTTTTTTCTGATTTATAGCAGAAAAAAATACTGAAAACAGGAAAAGATTGCACATGAGGCTAAGTAAACATCAGACACTATCACCACTGTAATTTTCAAATGATTTGTATTACTTGTGTCTTTGAAATGCTTGCTTCTGATACACACAAAGTAAAAGATGTTTTGGCTGATGTCAGTAAAGTTAGGTTGTGACCCAGTTTTCTTGGTGTACAGAGTGAAGTAGGAATTTGACTGAAGTTTTAAGACAAGAACTCTTGTGTGTTGTTTTTTTCCCCTCTAAATTAAGAGAAGCATTCAAGAAATTAATTAAAAAAAAAAAAAATCTTGGGAAAGAGATCCAGTTCCTGGGGATAATGAAGCAGTCGCACGGTGTAAGGCTTTCTCAGTTTCTTCTGTCCAGTTTACCATCCTTTTTAATTTCCACAAGCTTTGAGTTCATCATTCTAAACAGCTGCTGCTGTTTCCCTATTTATTTCTGTGTTATAAAAAAGCTTGAGATGGCTTACCCTTACTGCATGTTCAGCATGCTAATTTATAGCAAAATATCAGTACTCTAATGTTACATCGCTCCTAATCCTGTTGCAGTTACTAGCTAGATTGTACAGTATAGAGTAAGAAAGATTATTTATAAGCAGTTGTTGATGTAAGCTTAGAAATTTTTGTTGCAAAAGTGTATTATTCTGTGGGTCAATGAGATGTCTTTGTTCTGATTATCCCTGGGCAGGCTGTACGAATTCATGGTCAACCTGTGCTTACTTTCAAAAAAGACTGGATAAAAGGAGGCAGACAAAGACATATTTTAAAAAGTGAGAGCATTGCCCTGACTGAAGTGATGTGTTAAACAAAATAGGAAAGTCTCTGATAATCAGTTTCTCTCATAATGTAGTTTGTGTTTCTCAGATACTTTGTCATTAAAATCTCATACGTGAAAGCCTTTTGGTAAGTAATACTGTGTTAATAAACTGGTGCATCAATTAAATGTTGTTACTGCTTTGGTTTCTATCAGTGATAATACACCTAGAAAGACAATTACACCAAGATACATTAAAGTATAAGAGATTTCTCTTCAGAATTCCCTAAGGTTCTAGTATTGAATGTGGAGGTTGGTGGCCCTGCATGTGGAGGGGGGTTGGAGATTCATTATCCTAGAGGTCCCTTCCAACCCTGGCCATTCTGTGATTCTTTTTACTACAGATCATTGACTCTTCCATAGTTTCCTTTTGGGAGGATGATTCTTAGATATGCTGAACTGTTCTGATCTATGGATCAGAACCAGTCAAAACTCCATTTTCTTTTGTTAGGCACTCCATGCCAAGGACCAATAAAAGCACAACACCATATTTAAAATGGCCTTACAGTGAGAGAGGCAGAAAATATATTTCTTTCCATAAAAATCTCTAAGTCACAAACAGCCTTAAAAATGTGCTAAAAGAAATGCTGCTGGTTGACATTGGCCATTAAGGGAAAAGTCAAACTTTACATTTAGGAACAGATTCTTTTTTTACTTTCAGGATTAGAACTGTCAACACTCTTGGAACTAAACAGACAGACTGAAATCTCATATGTAAAACAAAAACAATTCAGACAACAAAATGAACAAAAACAAGTTGTTAATTACATAATTGAGCATTAGTTGAGCATTCTATGTCCAAAGCACTTGTACATATGGTGCTTTCTTCTTTCAGACCTAGCCTTACTCTGGCAGGCTTTCTCAAGTGTGTACAAAGAAAAAATGGATGTAAAGAATTTAGAAAGCTAGAAAGAGTTTTATGTAAATAAGATGCTGATAGAAAGCTGTATTGATTCGTGTTACTTTAATCATAAAGAAGAACTTGTGTCCATAGAATATTGTAAGTTGGAAGGAGCCCATAAGGAGCATCAAGTCTAGCTCCTGACTTCAAACTGAAGCCCGCCAAAATTAGATCATTTGTCTGAGAGTGTTGTCCGAATGTTTCTTGAGCTCTGGTAAGCTTGGTGTCATGACCCTCAGAAGCCTGTTCTAGTGCTGTTGGGAAGAGACTTTTCCTAATACCCTCACCTGATGCAATTCCATGCTGTTCCCTTGGATCCTGTCACTGTCACCAGAGAGAAGACACTTTTATGGACACTGAGTTTTGAACATATTTTGTTCACGTTATTGTGTTAAACATTCAGTTGTACATCTGATTCTCTGTTGCTTGCAGACCAAGGAGTGGCTGGATGTTTTCATTTCATTACCTTAATAGAGACGTTATACTACAGTCACCGTAAACTGCTTTCTAATAGTTTCCATATTATGGATAAATATTGAATGTCATAAGCTGTTCATCCTAGAGATGCGTCTGCTAGGTCATAACTTCAACTCTGTTTATGGTGTGATACAGGGAAATTTTGGTGTTCCTGCATGAATAATGTATTTAGTATTCAGTATTTCACTGAACTTCACTAGTGCACAGACTTCTTGGTATATTCCATGTTGGTTAAAGAATATATTCTGAAGACTTTTGGCAAAAATAATGTGTATTTTAATAGTTGTAGGGCTGTATTAATCACAGACACAATGCACCACAGATGTGTTCACAGGACACACCTAAATAATCCAGTTATTTTATTAAAAACTATCTAAATAAATTAACAGATGTGTTAACTGTTTAAGTTAGGTGTCAAATTTAGAAGCTTTTTATCAATATCCAGAAATTTATTAGAAGATGTTGACAATCCAGTGATCTTTTCGCCAAAATTCTTTATGGACTATATGTTACAAATATGAAATTATTGGAGCAAGAGAGAAAGTATGTGCTATCATTGTGAACTGCAGAAGTTTAAATGGTTTTGATTTTTTTTTTCTGTTGTGTCTTTGAGACTGCAAAGTAGTAGTGTTTCCTTGAGTGATTCTCAAGGAAACTTGATTTTATTAAACAGACCTCTTGAAATCTGCAAACCTGGTTCCTGAAGCCAATCACACTTTAGTTCCTTTATCATTGGAAATAACTCAGAGTTTACAAACCAGGGAAGAAGTATAAATTGATATCAATTTTCACTATATTTTACCCTGTTTTTCTGTCTACTGAGCGTGGACATGCAGTGCATGTTTGAGTCAGTTGTGGGTATATAGACTGTTATGGACTGTCGTAATTGAACTTATCCCAAACTGATGGAGACAATAATAAAATTTTATAGAGTTAACCATAGCTCTGTAGATGTGCATCCTCTTTTGACTTTAAACATGGATGACTGACAGTTTCCTGTCATTCTAGAAGAGTTCAGTTTTCCTCTCCTTTTGTGGGTTGTTTTTTTTTCCATGCTTAAGTGTATTTTTTATTACCTTTGATGTCCTAATATATAAACATTTCAGACCATTATATTACAAATAGTTGTGTTTTTTTTGTTTTTTGTTTTGTGATTGCAGTTGTTTCTTATCCTTACTGCTGGTAGCTGCCGTCGTTTGGAAAATCAAACAAACCTGTTGGGCTTCTCGACGGAGAGAGGTATTAATAATTTTAAGATTATTGTGGTGTCTTGTCTTAAAGAATATATTGAGAGCTTTGAACAATCATATTCACACTTTCCCTGTGTACACATTTTAAAAATTCCTCTACACTTTTTTTTTTTTTTTTGCCTTTACATTCCATGCTAAAAATGAAGAAAATATTGTTTCTTCCTCTTACCTGTCACAAATTACTGATACTGTAGAACCAGATTGCAGAAAGCTGAATTTTCTTTACGACGGAGTATACTCTCAAATAGTCTCAAAATGGTAGTTAAAAACATTGATGAGTTGACTGAACAAAGAGGATCATGTGTCGCTCAAACTTCCCCAGGAAATTATCTGGCTCTGTTACTTTGCTGTGTCATTATCAGAGGTCATAGAAACATACAGTAGGAGGCAATCCTCTCTTCAAAGTGTTTTTACTTACTTTACTTTCTTTTTATTATTGTTTGTTGTCTTTTTTGCTTGTCTTTTTTAATCCTAAGCAAAATTCTACCCCTATTGACATCAGTAGCTTTTTCTTAACACGATATGTATTTTTACATAAAAATTATTATTTTATAGTGTGAAATGTCATAGCAGTTTTGGAAAACTTGGCCCAAATATTTATTTTTACCTGTTTAACAAATCTTTAAACTTCCATGAGATTAAACTTTGGTTATGTGTATTCCTATGTGTATATGACAAGATTCAGCTGATATACACTCATCATATTTCATTTATTCTCATAAATAAAATAAATATATTTAGATACTGATTATTTTCCTGTGATGCTTCCAATCTAGATGATGGCCAGAAAAAAAAAAGTTTCATAGCAATGTAGTCTAGATTTAAAAAGGGAAAAAAAAAGAAAAGAAAAAAAATGAGTGTTTCTTTAGTTTCTTGTTTGTTTGTTTTTTAATATTCTGATATTATAAATGTTTAAATAAGTTTTTCTTTGGTTGAGCTTGATTGTTGATCTGTGGAGAATTTATGTACACTTTAAGAGTGGCAGGTAACTAGCACTTACAATTTTACTTCACTGAAATTATAATGTGCTAACGACCAGGCTTAGCTTTGAATTGATACTAGAAAGAAAAACATATGTAACAGTTATTTGAGTGAGGCTTTTTTTTTTTTAATTCAGATGAATATTATAAATCATGTTGTATGTCATAAGGCAAGTGCTCATATATTTATTCTTACTGCAAAAATGCAGATAAAAGTTACTTTAAACTACAGTATTCAATTAAACTTACTGATATTTCATTGAAATTTGTCTCAATACTTGTGTTGTTAATAGTTGTTAATGTGTTTCCCACGTTTATCAGGTTGTTTTTCTGGCATGTTTAAGAACAAATACAAGCATATGAATTTACAGATTAAGGGACTCTATTCTGATTTCTATGTTTACTCTCATAGATTTTTATAGCATTTTAAATTTAGTCTGAAGTATCATTCTATAAAAAACAGATCCAATTAGGATTTTGTAAGTTTTTCAAGTTTTATTATTCTAATATCATAATAATTATTTCTATGTCTTTATGAACGCTCATGCAAAATGACTGATAAATACGCTATAAATATAAATCAGCTTCTTTAGAAGAGCTAAGTAGAAAGAAATACTTTGCAACTGGATTAAAATTCTCAGAGGTCTGTGCTTGAGTACTGATTCTTGCTTCTCCTACTAGAGAAACTTAGTTGTTTCTGATTCAGAAATGTTACCTATTATTCTATCAAATTCTTAAGTACCTACTTTTAAATCCCACCGTTCTAGTCTGATGGGTTTTTCATCTATTTTAGTCCTTGAAATACAGAAATGTTGACTCTTCAGATGTTACCCTCAATATGGACTCAAAGTGTAGTTTAAGACATTAACTATAAAATAGACATGACCAAAATTGAAAACTTGTTCACAGCTGCTAATAGCTACTCATCAAGAACTCTCCATTTATTGTTCATCTCAGTCTGTTTTCCACAAGAGAAGTAGAAACTTCTTGTTCATGTGTTCTGATAGTAAAAATTCTATCAGGATGTCAAAAGTATCAAATAATTTTTTAAAGTTTTCTTAGATTTCAAGGTGTAGAAGAAAATTCATATCTTTGTCATGTTTGGTTTTAAAGCTTGGCTAAACTGAGTCATTTTTGATTCTAAACTGAATGTAATCAGTCCAAAACAAGCCAAGACTGAGTTCTATTGTATAATGGGAATGTCTTCATTTTCCTGTTAATATAGAAATTTTATCATTTTCAATTTTTTCAATTCCTTTCCTAATTTGTTATCTATTGAGCAAGGATTTAGATTCTGCTGCTCAGATCACCGTCAAAATGTTACTGAGTAGGTCACTTGAACTATTCTTTTGCATGTATTCATGTACATGTAAGACATGGTATATATGTATATGCAAATCTATATAATTATATCTTCCATAATTTTATTGATCTTTGTTAATACTGAAATTGAGCTTTCCTTTCTCCATATCTGTTGGTCTTTCCATTTCATTCATTGAAATCTTTTTTTTTTCCCATGGGCTATGTACTTTAGTTTCAGTATTTTTCATTCATAACAAAATTTTACTTCTCATATTTTTCCTGCTTAAATAGATGCCTCTTAAGATGTACTTTATCTTTAGAACATCTGAATTTATGCTTTAACTCCTGGCTGAGTTTCTGTTTTTCATTCCTGCCTTTTGAAGGAACAAGAAAGAGCAGATAGATACTCCCTCACCCTCTGCCATCGAAGTTTTTCACCCTGTGCATTGAAAGAAAATGGGAAGTATCATTCCTTTATTTCATGGTCTAAAAAGATCAACGAAACACTGAGCAGAACATGAACAACCTCCTGCTTGGCATTGCTTGACTTCTTCCCCTACCCATCCCTCCCACGGATCAGTGACATTTAAAAAAAAATTAGGGATAGTATTTTTAAAGAAGTAGGGCACTGGAATATTGCTCATCTGAGAGTGTTTGATCCTCGGAAGGTATAAGAGTGAATTTTTTCAGATGATTTCCTTAGCATTATTCTTACAGCACTATCTTACTTAAGGAACAAACTGGATGAATTTGGAACATTCTTATGGGTACCAAACTCAAATTCCTACTTACAAAGAAGGCAAGCATTTATAAGCAAGCTTGGAAATTCATGTCGAATTTGCAGAAGGCAGGGTCCTTCCAAAAGTAAAGGAGTTCCTAAGAATTTTAAGCTTAGAAATAGGAAAGCATTTTTAGCACAGTCTATACTATCTGCATAAAGATAGATGGAGATATATATATATAAAATATACTCTAGGTTTTTGTCTCTCGTCCTCTTTTTTCCTTCAAAAACAGACTAAGCTTTCTACAAGTACCTTTCTGTGAAATGTCATTTGTTAGTTCACTGGATAAGAAGTGAGACCTGTCATTTTCTCCCAGAAAAGATTTGTGGGACTTCTTGCATTCTATACCCAGAGTTCACCCAAGAGACCACACATGAAGTTTCAATCTGACTCTGTTTTCCTTTTTCACACAGACACACAAGATATATTACCCAGATTTACCAATGGATAATAAGATTGAAGAGCATATTATTTGATGTCTCTGTATGTTTCATATTTAAAATGTTTAAACAGTCTTATGTCAAGAATGGTTGAAGATGAATCTGTTCATAGGTCACTGTACAGAAATCTTGACAGGTAACCTACCAGTTTTGTAGTGGCTCAAATGCGGAACAGCTTTTACTGAAAGGCACCAAACTGCAGATGAATTTAGTATCCAAAATGATTTCATGTTAAAGGCATATCAAACTTTCTTTTGCTTGCAAAAAATTCTACATTGATGTCACTAACACAACTCATACAGATGGGATTATAAAGCACACATCTTCTAGCTGAGGTATTTTGGCAAATATTCATCTTTCATAAGGTAAAGCAGCTGCTGATCAGATACACTGTGAACTCAGCCAGATGCTTTGGGGATTTATTGCCATTAATCCATAGGCATGCAATGGAAGATATACATACAGATGTCCTATTCCTCCCCCTACACGAACATACAGAAAATGCACTTATAGGCCAACATGTCCTGTGCCAATATATACGTTTGTGTATATTAGGTCAATTAAGTAGTTAAAATGCATTTTTATATTATTAAATGAAAATATTTTCAAAATATTTTCATAATTACACAATAGAAAGAGCTTATATATTTAAAAGCACATCTTAGAATCTTATTTGCTCATGTAATACACTGTAAGTCTCTTGAGAAATGAGGAAGTAATGCATGATCGCACATTTGTGTAAAAATGTTTGAAAGCATGGTATTATATATATATAAGTGCTTGCCTAACTTTAAAGGTTAATGTCATTCCTTTATTGGAATTTTCATATTTATATATAGCATTTCATTATACAGTCAGCTGTGCACCATTTGCATGTCTGAAAGAATAGCATATACAAGCATAAAAACGTGGAATTAGAGAGAATGCTTGCTTTACCCACAGTGTGTGGTTCTACACAACTTATTGCTTCATTTTATTAAATAAGCTTATGTTTGTTTTTTTTAAAAATAACCTTTCTAGCCTTAATTTTAACATCAAGGTAGTATTATTCTTTTGAATATTCAAAGCTTCTTAAAACACAAATGAAACTGAAAGAATCAACTTAATAACAGTTACAATTCATGTAATAGCTCGAAGCTCATTTCTATGGTAACCCAATAAGAACAGGAAAGCTTGGTTATGTTGGTAGTACTGATGAACGTAGACGATATGTGAATTCCAGCTAAAGCAGTTTTACTTTCTATTGTAAGGACACTTGTATTTTTTTTGTATGTTTAAATATCACAATGGTGTTTTGTGTGTTTAATGTTGCTTATGGAATGCAACATGTTTAGTTTAGGAATACTGCTGTATGTAGAATATGGTGTTGAACATAAAGCAAAGGAGTAAAAGGAGCACTTTACTGCATGTGTTTTAGTGTGGGCAAGAGACCACCAATAGCTGATACAAAGAAAAAAAGCAGTAGTCATGTATAATTAACATACCCCAATGCTTAATTCTTCTTATGGATGTAGGTGTCTATGGGATTATATACTTAACATTTCAAAATTAACCTCTCAGATCACTTTTCCTTTTTGTTATGTTCTTTTCTGTTGCTTAGCAAATATCTTACACATCTATATGTACTTACTCATAGACCGTGAGTAATCTTTCTGAAGTCAAAGGAGCTATTCATAGGACTCGAATCTCAACTTGTTATATTGCTCATGCTCTTCTGAAATCAATAAAGCTAGGGCATTTATTTTAGTCTGACTTTCTGCTTTCTTTCCAATTTAAAATTTAGGTTCCTCCCTGAATGAACCTTTCAAACAATATGCCTAGTTAGTTGGCACTAGATCTTGTCTCATGACTATAAAACACATCTCTAAACAGCTCATCCCACCCAGGTTTTGCAGTGTTAATTCTTACACTTTGATTTCTTGTGGGAGACTGACTGTATAAGGACCCAGTGAGTCAAATCTCCTTTACTTAATCTTCAGTTTTGTAAAACTGAGGTTATAGTAATATTACTGTCACTTCACAAAAATAATGAGTATTATCTGATTAATTTCTATGCTAGTACTGCTCATCATGTTTATTCTCTTTATAGAAAAATATGAAATGGCACCAGTGGCAGACTATTATACTGGAAAGATTTCTTGTGGGGCTGAGTTAAATAATGTTGGTGTGATACAGATATCTAAAAACTGTACAGTGTTAAGAGTTTTTCATAAATAACTAATTCATAAACCTCAAGATCTGAGACTGAAGGGCTCATTTTAGTTGTTGAAGAGTAGATATCTCTTGCCACAGGCATCCATCCCAGGAAGGAATCTGAGTGGTCTGGCATAGATTCTGCTTATGACTTAATGTCTTCAGAGTGAATTCAACGCTACCTGCATATCTGAGCTATGAAAATCTGTTCCTGCCCCCAGTTCCATGTGGACTTATTTTCTTAAATTAAGTACAAGAAACATTTTTTCGGCAGGATGATGTAAACGACAAAGGAAATCCTGTCGTGCTTGTAGATAAGGTGGTTTTAGCTGAGATGAGGCATTTGTGATAGCTTCCTACAGTTCAGTTTCTTTATCTCACAAAAATTGAGAGTAGAGAAGATAACAAATGATAGATTTATTACAAAGAAAATTGTGCTGCTGCTTAAAAAAAAAAAAAAAAAAAAAAAAAAAGTAAACTAGATAGGAGTTTTAATTATAGCTAGATAAGACTAGAAGAAGAAAATTGTTTGCTCTGCTTAATACATAATAACCAAAGCTCCTTCTTTATGTTTGCACAGTGTAGTTAGCCTGAAGGTCCTAAGAGGTGGTAATCAAAATAAATTAATTTCATTATGTATAATTCTTGTATATTGAATGAAGTTTGCATATAGTTATTAGTGATGATAGCAGCACTTTAAAATTAATAATTATGGTTTTCAGTTCAGTAGAATCTGTTAGGGGTTCAGATTAGAATAAAATGCTACTGAAGATAACGTGTGTGTGTGCATATACTGTTGTATATTAATTCCTGCTATCTTTCACAGACCTGGTTAAATCTTACTAGTGATGAGGTTAAGCTTTCAAGCTGACAGGAAGAAAAAATTAATGTTATTTAAGAGAAAGTGGGGCCTGAACAAAGTGAAGATGGCCTGAGGCAAATGGCCACTTGGCAGACCTGTAGTTGTTGTTGAGCTCTATGGTTGAAGAAGTTTCTATGGGACCAGTTGTCAACATAAGAGCATTAGGAGATTTTTCAGCAAAATACCTGTCAGCAAAAAGCAGCAGACAGAGAGAAAGGCAGTCTGCAGTGGGGATCTGGGAAGAAGCCAAGAGAGCTTCTTTTGAATTCCTGAGATGAAAAGTCATCTGGAGTCATTTCCACAGTGTAAAGGAAATGAGATGGCGAATATGTTCTTTGTAAATAAAGAGTAGCACCAAAATAGATGACTCATTTTTTTCTTAAGCAAAACAAAAGAGCAGGTGTTGAATTGTGGTCCGAAGTGGCAAGACTCTTCTTTACATTTCTATGTCCTCTATTAGTAGCATCTTGCTGTTGTTGTTGTTGTCTATTGAAAAACAAACAGACCTCTATAAGAAAAAAGTGAGCGGATTTAGGAGCAAACACCAGAAATGCTTGGAAACTTGGAAGAACTCTGCTATAAACAGAGAGTGAAGAAGTTTGAAAGTTTGAATTAAAGGCTCCTTAAGGGAAACGCAAAAACTCTTTGCTTCCTCCTCAGCTTTCCCAGGATTGGGAAATAACTGCATTGACCTTTTCTTTCTTACAATTACTGCTGATAGTATACACAATTATTCCTTCTTTAGTAGCTTCAAAGCATCTCTTAAAAATTTTCTTATATAATAGTTCCCTTCTAAGGTTGAGCTTTAATGCATTTCAGTGTAAAAGGAACGCAGTGATCAGTGGAACCAAAAATTAGTTGTTAACTTTACCAGTGTCACTTTTTTTTAGTGTCTGTGCTATTATATTCTTTACTGTCTCATCAGAATCTCTTCATGGTTGTGAATGTCAGAATATCCCAGACTGTTGGGAAATTCTGTGGTTTTTGTACATGTTTGTTTATACAAATATTATACAAGCATTCCTTGGTGCTCAGATCAAACCATGGCCATGCAGTTCATCTGGCTTCTCTCTTTTATCTGGGTTAATGGAAGAAGAAAGTTACATGATGACACAAGCAGCATAGCATATATGTTCTTATTTATTTAGAAACCTGTTTATACAAATGCTGGAACCTTAGGCTGTAAAGAAATATCTCTAGAGGTAACCGTGGGTATACAGCACAGTCCACAAAAATATAGAATAGTTATTCTTTCTGAAGAATATAATGATACGATAGCCTTTCTGCAGCTATAAATTTTACTACTCCAACTGTTTGCAAACAATAGTTGAGAAATAGTGTAACCTAGTATTAGCTAAGCTCATTATACTTATTTTCAAGAGATAATTAATAATTAACATATAACCTTTGGCTTTCCTTTCATCTTTCAAGTATTGATAGAAGTCACACGAAAACATACTATGTGTGGAAAGAATGCTTTGAAATGCAAAATTTAATTAAAATTAATGCAATGTTATTTTAGGACAGTTGTATGGTAGCATAAGTTCTATAGGGAATATGAATATTTGAACAGATCATTATTTTTCATCCATGCTGTTCAATTTATGCACAAGTCATTTTGGGAAAATAGAATACGTTTGATTTTTTGGTTGGTATTTGTTGGATTGAATGCAACATTACAGTCAGTTAAACTGTAATATCAGTAAATTACTCTAGACTGCTTTACCAATCAATTAAACCACATGTAATTAACAAAAATGAAACCTCAATAAACCCTGTAGGTTGAGCTTTTTTTGGTGCTCTGTGCTCTACATATATTTTGACTCCAAGTTAATTAGACTTACCATCTCTAAACAGCTGCAGCTTGTTAGTCTTTTGTATTTGTGCAGCCACAGTCAAAAGTACTCTTGGAAACAAGCAAGCATGCATGTCCCATGCAGGGGAAGTTTAGGTTTGGAAGACTGTTTTCTTAATGGTTTTATGGGCTCCCTTGTGCAATTTGCTTCACTTCCGGGGCAATCAGTTTCTTTACCTGTAGAAATGAGTAAATTGTACAAGTCTTTTTTACATGCTTGCCTTTACACATGCCATTGATATTATTTGGGGGAGTTATTTGCATGGCTGTTTTGCTTTGTTCTCCAATAATCCTGCTTGTACCTAGGCATCTTATTTAGGAATCTGTCCGTTTAGACAGGATAAATAGTGAATTGAGCACTGAATGGGCTCTCTTCATTGCTATCATGGTGCACTGCTGATAATCAGACGTACAAACATATAGTGAAATACAGTCTGTTAGTTTAAGTGTTATATTTACTATAAATGTCAATATTAAAATTATATATAGATACACATATGAATCTCCTGTGTTTCACGTTCAGATTAATCAAAACCAATCTCCCATTTCTTATGACTTTATGAGTATGATAATAATATAAGATCCTGATTATACTCTTTACCATGATAGTTTGTCTTCACAAAATTAAGGAAAAATATTTCCGAATTACAGTTGAGAGCACATTACAGAAATGCTGTACCAAGTTATGTGACCTGAAAGTGTCAAAGTGTCAGACTCACCACATTTTGGCTTAATACTTTAATTGTATCCATTAGTAATATTCTGAACTCATTCTCTTTCCCATTGTAATGGAAATGAAATCTACACTGTTCGTGTTGTTAATGACTAAATCACCCATGTGTGAAATGTTCAAATTTTACCTGTATTTAGATCATCCAGTGTACAGTAAGTTCATGGAAGCGGTGATCATAAATCACTTCAGAAGAAAGAGAGGAAAACAGAAGCCAGAGAATTACGAAAAGCAAATTCCCCAAAACACCCTTGAACAAGATTAGAAGCCAGCATTTTTTTCAGGAACAAAATCACATGAAAAACATATGCTGCGTCCTTTAGAAAGGAGGGGAAAACAGCTCATGTTTGTACAGTTGGGTGTCATAAATGCTTAACAGTCTGTCACGTAGGAGCTGTGGAATGGGTGCAAAACTGGTCAGGAAAGCATGCTTAGATATTCACTGTCAGTAAAATGAGTCATCTGCTACAGGTTAACCTTGGATATTTGTCATAGCTCTAGATGTTGTCAGTGTTTTTATTAATGACCTGAGTTACACAGTTAGTGAACATATCTATTAAATTTGGGGGTACAATAAGGTAGGTCACAAGAGTG
Organism: Phasianus colchicus; assembly: GCF_987193195.1. Classification (NCBI taxonomy): domain Eukaryota; kingdom Metazoa; phylum Chordata; class Aves; order Galliformes; family Phasianidae; genus Phasianus; species Phasianus colchicus. The sequence continues at coordinate 28,876,061 of NC_143443.1, forward strand.
CTGTAGGCAGCATTAGAGCTTAAAATAATCTTTACAAATTGGAGAGAATGTCTGTATTGGTGAATGCAAGCTTTTTTATCTGGTAGAAATAATAATCTTCGCAAAAACTGCATGAAGAAAAAGCTGACTGTGCTACAATTCGATGGCTTAGAAATGCTCACAAACTGAGTGTGAGTCAGCAGCAACCTGGTTACAGAAAAGGAGTATATTACTGATTTGGTAGATTATTTCATTTCTAAGACACTGAGTGTTAGTGGAACCTTAATTGGAGCACTGTATCCAGTTTTGACATTCAAGTTCAGAAAGATCCTGGAAACAAGAAAGGTAGAAAGCATTTGTGAAAGGATAGCAAGTGGAAAATATGGATATCTATAGTTGCATAGTGCAGAAGAACATACGGACAAGTGATAACAGCCTTGAATGTAGGGAGTGCAGTGATACGTTTGTCATATCTGTTGTAGAGAAGACAAGAAGTGAGGTAATTGTGTTGCAGCCATGAGTGTTCAGGTGACACAAAGAATTTGCAATGATACCAAAGTTTGTAATGATAAAAATAGTGTGGTACTGGAATTTATTGTCTTAGAGATCCCAGAGACTCTGTCATTGGAAGATTTTAAGATAAGGTATGACAGGAATTATATGGCAGGCATGTCTTTGGAGGGTGGCTGATGGTCTCCTGAAGTCTTTAACCATATGATCTTACGATTAAAAACAGTGGTGTTTTTATTTAGTGTGCTTGTTATTAGGTGATACGAAATTACAGCAGCATACATCTAATTTCATAAACTTCCTCTTGCTTTAATTCAAGTAATCTCATCTCAGGTTTATGAAAGGAATTTGAATTTTCTTTTTCAGTACTGAGCATGATTTAAACAGATCCTTGACAGAGAACAGCTTTGAAACATTGAAAGTACTGCTGTAATACTACCTGCACTTCCTCATTAAAGACTATTTTAAAATGTACACAAATTTGATGTTTACACTTTCATTGCGAAACTGTGTCCCAAATGATGGTAAATACAAGTAATTAGCCGTAAGTTCAGTTGTTTATCCTTCGAAAAGGCTTTTAAGTGGCAGCATTCTTATTCTTTAATCTCTAATGCATAAATATAGTCTTTGATGTTATTGATGTTGCATATCATGGTTAAAATTTCAATATATCAGAAAATTAGGGTCAAAACTAGCCCCTTATGTTTTACACTGCTTATTTTTATGTTCACGATATTCTTATTTTTATGTTCACGATATTCATCCATTGATTGACCTGTCTTATGATTTCCTTTTTTTTTTTTTTTTTTTTTTTTTTTTTTTTTTACTTCCACCTGCATTTTTTAGTTTCATGATTTGAACAGGTCTAATTGTTCTGGCAAGGTGACTTATTTGGGATTAATATTGAAAACCCTGCACAGACCAGAAATTGAGCAGTTGGTTTTATTTTTACTATTTTTCTCTAATACATCTTTTTATAATTATTCTGGTTCTCCATCTGCTGAGCCAGTTTCACAGGTCTTTAAAATACATTTGCATATTTTTTACAACAGCACATGTATAGAATACTTATCAGAAGAAGTAACTATTTCATCTTTGTGAACTTTGCATTCCTGTAACCAATGGCAGAAGATTTATCTATCCTGCAGATGGACAATGTATTATATTTCTAGTGCTTTCAGACTGGTTTGTTTGCTGACATGAAGGTAACATAATTTAAATATATTTCCTTCGCATAGCCAATACTTTACATCTAAACTTTGACTTTCTTTGTCTCTTGAGTCATTGATACATTTTATGTAAAAACATACAATTTGAGGGAAATGTACAATTTCAGACAGAAAACCCAACTGAAAGGAATATGATATTGTTTAGGACATGAATGCTGTTGAAATACAGCACTGGAGACATCATCGGTATTTGATTATGTAATTATTTGTTTCATGTTCTTTGTGCCTAAAAAATGGGTGTTAGTGTTTTGATTAGAAAATTTAGATCAAGCACAGTCTGATCTGAGCTAAATTATGGCCTTGTTAGGTTGTGTGAAATTGTTTTACCTCTTGAAGTAACAAATGAAAAAAACACTTAAAATTTGCTATTTATGTATCTATTTACTTTTGTACGTCTACTTACAAGGAAATTGCTAATTGAAGTTAATATGATGGTGTAGACACTATTAACAAACAGCTGTTTTGACAAAGATATTTACAGGCTGAAAATTCACTTTTAGTAATACAGCTTCATTTAGATTATTGTTTTATTATTATTTTATTAATATTATTATCATTATTAATGGAAGTAAGTATATATTTAGAACATATACATTTATTTGTAATGTTAGCAAAATAGGATATCATCTCAACAGTAAACAGCTTTTTCTAGTAGCTGGTATAGTGACAAATTCACTAGTAACGAGTATAAAGTTCTCATTCACAGCTAAGACTGACAAAGAGTTTACGTCCCTCTAGTTTGCTACCATCTCAGTCAGGTCAATCTGATGCCATTATTTTGAGAATTTTCTATGAAGAATCTAATCCAAATATGTTACAGGGTGATATTTCTGCTACTATCTTGAGCTGTAATTTCTCACTGCATCCTGATTGCTGATCTCAAACCTCCAATGTTTCTACATCTAATGCAGATATTTGCTATTTATGGAATTTCTCATTCCAAGAACAAGGGAAGTATTGTTGGTTTGTTTTGATTCTTTCCTTCTCTTGTTTGATTGTTTCCAATATGAGCCATAATATGTATCTACAAAACACGAGCTTTACTTTTCTCATCATAATGGGTAGAAGCCTCAGGCAACCAATTGTCCTACATTACCTGTCATAGTATTTCACTCAGTGTTCTCTATGTGAGAAGATAGTGTCTGTGTTTACAAGATTTCTCTGATTAAGCTTTTCAGCCTCATCCCTCAATGGGACTTGGGATGAGGTAACCTATATTAAGGTGGGCAGGAAGAGCATGTCTTTCCCTAGTTTGCCATATAAATGTGGCACAAATTGATAATACACAAATAACGAACACAAAGGCAAAACTTCAACTATTCCTAGAAAATCAACATATTTCTTACTGATTTAATGGTGCTGAAACCTTGATCTTTAAAATTATATGGCATGCTCTAATTTAGGTAGTGTTATGCCCCACCATACAGGAATGTGTATGCATCTTCAAGCTTTTGAAGATTAGGATACTGAACTGCTGCAATGTGAAGTGCGCGTGGTGGCTTCACATCATAGCTATTCTGTACCTCTTTTTGATTTCCATCAGGTGGGTGTGGTATTTTGAAGAATTCCATATAGTTTCTAGTTCTCACCTTTCCCAAACATTTTAAACAGAGAAAACAACATATTCTATAAATATATATTTTTACAAAGCAAAAAGATATTCTTATCATCTTTCATTTATAATTGACTTTGATTTTCACACCTCAAAGTGCGGCAAAATCAGCTTTTGATCTTCATATTTTCTTAAAACAATCTAGTAATTAAGTGAACAAAGGGAAAAGGTAAGAAAGTAAAATTGTTTAGGAAATACAGTGAATCAAATGATAAGTGGGTTTTTAAAGTCTGGTTAAATTAGAATGTTTTGGCTCAAAAAAACCCCACTGTGACACCACCCCCCTTACTCACATAAAAGTTTGTCAAGTGGTGCTTATGTCCTTTTGATAATAATGAACAATTTTCTGAAGTTCTGGAGAGTTTCACTCTCATTCTAGCTGTTAGGAATATTTAATACATCTCATTAATATACTTGTGGAGTTCGTTCTTCAAGATAAATGTTTGTTGAATCCTAAGTGAAGGTGCCTTTGATGTTGAATGGCTGGCACTTGTGATAACAAGAAGTAACTTGTGCAAATTGAAGTACCATTGTGTCTGGCAGCAGGTCATTGTTATGTGTGTGTGAGGCCAGCATACTTAGTACAAGGCTCTGAAGAGACTGTGTGGCTATGTACATCTGGTCCCAGTGGTTAAAAAAAGAAAAAATACATCTTCCTGGCATCTCAGGGAATTTATAATGTACTTTCATTCAAAGTAGAATCTCCTTGTTTAAGGAGTGTCTTTCCGTTTTGATGCCATATTGTATTTAACAGAAAAAAAAAAAAAAAAGTAGTAAAAAGCATTATTTAAAACAAAAAACACAAAACAAAGGCATGAAGAAAACACACAACAAAAGCAGAATTATTTTCTTTCCAGGATATCAAATGTCATTCTCTCAGAAAGTAAACATTTTCAACTTTCTCTTTTTCTCTCTTTCTTTCCCCAAAATAATGCTAGGTTTCTCTAGAAAGCTATAGAATGGTGTAACATTTTACCATAACAACACTTCTTTCATGTTTACCTGTAGCTTAGTTGCACCTAGCATTTTCTTAGGCAAATATAAGAATGCTCACTTTATCTGCCCTTTATTCAGAGATTTTTCAGAAGACAAACTAGCTATAGGCAAGCATTTCCATGAGGAGCCTCTCAAAGTAAGTGATAAATTCATTTTCTTATAGTATTATTCTGCCAGAGAACGAGGGAAAAAAGGTTTTAATAGGCACATTAATTTAACTTATATCTTCCTTCCTTTGTCCTCCTGATTTTGGTTACGTAGTGTTGCCTATGGTTTTCCCCATTTTCTTTTCCTCTCACATCTCATACATGTGTTTCTCCTTTCTGTCCATTTCTATTTTTCTTTGGTTCTATTTCATCAGTACATGAGTATGCTCTTATGAAACACATCGCTGCTGTGTTGTGTTTTTGTTTAAATTGGCACTTCTAAAAGGTTAGGCCTCTGCCTTTTGGCTGTTATAGTTGAACTCTGTTGTCAACAGAGTTTCTCTAGATTGATGACTCTATATAGTAATGCTTTTGCCTGAGTACATTGTTGGTATATAATAATCATTAAAGATTAAACTACATCTTGAGTGTGTAAATGACCATACAAAGGGTTTAAGAGGATTGACAGTGCAGTGCAACTTGGTGAGGTGGAGGAGAGAAATTGCTGCAATGCAGTATTAACATCCTGTGCCAAAAGAACACTTGCCCCACTTCCCAGGGACTATGTGGAAAGTGAAATGGGAAACTGAGGATGATTAACCACTCTAAATTTCTACATGAACATATAGGGTTCACCTCAGAGAAACCTATGTTGAGTGTGGCCATAACAGATGGGCTATGATTTCCAAATTTTGTAGACAATATCCACACAAAGTGTAGGCATGAAACAAGTAAGTTCCGACAGGGAAGGAATTGTAGAATAATGCCCATTATGTTATTTTGTAACAGGGATATAAATAACTTAAAAGTATATGCTATCTGAAAATGTTTCAGATATCAATACAAGGCAAACATCATGAAGTATCTGTCAGTGGATCTGTAAAGGATATACCTTTAATTCTCCAGAAAAATTTCACTTGCTGGAAGCTGTTTGAAATAGAAGAAATAACTATTCAGATCCCTAGATGGTTATTTACATTTGACATTTTTTTAATTTAAAAATATTTACAAGTGGCATTTTATTAATGCTTTTAATTTTAAAAGTTGTCTCCTTGTTATTGGTACATAGAACAGAAAGTGGAATAAAGCAGGAATTAATAAAGCAAACTGTAATACATGGCTTAAATAAGAAAAAACAGTTGCAATTGCTTCACGTGAACTTCAGATACAACTGGACACTTAAGAGTATTTCTTTGAAGTCAGTGTATTTTTGGAGAAGTACAGGTGAAATAGAAAATGCAGAAAGCTCTCTTCCCATCATTTTGTTTGATGTTAGAAACAAATCTGTAGGCTGTTATCTATTTTATGTGTTTTTGCCCACAGTTATTTACTTCTGCAAATTTAAGCTGCTTGAATGTAGAAATTTATCTGCCAGTTTTGGTGTCTCAGTGACTATCCTACACATGGAGAGATTATGTTCGCAGGTGTGATAGGCCAGCTGAGGCTGGCAGGTGGCTTGTATTGCTTTCTGGAGTAGCATGCCTATATCCATTGAAGAAACCAGTGCCCCAAACTTGGCTTAGCTTCCAGATTTTATGTCATAGGAATTGAGTATTACATAAAGTAACATAAACTGAGAATAATGTGATGCAAATTTCTCACCATAACTACTTAACTTTGTATGTCTGTCTGTATATACAGATGGGTATTGTTCCGTATTGTTAAAAATGCAAAATAAGCCTGTCATCCAAACCAGCAACAACAACAAAAACCACACAAAATGGGTGGTTTAATTGTCAGCAGAAATATCCGTAACCACACATAAAGCCTTCAGACTGTACTTCAGATGTCAGAAAAATTTTAAGTGTTGTTCTTGTAGACATTTCCTGACTATGTGAAGGGATGTGGTAAATGAAGGACTGCAGTACTCACTTTTTCACACTAACCATCAAAGCGTTCTCTGTTCCATTCAGGTGGTGGCTTTACTTTATTAATATTGTTTTCATCTTCTATGCATGTTCTTATCCTTTTTTAAAATGAATTTTTGGAGAACAGACCTCAGATTCTCAGGGGAGTAAGTTCCGTGCCAAATTTTGCCACTGTAGAATAACAGTTATGTTTATCAATACATCTAAAACAAAAACATCTGAGATGTCCTCTTAGTCAGATTCTATCTATAACTGTGCACACTCTGAACTTTTTATGTGTTGACATGATTTCCAGTCTTCATATGGCGTATTTATTTGGTTGTAGGCTACTGAAAAAAATAGGCAATAGTGCTTACTGGTCTTGCTTTAATTTTTTTTATTTTTTATTTTTTTTACTTTTAATCTTATCATGTAGTGGTTCAAAATGATTCTACAATGCATTATGGACATATATACATATATGTATTTCTAATAAGATGGCATTTTTTAAAAGAGCACAAATGAAACTTACCCGTGTATCAGACACTGTAATACCTGCAGCAGTGTTTTGTGCTGTTCTGTATTACTTTTGGCATGTGCTTCTTCTAATTCTAACCTTTGAAATGAAATCTATGAATATTTGTTACAGATTTCACGCTTTCAGGTATTTTTTGGTACTTAACATTTTAAGTTTAGCGATAATTGTCATTTTTGTTTTAGTAAAGGGAGTCAGTCTGTGTCAGCTAATATTTTGACTGTGTCTCTTAGAAAATGAATAGTTTGAGACACACAATCTTGAAACCTTCAAAATTTGACATCTTTGAAAACTACAGATATGTTTATCCTTAAAATGAGATGGATGTATCAAAGGCAACAAATTCCCAGTGACTTCCCTTTGCTTATCAATGTTCATATCTACTTACACAGTTCTTCTTATCAATTGTCCAAAACTGAAACCAAGTTTCTTTGAGGTTATTATAAGACAGAGAATTTTGTATCATACTTCTGTCCCAAATTTATGAAATTACGTGTATAAGGTCCTAATGATGTCCATGAGTATTGGATTCTGCCTCTCTCTCTGGACTGACGCCCTCACCACCTTTCACATCAATATCCGACATAATTTCACTTATATTACAGACAATGATAACAGCACTATAAAAAAAAAAAAAAAAAAAAAAAAAAAGAACACTGACATCATTGAAAATGATCACATTATCCATTGGTAGGCAGGACGGTAACTGTTATCGTACTCTTTGTGCCTCTGTTGTACCTGAATGAAATGTCATCATCTAAGTTTCATAAAATGGACCTTAACACACAGTGTGTGAGCTAAGAACAGCTCTACCCAGAAGATAGGTACTGATATATACATATGAATAACTCTTAAGTTTGGGTCTTGTTGGGGGGAGGGTTTTTTTTCATCAGGTGATTAGATAGGCACAAAACGTTTAGTGCCCTCATTACAAAATTAACTAAGCATTATATTGCCACCTGGCCATCTGTTGGGATACAATGGTTGTTATTTTCAATGTTTTGGCTTTGATGATTTTTCTTCCAAACTTGTGATTCACTTTTCATATATCATTAAAAAAAAAAAGGCATATTTTCCAATGCATTGTACTGCTACATTCTGTTTGCTCACTGCTAAATACACAATTTTACTGTTTGCTCATGGAGGGTAACTATCACATTTTTATATGTTGTTCAAATCCTTATAAATGCACCAGTTTCTTCTCAATGCTCAGTACAACCAAGCCGTGCAGTTATATTTTCCAGGAATCAGAATGATTTCACTCACATCCAAAATGCTTTATCCATTCCTTTGCTCCCACACAACTGCACAATCACCTTTCCTGCATCCTTCCCCAGCTGTCTGTGTGTTGCAGATACTTGCATGGCCGCAGCATATACTTAGCTAACCTTAATTGCACCAGAATGATGCTGTGATTTATTTATCAAAAATTAGTAGTGTCAGAAATTGAACTAATTTTCTTTTAGTTATGCATAGGGCGTTTCATATGTTTTAAAACAGAGCAATGTAGTTCCTCTTGTTCTTAGAGACATACACAGTATAGAGATTTCGGTTCACTCTATGCCCTGTTATCTTGGAATATGATTTTGTTGTCTTAGAGAAAAGCTGAAACAATATATATCACTATAAATCTAAATTCTTGTGCAGGGAATACTGCTTTTGCTATTTCCTATGGGTTTTTTTCTATGTGTTGCTTTTTTTTTTTTTTCTATTCAGAACCATGCTTTAGATTTACACAAAGAATAAGATTGATTATGATCTTACTGAAGATAACCAGAAATCCGGAAGCAAAGCCAGCATTTCTGCTTACTACTCAGAAAGAAAAAATCCTGCAAATGGTTTATGCAGGAATTACATTCACTTTTGTTCACACATCTGAGCTCCTTTGTTTTTTGAGGATTACACAAAGTGAACATATGTGGAATATTGCTACCAGCTTGCATTGTTTGATAAATCAATGCAGGCAGAAGAATGCTGGTGGCAGAAAGGCGAGCGTACGGGTGTTTCATCTGGTTACAGCAAAATCTGGGAATTCTACCCCTCTTGAGCAACAAATGCCAGTAAGATTAGGAAATACACTGTTGAATGAATGTGCTTCATGTGTTAAATATCAAATATTAATATTAAACGTATTTGGCCATAACTTAAAGGTTTCTATTCTGTAATTTCTATAGATCTTTTGTAGTGTATGTGCATAGTAGATATACAAGCAGAGAGATTTCCATTCACAGAGCTGAAATGTGGGACTTTTTTGCACAGAATATCTGATTTGTACTGAGAGGCTTTTATATGCTTGTAGACTGTTCCAGCTGTCTTGTAGCTTCCTGCAGCACAATAGTGGTAGGGGTCAGGCTCTGTCAGTTCAGACCTTTGCTGTTAGGCAGACATGGGCTGGTATCATTGCTCAGGCTGTCAGGACAAGTCTGAAACTTCATGGAGTTTCCTGTCACTCTGAATGACCAACTCTGGAATATCACTGATGAGAGGAACTATGACTACTTCAAGGAATAATACCTAATGTATGACTTCATAGAGTGTGCTCATGTATTTTTGCCTAAAGAAACAGAGGCAATGTGATCTTTCTCTTTTTCCTGTGTCCTCCTAAAATTTGTAATCCATTGGCCAAGTGTGACACATGCTGGACAAGAAAAGAGAAATTATAAAATGAATTCAGTTCTACAAATGTCAGGAAAGTCAGTAGGATAGGTAAAGGACAGAGACCCATCCTAATTCAGTCATGGAGTGCAGACCAGATTGGCAAAGAGAACACTGGGGAATTTGTTATCATTAAAGGAAAGCTAGGAATCAGCAGACAGAACCCACACCCCTAAAGGAGACAAGGCTTTGATCATTCTACTTTAATATAATTTTTGTGTTTCACCTTTTACTGTCTGTCCAAGTAGAGGATCTTAATCAGATAATATGTTGCAGTGTTTGGTAGAATATGTTTTACAGGTTTTTCACCTGCAAGAAGTAAGAGAGTTCTTGGAAAGGATAGAATTACTTCTGTATTAACTCTTCCATTTGTATAAACAAAATTCCTTAATCTGTTTTTATTAGAAATACATGCTAAGACTCCCATTTCATTGCATCATAATGGCAACATTATAATCTCATTTATTTTGGGGCTTCAAATTCTGTGAATTGGTCTTAGCCTGCATTTCTTTGGTGTTCTCAATAGTTGTTTGCTGAAAGGCACTGTCAGCATCAAAGCCTCTACAGATAGCTTAACTTGCTGCTGTGATTTCCCTGCATATAACATGGTTCTAGGACATCCTCCTGCTTATTCATCTGGGACTTCTCTTATTCATCTGAAAGATCAGAAGGAATCTGGAATTAATTCAAATTCTCATATTATATTTGGAAATATTTAAGGTGCTCTTAAATTCAGCAGCTTTTATTATCCAAATATTGTAAACTTCATGAAAAAACGCTGGACTTGTTCTTTTTTAATAGCCATCAGATTTAGCAGCTTTATGTTTTCCATGAAACTATTTTTCACTATATGGTCTATCGAGTTTTTTCTTCCATAAAACATTATTGTGATGACTCTATAGATTCAGGAGCATTCAGCTCAACTTTATCCTTAGTAATAAATACTTGTGAGGAAACGTTGGATTTTAACATAGCTAACTTTTTATGTCACTAGCAAAATACTATTGGAAAAAGCACAATATCCAGATTTGTATTAGCAAATATTATATGCTAGAAGAGAATAGCAACAACCATCAGCCCTAAAGTGGAGTTGAACATCAAAGAATGAACATGTTCTTGCATTTGTTGTTATCTGACGTCTGATGCTCAGTGTTGCTGACATCTGGAATATTTCTCAGTATGTTTGTATAATGTGTTTCTCTCTCTGTTATTGATCATACATCCATTTGCCATGCAGTCAGATTTCCCTAAATGCTTGGAGCCTCAGATTAATTCTCTCTTCCTCTCTCAATGCAGCAATTTTACATTTGTTAAAATTTTCCTCAACCAACAGTAGAAAAGAGTCAAAAGTTCAAGGGCAGCCTGAAGACAACAACCAAATGGAACTGTTGTTCATGGCTTCATTTCTATTTAAGGTAGACTAACTTTGTTTTATTGCTCTCTGATCAGATCTTTAAGATAATAGAGTAATACTGGCACAAGTTGACTATGATGCTTCATATCTGCCTGTACAAACAGGAGTAACAGATAAAGAAGCGTGATTCAATACAGTAGGGAAAGACAATAAAACTGTTAATATTCAATAAACAATTCATACTGTTCAATTGCTTTGGAATATTGACCTCCTGGGTTCACTGAGGAATCTTCTCATTGACTTCTGTGAATGTACATTGTCCCATCTTTCCATTGGAATCATTGCTATGAGAGACACCCATCTGGCTCTCTGCTTTTTAATACAGAGATTATGTGTAAGTTTAGAAGCTATATTAATCCGTTCATTTAAATTCAGTGGGGACACTTACCTGCCAATCCTAATAATTTGTACCTTAGTATTCACAGTGAGTATACAAAAGGTACTTACAACACTTGGAGTAATAGATTTCTATTTATAATTAGATTCCATTTAGGAAGCATTCTCTGTTATAATAGCTAGTATAGTTTGTATTTGCAAGTATTCAGAGTAACCCAGTTTAATGCAATTTTGCAAGACATTAGTTTGTTTCACTATGGCTAGTTTTAAGTTGCTCTGAAACTTTCAAGAAGGTTTTGCTTATTCAGCTGCTTACTTTTTTTTTCACCCCATTGCTGAACTCTCATGGGACAGATAATCTACAAAAGCCCAGCAGCACAGCTACTGTAATAATAAGCACTTAGATTCCCCAGATAGATTTTATTTTAAGTTACTGTGACACACACTGCTCCTGAATAAATGTTTTTATTTAAAATGTGTAATTTGTACTGAAGTCTTTTATAACAGAATCATTGAATAATCGTAAGACGGGGCCCTGAACTAGTAATAGAAAGGTCAAGAGAATGTGGTCAATAATTACGTGATCACGTTGCGATTTCAGGCAGCAGGCTTTCTACATTGCCAGTGTTTATCAGGCTATTTTATGTGATGGACGGAATTGTAGCTGACGCAGCGTGTGTGTTAGATCTCTGTCAGGAAGCTTTAATGCAGAACTGTATTCCAATAATGTGAAACATAGCACATAGAGAGTCAAAACAAATGAGTTCACGTTGGCCATTGTTGGGTTGGAAGTGGGGACAGTAGCAGCCTTAAGAACAGATCTGAATAGCGAAGATCATGATTGCTAAATGATTACAATCGTTTACTGCCATAGGCTATAAAAATTAAAAAGGTCTAAGTGCTTCTTTCAGACAGAGATGCAGAGACTAATTTTACATGAATGCATATCCTAACAAGATTAGCTGGCTTATTCAGGCGTATGAATTGCACTTCTGTTCTTCGTGTTAAACAAGCTTGTACCATCAGAGCCACTTGGAGCTTATCACGATCTCAATCACGCCTGCATTTCCACTCTTCTTTCCCCCCATTCTAATGCTCTGACACTACATCTCTGTGTTGTTGGTTTTTTTTTTAAACTTTTTTTCACATGAACAACATGAAATTTGTTATCTGAATATTTTCCTCAAATTAAATTCTTAGATTTCTGCGCTGATGCTTCTTTAATTTCAGTGCATGTTTTTCTTGTAACAACTCTCTATATGCAATGCAAAATGAAATCATAATTTAGGAACACTGTGCTGACTTAAGAATGGCAAAGATCTGTTTTTAACAGTATTTGCTTTATTTCTGTATTACAATTTCAGTGGTACTCATAGGATAGCCTTTGTTTCTGCTGCACTTATGCAACAAAGAAATCTTTTCCTGTCAAGTAATTAAAGATTGAATTTATATGTTGAATAATCTATTGATGGTAAAAATAACTAGATTACTGCATGGAAAAGATCAATTCTTCTGAAATTCTTCAGCTTTTCAGAGAAAACTCAGTGTGCTTCATTATATTTTATGAAGAACTCCGACTGAAAATCTGTTGAAAGCATTAATGCTTTAGTCTTTTTAGATGGATGAAATATTCTGTAAAATATCAATATTTTTAAAGGAAATGAACAGAATGCTGGGGGGAAGGGGGGGGGGGGGAGGGGAGGGAGACGACAAGAAGGTACAGATTAGTTTTTGTTTGATCCAATCCGCATTTATGACAGTCTTCTTAGAAGCAATCCAGACAAGCTTACTTTTGAGGTGATGTGTTGATGCGTTCTCTGAGTAAGGGATAACAATTCAGATCACATTAGAACCTTGTTGCCTGCTCCATGAAAATGTTTTTTTCTATGACTAGCAAAACACAAATTGTGCTGACTTGGATATCAGCATAGCCAAGCAATATAACTTGTCCCCTACAGATGATAAGTCAGTAAAGCACAGCTGTGGGCAGTCTGATGTCCCCGTTAGCCATAGCAACACTTCAGTACCTGTATTGCAAAACCACACACAAGGCCCTCTGATGTGAAATTTGAAGTCATGTTCAAAGCTTAGAACAGAAACCTGGCCCCTTGTAGTACTCTTATAGAAAGTGAAGGCTTGCAGTACACAGGTGAATGGGCTTTGTAATACAGTTTCAGGAACAGAGGGATCACAAAAAGCTGATCTTGTTGTCTAGAATGAGGGTGCAGTTAGTCCTTGGACTGTGGTGAGAAGACTGGGTAATTCAGAGAACAGGAGGCACTGCAAGCTAACTTCTATGCATGAGCTGAAAAATAAGTATAAGAACAGGATTTAAACACTTTCTTTAATTTTTTCTTTGCTATTCTGCTTGAGATCCTAAAACTGTTTAGGTGAAAAATATATGGGCTGAAGAGAAGACCTCCAAGAGATTCAGGCCCAGCTGGGAATAGTGCTCAAATACTGCGGCTGATAGTCAAAGCCTGAGTCACTTACAATGAACAAATGCTTGCATGAACAGAAATACCAACTCACATAAAGCTTAGGACTGGTTTTCTTTCTGTCATGCCATGTGCCTTCTTGCTCCCTGGTGGCATTCTCATCCACTCAGGATTTTCCAAGAAGGGAATAAAAAATATTAAAAATATGTTCTGCTTTATTCAGTGCTCTCAGTAAACAAGTTATCGTGAATCCTGGAGATGAGACAGTTGCAGTAAGAGACACATATTATTACTTTTGGCATAGCCCCATGCTGACATGGGTCTACTGATTTGATACAGAGTTGTTTTCTTTTCATGAAGCTGCACTGCACCACAAGTATATTTTGCAGAACAAAACATATCTCTGAATCTTTTGCCAGACTTGAGCAAATGTCTTATTACAGCATTTGAGGAAAATAAGCATTTTGTTGCCTTATGTTGCCTGTTGTGACATGTTTAGATAGTCATCTGAAAGCCAGATTATTTTCAGCAAACAAATATGTTGAAAGAAGAATGGAAATTTGTATGTTTTTTTTTTATGGAAGTAATATTTAACTGTGAGGTGGGTCTGCTAAGGACAGTGGTGCCCAACTGTGTGGAAATAATTTTTGTTTAGCATGACAATGGCGTTTCCTAATTAGCTGGTATAAATGTTCCCTTTATGTTTAGTTGTCTATCTGCTTGCTTGGTAACATAAAGGCAATCACATTCGAAGTTCTGAATAACCAGCTGGCTGCTTTTCAAATGTACAGCCTTTGAAATTGATTTGAAGATCCTTTGTGCAGTAAAACAATTGTAAATTGTTGACGTACTGATGACACTGCACATACTGCTTTTCTGTGAAAGAGCAGAATCAATTATTTTTTCTTCCACAAAGTGAATCACCAAGATGTAAACCTAAGCAAGATCTTTTCTGGCTTGAGTAGTAACATTAGATTAGGCAGTGTTTTCCAGAGCTGACGTTCATGAGACAGATTTTCTGTTAGCTGATTCATCTCGTTTCTCATACGCTAATTTATTTTAACAACTTAGTGATATATTTCTAATTCACATAATTAATGTGGGACATGGTTATGTTGAAATGTATTACTTGTATTGACTTTCTGCAGTGAAACAAGAACTGTCTGTGTTTGGAAGCTGGAATGCATATTTGGACATTCCCAGGTGGCTTGAGCTACTAAGTAGAAGAACAGTGTAATTAAGCTCTATATAGTATGGCCACCTAAAACCATGTTGCATGTTATCATTCCATGTAAAAAAGAGCATGGGTTTGTCAATAATTCATTCAGCTGCTGAGCTTTTTCATCATTCCTGTCCTGTGGCTCTATCCTCAGGTATAACATAGCATTTCTCTTCTTTTGATGCTCCAAGTTATTAAAAAAGGTAGAAAATGAGAGTGAAACCTTACTTTGTGATGAATATTGTTATAGACTTCCTATGCCTTTTTCCTTCTTAAACCTATGCAAGCTTATTTTTAATACATGCTATTAATCAAAGTTTTCAAACTAAAGTGTTGCTTACTGAAACTCATTAGGGATAGCTAACAAAACATTTACCTAAAATACAAATGAGCAATTTCAGCTCACATCATTTTCAAATTGCTGACCAGTAGTGTTGTGAAAAACCAAGTTATTAACTTCAAAGATAACTGAGATATGTCTGTATTACTTGGATGAGCTGTACCCTCAGTAGCTCTTCAGAAATATTCTGTATTGATTGCATATATGATTCCTCCATCATAGGAAAACATATACAGAGGTGAGAAATCTTGAGGTATTATTTACGTTAATTTGCACTTAAAAAATATATATATATATATTTATAAGTAGAAAAAGAACATAGTGGCCTTATTGGACTCGATCTTATTATTTCTTATTTATAAGCACATACTTGATAAACAGTTTTTGTTTCCAAGTATGTTTAAGGTCAACTTAGGAAGGAAGAAAGAAAAAAGGTGAGAGAGAGGAATTTGTCTAGCATAAGCCTCCTGCTCCTGATTTACATACCATATGTTTCCTCATGTTCATTCACACTGGATGATTTTATTTGGATAGACAACTGAAACATCAAAAAAGTAACAACGGTATTTGCACAGTGTGAGGCTTCTATTACTGCAGCTTGCCATCCATTGCTCAGTTCACTTCTCAGCTGAGCAACCTGAATGCAATATAAAGAGAGAAAGCAGGCACTTTCTTTAGCACAGTATTGAAAAACAATTCATTGCCATGCTCACTTTCCTTCCTTGAAAGCAATTCCACTGCTTCTAGCATCACCTTTTTGCTTAGTGGCCTGAAAAAATACCCTTGGGCAAATACTCTGCTGACTCTCAGTAGTAATTTCTGAACCCAATCTCCAACTGCAACCTGCTAACTTGGATTAGAAAGTCCAAAAGTGCTCTATTTCTAACAATTCTTGGGAAACCTGACAACTGTTTGGAGGAGAGAAACCTGAATTTGTGAGAGTGAATCCAAGGGAGCCGAGCATTCAGCTGGTCTGTACCCCAACCAGGCACCCTATTAGGGGATGTGTTAGGAAACCAACAGCATAACCCCAGCACCAACCAAACGAGGCAGTCACAGACTGGCAGCAGTATGTGCCTTTTGTCCAGCTGAAGTGGTAGGGAACACAGAAATTAGGAGAAGGAAGTATCCTGGGAGGTATTAGTCATAAAGTGGAGATGAGGAACCTGTGAGGGGCTTTGTAGGGTGGGCAGAGCCTGTGGGTTTGAGGAAAGCTAAAAAATCTGTAGGATTTTTTCCAGGAGACTGTAGGAGATAGGAGGAAGTACAAAAAAGTCTCTTAGTCTTTCCTCTCTCCTGCCTCCACTTATTTCTCTGGGGACAGCCAGCAAGAAATGCTTTCCTCTCTGCACCTAGGAACCTGGTGGAACTTTGGGATAGAAGACTAAAGGCATCTGAATCCAAATGCTTAAAAGCATTCAGATCTATAGTGTGTATATAGCCATGGATAGTTTGATAGATTTTCCAGGTGTGATTTGGACTTCACTGAAAATACTTGGAAGCATTGGACAGGACGTTATAAGAAATGATGTTTTCTAACAAGAAAAAAAACAGAAATCTTTGCAAGGAGAAGAAAAAACCTGTAGGTTAATCATTTTTGTTGCATGAAGGCAAACAAGCTATAGGGGTAGAATGAGGTGAAATGAAAGAAGGGAATCTTTATATAGCAGCATAATTAAACCATTAAAGCTTATGCTGAGGTCTAAATGGGTATGCGATTAATTTCATTTTCCTGTAGAGAGGCTCAGGTCTCCAAAAGGTGTCAGACCAAAGCTTTTGATGCCCATTAAACATACACAGAGAAATACTGCTTTGCAAACATTTGCCACTCCAAGTTTCATTGCTGCTTGTCAGCTGAAAATTAACAACATCTACAAAAAGTTGCTATGTCAGCATCTCTGGGAATTCCTAAACTTGTATTAACTGAACAGCCTGATTATGTTTTTTCTTTTACATATACATTACTGTGCTTTTCCTTACATCATTTAGGAAGACTCTGAATAGTACAAAGTGCGGTAGCCGTGTTGTTATCCAAGTGTCTTAAATACAATTTCATAAATTAGGAATGCTTGTTCTGGTTGGAAGTCAATAAAATTTGGACTTGCTCTACTGGAAATGGAGGTTGTAATCCTAGTGTTTCTGGAAGTGGATACTGTGCAACCAAAGCACTCTGTATTGTAAGGTAAGGGAAATGAGATCAGTAAGAGGGGCTATAAGTGGACAGAGTAATCAATAACAGTCAGTGCCAAAGTTGGGAGAACTCCTTGCCTGCAGCTGGAGGATTCCTGTCTTCTAAACCAAAGGGATGGATGGCAGTAATAGCTGCATTATTGTTTCCAGAGATATAGTTCTGTGCCTATGATGACAGAGAAAAAAAAAAAAGTTTAGTAGAGGCTTGTAACATTCAATTCAACAAAATATTGACAAATATAGCACAGACTCATAATTCCACAACAAAATAAGGAGGGACATCTTTGTGTCCCACTGAAACTTCTGTGCAAAAGTCCAGATTGTGTCTCTGTCACCTTTAGTGACACTGTCACATTTAGTGCACTCTGAGCACTAAATTCCATCCAATGAAAATAAGCACTCTTTGAGTTGGTGATGATGATGATGGATATATCAGCTATTTAGTTGGACTCTACGTAATTAAATTGCACTCCTGCATTGTATAACTCAAAATGTCAGGATGTTTGATAAATATTTCTTATTTCAGACATTTAAAGAAAAAAAAAACTCCAACACAACATGGATGTTTATAAGCATTTTAATCAAACCACCTATTATCTAACAATGCAGTAAGTTTCATTTTGCAAGAATTTAGAGTACTTTTGAGATGTTTGCATCGCTGTGTTAAAATTGGTGTATTGAGAAATGCTTTGTATATTGAGTCAATGCCGGTGATCAAATCAAGACTTATTTAAGTTTTTGTGAAAAGATTTTTCTTTTAGTAGGAACTGGTGCTACTCTGTTAATGTGTATATAAAAAAAAAAAAAAAATCAGCTTACATTACTGGAACTTTCTGCAGTTTGTCCTAAGTACTTGGTGTTCTTGGTCACGCAGAAATATATAAATATATATATATTTAAGATTACTAACATGTGCAATTCTATTAGTTTCAGTAGGTCTAGTTAGGTATTTACTTCCATGTTTTAGGATTGCTGGCTTAATGAGCATATACAAACCTGGATTAAATTAGTTTTATTTACGATCTGAAATGTCATTTCAACCAGAGATAATAAATCTGTTGATGTATCTGTGAACAACAGCTAGAGGGGCTGCTCAGCAGTGGGAGGTGGGTCAAGCCCGGTGTGTGTGGTACCTGCACTGGAGGAGCAGAGTTGGGCTGGAAACTATTACCACTTCAGGAGCCTTCAGACCAGTTTTAGTCTGCTTTTCCATGTTGGGCATTCCTACAGTGTGTGCAGCTCAGTTTTCTAAAGCACCCATCATAGCTCTGTATGCTCACAGTCCCGTTGGAATGGTGGCATTTATGGTGAGTGCATGAAACAGAATTCCTCATTTGGTTTCCTCCAAAGAGCATATTGCACTACTTCACTTCAAAGCTATCCAAGAACAGAATGTGGGTACAGCAGAGCATGAGCTTCAAAATCACATTACAGTATTTCAGCAAAATGCTAATGCTACTTTCTTTATTTGTTCCCCTCTCTCTGTCTTGCCAGCCTCTTTCTGATTAATGCATGTAGAATAGTTTGCAGTGTTTCCTTCCAATATATTTATTTACAATTAAGTCTTCAGTAAAAAATCCTGAACTTTCTATTTGTGTCTCTTTTAATTTAGAAATAATTTGGGGCATAAACTCTTTTTGGTTTTTTTGGGTGTTTTTTGTTTGTTTGTTTGTTTGTGGGCTTTTTTTGTTATTTGTTTATTTTTTGCAGTTTTCACCTCTTTTGTAATGTGTAAAGAAGTGGTAATAGTAAAGATCAGCATACACTGAGTTCTTTGTAGCAAAAATGGTTTTTCCTTTTTATTCAGAAGTGTAATTTTTTTATTATATTAAAGTCATTTTACTGTGAAAAAGTTATTACAGATAGCTGCCAATAAAATTCTTTTTAATCTTTGATTTTAGCTATGAGCACAAAAAGAAGTCTTTATTTAAAATTTGTTTCATAGAAAGCTTGAGTATGTGCCTCATAAAATTCTTCCTGGACTGCTATTCTATATGCTTAGCTTCAGACTGCAAAGAATTTTGTCCTGAAGTTATAAAGCCTCTAAAATAGGGACATAAAAGAGTATCTAACAGACCATTAACTACAAGGGTAGTATCAAGCATAGCTTTAATGACACAAAGATCTTGCCTTTCAGAAAGTTTCAATACTCAGGGATGTGAATTTTATGTTTGGTAGTCAAATATTTCTAACATGGATGTAAGGGAGAATTAAACAAAAGGAAAATATTGTTATTTTTCATTTCTCCTACTCTGAGTGAAATATAACATGAAATTGCAATCAATATACTTTGCAAAATTACTGTTTCATCTTCATCAGAAGTAAAAGCTGAAAACTGAAATAAAGGAAATGGTCAGAAAAGTGCTGTTAAATATCTCCGGATCAATTTTAAGATGTTGGATTTTTGAAAAGCCTCAAAAGATGATGAAGTGTTTTTGTATTTACCATAGTAGTATGCTAAATTCATTTAAGACTCCGAACGTTCTCCCCTTGTGAAGACCTCTTGTCTGAAGTACAAGCAGACAATAAGCAACGCTGGCTGCAGCTTTCAAATGGACCTCAGATCATCTGTCATCAACGTCCATTTTCTACTGCACTTAGTGAAGAAATGAACTGGTCACTATAAAAATGCCTCTAATATGGCAGTTTCAGATATCATTAATCTCTGTTCCGTCTGCTTAAAGAGAATGCGCTCTTCTAATTAATAAGAACAGTGTTACAAACCAAGCAGATGAGCACACAGACCTATCGTGTGGGCTCTGAAAATAACCTCAACTCCGTTGATATTCTACCGCTGTTTGCTGTATTATTATGAATTCAGTCAACATGTTTCTAACTTCTTCATTTAGTGTTTAATCCACCAAAAGATAAACAAGCAATTGAAAATCAGGCTATTTTAACTGGCTGG
The DNA here is from genome assembly GCF_987193195.1 of Phasianus colchicus. Taxonomy (NCBI): domain Eukaryota; kingdom Metazoa; phylum Chordata; class Aves; order Galliformes; family Phasianidae; genus Phasianus; species Phasianus colchicus. The sequence goes on from NC_143443.1 coordinate 28,896,415, forward strand.
TGTATAATTCATCATCTTTTGCGCCTCAGTGATTAATGCTCCTTTAGGAGCATTAAGCCATAAGACTCAAAGCACTTTATAGCAGTAGATAGATATCATATCATTTTACAGAAGAAGACATAGAGGTCTGATTGTACTAATTATATACGGTAAGTTTAGCTGAGTGCTTCAACTGAGGCTTCTTCTTTCCCTGTGTGCGGTCTCTCTATTGTACTTTTTTATTTCCTCCTATTCTTCTCCATTCGATCCCTGTTCTACTTTCTGCCTCTCCTCCACTTAAAATGATCTCTATTTGTTCAGGTCGGTGGGTCCTGAACAGTAGTGAAAACTCTGAGCTAGGAATTTTAAACTTAGCATTAACAACTTAAAGAAAAGGAAAGAGCTTGGAAAAACTTGATTTAGTGTTGGCTTGGTTAGCTGTTTCACATCTGTATGTTTTTTCTCTCTGTTCCTTTATTATTATCGGGTTGGTTTGTTTGTTTTTCTTTCCATTTAATTTGCCAAGAAATAAAAGGGCTGTATGGGAACTGCTGAATCAGGGCCTGAACCTCTGATTGACCACCTGAGGCGAGCAATGAGTCAGTCCTGGGAGCACAGGTGAAGGCAATTCACTTGTGCTACCAGAAGAGGTAGAGCTTTGCTCCACCTCTCCTAGACCCCATTTAAGGGGTCTATCAGTGAGGAAGGATCTCTTTTTGGAGTCTTCTCAGTGAGCTAAGGACAAGGGTAAGCTTTCCATCATTCTTCTTTAGTGTGATAACCTATTCAGACTAACTTTCTTGTATATTTCTTAATTATAACATCTGTATATTTGTTGATTATACAAGGGCTTAGGGGAAAAAGGAGGAAAGAACAGATGAAATATAATGGATGTTCAAGAAAATGGAGAGGAAATATTCCTAATAAACATTCTTTAAGATATCTTGTTTATCAAAGACATCAAATGAACTATCCTATTTTTTATTTTTCTACACCCAGCTCAACAGTTTAGAAAGGTATGAGTAAAAGCATCTTGTAACCCAAGTGGTATGAAGAGTACTGTCAACAAATGCTGGTGTGTTGCCTAAAAATATTCTTAAGTTAATAAACCCCAAACCCTTTACTTCAAATGTGAGCTGTTCTGCCATTCTTAGCAAGGTCTGTAAGTCAGATTTAAGTCTGAAGCATTTACCTTCAACTCCTATGAATACAGATTGAGCCAAAAAAATTGAGTTAAAGCATTCTGAAAATATATCTTTTATAGGCATAGTTATCAAGGAAACAACTGAAGCAGTCTAATTCAAACTTTTTGAGGTATTTCATAAAATATAAGGAGTCACATCCTTTTTTTTTTTTTTAAAGTAAGTTCTTAGTAAAATAAACTTGAATGCAGCATCAATTATAAATTTTGGGAAAATATGATATAAGCTGGAAGAAAACATTTTAGACAAGATATAACAAAACTTATTGTAGCCACAAACATACCACTTAAGATTAATCTTTTTTATATAATAGACTTTATTGTTAAGATTAAGCAACCAAACTGTTTCTAATTCTGCAAAGATCAGTTAAAGCAGGAATATGCTCATAATTATCATCACTTCTGAATAATATATCTATGTACAAGAACCGTTTTTTAAAACAAAGAGCAAAAACAAACCCAACCTTTTGTGTTCTCATGTCTCACTTTGTAGGGATTAAGAATTTGGTTCGTTCCAGAGTGCTAGTTTATTCTTGGAGTATTTAATAGCATATTGTATGGCTACATTAAATTCTTGTTTCCTGAATCAAATTATGAGTTTATAATCCTTTTTAGTATTAAACGTTCTTTATGAAGAAAATGGTCCGTATTTTGTCATGCAGAAAAAAGAAGCACCTTCTAGAGAATACAGATTTCAACACATACCTAAAGCACATACCTGGCGGCTATAAGAAAAGTTACAGTGTGGAAGACTTCCCCGTTAATTTGGCCACAGACTAAAGTATTTTTTGGGGTACTCGGGCAGGAATGTCTTTCTGTTGGAGTATAAATGAGTAGGTAACTGCATACCTCAGAGCTTATGTATTTGAAGAAAGTGCCTGAATTCACTTGCAACCAAAACCTTTCTGCATTTAAATTGCTGGGAAATAAGATACTTAAAAATATTTAAAATGTGTTTCCTGAACTATAGTCGCTATGGATGGCAGTTCATCTTTTAAAGTAAATGTGAGAACTGTGATTGTGTCCAGCTTTACTTTTCCAGCTGTCACTGGCAGAGTGTCATAATATTTAGAGAGATGCTCTATACCTGTCAGAGTTTGTTACAGTTCAGTGATGCATGATGAAGTGTGAGGGACATAGTCTTCCTACACTACTAACGGTATAAATACAGTGATGATATTTCACAATGACTCCTTGTTCAAGGTCAGTGCAAAGGAACTCATCTGTAGTGTTCAACAGCTCGCTTATTAATTCTTGGGTTCCAGAATGCAAGCCAACTTCTGCAATGTCTATCATTTTATGTAAATATTCCTGGGTATTTATGTGAAATGCAACAAACTTTTAAACAATATTATTTTTTTCCTACAGTTTTCAAAATGAACTGATTTAATCATCTGAAATTATTTCTTTGTTCAAATCCTTTGAAATTAAATACGATAGCACTAAGCTTTTGCTATTTTACCTTAGGATTAGTCCTGCTGGTATTTGAAGATATAACTGAAGGAGTACCTTTGGTTAATACTTTTTCTGGCAATTTTTTTTAACACCTTATAAAAATTTAAAATTGCAAGCTTAGGGATTATTATAAGCTTATAAAAATAATATACAACTAACTTATTACTTTTATTCTCTTTTGCTAAAATAGGCAATTTTAGGGCTCAGATGCTCTTGGCTTATTTTGTGAATGCCATTTAAACACATGCTTGTGTTTAAAGTCATTCCATTAGAATCTTTGCATGTGCTAGTTTTCCAGTTGCTAATTATTTAATAAAAATGCTCACTAATGTTCAGAAGCTCTGTTATAGCACTACTGTCCTGAAGTTCTCTACCTCCAGCACTGTTCCCTTGAAATCATAGGGTGATAAAGGAGGTATGACTAATTGCATTATCAATGGCTTATTGAGGTGTTTAGGTTCTCAGAGAGGCTGCTTTTGAGGTTTGTTTTTTTGTTGTTGTTTGTTTTTTTGTTTTTTTTGGTGTTTTTGTTTTTTTTTTTAACTATTATAAATGAATACATGCAAATATGTCAGTTTCCTACTAAAGAACTACTGCTCTGCATATTTGAATAGCCTTTTCTGTTGGGGAAAAAAATGCTACTCAAATCATATAATAGAAAATATCCCTTATACAAAACGGTTTGAGATAAAAAGTAGTTTTGAAAATCTGAAAGCAAATTGTTATGAAAAAAAAATAAATTAAATAGCAGTAAGCTGTGTATTTTCTGAGGGGTATCCATCTTCTCATCTGGGGATATGGTTCATAACGCAGAAGTATCAGTGCTTCTGCATAGCATCTCCTTAAAACTGCCAACAACCAGTGCAGTAACAGGCACTGTGTGCCCCTGTGATAGAAGGGATTATCTGAGTGGACTTCCTAGTTATGTACATCCTCCTTGCTTCCAGGTGCTAAACTCCATGAGGGCAGTGAAGGGTTGTGATTCTTCTGATGCCTTTGCTCATCATCTTTCTTTTGTCTTGTATTGCAGGGCTTTTGATGAAGACATTATCTGTTCTTGTTCTGTTTTGTTTGTTTTTTAATAAAAATGTATTGAGTATGAGTGTGGAGAAGTGAAACCAAATTGAGACCTGATTTATAGCCCTAGTGCCTGTGCTATTTTAGAGAGTCTACCAGAGTCTCAAAAAGTCAGTAGGTCAGCTTGGTCAGTTTGTTTTCTGGGCACTCACATGGGACAAGGACAATGAAATGTGCTCTTATTTGCTGCGGTTTTTGACTCCTCATCCCACTCTCTAAACTCAGTGCAGCGATGTGTAGGAGATTAGGAGACTTTAGCTTCTGACAGATCTAACGGAACAAAAATAGTATATATTTCTTGCTTATGTCATGGAAGGGTGCAGTGTTGCCTATTGAGACCTGAAAAGGTAGTAAGATTTACTGATCTTGTATTTTTTTTTTCTCTGGGTTGTAATGTATTACACTAACAATGTGTTAGTTCTCCTACACATCAACTGATGTTGACGGCAAAAGTTCCTGAATCACTTAAAAGTGTGCTACAGAGATTACAAAGATTTGTTTAAGGTATACATTTAAGTCCTGATAATTTTGCCATTATCCTTGGTATTTTTCATGCTTACTGAAAAGCAATCCAAAGTCTGCTATGCTTTTTGCTGTTTGACTTGAAAACAGAAAACTATATATGGGTATGAACTGAAGTTGTGTAATATTACATCTGAAAATTGATGTCTTACAACAAAGCTCACAGTCATTTAGAGATATGTACCAATACATACAGGAGCTTTCAAGTACCTTTTATTACAATCCATTAATGTCTTTTCCATGCTTTCTCCTTCCCTTAAATGTTTATTTGAAATATCTCTGCTTGAGTAATTGTAAAAGGATCAGCAGACGATAAACAAGAATTTGTCTGAGGTTTGATAAATTGCATATACAGGAATTGAAGATGTCATTGTCATTAGGAGAACAAAACTTAAAGGGTGATCTGATTTGAGTTTATTTCTGTGTAAGGGAGAAAACTACCATTTGTAACATGAGCTCTTTAAAGTAGCAGGGAATCAGAAAGCAAGATCCCAAACAGACAGATATAACTTCTGGAAAGTTTCAGGGCTTGCCTATTGCTAAATAGAATAAGAATTATGTAGTTGATACCTAAAGTACTGGGGAGGATTCTTTAAAGGATGTTATGGATCAAGTCAATTGGGATCATCATACCAGCTTGTTCGTAGACCCAGCGGTCCCTATGTTTGTTCCTTATATAAGCAGTAGAATGTTACTTTCTCTGGAAATATACATCATTCTTTTATGCACGTACTGATCTATTCTTGCATTTTCTTAGTTTGTAAGATCTAGTATGTCTCATCACCAGTTAGGACTGCTGACAGGCCTGTATTACAGTTGTCATGGATTATTTGAAAATAATTGCAGGTGACAAATAACTACAATTAGTTTGTATCCACTTTTCATGCCCAATAAAATAATCTTCCATTATATTTATAGTCAATACAGGTTGGTATTTTTCTTTTGTTCTGCCTGATTGTACCACGTTATTGGCTAATCTATTTTAAACATTGCAAACTTCTTCAGCCACATAGCAAAGGCAAAAATCAGAAAATAGAAGTAGATTGTCATTAGTGTGAGCTGATCTTTCATTGTTTGAAGTATCTATTTGCCTCTAGGTTATGTGTGTAAAAAATTTAATTTTCACCGGTGTAACATAAAACCTGGCGTGCAGTGACAATTACTGAGACCTATATGTTGTAAACATATTTTTTCCTCCTGTGGAGTTTAGGAGAAACTTATACCTCTAGAGAGATTTACACTAAAAGTATTACCAGCAAATTGTTTTTTTTTAAGCATAGATAGGAAATGTTTTAAAGCATTTATTAGCATCTGTGTCATATGCTGTAATTAGCTCGCCTTTACTTGCAGCTGCCCTTTCCAGTGGAAAGATTAGAAGATGGGAATTTATAATCAGGAGACCTCAACACAGCTGTCAAGAAAGACTTGGGATCTGTACAAGTAGTCTCAAGGGACAGTTTGAAAGGCAGATTTGAACTGTGAACTTTTATGTCAGAATTTTTATTGTCAAGGACCCTTCTAGGTCACACAACAAGGGTAATGAGTGCTTCGTACTTAAATGCTCTTGGACAAAAGTTTATTATAACCACACAGAGAAATAGCCCAAATATGTCACAGTAGATTCATGGTTATTACTGAAACAATGCATTAATGTTGGCAGTCACTTGAAATATGGTATGTATATAATAGTTTCATTTAGTATCACTTAAAGGTCTCTACTGCGAAGAGGCATGACCTGTCACTGATGTATGCTGCTACCACAAAAAATGAGACAAATTTCAGATCACTCATCTGATGTACAAAATGAGAGGAATATAGGATAACTTACAAAGAGCTTCATTTCACTTCTCTGGGCAGTTCCTGTTCTAGAAAGTCAGGTGACTGTCTGACATAAAGAACATCAGAAGATTAGGTATAGTTTTGATTTTAATATAAACAAGCAGCTCCTTTGCATGTAATAAAAAAGAGAAAATAGCTTTAAAGATTCTTGTTTTTTTTATTTCCCTATGCTTTTGTTTTTTGGACTTTTTTTAAGAGTATTAATGGCCGAAGATATGATTCACTTGAAATAGCAATCTCGGATGTATATGTAGATCTAGTTTATTCTGAGTTTCTTAGTTAAAAAATAATTGTAACATGCCAAAATAAGTATGTAATAAGAGTATGACTTTGCAATGGAACTGACATTAATTAAAAGAAATTATTACTTTCCTGGAAGAAAATAAGTTTTCTTCTCTAGTCTGATTGCTGTTACTTTAGGAAAGAATCACTGATTATATTATTGTCGTTGTACCATGACATGGTTTTCAAACTCACTTGCCAGTCCTGGTGGTTGCAAAGACAGTGAATGTTATCAATGTTGAGAAGAAATGTGGAAAGAAATTTTAGTGTCTCCATAAAATACAAGTGATAATTTCATAATTGATGCTGGGAAGACCAGGGGTTTGCATATTATCATAACCACTGACAGCATCTGAAGTGACAGCAGTGATTGCAAGATCTTTAGTGCTGCAATTTTTAAATCATTGGAGAAGTGAATTAAAGGAAGACTATGGGAACCCTAATTGGAAAAACTGCAACTTTTGTTTACGTTTACAAGAGCAAATCTAAAAGAGTTAACTTTATAACAGTCTATCAAGTTTGAGACTTTATTTTTCAGATGTATTCAGAAGGGTAGCAATATTGAGGATACTCTATTGACTGTGTGTGTAATGCAGGATGCAACAAACAACAAAAGAAGAGTTTAATAAGGTGGAACTGATTGCGAGTCGGACATTTGTATACCTCTGTGAGCATTGTTTAATTGTCCATGAGATTGAGTTGTTAAATAAGCAGACTAATATAAACTGAGTAACACAAGAAAGAGAATTAATAAGAGATCACAGAAATAATTTTGTTTCTAATATACAGTTCTTAATTACAGTGTTCTACACTCAATACTGTATGCATCAAAGCTTACATTTCATGTCTTGAGGAAAAAAAAACAGTGTTATTTGCCTATACTGACATTTCAAAGTTCTACCAGGTACTTACATTATATGTTCAACTTTGAAGAAATGAAAGAATTTGTGGATTAACTGAAGTGCTACTCAACACTGCAGATACACCTGAAAAGTTTAACAGAGAGAAGTTTAGAATATTTATGTGGTTTTAGCTCATCACTACACATGGCTGATGTTTTAGATGTCCAGATCGGTAAGGAATACAATATTCATTTTTCATTCAACTATGATGGTCTTTTCACATTTAAGTATATCTATTCTCTCTAGTCCAGCTGTGCTAGCAGAAAATATTTTAACTCTGGCTTTAACCCAGTTGCTCATCACTGCCATCTCCTGAAGGTTAGCTTGCATTCAGCTGTGTGGATTAATTGCCAAATATCAGAACAAGCAAAAATGTAGTCTTTAATTCATTTAAACTTAACTGGATTTTATAGTCTTTGGCTGAGAGGGTGATGATCAGGTAGGGTGGCTGTTGTCATATCTGAAAAGATTTGTGTGACTGCAGCCTTCAGTTTCTCAATACTTGGTTACTCCATCCAACTCAGCAACTCCTCAAAGCCATCACTGTTTCTTAAGTTTTTATTTGTTTGCGTTTGTTTTGTTTAAGATAGGAAAGCAGTATAAGAATCTGGGCTAAGTTAAGTGGTAATGAAGAGAGATTTTTCTAAATAATTTCACATAGGCAATATCTGAACTTCTCATACGGCAATTAAGACTGTGTTAGGAGCAAACTTCTAGATGGCTGTGAGAAAGAATGCCTAAAAAGTAGTTCATTATAAAGTCTTTATATAGTGGTTACTTCTTCACTGAATAGTGAAGCAAACAAAACCAAGGATCTTCAGCTGAAGTATCTCTTGAGCATTATAAAAAGCCTTTTAAGGGACAGATTTTTTTTTCCAATTTCCAATGTTAGATGCTATTACACAGTCTCTTTGTTACCCTGCCTATTTCTTAGTGTTGATTCTGCCTGTGGCTGTTAAAATATTCTGCGTGCACCAGGAGAGTGAGCTTTATTTTGCACTGAATTTACTTTATAGGAGAGCGCTCTCTTTGTATTTTTCTTGGCAATCATTAATATAAATACTTTTAAATACTGCCAGGGTTCGGGAGGATGCTTGCAATTGATCTTATCTGCAGGAAAAATTGTATGCTACCCTCCACTTGATCTCCAAGTTTTGTGCATTCCACACGTGCAAATTTCACTCCACCTCTTGACATGTAGAGTTAATATAAGTCAAGGAAAATCAAAATCTCCTGGTAATATCATTTTACAGCTATATAGTAATAAAGTCACCTGTGATATGTGTTAAGATTTCATTAAGATTGTGTACTATTCACAGATTTTAGAGTTACTTGCACTCTGTCTGGACAGAGAAAGTTGGGTGAAAGAGAAAAGAAAATACAAATTGTAACTGTCAAACAAAATGGTCACTTTTTTTCTTTGTGAAATTATATTTGATAAAAATGAGTTTCGTGACCTGAAGGAGTCATGATTTTCTCTACCAGTATTCTATTGCTAAGTACATGTAATAAAAACCAAGAGTTTAGTATAGACCTTTATGTTTGAAACTCTGAATGTTTCAAAGCAAAGTCTGAAAGTTCTGAAGGTATGTTGCTCAAACTCTTGCATAATTCGTGTCCTTCTTTCTGTTTGTGTTAGAATAGTCTTATATTACATGATCAGAGATTTTGTTTTTTTCTCATGAAAAAGACAAAGGTCATAATACTAATATCTTGCTTTCCAAGTTTCAAGTTTATCTACAAATCATTAGAGTGCAAGATCCAATTTAGCTATAAAAAAATAGTCAGATTGTACCTAATGTAAGGACAAACAAAATTTCAATTCTTAGAAAGAAATGATACGTTTTCTATGAAATATATGTAGTCTTGGGGGGAGGGAAAAAAAACAACCTTGACCAGAGTGTTAATTATGGCAAAATTTAACCTTAACAGTTCAAGAATGGTGAAATTATGAGGAACATATAGCCACTTATTTGTGATGAGAAGAACTGAGTAAGCACGTATGAGACAGACAAAGTTCAGGAAAAACAGCTAGACACTGCTCACTAAAATTCAGACTATATTGGTTGACAATTTTATACATGCAAATGGTTGACAGTTTTTATGTTTTACTATATTTTGTTTTACCTTTACTTTCATTCATAAAAGTACTTACTAAAAGTACTAGAAATAACTAAATTTCTGATTTGCAGATTGTATTAAAGAGTTACTTATCTTCACTTATAGTGATTAGTTCATTAAAATAATGGAGATAAACATTCATAGATTTATACATTTTCCTTCAAAATTAATGTCTTTTTTTGTATTTCTGGTAACATCAGTGGTTATGTGTTATGAGAATAGACTGCATACCATTCTGGTGTGGACAAATGATGCCAAAAAACATGCATCAAAATTCCTTGCTGTGTCTATAAACTCACACTTACTTAAGAGTGCCAAACACACACTGGTTTGATATTTGAAAGTAATTAATGCAAAGCATTAGTGTAGAATAAGTGACTTAATCCCAGCAGGAAAAGTGGTGAGGTAGACAAGTGTATGGCTACTACTCTACTCTGAAAAAGGCTTGCAAAGTGATGTGAAAAATTAGGAGTGAATTTGAAATTCTAGGGTCGTTCATAGACTTGCAGATTTCTGTCATTACAGAATTCTTTCAAAGGTTCCACAGCATCCATGTACCTTTCTTGATGTGAGAGAATCCATTAGCTCGTTCAGACTGAAGGAATAATCATGCCAAATTACACATTTACAAATCCTGCAGTGAGCTTTCTGGTTATGTGCCCGCTATTAATTTTTTTTTGTCTGAATTGTCATTTTCTTTCTTTCTTTTTTTTTTTCCAGCTCCATATAGTATAATTTGTTGTCATAAAAATATTTTTAGAAGTATTTTAAAGAAGTTTAAGCATGAACATGTCCTTAGGACTCACAAGTAGAAGAGGGCTAATAATAAGATATTCTGAGATCTCAGAAAAGTGCAAGTTCTTCAGAAATGGATTTTAGTCAAGTTAGTGAACTGACATCTCATTCTACAGTGAGATCATGGCATCTTCACATGCCAGATCTGAAAGCGATTTCTTTTTTTCCCCTCTTCTTGCTGTTGAAATGTATGCTTATCACAATAGACTAAGCTAGTGACCATCTATAAGATGTGTATGCGTGTAGTTGTTATGCCAGCTCTCTGCATTCTCTTCTGTGACCAAAATACATTTATAAGTGAATTCTGTAATGACTGCCTGGCCCTGGCAGAAGAATGTGTATTCTGGATGTCCAGAGTTTATGATGTGATTACTTTCAAGTGTGTGCGTGGTGATTGTCTCAGCACTGAAGGTAATGCAGTGTCTGCAGATGAGGAACGTTTTACTGAAATACAGAACAGTAATGTTTCTCGACAGAAGAATAATCTTTGTGACCTTTGTAAAATCACCAGGGACTGAGTGGGTATTTGCCCTCTGTGAGCAAAACCAGTTGGTGCTGGAGCATTTCTACATAAGGGTGATATAGGCTGGTTTGTTTAGCAATAGAGATCAGTATATTAGTTTAAGGACTAATATTATAGTTTAGCAAAAGGAATCAATGAGTGCTAATTTTGAAACTTTCAATTCCAGCTTTGCTTGATGTGCATTTAAATATAGAACCTGAACTCTGAAAGTGCTCTGGTTTTGTCAAGTAGTCCAGTACGTATCATAAGGAATAAAGGAATACCACTTTCTAACACCATACTGGAGTTGGAGAGTTTTATTTCCAGATTTCGAATGATAAGGGATAACCTGAAATCTCAGCTGACCCTCTACATTAGGCCATGCTAGCTGTCTCAAGAAACCAATGTACTTGTTGTAGTTCCTTGTAATGGTAAGCTTGACCAGAAAAATGAAAAGCTATTTGAAGAGAAAAAAAAAAAGTTGGGATACAGATGAGAGTAACCTTGGCCTTTTGGCCCCAAACTGGACACAGTGCTCCAGGAATGCTTTATATTACTTCTGGTAGAATTTCCTCATTGTTCACTGCTTGTAAATGTAAAAAGACACAACGAAATTATACAACATTTAGAAATTGTACCCTAGCCAAAGTGGCTAACATTCATTTGAAACATCAGCTGTCTCAGTAATTAGAATACTTACAGTTAAGAGGGACCTGGCCCAAAATGTTTGTTCGTGGATGATATCCTGTTTAAGCATCTGCCCTTGAGTTAATTTTTTAAAATCTCTCAGTATGTTCAGGCTGTGTTCTGCATATTTAATTTCTTCTGAACATTTTTCTAGCATTGGGGGATAAATGACCCTTTCAAACTGAAAAAAAAAAAGCCGATATTTTGTGTATACCCAGAACTATATTATTCTTCACTGTGCGCAATTCCTTCTTATTTTGTTCCACAAAAAAAATTGCATTTTAATGTTATTTTAAGACCTTTAGGATATGAATGAAAGAATCACCATTTTCACTCATAGCTTGGGAGTAGGAATCCAGGAATTGTGTGTCACCATGAGCAGTATTACATTAAGGTAACAGACAATTATAACTTTTGTTGCTTCAGAGTACAGTCAACTCAATTGAAGTATTTTATAAGTGTATTCTGGTTGATATACATGAAGTTATCTTGAGAGTTACTTAACTGATAGTGCCTTTTGATTTATTACTGAAGATACTACAGTCCAACTTCACAATATTAATATTTTTAAGAACATTGTAGTGTTTGTCACTTAAGACAGATTTATCAAGATAACACTCTCAAATTCAAAGTAATGTAAAATATATATTTATTTTTACTTCTGAAATTTCAAATTTCAGCACTGATAGTACTGTATTAAAAAAAAAAGAAGAAAAATTTGTCCTTTTTTTTCTGCAGACTTAAAAAGGAATGAACAAATAACATGACTGATGAATGTTGAGGAAATGTGACAGAAACAGGAGAGGGAAAGTAGAGATGAGGCAGCGTTCAAATACTATTCTTGTCTATAGACTAAAACATACAGTTTCTTTCACAGTATTAACAAGAAGAAAAAGCCTGTAACAATAGAAACAGCTAACTGCTGACACTTTAATTTTATATTTCTGTGGAACTGTGGTGCAGCTTTTTCTGGACGTAAAGGTTAAAATGTGTAATGCCACTATTATTATTCTTTCAGACCACTTCACCAATATTTGGGTCAAAAACTAGAATTAAAAATTTCATATGTAATTTGTAGCAACAATATAGTATCGATGTTTATGTATCTATTGAACAAAAGAGGCTATTCTCCTTTTGCAAGCAAATTATAAGAGCATTCAGCTACAAATATGTCATAGTACTACACAAAAAAATGAACACTGTTCCTGTTTAACAGCTGAAGAAAATAAGGCCTGTGTTGTTAAATAACACAATGGTCCATAGGTTAAATCTGGGCAGAAATGGGAGAACACTGCTTCTCTTATTTCCAATGTATTGTCAGCTCTGACGAATGCTAACATTAGTGTATTAAGTCATTGCTAATGACATTTGAAAAGTAGATATTAAATGAAAGCGTGTGAAAAGCATAATAGTTGTTTTGTCTAAAAAAAGTTATACATAAAACAACTTTGTACATTTTTATTGAAACAATTCAGTGATTGAAACATATTTAGCAAATTCACATTTTTGATGCATGGAATGCTGCAATTACCATCAGCTTCTATTATCTTTGGGAAATGATCATTGCTGTTCTCTGAATGACTTCACCTAGACATATTTTTCCATTTCATCCAACAAAAAAAAGCAGTTCATTAGTTCCTATAATAATACTTGTATTTACTCAACCATGTTAAGCAGTGACCTGTTAACAGAATGGTTCAAAGGCTTGGCAATAGAAGAGTTTAGATTTAGATAGACTTTCACTTAGAAGCTAAAATCATCTTTTATAGCTCCTAAAAATGATGGAACAATAGCTTTAGTTGACCACTGGTTAGTAAGCAAGTCCAAAAATCTATGTAATACCTAATGGAGTTACTGTCCCAACACTAAGGAATTCTTATTCATATCATATGTTAGGCCCAGTTTTGCTTTCTTAGTTCATATTCGTGTAACAGAATGGAGTGGATGTTTATATTAACATATTTACATTTTATTTATTTATTTATTGGCATAAGAAAAGTAAACTAATGTATGTTTTCGTGTTATTTGTTAGACTACACTATATACCCTTTGCATTCTTTATATGCAGTTGACTGCGGGGTATAGAAATTCTAAAGCAAATGGACATATATCTATTGTACCCCAAGTTATAGTTTAGCTTTGTGATCAAACTGAAGATGAAAATTGACTTTGTATTTCTGCTTGATGTTTATTTTCCCGAGAGTAAAGTAAGAATTGTCTCTGATCTATTTGTGATTTGTACCACATAATCACTGCAATCATATTGACTATATGTTTAAAATTGTCTAGTTACATGCAGTGTCTGCTGTTTAGTGGCTGTTTTGGAAGCACATTGTTTCCTATCGGGTTTACTTAATTTCAGTTGAGTGATGCATGGGGCATTGTCATTCATTGGAAAGCTAGATATAGTCTAGAGGGAGAAGTGTGCTCCTTCTAGGAATGGTGTAGAATCACAAGGAACCAGACAAAGCTTTTCCTCTAGAACCTTACTTGTTCTCTTATACTTCCTTTTTGTTGTAAATTAGGTCATAATTCTACCCTCAGTAATTGTGTGCTGTTGTTTGTTTTACTTATCTTTTTTAAGATTTAACTAAATGGTGTATCAGGTTTATCAAAACTTTCAGTTCCAAGTATTTAATGTGGCTCAAAGTATAACAACTTTGAGTTATGTTATGAGGACACGCGCACCTGACGCACGGGGCTTCAGGTGTACTTTTTATACTAGTAGGATTCTCTAAGTTGAGGTTTGAAGATAAATGTGCAACATAAAAGTTATAATTTCATAGAAGTTATAATTTTATAAATATCAGTATTTTTTATGACACAGTGGGAAAAAAAGTGGACTGATGTCATTGTTTTCACTGTAACTCCTGTACAATCCTGAAAATCATAAGTAGGTGTAGAAATGAAGAGAAAGAGAAGTATTAGACTGAGCGTGGAAAATGATGGTGCTGGAAACTAAGAGACAGAAAAAGATCTAGAGATGATTAAATAAAAATATCTTATGTATGGGAATGGAAAGACTTTTTATTACCAGAAAATACTACTGTTAAAAGAAATCTTAAGAATTCTCGTTCATTGAAATCTTAAGGTTCTCCTTCTGTGTTTTCTTGAGTGGCAAGTGGTGGTGTTCTGACATTACCCTTTCTTCTATTATCCAGACAATATAAATTATTATTAGTGAAAATTGTTTTCATAGTTTTCATACAAAACTTCCCTAAGGGGATATTTTCTTCTCTATTTGATTTTGCTACATTTTCTTAGCTTTAATAGAAGAACGTAGCTCTCTACTTCAGGCTGCGTCTCCTGGAGAGCTATTATACTCGCTAATGATGGATACTCAAGCTGTTAATTTTGTTTAGGTCAGGGACATTTGAAAAGCAACCTTTCACTCTAAGTCCTTATCTCACTTGAAAATAATCTATACAGTTTTGTTAAACAATAACTTCTAAGAAAATAATATATGCTCTTTTTCTGCCTTTGGCAAATATCTCCAAGAAAGTCAGATGTTTCAAGAGGAATCTGAATTTCCTTTCAGAATTTACCGTTTGGTTGTTTTTTTTTGTTTTGTTTTTGTTTTTTGCTTAGAAAGGA